>NC_090445.1:1219675322-1220300322 GCF_031143425.1 Pleurodeles waltl | reverse complement strand
CAGCAACTGCAACAGTTTCCACGATGTGCACACTCTGGGGACTCCCTGTCTTCACCCTGCATCAGAAGGACCGAATAAATCTCTTGTGGAGTGATGGAGTCACTTCCCTGCTCTTGCAGGCACCTTCTAAGTCGACAACCGGTTCTCTTGGACTCCTCTACTGGAGATGAGCATGCTCCTTGGAGCACAGGTGGTGGACCCCTTCGACACAGACTGTCCTAAAGTCCTGCTGTCCAAATTTGGAGGAGGTAAGAGCTAGCCTTCCGCATTTGTGACAGTACCCCTGTGCACCACGTCATCTTCACCTCCTGAGGCGTCTGTGCACTATTTGCAAGAATCCTTCATGCACAGCCTGGCCCAGGTCCCCAGCACTCTATCCTGCGACGCTCAACTCACTTAGTTGTCCTCCGGCGGCGTGGGACCTTCTTTTGTAGTGCTGCAACAACCGCAATTTGCACCTTTTTTGTCCCAGTGTCTTTGGATCTCCGTGGGTGCTGCCTGGTCATCCGTGGATTCCCTTCAGTGTTGGGAGCTTCTTCTGCCTCCTCAGTCTGAGTTGAGGCCCCCAGGTCCCTCCAGGGTCCAGGCAGCGCCACTTTGACACAAAACGTGACTTTGCTTGAACCAAGGCTTGTTTGACTAATCCAGCGCCAAAACTCACCTGCTTCCAACATCTCTTCGTGGGACATCCATTGCATCATGCAGGAACCTACAGACATCTTCCTTTGGTGCATTTCTGCAGTCTTCGTCCAACCGGGGATGCTTCTTTTACACCCTTTTATAGGTTGACAGGGGCTCCTGTCCTTCCTGGAACTTCTTCCGACTTCTGGACTTGGTCTCCTCTCTATGCAGGTCTTCAGGTACAGGAATCCATCATTTGTTGTTTGCCCTCTTGCTTGGTTCTTGCAATAACTATAATCACAACTTGTAGTGTGTCCTAAGGAAACATGCAGTACTTTACTCCTACTTTCCTGGGCTCTGGGGTGGGGTATTTTACCCACCTTTGTGTTTTTTTTACTCTCACAGCGATTCTCTACAACCTACACTTGTCTAGGGGGGAATTTGTGATTTGTGGTCCACTTTCTTAGTTTATGGTTTGTGTTGCTCCAGACCTATTTTATCCCATTGCATTCTGTAGCATTTCCTAATGTTTGCACTATCCTATGTGTAATTACTTACCTTATTTTGGGCTCTAGTGTATATATTGTGTATAATACTTATCTCCAGAAGGAGTATTGCCTCTAAGATATTTTTGGCGTTGTGTTACCCAAACAAACTACATTTATTTTTGGTAACACAGAGTATCATCTTCACTTGTGTATAAGTACTCTGTAACTATAAGTGGTATTGCAGGAGCTTTGCATGTCTCCTAGTTCAGCCTAAGCTTCTCTGCTATAGCTACCTCTATCACCCTAAGCTGCGACAATACTACTACATTTCACTAATAAGGGATAACTGGACCTGGTATAAGGAGTAAGTACCCAAGGTACCCACTACAAACCAGGCCAGCCTCCTACAATATGGCCCTTAATATTTAAACTGTCTTGAGCATTAAGGTCATGTACTTTTTTGAAGGGATGCTTATCTAAGCATAGCTGTGTAGGGCTGGAATTTAATTCCCTAGCTTAATACAATAGTGGGTGCACTGAAAAGCAACATAGATGGGAAGTTGTTTATTTACAATAAATGAAGAGTGGTGCCAATATACAAGATCTCACACCTTGGAGGTGTGGTATTCCGACTTCTGATGTTGGTGTAGTAACATAATAAACCACAATGTCATAGGAATATGCTTTACCATCTGTTTAGGATGAGATGTAGCCATTAGTATTATTAAAACTCACTTCTACTGTCCTGGTGCCACAGTACTCTTCACTGAATGGCCATAGTTTCCCTTTCTGTTGCCATTTATTCTCCCAGGGCGGTGGGCTCAAGTAGTCAAGGTTTATTTTAGGAGGGTGGGTTAGAAAATTGTCAAAAGTATAACACTTTCAATTACAGGTAAAAACTTGAAAATCTAGTAAATTTTGATTTTCTCAAAAGAAAAAGACTTTGGGCCTGATTTAGATTTTGGCAGAGGGGGTTACTCTTTCACCAACATAACTGATATCCCGTCAACCGTATTACTATCCCATTATAACTTATACAGATCGTAATACGGCAGTTGGGATATCCATCAGATTTGTGGTGAAGTAACCCATCTGCCAAACTCTAACTCAGGCATTGTATCATATGTAAGTAAATTAAAATATACTTACAAATGTGAAGCACTTTGAAATCAGAAGTGCCAGTCCCCCTTTGGACACGATAACCAACCTCAAATTTTATTGTATCTCACTAATGGTAGATCACAGAATCTAGTTTAACATTCAAACAACACATATTCTTCTATTGGGAATGCTTTGGGGCTTCATGGTCATGCTTGGAACCATTCAGGGTTGTCCCCTAAAAATGAAGTTTTGAGTTACAGGATAAAGGTGGAGATACTGCCACTAAGGCATTGCTTTGATGTAACAACTTCAGGTACTCAAATAAGCTGTAGATTAAAAGTGAGAAAAACACTAGAATGTGTTGTATCAAGAGCACTGACATAGTTTAACTGAATATGTTTGCAGAGGAAGGAGCTTGCCTGTATAATCGTGCATGTTGGGTGGCAATAACTTGCAGCTGTTGACTACTTCAACAAGCTTGATATAATGCATTTGAATGAATACATCCACTCTGTTCATAATTTCTACATTGCACCACCAAGTGCGAAGACCCATATTTAGCTCATTTCTATCATCTCAGATGCCATTTCTTTTTTGTTTTTACTGTCCTGATGATGATCCATTGATTAGTCCAAATTGACCAAAACATCTAAACCAGTGGTCTCCAATAGGTAGGTTGTGAGCAGTATGTTGCTCACCACAAGCAAAATGTTGCACACCAGATGATTCAACCCTTATGAAATGCATTTTTGTCAATACAAATCTACACACACATTTATTTTCTTTTGATGGGAGGAGGAGAAGGCTCTCAAGGTTTGTTGTCACTTGGTGGGCTACTACCCTGAATCTTGTACCCCTGAGACATTGTCTGAAAAAACACAAAGGGCCAGGGATCCTTGTGTTAGAGGTAGTGAAGCTATGTCCTCTTTAATGGTGTGTTGGCATCTCTGAAAGGGTTCTGCAAACACAGTGATCTCACAGAGAAAACAGCAGAATGCATCAAGTACATGGCAATGAACACAGTATCTGGGAGAGGATGAGCAGGAAGAGCAAAACACCTGCCTTCTTTCTCTTTGACATGAAAACACCAACACTGTTGTGCCCTTGATGATGCCTTCTTTCGAAGCAAACCAGGCAGTGCAATGCATGGGATGAATGTGAATCCATGAACTTCACAGAAACTCTTACCTCAGTCAGTTTTCTTCTGCCAGTGTACTAGGGCCCAACTACCCAGAGTCAGGTATAAATCATGCATTTTGCTAACAAGAGTATTGTAAATGTGCCAAGTGTGCCAGCTAGAAAATTTGGAAAGACTGTGTGCTACAATCAATCAATCAATCAGAGTATTTGTAGAGCACGCTACTCACCCGTAAGGGTCTCAAGGCGCTTTTGAGGGGGGAGCTTCTACTGCTCGAACAGCCAGGTCTTGAGGAGTCTCCTGAAGGTCATTAGGTCCTTGGTCTGCCGTAGGTGGATGGAGAGGGTGTTCCAGGTCTTGGCCGCAAGGTAGGAGAAGGATCTGCCACCGGATGTTGTCCTGTGGATGTGCGGGACAGTGGCGAGGGCGTGATCGGTAGAGAGGAGCTAACAGTTTGGGTGTAGAAGGTGAGACAATTGTTGAGGTATTCTGGTCCGGCGTTGTGGAGTGGGTTAGGAGTTTGAATGTGATCCTTTTGTTGACGGTAAGCCAGTGTAGGTTTCTCAGGTGGGCAGTGATGTGGCTGTGGTGAGGGAAGTCTGAGTTAAGTTGTAGTCAATTGTTCTTCATCCAGTTGGCTATGGCCTTCATTTCCTCATGGAAGTTGTTTTTAGCCGTGGTGGGGTCCTTGGTGAGGGACAGGATCAGCTGGGGGTCGTCGGCGTAAGAGATGATGTTCAGGTTGTGAGATCTGACGATTTTGGTGAGCAGTGCCATTTAGATGTTGAAAAGTGTCGGGCTGAGGGAGGAGCCTTGTGGTACGCCTCAAATGGTCTTGATGGCTTCAGATAGGAATGGTGGGAGGCGGACTCTCTGTGTTCTGTCAGTGAGGAAGGAGGTGATCCAGTCCAGGGCCTTGTTGCGGATCCCTGCATCGTGGAGGCTTGTGTGCAGGGTATGGGGGCAGACGGTGTCCAAGGCGGCCGAGAGGTCCAGGAGGATGAAGGCTGCTGTTTCACCTTGATGTGCTACTTATTTATAGCACATCAATGTGGGAAAGGTATGCACTATGGAATTGTGCAAGAATATGCACTATTTACATTGTGGAGGCTTGCAAAATAGATTTTTACAAGTCCCTATGACCTCCTTGTGTCGTCCTAGCGCCATTTTTTTTTTTACGCTAAGGTGGCGTCAAGGAGGGCTTTTCCTCATGCCAGATTTACAAAGTGCAAGCATTGCACCATTTTGTAACCCATCACACCACATTATGCCGGCATAATGTAGGTAAGGGGGGTGTTCCCCCTTTAGGAGACCCAGAAAAATGGCACAGTGAAATTTACGAGATTACACTGCTCCAGTTTTCCTTTCATTTTTAATGCCTGGTCAAGGCAGGCATTGAAATGACACTCCCATTGTTTTCAATGGGCCTCCCCACGCATTGCTGGACTAGCACCATATTTTTTGGCGCTAGTCAACCAATGCGCCACAAAAGCATCAAAAAGTTTGAGGCTATGGTGCTAACTCCCACCATGGTGTGATGTATTGTAAATACGGCGCTACCATGGTGGCGTTAGGGGGTGCAACTTTCTTGTAAATATACCTCTTAATGTGTTGGTTATGGCACTTTGGAAATTAGTAATGCTTGCTAGCAGGGCATTGCCAAAAACTACAATGTGTGCTGCTGGTGAATTAAGGGAACTTTAAACACTGTGGATTTTGTATTTGGGTTGATTATGGAAATGTGAAGCTGGGTATCTTTGCCCACAAAGTAAAGGACCTATTTATGAGCCGGTTTGCGTCACTCTTGCACCTCACAATGTTGTACAAGAGTAACACAAACCTTACATGTGAGTTATGAAGCCATGAAAGACAAATTTGCATGGCTCTGATTGGCTCCATTAATCTGGAGTAAGGAAACTCATTGCAAATCGATGCATTGCTTAACTCTTCTCTTGAAGGAATTCCATTGGTGTTGCTTGGGTGTTCACATGCAACTCCTATGGTTTCTAATGCGCTCCTAGATTCACCAGCTCTGGTAGACCTAGGAATGCACCCAAAAGATACACCTTTTCAGGTGAGGCGTAACAAGGAGAAATATGTTTATTTGCCCTGGGTAACATTCTCATAAATAGGCCCCCATGTATCTTAGAAATTTGCACTGATACTTGACAGATCTGATGCAGGAACCATCTCTGACAAGGTTAAATATAAATTAATTCTCAACTAGGACCTGAGATATTTAAGGTCTGCCATTACATTTGTCTGAAGTACTATTATGGAATTTGCAAAGAATGCACAGTGGTGAAAGGTTTCAGTGCACAATCTGCTAATGTATAGATGCAGAGTGTTTTACCAGTGCCATTATTAAAATGATGAAAAAGCTCTCTTGTTAAATGGTCCTACATCCAACCAAGTTTATTACTAGCCTATTTTGATATAAGATATAGCATTTGTCAATGATCCTCCCAAAAAATCCCTGAAGGAGAATCACAACTTCCCATTTATATCCTAACTCTTTCTATCAATGTTAGAAGACTAATGTAATTAAATTGCATAACTTTCACTGCATTTGTTGCAAGTTCTTTGTGACGAACACTCAATCTCTCTATATAAAATGATATTTGAGGTTTAATCGATTGTAACCAATGTTACTGTTATTCATAACACACAATCTGTCCTTCAATTCTCCAAATATCTATGGAGATGAGCTATGGACATCCTTGTGGGGATATCCATAAATCCTTCCAGTTGAAAGCACTGTCCATTAAAATGAACAATTAACCACTATTTTCTTAAGAAGAACCTTTACCCACTACTATTTTAACCCAATCAAATTTTGGTAACTGAAAATGGCCTCTGCCTGATATAAACTTTCTGTTTGCCACTAAATTGCCCAACCCAAGTGGTGTTGCTTACTACAAATAATATGCATTGTTTTGGATATTATGTTCATGACAGACCTAAATCACCCTTCAATGATTTTATCGAATCATCTGTGCCAATATTTTCCATTAAGGTTTAGATGCTGCTCACCATTTTAACTGACACTCAAATATAGCTCATTGCTCACAAAGGAGTGGAGTACATTGGTCTAACCCAGACATTTGACAATCAGGTTTTATTTGGAATGATTCACAAGGCATGGTTAGGTCCTTTGTCTTACTACCCGACCACCACTTATGTATTTCAATGGGATTTAATTATCTACTGTTTAATAGAATTATTCTCTTATTTCATATTCACACTGAGCACTGTGTCACTTGCTCTTTCACTTCTGTATGAATGTTACACAATGTAATCTACATACAATGATTGTGCTGCGTTAGTTCATACATATTAATTATATGGTGATTACTATCTAAATTGGTGCTACAACATGCCTAAGAGGAATCTCTTTTGTTTCTATTTCATTTTGTCTCCAGTTTCCTCTTAATATCTGAGTTGATCTGGTTTGCTTTGGACAAGATTACAAAAGGCACTCCTAAAAATAGAGCACTACTGGCAAGGTGGCTAGTCACTGATGACCAATACGCATCATAGTTCTTCTTCACTAGTATACTGGATCGGTGACACTTTGTAACTTAGTGGGCCATTTCCCATTGTTTATGTCAAAAATGTGCATTTTCTTTTGCAAGGGCCTGCATCTCAGAATCTACTGGTTGTATTAGATATTTTGCAGTTGAAGGGCACCCACTTGGATGAAGATCACCCAATATGAACCCCTATATCATGTCTTTTTAAATAGCAATTTTGCTGGTGCTATGCGTTGACCTAGATGATGTTTACATTTTGAGGGTGTAATTTCAGGAATTTCACATTATGATTGTTATGTGAAACTTTTTTGAACTATCTAGTTATGTGCTGTTATCACCAGTGTGTGAGAATCAGGCAAATAACCTAAACTCGCACCACTTATGTTTTTTTAGCAAATCTTTTACTGTGAAATGTGTCCCTGCATTAACAATTGATACAAAGTCCCATTTCACACTAAAAAACAGTAGTGAATGTCAGATTTCCATTTCACATAATTACATAGCAAACTATGGGAATTTCACACTCCCTTAGCTGTGAGTGCTGCAGTAATGGTCCAAAGTGACACAAATCAAGAGCAACATCCTCCAGCCATGAGGAGCTACTATCAGGGAGATGAAGCTCAATCGCCTGGCTCTCATACAGCAGTGACAAAGCAAGTAAGTTGAGGCACCTGTTAAGCACAATAGAGCTGTAGACTGCCACTTAGCCTAGGTCTCTTTTTCAGTTCTCTCAGACAGCTGGACTGGGGTTACCTCAGGAATCCTGGACAATATCCCCATCCATGGAGGCATCTATCTATGCATGTACCTCCATTTAGGTGGGCCTGATTCTCTCTTCTTAGATCAGGTAACATCTTCCTGACAGCCGTAATCCAGCTCCTTTGACAAGCGGTCTTCTTTCGCTCCTCAAATTAAGCAGCATGGCTACTTCACAGGTTTTCCGAGTCTAATGGCTAATCTGAATGGGATGTGGGTTTCATTCCTAATCTTCTTTCCTTCAAATGCTGGCCCACAGGTCATCCTCGGTGAGGAGTCAAATTGTAAACAAAGTACTGGCTAAGAGAAACAAGTGCTTACCCTCCAATGGGAGCCAGATCTGCCCAAAGAGGGGCTGCACTTTGCCAAAGGATTGAGGATCGTACAAATCTGGGAGGAAATTATTCTAACTGTTGGAGCAAACATTTTCTTGTTCGAGGCTCTGCTTTTCATCTTGAGATAATTTTAGGTTGATTTAGGTGGATGTGGAATGGGTCTGTCTGGGCAGCCATTTTGCAGGGGATGCTTGTCACAGGCAGAAAAGGGAGAGGTAAGTTTAATTCTAGCTGGGGAAGCTTAGTTACATTAAAAGGATCTGATGGGCTAATACCAACCATCCATCAGGTGCAACTGGTTTTCTGTGGAGAACAGGAAGTGTATTCTGAAGGTTGGTTTGGACTGGGTACTTTCTGCAGGGTATTCCCAAACATTTTGCCTTAATCCTCCTGTTTTCTGAACCTCTTTTTGTTGGCCTTTAGGACTCTGCACACTATAAACCTGCTAACCGGTGCCACAGTGCTTGTGTCCTCTACTTTATACATAATGAAATTGCCTTACACGCAATTGCAAATTTAATTTACTTGTAAGTCCCTGGTAAAGTGGTACTACATGTACCCAGGGCCTGTAAATTAAATTCTAAAAGTGGGCCTGCAGCACTGATTGTACCCCCCACTTAAGTAATCCTTTAAACCTGTCTCAGGCCTGCCATTGCAACCTGTGTGTAGTTTTAAGCTGACCTGACAAAAAAAAACCTTTGCCAGGCCCAAACCTTCCATTCCAACAAACATAAGTCACCCCTAGAGTAAGGACTGCTGTGCTGCTAAAAAGACTGCCATTGTCCTGCACCTTGGCCCTGCATCCCACCTGACCTTATGAGACAGACTGGACCCACAACCTGTACTCAGGGACACCAGAGTGACTCCAAGGGCTAGTCTTGAGTAACCAGCACCTGGACTCTTCAGCTGTGAACCCTACCCTGCCAAGGGGTGCCACTAAGTCCTGGACTCTGGGAAGTTGGCTTGAACTTGCACTGTGAGCCCATCTGTGGACCCAGCAGAGCATATGCATCTCCTCTGCTGTGTGGCAAAGCCCTGAGCAGAACTGATGCATCACCTCTGCTGTATCGCCTACAGAAGCCCGCTGGAAATGCTGCTGTGTAACACACCCCCACACAAGGACTCTGCATCGCCTACAGCAGACCACTAGAACTGCTGCTCTTGTGAGGCATCTCCACACAAGGACATCGCATCGCTCAATGTAGGTACCTGGAAACACAGCTGAGCTATGCATCAATTCTGCTGTGCGGCGCACCCTCTATGTGGGGCTCCACATCTTTTCACAACCAGAATTAAGGTACTGTACTAAGTGGGACCTACTAGCTAGCCCGTGCTCTATCTTGATTGGACTGAACTTGGGATTTGCCTCATGCTATTGCGACCAGATGTCCACAATTAAAGTGTTGTGTTGTTGCACTAAAATCACAGAAATCTTTCAAATTGCAAATCTCTGGTTCTATTGATTGGATTTTTGCCATTATGGTCTCAAATAATGCGTTACAGTTTGCTCTATTCATTACATTGGTGTGGGATGTTTCTTGTGTTGTGCTTTCCTTTTATTACTGTTTGAAGTGCTGCATAAATACTTTACATATTGCCTTTAAGTTAAGCCTGACTGCTTTGTTTCAGACTACAAGAAGTTACAGCATAGGGTAATTTGTAGCTTGCTTGCGCTTCAACCTGAAAGAGATTGTGGTTACTGCTAGTAGGGTTTCACCCCCCCCCCCCCAAACAGTAATCCAATATCCAACATTTGCAATGTCCAGACATTGTTAGCACAGCACAAAGGAGACCATCATCTTGTACAGCACCAATTCACTCAAGTACTCACCAATCTCCCATGTAAAATTACAAAAAACACATCAATGCATTGCCCGAGCCAAAGAGGACTGCCATCCTGTTTCGCATGTAGCAGATGCTCCCACAAGGGGTCAATCTCAATAGGGGCTCTGAATTTTTCTTTCATTCTAGCCAGAAAAGGCTGTCTTTGAGGCATATGGAGTGGGCTCCAGAATTAGAACCCACAGCTTTGAGGCATGTGGAGCTGAGAACAGTACTGGTGCTATAGCAACTCAGGAGTCTTTTGGCTGACCCACAGAAGGGGCCCTCAACCAAGAAGTGGCTTTCAGGTTACTCCAAATGGGGTTTGCCAGTGTTGAGGTAAGAGCCCCTGATGTAGGATTGGCCACTTTAGCCAATGGCTTCCCAGGGACCAACCTGCACTTCAGAGGAAGTGGAGAAAAGCATAAGACATAGCACCACTTCTCAAAGTGCATTTATACTGCTGGGGAGAGAAAGAGGTTTTGAAATAGGATATATTGTTATGCCCTCTCTGGCAAAGTGGAAATAATAAACAAGGTCCCTGTCTATTTAGAATTGCATCATAAAGGAATCTGATATCACAAGGGATACTCTTGCAGCAACACGAATTAAGGAGGAAGGGTACCTTGCTTCCAGATTTGATTCAGTGAAGTGGTAAGGCAGAACCAGGCAGAATTTTTGTCCTAATTCACATGTAGTTCTGACATTATATCAGGCATTGGAATGCGCCCAGTGCTCTGAAATATGCAGGTACTGTCAAGTTCCAAATACATGTGCTTTTATGAATTTGAAAGGAAGAACAACAGCATTTTTATCAGAGGTAAAATACATGTAATGGGAGAGTGTAGGAATCTCCCAGTAGCAACTGATTCTCATTTCAAGCACTGAGCAAGCTATGTAGATCATTCCATTTCCATTTCAAAGATCTTATCAGCGTCCAATGAGGTTACCAAAGAAAGCATTTCCTAATCAACTATCTCTGACATGATGTGAGCAAGGCCTCTCAAATTAATTGACATGTTCTGCCCTGGAACGGAATCATTCTAGCTTGGTAACCCATGCAACCTAGAGTCTATTGGACCCTTGTGGCCAACACTTTTGCCAAAGTCCACATTCAGAATAGGCAATGAACAATATGCTGATCAGGCTGTTGAGTTAGCCCCAAGTTTCAGGAACATTAACAATACAGTATTTGCGCATCTATGGACAGGGCGTATGATTGAAAAGGTGCTGCCATATAATTTCAAAAGTTGAGGTCCCTGCATAGCGGTATGTATCAAAAAATATTTTAATCTTGCGGTTCTGTTCCAAAGCTGAACTTTGATGGCCTTCTCGAGATATCCCTGAATTTGTTCAATGTGTGGAATCAGAGATTGAGAATAGAAATTACAGTAGTATGACGGGAATATCACATTGATTTCCTCCCATGACAAACAATTAAACAGTCATCTGCCTTCAAGGGTGAGTTTGTAAAGTGTCTGTTGCGATCACAAAGCAGTCATGCCAAAGAACACCATTGTTTACATTGCTCCCAGTGTTGTCTGACAGCTTATACATGGTAGTACAAACAATACAGTATTACTCATCCTGTGTAATCTGAGTTGGCACAGAATTGGTGTTCACAGAGGGAATTGTCTATGATGACTTGATTTGCAAGACTGCTCAAGGTCCTAAGCACAATGTAAAAGTACCACAGGGCATACCAATGTGTAGCTTCTGTCTCACTACCTTGAAAGTTTTCTACTTTAGACGATGAATACAGACAGAGCCTGCATTAGTATCAAAGTGGAGTTCCCATGATTTTCCAACACTTGCACAGTAAGCTGTTTCCTTGAGTTAAGCTGACTGCAGGTGCCACATTAGACAGTTGGTTTCCTCTGGCACATTGGCAGGAGGTTCATGTTTACAGCTATCTACCACATACGCTAGGACAATTAATGTAATTCATTGGTTCCCTCCTCTGTCATCTGTTGCATGTCTTTCATGATAATAACTTTATTTCTTCATCTGTTTTATGAATCAGATGTCTGTGTTTTCACTTAGTGGCTGATTCCACCACTAAGAAATGTTTTTTCTTCTGGTTTACAAAACAAATTGATGGGAATACAGTATTTTTTGGTCTTAAACTTGTGATCTTTTTTCCCCTTCTTTTAAAATCATCCACTGTGTATTTCATATGTTATTGTCTAATTCACTAAGACCATTTAAGAAAAAAGAAACAATGTGCAGATAACAATAAATAATGACTGGAATTTGATTTCTTATTTCACTTCAAAATCAGTCTAATGCAAACAAGAAACTAAGATCACATCTAACACTCCTGATGATCAGTCAGATTTCTGCCAACTGAAATGCTTATATAATTATTCTAAAACTGAATATACTCAAAACAGATACATACACTGAATCTCTGTTTTTCAATCATACCAGTTTGTAATATTTCACTCCACCAACTGTTTCTTCGTAATAATGTATAATGACAACCCCCTACATCAATGACGGTCATACCACTTCATAAGCCTGTGCTTGTAACTGAGTCACATTGTATCCTGTTTTTTTTTTTTAAGTCTTGCAGTACTAGGGTCCTCATTTCGACCCGTAGCGGTGGGAGCCACAATACGACTGCAGCAGTAGCACCACCACTTTTCCTTCACAGGACAGACTGGTGGTCCTAATCAGTGCTGCCCTGGGGATTATGACTCCCCTCTCCGCCATCGGTTTCACCCAGTTGCGATGTTCACTGTCTGCTTTGCAGACAGTCAAGATTGTGATGGGTGCTGGTGAACCTTATGCACTACAGTATTGCTGCCAGCTCTATTATGAGCCGGAGACAATCCTGTAGGTCTTTCCTGCTGGGCCAGTGAGCAGAAACTCTGTTTCCACCCGCTGACCCAGCAGGAAACTTGTGATGGGGCCCGCGGGTAGGCGGCCACACTGGCGACAACCTGCCCATCGGGACTTCGATGGATTGGCTTTTCAGTCCACCGAAATCATATTCGAGCCCTTTATCTCATCATTTGAGGTGAGAGTTGGACATTTAGACCACCACTTAAAGAAGTGTGAAACTATCAATTTTGTCCATTATGGGAGCTACCAGACCAATTGGAATTACAAAATTTGTGGGAACCTGCATTCCCAATTTTTTCATCAAGCACACTTCTTTCCAGAATTTTTTTTTCTAGCATTCAGCGTTTAAACTTGTAACAGCATGGTGATAATACACCTGGAAGTTACTGAGCCCTACAGTATCAGTTTTCCTAGTGCAGTTTTACTGCATCAGGAATCTAGTGACTACTTCATTAGATTTGTCAGCCTTAGGGTGGTCTTCTCCCCAAATTTTTTTGCCTTCCTCTTCCATATTTTGCTGATCTTGCTTTGCTGGCCTTAGGACCACGTGCACTTTATCACTGCTAACCAGTGCTAAAGTGCTTATGCTCTCTCCTTAAATCATGGTAGAACCAGCTTACATCCATTTTGGCATATTTAATTTACCTGTAAGTCCCTTGTAAAGTGGATGTTCCCCATGCCTGTAAATTAAATGTTACTAGTGGGCCTGCAGCACTGATTGTGCCACCCTCTTAAGTAGTCCTTTAAATATGTCTCAGGCCTGCCGTTGCAGCCTGTGTGCGCAGTTTAAGCTGCCATTTCGAACTGGCAAAATAAACTTTTCTCCAAGCCAAAACCTTCCATTTTAATACAGTTATCACCCCTAGGATGAGCCTTCGACAGCTCAGAGGGGTGGGTGTAGGGTATTTGAAAAGGTGGACATGTTATTTTAAGTTTTATATGTCCTGGTAGTAAAAAAAACTCTCATTTTTCTTCTCTACTGCAAGGCCTACTTCTTCCATATGGTAACAATGGAGCTGCCTTATTACATTTTATAAGTGCAATTTCCAAATGGGAATAGGTAACTAATTGATGTTTGGTGTCTCTGGAATCCTAATTTAAAATCCTAATATATGTATTGAAGCCGGATTTAAAATTACAGTTTTGAAAATGCCACTTTTAGAAAGTTGGATTTCCTGTGTTGGCCATTTCGTGCCTGTAGCCTGTGTCTGGTAACATGGCTGGGTGTAGCTGACAGTTGAGCTTTGTGTATTCCTCCTAAAACAGCTACATATAATAGAGAGCTTAGGTGTGCCTAAACGGGCCATCACTGGCAGGATGGGAGGGTGTAGCTGGGCATTGCCATACTTACACTTGAATAGGCTTTGTCCTGCCTGCACACAAAGAGCTGCATGTCTCCTGTAGTTATACTGGAGCCAGGACAAGGAATACAGAATGCCTGGGGAACTTCAAAGGGAGACCTCTAGAAGCTTCTCCCCCGCTTCAGAAGCACAACTGGGTATAAATACTGGACCTCAGACACCACCACTTTAGTACACTTCTGGACTAGTGGATACTCTGTCAAACGGGACTCCTGTGCTGCTGAAGGACTGCCACTCTGGTGAACTGCACTCTGTGGGACTACTGCCTTGTTGTATTGCTGCTTTGCTGACCTGCTGCCTGCTGTCCTCCTGCCGCGGTGAGAAGGAATGGACCTACATCTCTTCATCTCAGCCCGACTCCAAGAGCTAGTTGGATGGCCTCCTGATCTGTAGCCTCATGGACATAACAGGCAACCTTGCACCTGGATTCTGCCACCTGTGAGTCTACCCTGCCAAGACGTGCCACCCCAGTCCAGGACCATTAGAAGTGGGCTTAAGGTGTTTTGCCAGCTTCTGTGGATCCAGCGGAACTGACACCTCTCCTCTGCTGCACGGTGCATTCTTGAGCAGAACCAACGCATCTCTGCTGCTGCCTGAATTGGACCTGTCACAAAGACCTGCATCACCGCCACAGACTGCATCATATTCAGAATCATCACTGCGTGATGCATCCTTGATGCAGTCCCCACATCTCTCATCGACTGTTGCCTCGATGATGATACTGGCCTCTGTTTCGCAGCCTCACTGCTCCTCTGTACTAGCTCATCGCCAGACTGTGCGACGCATCCTTGAACGAGACTGCACATTCCAAGCCCTCAATTAAATCTTGAGTGATGATGCAGCAGGACCTCGCACCGCAGCCTCGCCGCATTTCGGAACTGACACGTTGCCTTGTCTGCGTGACACAGCTTCGACGCAGATCATCACAACGGTCCACAAACCAGGATTGAAGGTACTTTGTTCAGCGAGGCTGATAGGGTCCCTTTGAATCAAAGAAGTGTACGCACAATGTGACCCACTGATATCTGTGTACATCTATATTCATTATGCTGATAGCATAAAAATTGAAAATAAATTATACTATAAAAAATGCTCCCTGCCTGCTCAATCTTACTTACAACATTAGTTCATGAATTTTCGCGTTCGTTTTTTGTACAGCAGGGTGAGGTGCCCACTCACAAGATATGATTTAATTGTAAAGCATACGCTTTAGTTATCACCGGATTATCCCGCCATTATCTATATTTTCCTCTACTTAGAGGACAAAAACCTGTAGGAATAGGAATATTTTACAAAAAAAACATGCTCTGACCACTGAAACTGTTCCTACTGACAGAAACTTTACTAATGCCATTTTCGTCAGAGAGGATGGCAGGAATGTTTCCTCAATGCCAGTGTAGTGAAATAATCTAATATAAAATGAAACGATTATGTGCTTTGTTTTTATTTTGAAGAGATCTTATACTTTTATGTTTGTTACTTGCCAAATATTTTCCTGGCTCAACTCGTGCATAGGATCTTAGAACCAGAGCCGACCCTCGGCGCGGTTCTGGCTTGGATCTCCCTGTTAATTTGTTGGCTCGCATTACTCTATTTGCTGTCAACCCTTCTTTCTCCCTGAAGTTGTGGCTCCCCTTACCTTTCGTTTTACACCTACCTCTTTGCTCATCAGATCCAGTTTTTCACTGTCTGCACCATCCCTAGGGGGCCTGCAAAGTTTGTTTTGATGCAATTATGTGAAATGTCAGTAAGATTATGTGAAATGACACATAATTACGTTAAATGCAAACCTGTCATTTGACGCTATATTTTAGCGCAAAATGTGTGCTCACAACAATTTTTGTTGTGAAGTGCACTAGGTGCTAAAAAATAGTTCAAAAAATCATAACACCGCAAACAGCAGCTACCTATATCCTGTTTTTCCTGTGCATTTGTGATAATCTTTTTCCACGAATGGTGCTTAATCAGAAGTGGCATAATAGCATGATTTGAGAAATTTATCATAGCAAGCATGATGCGAAATTACCGAAGTTATGTGAATTATGCAAGTGCAATATCCATTTTGTCCATGCCGAACTATAATCTCTCTTCTTGGCAGCTAAATTGTCACTGTCTTTATAATTTCTCCTTCTGTGTTTCCTCTATGTGTATCTTTTTTGTCTTATTCTATCTCCCACTTCTACTTCTCCAGTCTCTCCTTCCCCACATATATTTCTCTGTAAGCCATTTAAGTTGACCTATGCTTTTAAATGTGAAGAATGGAAAGGAAATCTATAGTAATTAACCCCTCTCCCTTCTCAAAACATACCTTATTGCCACCACCCCACGCAGTTATTTTGGTGAAGAATCATTCCCCAGAGCTCTCGGCTCCTTGCAGGGAAAGCAGTGGAGATGGCTAGGTACACTCTCCATGGGTATTTGCAAGGTATTTGCAGGACCACTGCCTGCTCTGAAAAAATGTTTACAGTCACATTCACAACAGGGAAGGGATCCCATGGGGACCTCTTCCCTTTTGCGAATGGGTTAGCACCTATTTGAAATGGGTGCAAACGGCGATTGTTTTGCGACCGCGTTTGCGGTCACAAAACAATCATACATTGCACTGCGAGTCGCAATTAGGAAGGGAACACCCTTCCTAATTGCGAGTCACAAACCTTTTTTGCGATTCGGTAACCAGGTAACCGAATCGCAAAACTGGGTTTGTGCATCGTGATGTGTTTTTTGGCATGTGGCAAACAGCCAAATTCGCTGTTTGCGAGGTGCAAAAAGCTACCTACATGTGGCCCTTAGTGTTTTGTGATATTCCTGTGTGGGGTGATGCTAAGCGCTTGAAGAAACAAACAGATATTCAGCCCCCTGATTAAGAGGAGTCTGAAGAATTGTTGCATGTTTCTAGAGGGTTTCAGCAATCCTTCATTAAAGAGGCTGTGGATATGGCCGTAAGGGAGAAGGAGCGCCTTACTAAAATGGCTAAGATTGAATGAGGACTCTGAGGAGGCAGATATATTCAGCCAAGTCAACGTAAAGAGGCTTTGTCTCATATAAGAGAAAAGTTCCTGGTGCAGTATACTTCTATGGGCATGGATACTGTATCTTGACATGATGTCATTACATCCCTGATACTTAAAGAATGGGGAGACATTGATAAGGCTGCTATACCCCGGTTCCTCAACAAACAGTATTTATTGAAAGGGCTTCAGGACAATTTTCCACAAAATCCAAAAATTAACACTACATTGGCTTCTCTGTCATCTTTGTCCTCTTTGGGACAGGTTATTGAGTAAGCCTGTGGACAAAAAAATAGAAACGGCCTTAAAAATGGCATAAGCAGTTTCTAATCATGGTATCTCGGCAAACAACTATGCCGTAGATGCTACACACACTTTTCTTGAAGATATTCAGAATCTTTTTGACTGTCTCTTAGATAAAGAGTATCCTATTACTCCTCGGCCCACATGGAGCCCAAAAAAACAGTTACCTTACAAGGAAAGCAGTCTCCAGTACAGCTCCAGGTTCTATGTGCAAAGCGCCTTAGGAATCAATGGAGTGGTCCTGATGCAAAGGAAACAGGATGCCAAAAATACTCAAGAAGACTGAGGATGTTGAGCTGGTGTTGGGTGTTTTCCTATTGCCACCACAAAGTCCTTGAGCAAGAGGGCCAACCTTGGCCTCAGGACTCAATATCCTACTACGTCCTGTTGAGGTCCAGCACAAAACCAGTTGCTACTGGTCACAGCAAAACCAATGGTTCTCTTCAACTTGCCACAACTTCTGTGCTTGGTGGGCCAAACTGCTCTCCGATGACTCTCTCAGGTCCTGCAGGCTCGGGTGTAACATTTTAAAGATTATCTTCCTAGCTAAAGTTCAGTAGGTGCAGTCCACTCTTTGGTGCAGCCTCTGTTTGCTGAGTCAAGAGAAAACAGGGCAGTCGTTCTTCTCTCCTCTCTCCGGGTGAGACATGATGAGGTATGGGAGCCAGGGGTGCCACTTACATGGATGTTTCTTTCCCTCAGGGGATGTGGCGACTATTAGCCAATGGGCTAATTGGTCTCCTCCCGCCTAGTGGCAACTTCATGTGAAGTGTGGCATTCGGCTGGCCCCAGAATGCACTATTCTACTCCCTCCCAATATGGCAGAACTCTTCCATTGGTGCATGGAGCTCCCTAGCCCAACCAAGATGTGTGACTACCTGGGGGCTACACTCCATTGAAAAAATGGTTCAGCAGCAACTTCTGCTTGTGACTACCTGGGGGCTACACTCCCTTGAAAATATGGTTCAGCAACAGCTTCTGCCTCTCTGCCTGCCTGTCTAAACAAAAGAGCAGCCATTCTGTATGTTATTATCATCTGCCCTTCAAAGGCAGCTTCCCACTTGAAGCCCCCCTTCTAGGCTCACACCCACTCTTGACCTCCTGCACCTTTTCCCATGGATGACACATTCTTTGGCTTCCTGAAAGTCATTGTCTGAAGGACAGAAGCTCATTTGTAACTGTAAATGGCTCCTGAGACGTTAGGCAAGAAAAGTGGTAACTTTTCAAAAATTGTTCTTTGTATCAAAATTACATTAATTTTGACTTGAGCAATAAGTCAGGTTTTATGCAATACTTCTTTTGCTATCTCGAAGTATCATATTTTGTCATCACATTAGTAAGTTAGCACTGCTAAATTATCAGGCTTTAACTCTATACTCGCCAATGAGGCTACTAGCCTTTCCACTGCAAAAACAGTAATGCTGAGTTTTTACTGTCCGGACATCTTAAGTTAACAAAACACATGTATGTAGTTTTGATTTAATCCACCCTTGCTTAGGGCTCAGTAGACCACCCTCAGGGGTGAGTTATAAATATTAAAAAGGAAGATTTTGGTGTTGCCATTGGTTTAAATGGCAAAGCCGAGTGGACAGTTACAAACTGCCCTGCAAGCCTGCAATGGCAGGCTGGGGTTCATGCTTTTGTTTGTCACACTTGCTGAGACACAATGAGTGCTGTATTCCAAAAGGGACATGTAATTTATGGGCCATGGGTACCCCAGTACCATAAAGTTGGGTTTATACCTAAGTTACCTTGTGTCAATAGTGAGTAATCCAATTAGACATATCTCTTAAGTCTCACATCACATTGAACAGTTGCTGCATCTCCACAACCTCCTGTATTTCTGCTTTGAGGAATTTATAAATCATGATAAAACAAGGTTTGATACTTTAGCAGGCACAATATGACTTTAAACTAAAAGCATACATTGAATCATTCCTTCCGACATTATCTAAACACATAAATGGATTTCAAAATTCACTCAGAGAAAAAGACAGCCCAAACAAATTATGTAAAGAGAATTTTGACCTACCAGCAGAGCCGGTAGTAAAGGAAGAGACTGGGGCACAGCACTTAGTCATCATCTTTCTTTACCCAAGTAAGAGTGAACTACAGTATCACATCTTGGAAACATATTTAGGGGCAAATTTATGAGCCCCTTGCTGTCACTCTTGCACCATGCAAAGTGGTGCAAGAGTGATGCAAATTAAAAATGAGATTTATGAAGTCATGCAAAGGCCACCTTGTGTGGCCCTGCGTGGCTTCATAAATCTGGAGTAATGTAATACAGTGCCAATTGCTACGATGCATTACTCTGCACCATGGAGGCGTTTCCATCTTAGTTGTGTGCATGTTCGCACGCAACATCCATGGATTTTGATGCATTCTCAGATTTACAAGAGCAGATAAACCTGGGAATGTGCCAAAAACCTATACCTCCTCAAGTGAAGTACAACGAGGAGAAATATCTTTAGTTCTTCTTGTTTTTCCCTTTTTCTATTTCCTGCACAAAAAGCATCCAATGCAGGCACCCTTGCACCATGGTGCATTGGCTCTATGCAGGCCATTGTGTGCCAGTGCAGGGGAAAGGACAGGAATGTAACATATTGACTTAAACATGGCTCATTCCTGCCCTTTCCCTGTCACGCAGTGCAGCACAGCAAGGTGACTTGCTGCGCTGCGCTTCGCTGCACTGCGCTTCGCTGCACTGCGTGACTTGGCCATAAATATGGGATTTAGTCAGTGTAGCACATTAAAAAATTATGCCATAAAACAAGCACTGTCAAAGTCAACACTTCTTTGATTAATTTGGTAACTTGTGCATTACAAGCATGATAAACTACATCAGGCGAAAAAACAAAAAGGAGGACTGTATTGAAGGCATCCTTACATTTAACACAGTTTTTGTCTCTACAGTATATCAAATTAAGAATGGTTGGCAAGGGAGCCTTCGTTATTTACTAAAGTTCTGAATTAGAATTTGGCAAACAGGGTACCATGTCCTATCAGCAAATCTCTTGGTCTGCCCACCCTATTCTGAGTTGGGCAAACCACTGGGTTCATGCCAACAAAATAAAAGAGGTAGAGGAGGGAGGAGCGGAAAGGAAGAAAAAGGAAGTGGTGGATGGGTGGAAAGTGAAGTACAATGAGGAGCAGTAAGAGACACATGTTAGGGAGCCAGCAGCAGTTGACAGAGAGGGCTATACTTGTAAAGTAGTTCCTCTGGCAGCAGCGGTGGCCACTGTAAATCTTAAGGGGAGGGGCGGGTAGGGGGAATGGGGGAAATAAACTAATAATTAAAAAAAAAAAAACTTACCTGTGCTGCTGCCGCCACCACCGCCCGCTTCGCTCCTCTTCTCTCTTAAAGGCGTCCCAGCAGTCCTTGGGACACCAGCACAGGCTCTCCACACAATCCTGGTGCTGTTATCATGCTACACCTAGCGTGAGAGCAGAGAAAAGGACTGGTTTCATCATCATCATCATCACGTTACTTTATTTCGGTAAAACATACCATAAAAGTACAATACATAACAATCCAGAAAAAATTTATAAAAGGAGTACCAATAAAAAATAACAAATTCTAAAAAGAGAAATGCTAGAAACAAGGTAAGACAATACTGTAAAAAGGTTATCTTTCTCTATAAATATAATGCTTAAAAAACATCCAGTCCCAACTATAGCATCAAACTAATAAGCTTACACTTAAATACAACAAATATGCACTATAATACCTGCTTCTAAAAACTACTGCCCAGACTTTTTTAAAAAAATCACTAGCCTAAAACGCCATATTGATTCAAAATGTTTTGCCACAGGGTACACTATTTGTACGGATGAATCAGATTTGAATACTCTCTCAGCAAATAAACAATTCCAGAAACCCATTTCTTTACATAGGGGAATAATACAAAAAGCCCTCTGTTTGGTAAATGCACGACATTGGAAAAGAACATGGAGATCAGACTCTTCTTTCTTACAACCCATCGGGCATAGCTTAGACTTATTGATAGAATTGGGCCGTTTATAAGTTAAAGATCAAAAAGGAAGCAACCCTATTATAAATCTAATGTAAAGAGCACATACAAATGGAGAGAGTGCTACATCCATAAAGGGCTCAAACTCATAGTGACATTTGAATTGCAGAAAGCTGTCAGTCATAGAAAAGGGTGCAACTTCAGGCAGTTGTGTGGTTTGAACTTTGAGCCAAAAAGCGTCCTTCAGTGTCTGAGCAGCATTTTTGGGAATAGAAGCGGGATCCTTCCAATAGGACCCCAAGCCACGGTGGAATAAGGACCGTTCAACATAGGAGCACCACTTAATCTTAGTGTTGGAGTTGGAGCCCACCAAGTTGAGCAGCCCACATCTAAATGGACTGAGAGCATCTGATGACCATAGCCGAATCCAAAACAATAAAGGCCTTAAGGCAGCGATCTGGTTAATAGAAAAAAGATTTAAATCCATTTGGATGGGCAGGGATAGAGTACTTGATGGCACTTTTAACAACATCTTTAAAAATTGGTTTTCCCCCCTAGTCAAGTTCTCCAGATTGCAATGGCCCCATAACTCAGCACCATACAAAGCCCCCCCCCCGGCTTGTGATTTGTATATTTATAGAGCAGGAGTCAGGGCAAAACTGGGGGATCTAGTTGCAAATCTCGCAATGCCACCCGCCCTTTGCTTCAGGCACATTAATGATTTCTGGAGATGGGCCTGCCAGTGGTGTGAATCTTCTATTTTTACACCCAGATAATGAAAAGTGCCCACTCTTTCCAGTGGAACACCTTCTAAGTAAACAAGTCTCTTCATCTTCTGCTTTTTGTCTCCAAACAACATGTATTTTGTTTTTGATGAATTAATTTCCAGGCAATGATCTTTGCAGAACTCCACGAACCTTGCAAGCAAACATGAAAGGCCCATGGCTGTTCGGGAGAGTAATAAGGTATCGTCAGCGAATAAGAGACATGGGAATTTCTGCCCTCCCATACTGGGGGCGTCACTAGAACAATCCAAAAGATAGGGAATACATGCATTGATAAATAAAAGAAACAGAGTGGGTGCCAGAACACAACCCTGTCTCACGCCACGAACTGTGGGAAATGCTGAAGTCAGATCACCTGCCAGACCCCATCGTACTTTGGCGCAATTGCCTGAATAAAGATCTTTGATTATATTAAGCATGGACCAGGGGACTCCAGCTTTACTCATGACTTCCCACAGTTTGGGGCGCGAATTGGTTTGAGTGGCATGGTCTGCCGCTCAGGCAGTACATTGGAGTCTGTGCTGTTTCTCCAACCCGGCTGTGCACCACAGTTAGTTTGGAGACACCTATGTGCCTGTGTCAGTTTGACCGGCCTAAGACAGATGGACAAACTGAAATGAGCACTTAGTGCATCCCACTCCACACCTCCTCTCCCCTCCCATGGCCGAGCCCCGTCCCTCCCTGCACATACTGGGTGAGCCAGCAGCTGAAAAATTAAATAATAGTAAAATATTGTTTTATTTTTCAGCTGCTGTGTCTTAGCCAGTGGGGTGACGCTCCTTCACCATTGAGGAGGAGCCGCCCCTCTCTGGCAGTTCAACACAAGCACAGTATTGAAGGCTGAATGATTCACTGTGATGTTCAAGTGTGGACTCCTTTATAGAGTTGTGCTGTCCTCATGGGCTCCACTCCAGATGTGTACCTTATAGCTTCTCTGACTGCCTCGCCCTCCTAACCCTCAGACACCCACCACTAAGAACCATGGGCTAAAAGAGCCCACCCTGACTGCTCTCACTGTCAGGACCCCACCAAGGTTTCACTGTACAAGCAGTGTCAGAGCTCAGCACTGGTGCTCTGCTTCAACCATTCTAATTAATGGGACACAGACACAGAAAACACTGCTGTTATCCTGCTTGCAAGAAAATTTAACCCGTGCACTGGCCTAAGACAGCCAACAGAAGACCATCTTACCTGCTGGAGGGCTGGATGGGGGTCACTTAGATATGCAGGCCTTATAGATGGCACTGGTGGTGCACACTGCTGTTTTCTAGGCCTAGGCTGGCCTACAAGGGCAGGCAGGCACATAAAAGTTATTGATTACCAGAACTCCCACAGGTCGGACACAACAGTGTACTGGTTCTGAGAAATAAGTGCAGATGTCAACCAACACAAATAAAGCAGTGAATGGCTTCCATTCCCCATGCTGCCACAGAATCAAACCTAAATAAAGGAGATTTTTAGAAGCAATGCATTCTTGCCACTTCCTGATTGGTGCCATCTAAGTTTTACAGCAAAGCCTTGCTAGTGTACCTCATAAGGGTATGGGAGACTGTGGTGAGAGCATTTGCTGGAAACATGAAAAATATATTTTACTTTAAAAGTAGATTTTAACATTTATGTCATGAAGACAAAAAGATTGGTAATTTGGAATTTTCGAACTTCTGTTGATGGCCAGAAAGCTTGAACTATGCCAGTGGAATCATAGTTCCATTTCATATTTTTGGTGGTAGGCCTAACCATCCATGGCTCTTTGGAAAGATCAAACCATGACTTTTGAGTTTGAGTAATTTCTCTATTGTCATCTCAAAGAACTTGTTGTGGGTTTACTAAGAGCGTATCATTTCTGGGTGGGATAGGCCAATCAAATCTCTTAGCAATGATGGCTGGTAAACAACATGCTTGTGAATCGTCAGTAGGCAAACTCCAAATGGGATTACATCATGGTCAATACAAGAAAATGAATATTATTCAGAGACTATTAGGAACCTGCATTCCATATTCCTCCACAATCGTTTAATTTCCTTACAGTCTTGCAACCAAAAAGGCATTAAAGGAGTATGACTCTTGCATCCATGGGCCACATGTATGTAGCCTTTTTTTGGTCGCAAACTGCCCAATTCACAGAATCTGGCCATTTATGACCAAAAAAAGTATTTTCCTATGTACAAAGCCATATTTTGCGATTCAGTAATCCATTACCGAATAGCGAAATGGATTTGTGACTCTCTATTAGGAAGTGTGTGCCAAGGACGTCCCTTTCTAATAGCGAGTCGCAAGGGGATCTATGATTGTTTTGCGACTGGGAATGTGGTCGCAAAACAATCACAGTTATCAGAAATTTCAAAATGGTGGTAACCTATTCGCAAAAGGGAAGGGGTCCCAAAGTGACCCGTTCCCATTTGTGAATGGGTGTGCCAACATGTTTTCAGAGCAGGCAGTGGTCCTATGGACCACTGCCTATGGACCACTGCCTACTCTGAAAAAATTAAAAGGAAACTTTTATTTTTATTTTGTAATGCACCCCATTTTCCTTTAAGGCAAATGGGCTGCATTTAAAAAAAAAGAACTGCTTTATTTAAAAAGTAATCACAGACATGGTGGTCTGCTGACCTCAGCAGGCCGCCCTCTCTGTGAGTGCAGCCGTTCTCAAATGGGTCGCAAATTGTTGCCTGTCTCATGAATATTAACGAGTCAGCTCTCTTGCAACCCATTTGTGAATCACAGTGTCTGAGACACTGTTGTGCCTCAGGTATTTGTGCCCTAACAAATTGCGAGTCCTTAATCTTGCAATGTGAAAGTCGCAAAACCTGATGTTTGTTCATGTGACCCTATGTTTCTTATTCACTGGCTGAGTGCTTACAGCCACAAATTTAATCCCCTGTTCCTTAACATTTGTTGTATTAAAAACAGTTATATTAAGAAAAGATTCAAGGCACACTGGTGACCAAGAAAGTATGCTCGGCCACTAGGTTAAGGTATTAGTGTGTGGTACATCCAACATTGTGATACAAATAATAGTAAGGTCTTTAATTTTTTCAAACTGCTGAAAGTTGTTTTTAAGGTAAATTGATGGGGTGCAGTTGTTCCATTTCTTTGGAGCGAGTTATGAGAAAGCACGCCCTTCACACACTGGCTGCTTTTGAAGTATGATATAAAAATATGTCCTGCATTAGAGGAGAGTGCAGCCACTTGGGATTCAAAATCCTGATCTTGAATTCTCTACTTCTTCCATATGCTTGTCTAATTTTGGAAAGGATCTTCTAAGAAAGGAAACCATTCCTATTAGTTCTCTCTCCCATCCGGTAGCTTCCCTAAGAGGCTCCTGCCCACATGAATTCTCATATTTGTTGCAAAGAAAAGGAACAACAGCACAACATGCATGTACCTGAAGGATTGACAAAATAGTTAGAGTGGTGGGAGGAAGTTGTCCCCATTCAGTATCTTCAGTGGATTGGGAAATGTATGGCTTACATTAACTGGACAATTTCCTAAAACTAGCAATGGATTTATATCTCACACCAGTGAATATGACAACAATAATTGTTTGTTCTTTCTAGAAAGACCACATTCACAACCATCCGTTGTCTGTACAATTGCCTACTTGAAGTTTTTAAGAAATCAAATTTTTGTACTGGAATGAGAGTATTATGACTCTGGGCCTCATTCCGACCCTGGTAGTACAAGACCGCAAGGGCCGGGGGGAACGGAAGCACTGGCATGGGCCGTGCAGGGGCCCCCTAACAGGGCCCCAGGGAGATTTTCAATGCAGACAGTGAAAATCGCGACGGGTGCAACTGCACCCTTCGCACCCCTGCAACACCGCCGGCTCCATTCGGAGCCGGCCTCTGTGTTGCAGGGCCTTTCCCGCTGGGCCGGCGGGCGCTCCCTTGGCGGGCGCCCGCCGGCCCAGCGGGAAAGTCACAATGGCCTCCGCGGTCTTCTGACCACGGAGCGGACATTTGGCGGTTCCCGCCAGGCGGGCGGCGTCTGCCGCCCGCCAGGGTCAGAATGACCCTCTCTGTGCATTGAAAGATCATTAACTGGTTTCTCAGTGCTTGTGTGGAGGGGATATCTTTTTGGGGCTCTGAAGGAGTTGCCTTTAGGAATGTGAATGGATGGACCCATTAGAAGAACTTCAAGGGGGCACAAATAAGCTCCAGCAACAGACTAAATATATAGTCCAGGCCTGATTTAAGAAGAGGCATGAGCGCAAGGGTCACCATAACACTCTTGATGACACCAGCATTGCTTTACCAGGGAGGCCTTTGTTGAATGTATCTTTTCCTAACCTTTAGGGCAGAAAGGGTCGTGATGCTTTAAGATGTCAGGGGTGCAAGCGGTAATTACCTTGGGGTAGGAACAACGGTGATGACCCAGTGTAGGAACATCCACTCCCTTCTGCTTAGGTTACTATAACTGATGATGTCTTGCACGTGAGCATTGGAATAGACTTGGAATCTGAACATGTCAAAGATTTTCAGTTCAACAGACTCTGTGGGACAGAACAGGAACAGGTTAGCGGTAAAGAATTCACTGTAATCTGTATGAGAGAGGGCTACTGGCAGCCTACAGAACACAGCCCTTTGTATGATTCCCAAAAATATTAGGGCAGCTGACCACTTGATTAAAATTTAGGGATGAAAATGCACGACAAAGATTTCTTCCAGTGGAATAGATCCGTAATCAGTTGGAACTGGGGTGGCACTGATTGCGTGCAAATTCTTTGCTGGAACTTGTAAATCAGTGAAAAAGCCAACTTACACTGACTCTGAGCATGTACCCTGAAGGAGAACTCTCAGCTGGATTGGTGAGAACTCAGGTGTAACAGTGACAAGAACCAGACTTGCACTGGAATGATGGTTGAGAAATGAACTTGCACTTGGAACAGTAGGAGTCCTATCTACTGGTTTCTGATAGATACTTATTTCTTCAGTTTCCCCACATTTTTACTAGCTTAAATCAAATCAAATCAAATCAAATCAAATCAAATCAATAACATTTATAAAGCGCGCTACTCACCCGTGCGGGTCTCAAGGCGCTAGGGGAAAGGGTTACTGCTGCTCGAAAAACCAGGTTTTTAGGAGTTTCCGGAATGCAGAGTGGTCCTGGGTGGTCCTGAGGCTGGTGGGGAGGGAGTTCCAGGTCTTGGCTGCCAGGAAGGAGAAAGTCCTCCCACCCGCCGTGGAGCGGCGGATGCGAGGGACGGCAGCGAGCACGAGGCCAGAGGAACGGAGGAGGCGGGTGGGGACGTAGAAGCTGAGGCGTCGGTTGAGGTATTCCGGTCCCTTGTTGTGGAGGGCTTTGTGTGCGTGGGTGAGAAGTCGAAAGGTGATCCTTTTGCTGACTGGGAGCCAATGCAGGTGTCTCAGGTGTGCGGAGATGTGGCTGTTGCGGGGTACGTCGAGGATGAGGTGGGCCGAGGCGTTTTGAATGCGTTTCAGGCGATTTTGGAGTTTGGTGGTGGTCCCAGCGTAGAGGGTGTTGCCGTAGTCCAGGCGGCTCGTGACGAGGGCGTGGGTCACGGTTTTTCTAATGTGGGCGGGGATCCAGCGGAAGATCTTGCGGAGCATGCGGAGGGTGAGGAAGCAGGCGGAGGAGACGGCGTTGACTTGCTTGGTCATGGTGAGAAGGGGGTCCAAGATGAAGCCGAGGTTGCAGGCGTGGTCTGTGGGGGTCAGTGCGGTGCTTAAGGCTTAAGGCACCAGACCGGATCTTGAAACTTTGAAATAGGTCTCCCTCACTGGCAGATGGGTTTGGCTCCATCTTGGCATCTGAAGCAGCATTGGTCTGACATTATGTGAGACATATTACAGCAGCTCAACATTCAGATGTCAGCTCAGTTGTTTCTGTAGAATTTGACACAGATCCAGAGCTGTGCTCTGTGCTTTTTTCCACCCAAAATAATTTCATCTTGTGTATTGCTTCGAATGTCTTCCATAAGAAATCAGATATGAAGACTTGCCACTCTTTTCTTGGGGCAATGTCCATATCTGATCCCCACAATATCTTCTTATGGTGCTTCAGGCCAACGGAAGGCTCAATGGAAAGTGAAAAATGTAGCTGTATCCTCACTAAGGCCCTCAAAAAGTCAGACTCTTCATGCCATGCACCAGCAATGCTGGTGCTCACACTCACACTCTTCTCCATCCTCCAAGTGGTGAAAGGAGATGAGGAGGAAACATACAAGAGGGGACGGCACAATGTTTCACCCCGAGGTTACAAGGTAGGTCAGCTTGACTGACTCCACGTGCAATCGAGTCCCCCTTATAGCCGTAGCTAGTGAACATCACTCTTCCAGTGAATGTTTGATTAGGAGTGCCACAGTCTCCTTTGGTGCTTGCTCCAGGGCTCGTCCTGGCTTCTATGCCAACTTCTCTGCTAGCTATAATGCCATTGCTGGATAAAGAATCTACTTCATCCCATCTGGAGTTTCCGATGCAGGACGCAGAGCTGGCTCATTTCCTACATGCCATGATGGTGCTTTTTTAGGATTGTAACCATCACCTCTGATGTGCCTCCATGCCAGCATGAGACAGATCAGAGCACTGTTTACAGGCACTTAATCATCTCATTAATCACATACTATCCATGTGGAGACGTAAACATATGAAACATCTGTAGGAACATGAATGTCACTGAAATCATACACTATTGATGAAGAACCTTGAACATGCCCATAAAACACTATCTCTGATTGAATTTTTGAACGCTGAATTTGTTACTAATAATATCTATGCATTACGAGTTATGAATATACATGGAATTTAGTTAACATAGAAAATAATGTGCGACTTGGAAAATGTGCCCATTTGAGTGGCCGCTATGAAAATACGTAAATGCCTTTGGAAGATGCACCTTAATTATTATTCAAAGTGTATGTGTAGGGGAAATTATAATAGTATGTTTTATCAATGATTTGATGTTATATATTTGCTTATTAATTATAGGCCTTAAGTTAGTGAGTGTTGGGCCTAGTTTGCATAGCCTCACATTAAATTGCAATGTCTGAATAAAATCATGGAAATGTATGTTCAGAGAAATGGAGATTTATTGTTCACACTGGGTTGACCAAACGTTTAGCAGAATTCTTCAACTTTCTCATGAGAACTGCTTGCTAGAATGTTTTGTATTAGTATTTGTTACAATGTTAACTTGATGCGTGAGACAGCGATGTTCCCAGGAACCAACAATGGATGCACTGACTGGAGTACAAATGGATACAAGAAAGTTACCCGACGAGCCGGACTATGGGAACAGGAGAAGAGGAGGCAATTATCAATGTGTGAATAACAGTTTAGTTATAAATTTGATTTGGGGTTCAATTCTAATTGGATTGACTGTAAACGTACAATTTTCTGACCAGTTGCAATGTGGGAAGTTCTTAAGGTGATTTTAACTTAGCTCGACTGCACAGAGGAGAAGCGTGCCCAATGTATTCTGTTTGGGAGCAGAGAAGTTCCTGATTACTTCATTCTTAACTTTAACTTTGAAGCCTGATGGCTAAAAAAATTATGCTGCCCTTAGAGATTGCTTCTTAAATGGTTCAGATTGCTTAGAGACCCTTCTGTGTGAGCCATTCCCTTTCATTGTCCCTTTGCTGAAGAAGACCAGACGATTGTCCAACTGACGAAGAGAATCGCAGCTTGCCGATCCACATTGAGGGGAGGTATAACAAAATGCTATTGTCTTGATTGTAGATTCATTAGGTGTTCTATGTACCGACTGCTATTTTTGTTACAGCCATAGTTAGATGTTTTTCAAATGTATTTTTGACTAAAACTATTTTTGCATGAAGCCCCAACATGCTATTCTAGTCTGAAGGAGAAAGGTAGAGACTAGAGATGCTAAGGTTATTATTAAAAACAATTATGTTGTTCATTTGCTGTATCTAAATGTATGCTATTCCTAATGCACGGTTGTTCTTATTATTGATTTGCTCCATGATTCTAAGATGCTTAACAGTCAATGCCTTAGCTAAACTGATATTCTTTAGAAGATTTGGACAACCAGTGCTGTTCGAGTATATTTATCAGTTGATTTTGAGATTGATTTACGTGATATTAGCACTGTTAATATAGGGTAATAAACATTCTAACATTTTCTAAACTGTGTGGTTATTCATAACCAAATAGGTCATGGTGCGTGATAATTAATGAGTCTAAAGGAGAGTTTTGTCGATGTTTATTGATTATGAGGATGCATTTGTATTGAGTTTAGGGACTTATGGTGGGATTACTCTAAGCGTAGTCAAAAGGTTAATCGACCTAATAACGCGTCCCCTTATAAATTAACATTAAAAGACCAAATAAGGACTGACGCCCTAACAAACTTGAACATCATCATTGCACACACTGCCTCTGTAGGGACATAAATATTATATTTGCACATTATCTTTATGGGACTTCAACTAGAGTTGGGTGTCAACTAATTGCTGCAGCACAATTATATGGAATTACAGCAAAATTATGCAAGATTACTTGGAATTACATGAAGAACTTAATCCGACAATTGGCACTATATTGACAGAATGAACCCAAGAATGCATTTTTCACTAAGAATAAGTAGCTAAATGCAACAGAATACAAATAGCAGCAGCCAGCAGCTACTCATGGCATGCTAAATTTGCTGTTCTTGTGCTCTTTCGGTAGGTATTTTGCACAGATTACTCTTAGTTATGCGAGTAGATGCAATCACATAATGGGACATATTTATACTCCGCTTGCGCCGAATTAGCGTCGTTTTTTTCGACGCAAATTCGGCGCAAAACTAACGCCATATTTATACTTTGGCGTTAGACGCGTCTAGCGCCAAAGTATGGGCAAATAGCGTCATTTTTTTGCGTGAACGCCTTCCTTGCGTTAATGAGATGCAAGGAAGGCGTTCCCGTCTAAAAAAATGACGGCGACGCAAATGCGTCGTATTTATACTCCCGGGCAAAAATCACGCCCGGGAGTTGGCGGGGCCGAAAACCCCGCATTTGCGCCACTTTTTAACGCCTGGGTCAGGGCAGGCGTTAAGGGACCTGTGGGCTCAAAATGAGCCCACAGCTGCCCTCCCATGCCCCCAGGGACCCCCCCTGCCACCCTTGCCCACCCCAGGAGGACACCCAAGGATCGAGGGACCCACCCCAGGGACATTCAGGTAAGTTCAGGTAAGTATAATTTTTTTTTTTTTTATATTTTTTTTTTGGCATAGGGGGGCCTGATTTGTGCCCCCCTACATGCCACAATGGCCAATGACCATGCCCAGGGGACAGAAGTCCCCTGGGCATGGCCATTGGGCAAGGGGGCATGACTCCTGTCTTTACTAAGACAGGAGTCATGTAAATGGCGTCTGGGCGTCGTTTAAAATGGCGCAAATCGGGTTAAGATGATTTTTTAGCGTCAACCTGACTTGCGCCATTTTTAAGACGCCCTAACGCCATTTTTCCCTACGCCGGCGCTGCCTGGTGTACGTGTTTTTTTTCCTCGCACACCAGGCAGCGCCGGTCTGCTTGCGCCGGCTAACGCCATTCAATAAATACGGCGCCCGCATGGCGCTTCAGAATGGCGTTAGCCGGCGCAAAAAATGTTTACGCTAAACTGCGTTAGCGCAGTTTAGCGCCAAAAAATATAAATACGGGCCATAATGTTTGGTAACTTTGCGTCACAAGCGTAAAATGAAATAATCAAATTACTGCAATTACTCTAGCATAATTAAAATTTTGCTCAGGTATAACTTGAACATCTCTATAATCGTAATGTATCTCTATGGTGAATTTTGAGCTCCACTCCAACTGTGGTGTCACCCTAAGGTAAGTTATAGGGAAAATTAATAAAGTTTATTTAACTTGACAAAAATTTATACAAATAGTATTATGTTGAAAATTAATATAAATTAATTTTATATGTTTGTTTAAATGTAGAACACAATAAAAATGCTATAACACCATTTACTTTATATCCAATTACATATTTAATGTATTTATATATAAATAAAATTATTTTTCAGAAGTTGAAATTAAATTATAAATTCATATTTAAAAATTATGCATTACATTTTGTTGTTCATATGTTTACAATTACGTTTTTAAATATATTTTAATAAACTTGATGTTATGTTAATTATACATTCAAAAAGTTTAACATATTTTATATTTATATAATGAAGAGTTGTAGTTTTCGATTGTTTTAACCTTTCTATTGAGCAGTGCAAGGTAAAACATGTTAATACACCAACAGATGAACTACATTCATTATTAAGCATTCCAGTCCTTGAATTTGTGTCAATCAAATAAATACATCATCAAGAAATACCATCTTCAACCAAATGAAATGTTGAGCTTGCCAAATTAACTATTCTACATTAAAGTGAATAAAAAGCTCCTGGATAGGGTTAACTGTGCAACATGTAAGTAACGTTGCTTTGCTGTCTCTTAAAACATCACCAAAGTGCATTGTGCTGGTGCCATCAATGTTATCCATTTAAATGAAAGATATGCTGTTACACAAACATCATATAAAGTGCAATGTGCAAATAAGATGTCTGGGGGCATATTTATACTCTGTTTGCGCCGGAATTGCGTCATTTTTTTTTACGCAAATCCGACGCAAAGCTAACTCCATATTTATACTTTGGCGTTAGACCCGTCTAGCGCCAAAGATCTTGGAGTTTGCGTCATTTTTTAGCATGGACACCTACCTTGCATTAATGATATGCAAGGTAGGCGTTCCCGTCTAAAAAATGACTCCAAGGCATGTGCTCCTTATTTAAACTCCCGTGCAAAAATGACGCACGGGAGTGGGCGGGTCAAAAAAATGACGTCCAGCCGCTTTTGCGTCATTTTTTAACGCCTGGTCAGGGCAGGCGTTAAGGGACCTGTGGGCTCGGAAGGAGCCCAGAGGTGACCTCCCATGCCCCCAGGGACACCCCCTGCCACCCTTGCCCACCCCAGGAGGACGCCCAAGGATGGAGAGACCCATCCCAGGGAACTTAAGGTAAGTTCAGGTAAGTATTATTATTATTTTTTTGTGGCATAGGGGGGCCTGATTTGTGCCCCCCTACATGCCACTATGCCCAATGACCATGCCCAGGGGACATAAGTCCCCTGGGCATGGCCATTGGGCAAGGGGGCATGACTCCTGTCTGTGCTAAGACAGGAGTCATTTCAATGGGGGTTGGGAGTCAAAAGAAATGGCGCAAAGCGGGTTGAGGCCAATATTTTGCCTCAGACCTGACTTGCCCCATTTTTTGACGCCCAAACTCCATTTTCCCCTACGCCGGCGCAGCCTGGGGTGGGTCATTTTTTTGGACGCACACCAGTCAGCTGCGCCGGCTAACGTCATTCCATAAATAAGGCGCCCGTATGGCGCTTTGGAATGGCGTTAGCCGGCGTTAAAATTTTTGACGCACAACTGCGTTGGCGCAGTTGTGCGTCAAAAAGTATAAATATGGCCCAAAGTGCCTTAGATGCATTCACATATGTGGAACAACAAAAAAATAATTTCAAATATGAGGAAACACACATTTTAATATTTTCAATCCAATTAGTAACAAAATGTATTGCACTCATAACAAACAAAACCCTTCCAAATTGCAAGAAATTCTGGTAAACTCTTATTTCACCATGTATATAAATGTTCTAATTCTAATCATCTTCATAAGCCAATGTTTCACAGTGCATAGTGATTAGACCTTTTGATTTCCAACATTTTAGTATGAACGATTGGGCAATAGACATGATAGAATATGATAGAATATTGAACAGATTTCATTAGTTTGCTTGTATTTCGTGAATATCCAAACAATGTTAGCACTGTTTTGGGTAGAACAAAACCCCAATTATTTTACTATTGTCAAATCCTGTGCCAAAATCCATAATGTGCCAGGCACATCAAAAATCCATTCCCAGAAATATTTATTTTGCATCTAAAACACTGATCTGGACTTGCTGCATAAATACTATGAAGAGTACTAGGAATATTATAAGCTAGCCATCTTGAAAGGAATGACATTTTTTAAAGTTGGCCACCCTGAGGTCTTTATACCCCATTATCAGGCATAATTTGCTATTGACCTGGTGTTATTCTACACTCTGTAATCCTACATCTCTGTCAAAATACACAGAGATCAATGATTAATTCAAATTCTGGTGTAGAAATATATAGCAGTTCCACACCCCCAGCAACTTTTTCTTGACTAACAACTGCATCGTTATCTGTCAAAAAACTAGATATCTGCACAAAGCTAAAAACAAGTGACCAATCTTCTTTCCAAAACTCTAGGACCATCTCCAGTCAAGATTTCCACCTTTGGATAGTAAAAAAAAAAAAACCCTTAGCCTTCCAACTCACCAAAGTAAATTTTGGGATAGCTAGCTCCATATATCTAAAATCCTTCAGTAGCGCAAATAAATGAAACGAAGGAATTTTCCATGACATGAAGAAGTGTTTAATATGAGCCTCCATACTATGTAGCACTTAATATCTGTTTTTTCTGAGGTTTTGTAGTTTCCAAAAATGTCGACAAATCTGTTCCTGATTCTTTCAACATCTGAATCAAAAAAAAATTGTCATAAAATGTAATTTCATGAGTAGTTGACATGGTGTTGTTTAAACATGATGCTTGATAGTAGTCCTGAAGGTGGGGTAAACCAACCCCGTTGATCCATATTTAATTGTAAAACTGAAAATTGAACTCTAGGGCGTTTATTATTGTTTATACATTACCTAAAAAGGGAGCCAACTTCATTACAATATAGGCTATTGACTTTAATTGGGAAAACAGAACAGAAATAGCAACAGCCAGCAGCTGCTCATGCTGTTAATTGTGCTGTTCTTGTACTCCAGCACAAGGTATTATGCCCAAAATATTCTTAATTATGTGAATAACAGTAATCATGTAATGTTCTCTAATGCAAAATTACCAAATTACTCCAATTACTCCAGCATAATTAACATTTCACATAGGCCTAACTTGAACATCCCTATAATCACACTGTATCTCTGTGGTAAATCTCAGATTTCCACTCTGACAGTGATGCCCCCCCATGGTAAAGTATAGGGAAAATAAAAACGTTTATTTAACTCAACAAAATAATAGAAATATTTGTATGTTAAAAATTAATATAAATTAATTTAATATATTTGTTTTAAATGTAGAACAAATACAAACATACTACAACACTATTAACTTAATTTTGAATTACATATGTAATGAATTTAAATGTATAAATTAAATAGAATTATTTTTACATTAAAATATGAATTCCCACCTGAAGTGAAAAAAAATGCTATGCATTAATAACTGTTGTTGTTTGGATGTTTAGAGTTAAGGGCCTCATTACGAGTACTGTGGTCCTAAAACAGCCATACTCGTGATGTTGGTCCAACCGCCACAATCTTGGCGGTCCAACTGCCAGATTATGATGATGGCGTTCAGACCACCAGGAGACTGCCGCCACCACCAGGATCATGGATCCTGACAGGTTGGCGGCAGTGCAAGTCGTGGTCAACGATGGCGGTGCCAATGTCGGCACCGCCTGTAGGAGGCTGGCCTGGCTTATAGTGGGTACCTTGTGGTACTTACACCTTGTGCCAGGTCCAGTTATCCCTTAATCGTAGATTAGAGGTGTTCTAGCATCTTAGGCTGATAGAGGTAGCTATAGCAGAGCAGTTTAGGCTGAACTAGGAGACATGCAGAGCCACTTATATCAATTAGTACTATATCATAAGAGAACACAATCCTCAGAGTTACCAAAAATAAAGGTACTTTATTTTAGTGACAATGGGGGTTATTCCAACCCTGGCGGTCGGTGTTAAAGCGGCGGCCAACCCTCAAACAGGCAGGCGGCCCAAAAAATGGAATTCTGACCCTGGCGGGAACCGCCAACACAGACCGACACTTTAACACTCCGACCGCCACGGCGGGACAAACAAACAGCGCGGCGGTCACCGCCAACAGACAGGCGGCAGACAATGTACCGCCCACCCTATCACAACTCACCAATCCGCCACCTTTTCCGGGGCGGGAGCCCCGCCGATAAAAACACGGCGGAAACAGACTACGAACGGGAAAACGCTCACCCTACACACTCCACGAGGAATCTGGACAGCATGGAACCAGAACTACACATCCTACCAGCAATTGTCTACCTGCTCCTCTACCAGGAGCACGAACGCCGGCGCAGAAGACAACGGTGAGTACTGCACCTACGACACAGGGGAGGGGGAGGAGAAAAGAATACGGGCACGCACATACGCGACACCCCCCACCCAACTACCTACACACCAATGCAGTGCAACAACTCAGAGTGACACCCCCCAAACCCCCCGGAAGAATGCAAAGACAAAATAATATGTTATTGGAATTCAATTATATTGTAAGGCTAAGTAAATAAGTAAGTCGAACATCCCATAACTATATACACATATGTAAATTGTCCCGTCAAAATTGGCTTTCTGTCATTGTACGTGGGCCAATGGTCCTCAACACATGGGCAAAGCCCACACATGAGACCTGAATCCATTGGAGAGAACACTGCAGGGGCATCAGATAGGAAAACTACAGGCACCTCAGGGGGAAGGGAAGGGGGGGCACCTCAGCCACATGAGTCCACGACGCCAGATCCACGAGGGGCCTCCATAGCCACTGTTCAATCCTGGGGAGTGCAAAGCCACAGTCTCTCAAGTCCAGACAGTGGGTGGCTTGCCCACTGTGCCATCCTGGGGAGTGCAAAGCCACAGTCTCACAAGTCCCTACAGTGGGTGGCTTGCCCACTGTGCCATCCTGGGGAGTGCAAAGCCACAGTCTCACAAGTCCCTACAGTGGGTGGCTTGCCCACTGTGCCATCCTGGGGAGTGCAAAGCAACAGTCTCACGAGTCCCTACAGTGGGTGGCTTGCCCACTGTGCCATCCTGGAGAGTGCAAAGCCACAGTCTCTCAAGTGGATGACAGACTCCAGCGGTACTGGAGGAGTCTTGGTGCCCAGAGTGTATCGTGCAGCCCTGTCCGATACTGATCCGGGCCTGCCCCTTCTGCCAGTGTGTCAGCAGTGCTTGAGTTGAAGGGCCCAGCGGAGCGGTGCTTGAAAGGAAGGGCCCAGCGGAGCGGTGCTTGAGTTGAAGGGCCCAGCGGAGCGGTGCAGAGACGGCGGTGCCCAGCGGAGCGGTGCTTGAGTTGAAGGGCCCAGCGGAGCGGTGCTTGAGAGGAAGGGCCCAGCGGAGCAGTGCTTGAGTTGAAGGGCCCAGCGGAGCGGTGCCTGTCTTGAAGGGCCCTGTTCAGCGGTTCTTGAGACGGCGGGGCCCTGTTCAGCGGTGTTTGTCTTGAAGGGCCCGGTTCAGCGGTGCTTGTCTTGAAGGGCCCTGTTCAGCGGTGCCTGTCTTGAAGGGCCCTGTTCAGCGGTTCTTGAGACGGCGGGGCCCTGTTCAGCGGTGCTTGTCTTGAAGGGCCCTGTTCAGCTGTGCTTGTCTTGAAGGGCCCTGTTCAGCGGTTCTTGAGACGGTGGTGCCCTGTTCAGCGGTGCCTGTCTTGAAGGGCCCTGTTCAGCGGTTCTTGAGACGGTGGTGCCCTGTTCAGCGGTGCCTGTCTTGAAGGGCCCTGTTCAGCGGTTCTCGAGACGGCGGTGCCCTGTTCAGCGGTGCCTGTCTTGAAGGGCCCTGTTCAGCGGTTCTTCACATGTGTCTCCAGGGCACCAGATCCGGCCAATATATGGTGTTCACTCGCCATTCGACTTCTCGCTTGCGGGGCCCTCCTGTGCTGGTGTCCCGTGCCCGTGGGTGTACTCCTTCACCCCCGGAATGGGGCTGGTGGGGCCCTCCTGGGCAGCTCGCCTGCTGCCGGACTTGTCGGCCGTGCTGCCCTTGCCATCCTTGCCTGATCTTCGGTGGCCCTTGCCTCCCTTTGGAGATGTGCCAGGTGGCACCCCACTTCCTGACGGTGCCAGGGTGGTGCCTGGGGAGGCTGCCGTCTCTGTCCTCTCGCGCCGGCCCTTGCCTTTTTGGGATTTTTTCCCAGGGGGTGGGCTGGCTGTCCCTTTGCTGCTGGCCGATGTAGCTGCCCTCGAAGGTGGTGGACTCCAATATCCCTGGACTATGGTCCTTGTAGGTCCAGGGGTTGTGGTGGCTGAGGTGCTGATTGGACTTTTACGAGATGGAGGGGGTGGGTCAGGTGCTGGAAAGAGGTTAATTTTGGAGAGGAAAAACTTTTTAGGAGCAATGGGAAGGGTAGGTGCAGTGGGTATGGGAGTGGAGGAAGAGGATGTGGTTGTAGGAGAATCAAGTGTGCTGTCTTTGGGTGCAGGTGCTTGTGACGGAGGCTGTCGTGAGGTGGATGGCTGTTGGGTGGGTGGCTGCCTGCATTTGTGTGGTTTGGAAGAGGGGTGACAGACACACTGGGAGAGGACACAGGGGACCTGTAAATGGCAGTGGGGGTGGTGACTGCACGTGTGCGGAGTGTTCTGGTGGGTGTGCTGGTGATGGACGTAGTGGCTGATGAAGTGGTGCATGCAAGTGTGAGTGGAGACGTCACAGGGAGGGAGGAGGGAGACGAGGAGGAGGGGGACACAGAGGAGGCAGTGGCTGTTGGCATGTCTGCATGTGGATGTTGCTTGTGTGAATGCTTGTGGGATGTGTGGTGCTTATGTTTGGATGAGCTGACCTTGGGTGTTGAGGTGTGTGCAGGCTGGTCTGTAGGTGTGTCTGGGATAGGCAGAGGAACAGGGGAGTGGGATTGGGTGGAGGGAGTTGGAGGAGGGAGGCAGGAGACAGGGACAATGGCTGCTGTCAGTGCTGAGGCCAGAGCGTTGAACGATCGCTGATGGGCAGCCTGACCCGAATGAATGCCCTCCAGGTACGCATTGCTCCGATGCACCTCCCTTTCCACCCCCTGGATGGCATTCAAAAGGGTAGACTGCCCAACAATGAGCGTCCGGAGGAGGTCAATGACCTCCTCACTGAGGGCAGCAGGGGCAACTGGGGCAGGGCCTGAGGTGCCTGGGGCGAAGGAGATGTCCGCCTTGGTGTGCGAGCGGGCACAGGGCGAACGCTAAGGGGCTGCTTGGAGGGCGGAGCTGGTGCGCTGAGCTCCCTTCCGAGGACGTGTCGGTGTCGCTGATGTCTCCACGTGTCCCCGTTGTGGAGCCCCACTCGCCCTCCGTCTCACTGGTGAAATCAGAGTCCGTTGCATGGCCCTCCGGGGCCATGTGAGATGCAGCTCCCTCGTGCTCCAATGCCACTTCTCCTCCGCCAGATGATGCTAATGCACAAATGAACAGGAAGAGCAGACATAAAAAGGGGGGGGGAGAAATAAAGACATGTTGAGTGCATGCATTGGCAACACAGTTGGCGGAGAGGACAGACACAGAAGCCCCCTGCACTATGCCGCGCACTTGGGGTACACTACTCAATCAGTGAGACTTGGCCTACAAGCCAATGGACGACATCTGCACACATAGGTGACACAAGGCCATGGATAGCTGTACTTGGCACCCTACAGAGGTGGAGGGCGGGGGCACAGGGCCATGCCTTACGGAGGGGACTAGCCTACAGAAATCGCCCTGGCCTAGGGATACCCACATCCCTCCTCCCCCACCCAGACACCTCCACTGCGCGCTAAGATAGCAGAATGTGCTTGTACTCACCCCCTTGTGTCTGCTGTGATGTCCTCACGTGCCCATCCAAATCTGGGTAGGCCACCGCCAGGATCTGAGACATCAGGGGGGTCAATTGACGAGTGCCACCCCTCCTACGTTGGGAGGCCATCCCCAGCAGAGCCTCCGCGGTCTTTCTGCTCCCGCGGCGGATGTCCCCCCACCACTTGCGTCAGTGGGTGCCCCGTCTGTTGTGGACCCCCAGGGTCCGGACGTCCTTGGCGATGGCATGCCAAATGTCGACTTTCTGATGGGCGCTGACCTATGTGACACGTACAGGGAGAGAAAATAAAATATCATCATTTTCTGCATGCTCGATGTGAGTGTCCCCCCATCCCCACCCTTGCCATGTGGCACATGCTCTCATCTGTCGTTTGATGCATGCCTCATACGCTCCCCTCCGCACCATCGTTCATTCACCCCACTCAACCCAGGCATTGCCCACAAAGCATGGTCCCAGTGTACTAACCTGTTGGTCTGGAGGACCGTAGAGTAGCGCATACTGGGGGAGGACCCCATCCACGAGTTTCTCCAATTCTTCAGAAGTGAAGGCAGGGGCCCTTTCCCCAGTCGCAGCAGCCATTGTCTCTTCCAGACCGAGGTCACAGCAGCACTTGCAGTATAGGTCCTCTCCTGTGGATGATCAGGTCTCGAGTGATTAAGCTGATAGAAAATGGCGGTCACGTCCGCGGTGGTGCGTACCGCGGCAGTGCGTACCAAGACCGCCGGCGCACTTCGTCATTGGCTCCTGAAACCCATAGGGTTCTATGTTAACCAATGCGGCTTTGCACCGCGGTCTTCGACCGCCTACCGCCACGGTGTGCCACACCAGCGCATTGACCTCACATCCCATTGTCACACTTCACAGGTCAGACAGCCGGCATTTCAAGGGCCAACATGGCTTAATTTCTACTGCGTCACACAGGCCTAGGCCTTGCATTGCCACTCATACAAGCCATTCAATGCATAGCGAATCGTGTACTGTGCAAGCTGTGGGAACGTACCTGTGGTTTGCTTGACTCTGTGCTCCATGTTGTCCTTCCTAGGCACCGTCCGCTGGGACTTGCGAGGAGATGGAGGAATGTTCCCGTGTACAGACCGCTGGTGGACCTGTCGACAATGGAAGAAAGACATGTCATACTGACATACAGACTTGACCGAGCCACTATACAGGAACTGTGTGCCCAGCTGGAGCCAGACCTGATGTCACCCATTCGCCAACCCACAGGGATTCCCCCTCTGGTGCAGGTTCTGTCAGTACTCCATTTTTTGGCAAGTGGATCATTCCAAACAACAGTGGCCATTTCATCAGGGATGTCTCAGCCTATGCTTTCTAAGGTTTTGTCCAGAGTGTTGTCTGCCCTGATGAAATACATGCGGAGCTACATTGTTTTCCCTGAGGTGGGCGATTTGGCTACAGTGAAGGGTGATTTCTATGCCCTTGGACATATTCCCAACATTATTGGTGCCATTGATGGGACCCATGTGGCTTTGGTTCCCCCCAGTGAAAGTGAACAGGTGTACAGGAACAGAAAAAGTTATCATTTCATGAATGTCCAGGTGGTCTGTTTGGCTGACCAGTACATCTCCCATGTAAATGCCAAGTTCCCTGGGTCAATGCATGACGCGTACATCATGCGAAATAGCAGCATCCCTTATGTGATGGAACAGCTACAGAGACACCGTGTGTAGCTAATTGGTGACTCTGGTTACCCCAACCTGTTGTGGCTACTGACCCCAATGAGGAATCCCCGGACCAGGGCAGAGGAACAGTACAATGAGGCCCATGGGCGGACTAGGAGGGTGATCTAGCGGACCTTCGGCCTCCTGAAGGCCAGGTTTAGGTGCATGCATATGACAGGTGGATCCCTAATGTGCTCACCGAAGAAGGTGTGCCAGATCATCGTGGCCTGCTGTATGCTTCACAACCTGGCTTTGCGACGCCAGGTGCCTTTCCTGCAGGAGGATGGTCCAGAGGGTGGTGTTGTGGCAGCTGTGGAGCCTGTGGAGAGTGAAGAGGAGGAAGACGACGGGGACGACACAGACAACAGGGACACAGTGATACAACAGTATTTTCAATAACACACAGGTACGAATCCAAACCGCCATTTTACATGTACTTACAGTCTCCTGCCTCTCTACTGTCTGAGTTTCCCCCCAGTTTATGTTAACTGAGTTGTGACTTTCCCTTCCGTTTTCAGAGATGTGGGCCCCACTGCGTGACCTCTGCTTTGTTTGCCCATGGACTACAGCTGTGTGACAGTGGTATGTTGTCATCACAATATAACTGAACATTTTGGCACCGTTATGTCTAATACATTTGTTCAAAATACAATCAGACTCCAGATAATTTTAGTGCAATAAGTGATTTTATTTAAGTGTTAAATTTAGGGACATGCTTGAAAATCGGTGATGGGTGATGGTGGAGTAATGTCCATGGCAGAGTCCAGATTTTCAGTCTCACAGGTGCATTGTCCATATGCCTGTGGAAGGATGGAGCAGGGGCAGTTTAAGGTTGGACAGGGTGACAATGTGGGACAGTGGGATGACATCAGGGGGTATCCTTTGCTGGCGGGGGTCTTGCCATCCTACTCTGTCTTCTTCCGAGATCTCAGGCCCCGCTTGCGGGGTGGTTCTTCTTCTGCAGGAGGTGGGGTTCTGGTGGCCTGTTGTTGTGTGGGGGCCTCCTGTCCACTAGCGCCGGTGGAGGTGGTAGCCTGTTCTTGGCCCATGCTAGTGACAGGGGCCCTTTGTGGTGCCACATGGTCCCGCAATGTGGTGACAATCTGGTTAAGAGCCACGACGATGGTCCCCATTGCGTAACTAATGGTTCGGAGTTCTTCCCTGAACCCCATGTACTGTTCCTCCTGCAGTACCTGGATCTCCTGGAACCTGGCCAGTACCGTAGCCATCGTCTCCTGGGAGTTGTGGTATGCTCCCATGATGGAGGAGAGGGCCTCGTGGAGAGTGGGTTCCCTGGGCCTGTCCCCCCCCTGTCGCACAGCAGCCCTCCCAGTTCCCCTGTTTCCCTGGGCCTCTGTCCCCTGGACCGTGTGCCCACTACCACTGCCCCCAGGTCCCTGCTGTTGTTGGGGTGGTGGGTCAACCTGGGTGCCCTTTAGTGGTGGACACACCGCTGATTTACGTGTCCTGGAGACAGAGGCATGGGCCCGCTGGGTGGGAGCTGTGCTGGTGTTCCCAGAGGGGGGTAGGTCTGCTGTGACCTGTGGCTGTGTGAGGGGAACCGACTGTCCCGAGGTCCCCGATGGGCCGGGCTGGTCATCTGGGTCCAGGGAGACAGAGCTGCTGTCATCACTGGGGGCCTCTTCTGGGGGTGGGATGGACATTTCTGGACCCTCCTGGGCGGTGTGGTGGCGTTCGGGTCCTGCAGGGGTATAAGAGTATGGTTATTGCTTCTGTGTGTGCCATAGTGTGCAATGGGTGGGTGGCTGTGTACCCCAGTGCTGGCATTCCCTTGTGGGGGCTGTTGTGACAGTGGCTTGTGGGGGAGATGGGTATGTGCAGTGGGCATGCTTTGGTGATGGGTGTCCATGCTTTGTGGACGCATGCAGGGCTAGGTGTTGGGATGGGTGGGTTGTGATGGTGAGCCATTTGCAAGGAGTTGGTGTGATGGGGGTGGGGGTGGGGGTGAAGGTGGGGGTATGATTTGGCATGCAGGTGGGGTGGGGGAATGAAGTAGTGAAGATTTGACTTACCAGAGTCCATTCCTCCAGCTACTCCTGCGAGGCCCTCAGGATGCAGGATGTGCAAGACTTGCTCCTCCCATGCTGTAAATTCTGGGGGAGTAGGTGGAGGTCCGCCGCCAGTCTTCTGCACCGCGATGTTGTGCCTTGATACCATGGAACGCACCTTCCCCCGTAGGTAGTTCCACCGCTTCCTGATATCGTCCCGATTTCGTGGATGCTGTCCCACAGCGTTGACCCTGTCCACTATTCTTTGCCATAGCTCCATCTTCCTGGCAATGGTGGTGTGCTGCACCTGTGTCCCGAAGAGCTGGGGCTCTACCCGAACTATTTCCTCCACCATGACCCTGAGTTCTGCGTCAGAAAACCTGGGGTGTCTTTGGGGTGCCATGGGGTGGTGTGGATGAGGTGTGGGGTGGTGTATGTGTTATAGAGTGTGGTGGTGTGTGGTGTTTTGTGCGTGGATATTGTGTGGGTGAGGTTGGGATTTGCCTCTGTGTGATAGTGTACTCTATTCTGAGCTGTCTCTCTCTGGCCTTCAGTCGCAATTGTGGTCGTAAGGGTTTGTGGGTGATGTGGGTGTGTGTTTTATATTGTAATGGGTGTGTGGGAGTGGTGTGTGTATGTGTATCAGGTGTGTGTATTTTGAATTGTCCAATGTGGCTGTGTTTTGTAAAGGTGTGTGTATTTTGAGAGCGGTGGTGTGTACCGCCAATGGAATACCGCGGTTGAAAGACCGCTGCGGGGATTTGTGGGTCGGAATGGCATGGGCGTATTTCTGTTGGCGTGACGGTGGAGGTTTGGTCATCGCCAGTTTTTCGCTGGCCGTTGGTGTGGCGGACCTTTGTTGTTGTCGGTTTTTTGGCGGTTTGCCAGTTGCGGGTCAGAATGACCGTGGCGGTTTACCGCGACCGCGGCGGTGTTATGGCGGTCTTCTGACCGGCGGTAAGCGCCATTTACCGCCGAGGTCAGAATGACCCCCAATATGCCAAAAGTATCTCAGAGGATATACCCCCTTAGGAGGAAAGTAATATACACAAAATATATACACTCAAACCAAAATCAGGTAGGTAACAGTTAGAAAAGTAGTGCAAACAATGTAGAACACAATAGAATGCAGTAGAGAGAAATAGGCCTAGGGGCAACACAAACCATCAAACCATATACTCCAAAAGTGGAATGCGAACCACGAATGGACCCCAGGCCTAGTGTAGTGTGTAGAGGGTCGCTGGGTGTGTAAGAAAACACTAAGGGTGTCCAAGATACCCCACCCCCAGACCCTGAAAAGTAGGAGTAAAGTTACCCTACTACCCCAGAAAGACAGTAAAGTCGAGATAGGGGATTCTGCAAGGACAACAACTGACTGCAAAACACTGAAGGCGGATTCCTGGACCTGAGGGCCTGCAAAGGAAGGGGACCAAGTCCAAGAGTCACGCAAGTGTCCGGGGGGGGGGGGGCAGGAGCCCACTAAACCCCAGATGAAGGTGCAAAAGGGCTGCCTCCGGGTGGAAGAAGCCAAAGATTCTGCAACAACAGAAGGTGCCAGGAACTTCTCCTTTAGTCAGAAGATGTCCCATGGCGAGCTGGAGGATGCAGAGTTGTTTCCACACAGAAAGACTGCAAACAAGCCTTGCTAGCTGCAAGAGTCGCGGTTGAGGATTTTGAGTGCTGCTAGGGCCCAGGAAGGACCAGTAGGTCGCCCCTTGGAGGAGGAGACAAAGGGGGCACTGAGCAACACAGAGAGCCCATGCAGAAGCACGCAGCATGCGCAGAAGCACCTAAACAGGCACTTAGAAGATCTGAGGACGACGGTCGACTCAGAGCAACAAAAGAGGGTCCCACGACGTCAGAATCCAACTCAGCGAGTTGGGCAATGCAGGACGGAGTGCTGGGGACCTGGGTTAGGCTGTGCACAAAGGAAGTCTTGCAAAAGTGCACAGAAGCCCGAGCAGTACACAGGATTACTGTCTGGCGTTAGGAGGCAAGGACTTACCTCCACCACATTTGGACAGAAGGGCCACTGGACTGTCGAAGACACTTGGACTCAGCTCCTGTGTTCCAGGGGCCACGCTCGTCAGGATGAGAGGGGACCCAGAGGACCAGTGATGCAGAAGTTTGGTGCCAGCGTTAGCAGGGGGAAGATTCTGTCGACCCACAGGAGATTTCTTCTTGGCTTCCAATGCAGGGTGAAGGCAGACAGTCTCCAGAGCATCCACCACCAGGAAATAGTTGAGAAAGCCGGCAGGATGAGGCGCTACAATGTTGCTGGTAGTCTTCTTGCTACTTTGTTGCGGTTTTGCAGGCATCCTGGAGCAGTCAGCGGTCGATCCTTGGCAGAAGTCAAAGAGGGAAGTGCAGAGGAACTCTGGTGAGCTCTTGCATTCGTTATCTGGTGAGATGCCCACAGGAGAGACCTTAAATAGCCCACAGAGGAGGATTAGCTACAGAGAAAGGTAAGCACCTACCAGGAGGGGTCTCTGATGTCACCTGCTGGCACTGGCCACTCAGAACTGTCCATTGTGCCCTCACACCTCTGCATCCAAGATGGCAGAGGTCTGGGACACACTGGAGGAGCTCTGGGCACCTCTCCTGGGAGGTGCTGGTCAGGGGAGTGGTGACTCCCCTTTCCTTTGTCCAGTTTTGCTCCAGAGCAGGGCTGGGGAGATCCCTGAACTGGTGTAGACTGGCTTCTGCAAGGAGGACACCATCTGTGCCCTTCAAAGCATTTCCAGAGGCCAGGAGAGGCTACTCCTCCCAGGCCCTTCGCACCTATTTCCAAAGGGAGAGGGTGTAACACCCTCTCTTGTAATGTGTCTTCAGACCACCAGACTCGTAATTGGGCCCATTATCTCCGAAAATTAACATCATTACCTTCACACACTATCTGTGTGGAGATTTGACTATTATCTTTAACACTATTTCAATGGATATGTGAACATAATTGTCTTCACACACACTATCTCCATGGGGACTGAGAAAATCACAAAAACCACACACCATCTTGGTGGGGACTTGAATATTACTACAATCGCACACAATTTCTATGTGGACTTGTTCACTACTATAATCACACACTATCTTTGTGGGGACTTGAACATCACTGTAATTGCATACTATCGTTGAGGGACTTGAACATGATTTCCTTCACACACCATCTCTATGGAGACCTGAACATTCCGATAATCATACGCAATATTTTGACATGAACATCATAATCTTCAGACACTATTTGTGTGTGGATTTACATTGTCTTACATGGTATTTCAGTGAAGATGTGAAAATGATTGTCTCCACACACTATCTCTATCAGGTCTTCAAAATCACAATAACCACACAGTATCTCTCCGTGGACCTGAATGTCCCTTTAATCACTCACTTTCTATGTGGCGATGTGAACATCACTCTAATCACGCTGCATCTCTGTGGGGACGTGAACATCACTATAATCACACACTATCTTTTTGGGGACTTGAACATCACTATATTTGCATGCTATCATTGTAGAGACTTGAACCTTGAACCTGATTACCTTCACACACCATCTCTGTGGAAATCTGAGCATTCCTATAATCAAACATTACCTTCACACACTATCTGTGTGTGGACTTGAACATTGTCTTTACTCACTATTTCAGAAAGGGATGTGAACATTATTCTCTTCACACACAATCCCTATCGGGACTTAAGAATCACAATAACACCACACTATCTCTAGGATGACCTGGACATCACTAAAATCACACACCATCTCTGTGGGGACTTCCATATCATTATAATCACACACTATTTTTGTGGGGACTTGAATAGCACTATAATCACACACTATCTCTGTGGGGACTTGAACATCACTATAATCACTCACTATCTCTGTGGGGACTTAAACATCATTAAAATCGCACACTATTTCTGTGAGGACTTGAACGCCACTAACCATGAACATCATTATCTTCACACTCTATGGGGGTCATTCTGACCCTGGCGGTCGGTGATAAAGCGGCGGCCAACCCGCCAACAGGCTGGCGGTCCAAAAAATTGAATTCTGACCCTGGCGGGAACCGCCAACAGAGCCCGCCACTTTAACACTCCGACCGCCACGGCGGGTCACACAAACAGCGCGGCGGTCACCGCCAACAGGCAGGCGGCAGACAATGTACCGCCCACCCTATCACAACTCACCAATCCGCCACCTTTTCCGGGGCGGGAGCCCCGCCGATAAAAACACGGCAGAAACAGACTACGAACGGGAAAACGCTCACCTCTATACACTCCACGAGGACGGAGGACAGCATGGAGCCCGAATTGAACATCCTACCTGCTCTCGTCTACCTGCTCATCTACCACGAGTACGAACTCCGGCGCAGACGACAACGGTGAGTACCGCACCTACGACACAGGGGAGGGGGGGAGGAGGAAGGGTTACGGGCACACACATACGCATTACACCCACCCCCCAACTATCTACACACCAATGCAGAGCACCAAGTCAAAGTGACCCCACCCAAAACCCCCGGAATAACGAAAAGATATGATTAAAGTGAGAAACAACATTTATGTAAAAAATAGGTTCATTGAAGACATGGTAAAATAGGAAAATGATGCAAAAAATTCCAAAAGTAAACATTGCGTAACCGAGAAATAGAGGCAGAAAGTCCCGCACAGTCACAGAAATTGCAAATGTCCGTGGGCCAAAGTGTATCAACACATGGGCAAAGCCCACACAGGAGACCTGAGTCCGTTGGAGAGAACACTGCAGGGGCATCAGATGACAAAACTACAGGCACCTCAGGGGGAAGGGAAGGGGGGGCACCACAGCCACATGAGTCCACGACGCCAGATCCAAGAAGGGGCCACCATGCCCACTGTTCAATCCTGGGGAGTGCAAAGCCACAGTCTCACAAGTCTCTACAGTGGGTGGCTTGCCCACTGTCATATCCTGGGGAGTGCAAAGCCACAGTCTCACAAGTCTCTACAGTGGGTGGCTTGCCCACTGTCATATCGTGGGGAGTGCAAAGCCACAGTCTCTCAAGTCTCTACAGTGGGTGGGTTGCCCACTGTCATATCCTGGGGAGTGCAAAGCCACAGTCTCTCAAGTCTCTACAGTGAGTGGCCTTCCCACTATCATATCCAGGGGAGTGCAAAGTCACAGTCCATCAAGTGGATAACAGTCTCCACAGGCAATGGAGGAGGCAGGGTGGCCCGAGTGCAGCGTGAACATTAGCACGACACAGAACCGGCACTGTCATTGGGCCAGCGGTGCTTGAGACGGCGGGGCCCAGCGGAGCGGTGCTTGAGACGGCGGGGCCCAGCGGAGCGGTGCTTGACAGGAAGGGCCCAGCGGAGCGGTGCTTGACAGGAAGGGCCCAGCGGAGCGGTGCTTGAAACGGCGGGGCCCAGCGGAGCGGTGCTTGAGACGGCGGGGCCCAGCGGAGCGGTGCTTGACAAGAAGGGCCCAGCGGAGCGGTGCTTGAGACGGCGGGGCCCAGCGGAGCGGTGCTTGAGACGGCGGGGCCCAGCGGAGCGGTGCTTGAGACGGGGGGCCCAGCGGAGCGGTGCTTGACAGGAAGGTCCCAGTGGAGCGGTGCTTGAGACGGTGGGGCCCAGCGGAGCGGTGCTTGAGACGGCGGGGCCCAGCGGAGCGGTGCTTGAGACGGCGGGGCCCAGCGGAGCGGTGCTTGACAGGAAGGGCCCAGCGGAGCGGTGCTTGAGACGGCGGGGCCCAGCGGAGCGGTGCTTGAGACGGCGGGGCCCAGCGGAGCGGTGCTTGAGACGGCGGGGCCCAGCGGAGCGGTGCTTGACAGGAAGGGCCCAGCGGAGCGGTGCTTGAAACGGCGGGGCCCAGCGGAGCGGTGCTTGAGACAGCGGGGCCCAGCGGAGCGGTGCTTGCGACGGCGGGGCCCAGCGGAGCGGTGCTTGACAGGAAGGGCCCAGCGGAACGGTGCTTGACAGGAAGGGCCCAGCGGAGCGGTGCTTGAAACGGCGGGGCCCAGCGGAGCGGTGCTTGAGACGGCGGGGCCCAGCGGAGCGGTGCTTGACAGGAAGGGTCCAGCGGAGCGGGGCCTGTCTTGGCGGGGCCCTCTTCAGCGGTGCCTTTCTGGACGGCGGGGCCCTCTTCAGCGGTGCCTTTCTGGACGGCGGGGCCCTCTTCAGCGGTGCCCTTCTGGACGGCGGGGCCCTCTTCAGCAGTGCCCTTCTGGACGGCGGGGCCCTCTTCAGCGGTGCCTTTCTGCACGGCGGGGCCCTCTTCAGCGGTGCTTGTCCTGTAATTCCAGGGAGTCAGACCTGGGCAGGACTCCCTGCTCAGTCGCCCTCCGACCGTGCAGTTGCTGGACCCTTCGGTGACGGTGTCCTGGGCCCTTGGGTGTCCTCCCTCACACCCGGGATGGGGCTTGTGGGGCCCTCCTGGTCCGCGCTCCTGCTGCCTGACTTCTCCGCCCTGCTGCCCTTGCCCTCCTTCGCTGTGGCTCTCTGGGCCTTGCCTCCCCTGGATGTTGTGGCAGGTGAAGTGGCCGAACTTTGGTCCTTGGGGGCAGCCGTGGCACTCCTCTCGCGGCGGCCCCTCACTTTCCGGGTCCTCTTTCCAGGGGGGGGGCTGGCTGTCCCCTTGCTGCTGACCGATGTCTCACTGCTGGCAAAGGGGGGACTTCAAAATCCATGGACTACGCTGACACGTGAACCCGGGCTGGTGGTGGCTGAGGTGCTCTTGGGACTCTTAGCAGATGGAGGGGGTGGGTCAGGTGAGGGAAAGAGGTCAAGATTGGAGAGGTAAAACTTTTTAGGACCAAGGTAAACGGTAGGTGCAGTGGTTCTGGGAGTGGAGGAAGAGGAGGTGGTTGTAGGAGAGTCAGGTGTGCTGTCCTTGGGTGAAGGTGCATGGGCTGCAGGCTGTCGTGAGGTGGTTGGCTGTTGGGTGGGTGGCTGCCTGCGTTTGTGTGTCTTGGAAGAGGGGGTGACAGACACAGTGGGAGAGGACACAGGGGACGTGTAAATGGCAGTGGTGGTGGAGACTGCACGTGTGCGGACTGTACTGGAGGGTGTGCTGGTGATGGAAGTATTGGCTGTTGGTGGTGTGCATGCAGGTGTGAGTGTAGACGTCACAGGGAGGGAGGAGGGAGACGAGGAGGTGGGGGACACAGAGGTGGTAGTGGCTGTAGGCATGTCTGCATCTGGGTGTTGCTTGGGTGAATGTTTGTGTGATCTGTGGTGCTTATGTCTGGATGAGCTGCCCTTGGGTGTTGAGTTGTGTGCAGGCTGGTCTGATGGTGTGGATGGGCTAGGCAGAGGAACAGGAGACAGAGACAGGGTGGAGGCAGTTAGAAGAGGGAGGCTGGAAACAGGGACAATGGCTGCCGTCAGTGCTGAGGCAAGAGAATTGAACGATCGTTGATGGGCAGACTGACCCGAATGAATGCCCTCCAGGTATGCATTGCTACGATGCACCTCCCTCTCTACCCCCTGGATGGCATTCAAAAGGGTAGTCTGCCCAACAATGATGGTCCTCAGGAGGTCAATGACCTCCTCACTGAGGGCAGCAGGGGCAACAGGGGCAGGGGCTGAGGTGCCTGGGGCGAAGGAGATGCCCGCCTTCTTGGGCGAGCGGGCACGGAGCGTAGGCTGAGGGGCTGCTGGGAGGGCGGAGCTGGTGCGCTGGGTGGCGGCTGTACCTGTAGAGGCGGGGGGCCCGGATGTTGCCGCCACCGCTAGGGAGCTCCCATCCGAGGACGTGTCGGTGTCGCTGGTTTCACCACGGGTCCCCGTTGTGAAGCTCCCCTCGCCCTCCGTATCACTGGTGGCCTCGATGTCTGTGCCATGGCCCACCGGGGCCTTGTGAGTCGCAGCTCCCTCGTGCTCCGGTGCCATTTCTCCTCCGCCTGATGATGCTGATGCACACATGCACAAGAAGATAAAGTAAAAGGGTGGGGGGAGACATAAAAAAAGGTTGAGTACATGCATTGTCAACACCGTTGGCGGAGAGGACAGACACAGGAGCCTCATGCACTAAGCCGCGCAATCGGGGTACACTACTGAGTACTTGTGACTGGGCCAACAGGTCTAGGGACAACAAACGCGCACATGGGTGATGCAGGACCATGGATAGCTGTACCTGTCACCGTACAGAGGTGGGGGGCGGGGGCACAGGGACATGGCTAAAGGAGAGGAATACAATACAGAAAGCGCCCTGGCCTAATGTCACCCACAGCCCTCCTCCCCCACCCAGGCACCTCCACTGCGCGTAAAGATAGCTGAAAGTGCTGGTACTCACCCCCTTGTGTCTGCTGTGATGTCGTCACGCGCCCATCCAAATCGGGGTAGGCCACTGCCAGGATCCGGGACATCAGGGGGGTCAGGGTACGACTGGCACCCCTCCTAGGTTGGGAGGCCATCCCCAGCAGTGACTCGGCGGTCTTCCTGGTCCCGCGGTGGATGTCCTCCCACCTCTTGCGGCAGTTGGTGCCCCGTCTGTTGTGGACCCCCAGGGTCCGGACTTCCTTGGCGATGGCACGCCAAATGTCGATCTTCTGATGGGCGCTGACCTATTTGACATGTACAGGGTGGAAATTGGAATATCATCAATTTTCCGCATGATAGATGCGATTGGCCCCCCCTCCCCAACCTTGACATGTGGCACATGCTCTCATCTGTCGTGCCTTGCACTCGTCATTGTCCCCCCACCCCACCATCTTACATCCACCATACACAACCCAGGCATAGCCCATTCAACGTGCACACAGTGTACTTACCTGTTGGTCTGGAGGACCGTAGAGTAGCGCATACTGGGGCAGGACCCCATCCACAAGTTTCTCCAACTCTTCTGTAGTGAAGGCAGGGGCCCTTTCCCCAGTCGGAGCAGCCATTGTATCTCCCAGACCGAGGTCACAGCAGCACTTGCAGTATAGGTCCTCTCCTGTGGATGATCAGGTCTCGAGTGATTAACCAGATAGAAAATGGTGGTCACGCCCGCTGCGGCGCGTACCGCCGCGGTGCGTTCCGCGACTGCCGGCGCAGCTAGTCATTGGCTCGTGAAACCCATAGGGTTCGATGTTAACCAATGCGGCTTTGCGCCGCGGTCTTCGACCGCCTACCACCACGGTGTGTCACGCCAGCGCATTGACCTCACATCCCACTGTCACACTTCTTAGGTCAGGCAGCCGCCATTACAAGGGACCACAGGGCCTAATTGCTACTGCGTCACACAGGCCTAGGCCTTGCATTGCCACTCATACAAGCCATTCAATGCATTGAGAATCGTGTACTGTGCAAGCTGTAGTTACGTACCTGTGGGTTGCTTGACTCTGTGCTCCATGTTGTCCTTCCTAGGCACCGTCCGCTGGGACTTGCGAGGAGAAGGATGAATCCTCCCGTGTACCGACCGCTGGTGGACCTGTCGACAATGGAGGAACGTCATATAATACTTCGCTACCGACTTGACCGAGCCACTATACATGAACTGTGTGCCCAGCTGGAGCCAGCACTGATGTCCCCCATCTGCCAACCCACAGGAATTCCCCCTCTGGTGCAGGTTCTGTCAGTCCTTCATTTTTTGGCAAGTGGGTCTTTTCAGACAACAGTGGCCATGTCATCAGGGATGTCTCAGCCTATGTTTTCTAAGATTTTGTCCAGAGTGTTGTCTGCCCTGACGAAATACATGCGGAGCTACATTATTTTCCCTGAGGAGGGTGATTTGGCCACTGTGAAGGCTGACTTCTATGCCCTTGGACATATCCCCAACATCATTGGTGCCATTGATGGGACACATGTGGCCTTAGTACCCCCAAAAGACGATGAGCAGGTGTACAGAAACAGGAAAAGTTACCATTCGATGAACGTCCAGGTGGTCTGTTTGGCTGACCAGTACATCTCCCATGTAAATGCTAAGTTCCCTGGGTCAGTGCATGACGCGTATGTCATGCGAAATAGCAGCATCCCTTATGTTATGGAACAGCTACAGAGACACCGTGTGTGGCTAATAGGTGACTCTGGTTACCCCAACCTGCCTTGGCTACTGACCCCAGTGAGGAATCCCCGGACCAGGGCAGAGGAACGCTACAATGAGGCCCATGGGCGATCTAGGAGGATCATAGAAAGGACCTTCGGCCTCCTGAAGGCCAGGTTTAGGTGCCTGCATATGACAGGGGGATCCCTAACGTACTCACCCAAGAAGGTGTGCCAGATCATCGTGGCCTGCTGTATGCTTCATAACTTGGCATTGCGACGACAGGTGCCTTTTCTGCAGGAGGATGGTCCAGATGGTGGTGTTGTAGCAGCTGTGGAGCCTGTGGAGAGTGAAGAGGAGGAAGACGACGGGGACGACACGGACAACAGGGACACGGTCATACAACAGTGCTTTCAGTAGCACCCAGGTAAGAATCCCCCACGGCATTTTACATTTACTTCTGGCCTCCTGCATCTCTACTTTCTGTGTTTCCCCCCAGTTCCTTTCAACTGAATTGTGACTTTCCCTTGGCTTTTCAGAGCTGTATGACCCACTGCGTGACTTCTGGTTTGTTCGGCCATGGAGTAAAGCACATTGACATTGGTATGTTGTCATCACAATGTAACAGAACATTTTTGAACCGTTATGTGTAATACATTTGTTAAGAATACAAGCAGACTCCTGAGTGTTTTAAGTGCAATTAGTGATTTATTTAAAGTGCTACATATAGGTCCATGATAGTAAAACGGTGATGGGTGGGGGTGGAGTGATGTCCATGGCAGAGTCCAGTTCTCAGTCGCACAGGTGCATTGTCCATATGCCTGTGGAAGGATGGAGCAGGGGCAGTTCAAGGTTGGACAGGGTGACGATGTGGGACAGTGGAATGACATCCGGGGGGATCTTAGGCTTGCGGGGGTCTTGGCATCCTACTCTGTCTTCCTTTGTGGTCTCAGGCTCCTCTTGCGGGGTGGTTGATCTTCAGCAGGAGGTAGGGTTCTGGTGGGCCTCCTGTCCACTAGCGCCAGCGGAGGTGGTAGGCTGTTCCTGGTCCGGGCTGGTGACAGGGGCCCTTTGGGGTGCCACATGGTCCCGCAATGTGGTGACTATTAGGTTCAGGGCCTGGACGATGTTCCTGAGCTCCTCTCTGTACCCCATGTACCGTTCCTCCTGCTGTGCCTGGATCTCCTGGAACCTGGCCATTACCGTCGCCATCATCTCCTGGGAGCGGTGGTATGCTCCCATGATGGTGGTGAGGGCCTCTTGGAGAGTCGGTTCCCTGGGCCTGTCCTCCCCCCCCTGTCGCACTGCAGCCCTCCCAGTTGCCCTGTTTCCCCGGGCCTCTGTCCCCTGGACGGTGTGCCCACTACCACTGCCCCCAGGTCCCTGTTGTTGTTGGGGGTTGGGTCAGCCTGGGTGCCCTGTAGTGGCGGACACACCGCTGATTGACCTGTCCTGGAGACAGAGGCATGGACCCGCTGGGTGGGAGCTGTGCTGATATTCCCAGAGGGGGTTAGGTCTGCTGTGGCCTGTGTCTGTGTGTGGGGAACCGACTGTCCAGAGGTCCCCGATGGTCCGTGCTGGTCATCAGGTTCCAGGTCGACAGAGCTGCTGTCCTCACTGCGGGCCTGTTCTGGGGGTGGGATGGACATATCTGGACCCTTCTGGTCTGTGTGTTGGCGTTCGGGCCCTGCAGGGGTGAAAGAGTATGGTTATTGCTTCTGTGTGTTCCATGGTGTGCGATTTGTGGGTGCCCTTGTCCCCCAGTGCTGGCATTCCCTTGTGGCAGGAGTTGTGAGGGTGGTTTGTGGGGGGGGTGGGTATGTGCAGTGGTCATGCATAGGTGATGGGTGTCCATGGTTTGTGTTGGCATTCAGGGTTTGGTTTTGGGTTGGGTGGGTTGTGCTGGTGAGACATTGGCAGGGAGGATGTGTGCTGGGGGGTTGGGGGTGAGGGTGGGGGTGTGGGTTGGCATGCTGGTGGTTGGGGGGGGAGTAGTTGAGACTAGACTTACCAGAGTCCATTCCTCCGCCTACTCCATCGAGGCCCGCAGGATGCAGGATGTTGAGGACCTCTTGCTCCCATGCTGTGAATTCGGGAGGGGTGGGTGGTGGTCCGCCGCCAGTCCTCTGCACAGCGATGTTGTGTCTGGAGACCATCGATCGTACCTTCCCCCGTAGGTCGTTCCAGCGCTTTCTGATGTCTTCCCGGTTTCTGGGATGCTGTCCCACAGCGTTGACCCTGTCGACGATCCTCTGCCATAGCTCCACGTTCCTGGCTATTGTGGTGTGTTGCACCTGTGTGCCGAAGAGCTTGGGCTCTACCCTTAGGATTTCCTCCACCATGACCCGGAGTTCTTGGTCCGAAAACCTGGGGTGTCTTTGGGGTGCCATGGGGTGGTGTGGATAAGGTGTGGGGTGGTGTTTGTGGTGATGTGAGTGGTGGTGTGTGGTGATGTGTGCGTAGATGTGGTGTTGTTGATGATGTTGGGTTCCTGTGTGTGTTGGGGTTTTCGATTGCTGTGCTCGCTCGCTCTCTCTCTCTATCGCCTTCTCTCCGATTTCCAACTAGTGGGGGTTTGTGGGTGATGTGGGTGTGTGTTTTATAGTTGCTTGGATGTGTGGGGGTGGTGTTTGTATGTGTATCAGGTGTGTGTATTTCAAATTGTCCAATGTGGCTGTGTTTTGGAGCTGGGTGTGTATTTTGACCGCGGCGGTGTGTACCGCCAATGGAATACCGTGGTTGAATGACCGCCGCGTGGATTCGTGGGTCGTAATGGCATGGGCGTGTTTGTGTTGGCGTGGCGGTGGAGGTTTGGTCATCTCCAGTTTATCGCTGCCCGCTGATGAGGCGGCCTTCCGTGGATGTCGGGTTTTTGGCGGCTTGGCAGTTGTGGATCAGAATGACCGTGGCGGTTTACCGCGGCCGAGGCTGTAGAATGGCGGTCTTCTGACCGGCGGTAAGAGCCTTTTACCGCCGAGGTCAGAATGACCCCCTATATGTGTATGTGGACATGAACATTGTCTTTACACACTATTTCAGTGGGGATGTGAACATGAATGTCTCCACACTCTATCTTCATTGGGACTTAAGAATCACAATAACCCAACGCTATCTCTGTGGCACTTGAACATCACCATAATGACAACTATTTATGTGGGGACTTGAACATCACTTTCACTACACACTATCTCTGTGGAGACTTGAACATCACTATAATCACACACTATCTCTGTGGGGACTTAAACATCACTATAATCACACACTCTATCTATGGGGACTTGAACATCACTATAATCACACACTATGTTTGTGGGGACTTGAATATCACTATAATCACATACTATCTCTGTGGGGACTTGAACATCACTATAATCACACACTATCTCTGTGGGGGCTTGACTATCACTATAATCACAAACTATCTCTGTGGAGACTTGAACATCACTATACTCAGACACTATCTCTGTGGGGACTTAAACATCACTATAATCACACACTATTTTTGTGGGGACTGAAATGTCACTTTAATCACTCACTATCTCTGTGGCCACTTGAAAATCACTAGTTCAAGTTTATTTAACTGTCTGTACGATCCTCCTTAGACGCTTTACAGTTCTGAACTGATCCCCCCAATCAATTGTTATGTTATTGAATTTTTAACTTTTTTAAATGTTTCATAATATATTTTGACCTTGTTACCAATGTGGAGCAAGCAATAGAAGTGGAGTATGTCTTAATTAAATTGTTGAATTTTAAGGTTTTATAGAACTAAGTTTATGTGTATTTATTTGTATGAATCTCTTTTATGCGGGCCTCCTTGGAGTTCTGAAACGATAAATAAATAAAGCTTGAAAATCACTATAATCAAATGCTATCTCTGCGTGGACTCGATCATCATTATAATCACACAGTATCTCCATGAGGACTTGATCACAACTACACTCATATACTATCTTTGTGGGGACTTCACCATGTGTTCCTTCACACACTGGCTCTTATTATGAATCTGGCAGTCGCATTACCACTCGGTTCGCGGTGGCGGTTGGACCACTGCCAATGCGGCGGTTCAAGCACCATATTATGATGGTCGGGCTGTGGTCGGACCACCAGTACCACCAGGATTATTCATCCTGACAGTCATGGCCGACCTAATCTGCCAGGGCTGCGCTGTCCTGGGGATTAGGACTTTGTTCTCGGACAGCGATTCCATGGCAGTAGCACCGCTATGAAAAGGCTGGCAAAGAACTGGTGCAGGGGGCCTTGGGGGTCCCCTGCACTGCCCATGCACTTGGGTTCGGCGGGGAGGCATCCACAATGGCGGCAACCTCCCCATCGGAATTTTGGCAGATGGGCTTTTCCATCTGCTGAATTCGTAATGAGGCCCACTATCTCTGTAGGGGCTTGACCATTCCTATAATCCAACACAATGGGGGTCATTCTAAAATTGGCGGAGGCCGCCCGCCAATGTTCCCCCTCCAAAATACCGCTCCGCGGTCGCAAGACCGCTGAGGGTATTTTGGGATTTGCCCTGGGCTGGCGGGCGGCCGCCAAAAGGCCGCCCGCCAGCCCAGGGCAAATCAACCTTCCCACTAGGACGCCGGCTCAGAATTGAGCCGGCGGAGTGGGAAGGTGCGACGGGTGCTGTTGCACCCGTCACGTATTTCAGTGTCTGCAAAGCAGACACTGAAATACTAAGTGGGGCCCTCTTACGGGGGCCCCGCGGCACCCCCTACTGCCATCCTGTTCCTGGCGGGAGACCCGCCAGGAACAGGATGGCGGTAGGGGGTGTCAGAATCCCCATGGCGGCGGATCGCGCTCCGCCGCCATGGAGGATTCCCCCGAGCAGCGGAAAGTCGGCGGGAGACCGCCGACTTTCCGTTTCTGACCGCGGCTGAACCGCCGCGGTCAGAATGCTCGAGGGAGCACCGCCAGCCTGTTGGCGGTGCTCCCGTGGTCGGTGACCCTGGCGGTCACCGGCCGCCAGGGTCAGAATGACCCCCAATATGTTTCCACATCATTATCTTCACACACTATCTGTGTGTGGGCTTGACCATTGTCTTTACATGCAATTTCAGTTGGGATGTGAACAGTATTGCCTTCACACACTATCACCATTGAGATATAGCAATCACAATAACCCAACACTATCTCTGTGGTACTCGAACATCACTCTAATGATACACTATTTCTGTAGGGACTTAAACATCACTTTAAACACACACATTCTCTGTAGAGACAAGAACATCACCACACACTATTGTAGGAAAGTACCATCTTTCTTGGCATGTTACCCCCAATTTCTACCTGTTTTTCAGTGTGTTTTTACTGTCTCACTGGGATCCTGCTAGTCAGGACCCCAGTGCTTATAGTTTGTGGCCTATATGTGTTGTCAGTATGCTTGACTGTGTCACTGGTGTTCTGCTAACCAGAATTCCAGTGCTTATGCTCTCTCTCTGTACTAAATTTGTCACTATAGTTTAGTGACTCCATTTTCCAATTCTGATTGGCACACTGGCCCCCCCCTTACTAGTCCCTAGTATATGGAGATCCTTATTGGTTGCAAAATTTCTTTTGCCATCTATACGGAGCTCATACAAACCTTTCTTCAGGACTGCCACTGCAGCGTGAGTGAAATAGTGCACACACTATTTCACAGCCATTTTCACTGCACTGGGTAACTTATAAGTCCCCTATATGTCTAACCTTCACTTCCTGAAGGCTAGGTGCAAAGTTATTGTGTGTGAGCGCACCCTTGCACTAGCAGAGGTGCCCCCACATTGTCCAGGACCACTTTCCCGGACTTCGTGAGTGGGGTGACACCATTATAAGCGTACACTACATATATGTCAATACATATATGTAGCTTTATAATGGTAACTCCAAATATGGCCATGTGAGGTGTCTAAGATTGTGAATTTGAACTCCCAATCCAAATCTGGTATTGGGGGGCCAATTCCATGCACCCTGGGGGCTCCACCATGGACCCCCAGTACTGCCAAACCAGCTCGCTGAGGTTTCCACTGCAGCACCAGCTGCTGCCACCTCACAGACAGGTTTCTGCCCTCCTGGGGATTGAGCAGCTCAATCACAGGAAGGCAGAACAATACATTTCCTTTAGGAGAGGGGTGTTACACCCTCTCCTATTAGAAACAGGTGTTACAGGCATGGGGGTGGTAGCTTCCCAGAGCCTCTGGAAAGGCTTTGAAGGGCACAAATGGTGCTCTCCTTGCATAATCCAGTCTACACCGGTTCAGGGACAGCCAGTCCCTGCTCTGGCGCAAAACTGGACAAAGGAAAGGGGGGTGACCCCTCTCCTATCCATCACCACCCCAGGCATGATGCCCAGAGCTCCTCCAGAGTGTCCTTGGCATTAGCCATCATGGATTCCAAGGTGTGCAGACCGTCTGGGAGGATCTGAGTGCCAGTGCCAGCAGGTGACGTCAGAGACCCCTCCTGATAGGTGCATACCTGGGTGGGTAGCCAATCCCCCTCTCAGGGCTATTTAGTGTCTCTCCCCTCAGTGTTTCCTCAGATTTGGTTTTGCAAGACTCCTCCAGGACTCCTCTGCATCCTCTGCTTCAGCTTCTGACCATCGGATCAACCGTAGAATGCTCCAGGAACCACTGTAACTGCAACAAAGTATCCAGGAAGGCTACTATGACCTGCAACTTCAGCTCCAGCCAGCAACTTCAATAGTTTCCAAGTTGTGCATGCTCTGAGAACTGCCTGTCTTCACCCTGCACCAGAAGAACCGAAGGAATCTCCCTTGGAGGGACTGAGTCACTTCCCTGCTTCAGCAGGCACCTCTCTGCAATGACGACCGGTACCCTGGGACTCCTCTCCTGTCATGAGCGTGATCCCCTGGAACACAGGTCATGGACTGAAGTGATCCTGACTGTCCAAAGGTCCAGCTGTCCAAATTTGGTGGAGGTAAGGGCTTGCCTCCCCGTGCCAGGCAGTACCCCTGTGCATCACGTCCTCTATTGCTCCTTCGGCTTCTGTGCACTTATTCCAAAAGTCCTTCATTCACAGTGTAGTCCAGGTCCCCAGCACTCTATCCTGTGATGCTCAGCTCCCTGAGTTGTTCTCCACGGGTGTGGGATCCTTTTGTGTAGTGCTGAGATGACCGCACTTTGCAACTCCTTTGTCCACATGTCCTGGGACTCCCATGGGTGCTGCCTGGTCTTCTGAGGGCTCTGTGAAGTGCCTATGTCTCCTCCATCCGAGTTGAGACCCCCATGTCCCTCCTGGGTCTGGGCAGCTCCTCTTTGACGCAAAGCACGTTCTTGCGTGAACCAAGACTTGTTGACGGAATCCAGCGACGCAAACAGCCTGCATCCAATGACTCGACGTGGGACATCTCCTGCACCAAGCAGGAACCCGCAGCTATCTTCTTTGGTGCATTTCGGTACTTTTCATCCAACCAGAGAATCCACTTTTGCACCTTCTTCCAGGTTGGCAGAGGCTCCTGTTCTTCTTGGACTCTTCATCGACTTCTGGACTTGGTCTCCTCTCTCCACAGGTCTTCAGGTTCAGGAATACATCGCTGGTTGCTTGCAGTCTTGTTCAGTTCTTGCATAATCCTTCATCATGACTTATATTGTGTCCTGAGGAAACTTGCTGTACTTTACTCCTGTTTTCCTGGGCTCTGGGGTGGGGTATTTTACTTACCTTTGTTTTTTTCTTACACTCCCAGCGCCCCTCTACACACTACATTGTTGAATCACACAATATCTTTATGTGAACTTTGGCATGGTTACCATCACACACCATTTGTTTATTAACGTGAAAATTCCCATAATCATACACCATTGGGGTCATTATGACTTCGGCGGATGGAAAAGCCTGTCCGCCGAAGTCCCGACGGGCAGGTGGCCACTAGTGCGGCCACCTTACCGGAGGCCCCATTAAGAGTTTCCCGCTGGGTCAGTGGGCGGAAGCAGGGTTTCTGCCCACTGGCCCAGTGGGAAACGGCCTACAGCATTGTCTATGGCTCATAATAAAGCTAGCGGCAATGCTGTAGTGCGTAGGGTGCACCAGCACCCGTCACAATGTTCATTGTCTGCAAAGCAGACAGTGAACATCGCAACGGGGCTGGCCAGGGGGCTCCTGCACTGCCCATGCCAAGTACATGGGCATTGCAGGGGCCCCCTGGAGCCCCCTGCTCCCCGTCTCTGCCAGCCTTTACATGGCAGTGCTACCGTCATGTAATTGTTGGTGGAGACTGGACTCATAATCTCCAGGGTGGTGCTGCATGCGGTACTGCCCTGGTGGGTTAGGACCACCAGCACCGCCAGACCAACGAGAACTCGTTATCTGGCGGTGCTGGCAGTCCAACCGTGGTGCTAGTACCCTGGTTGTAATGTGACGGTTAGACCGCCACATTGGCGGTGGTCTGACTGCCACTGTGGCCCTGCCAGCCTTAAGACCGCCAGGGTCGTAATGACCCCCTATATCTGTGGGAACTTGAATATCATTATCTTCACACACAACCTCTGTGGGTACTTTCATCAAGGCTGACATTATGGTGGTCATTACAACCCTGGCGGATGGTGTTAAAGCTGCGGTAATACCGCAAACAGGCCGGCGGACAAAAAAAGGGAATTATGACCCTGGTGGAAACTGCAAACAAAGACAGCCACTTTAACACACCGCCCGCCACGGCAGTACAGACAAGCAGCGCGGCAGTCACCGCCAACAGACATGTGGGAGACAATGTACCGCCCACAGTATTACAACCCGCCAATCCGCCACCTTTTCCGGGGCGGATTCACCGTGGATAAAAGCACGGCGGAAACAGCTTTTGCTATGGGAAAACGCTCACCTGAACACATCCCACGAGGAACGAGGACTCCATGGAGCCGGAACTCCAAATACTCCCTGCTCTTGTGTTTCTGCTCCTCTACGACCAACAGCTACGTAGGCGCCGAAGACAACAGTGAGTACTGCACCTATGACACGGAGGAGGGGGGAGGCAAAAGTTACCCCCACCCTCGCATATTCCAACATACACACCAATGCATTCACAAAAATCACAGTAACAACCCACAATCCCCCCGGAAGAATGAAAAGACAATGCGAAATTCGGTCAAACATTGTAATCTGCCAATATACATGTCAAACAAAAATATACAGATATATATTTGAAAATCAGTCATAATTATATACAATACGAGAAGTAGTGCAGATATGTACATAACAATGTCTGTGCACCAACAGTCCAAAAATGCATGGGCGAGGCCCACAAACGATACCTGACCACAATCGGAGAGAACACTGCCGGGGCATCAGATAGAAATACTACAGGCACCTCAGGGGGAGGGGAAGGGGGGGGGCACCTCAGCCGGATTACTGCAAAGCCAGATCCACGACGGGGCTCCATGCCCATTGATGTATCCTGGGGAGTGCAAAGCCACAGTCTCTCAAGTCTCTACAGTGGGTGGTTTGCCTACTGTACCATCCTGGGGAGTGCAAAGCCACAGTCTCTCAAGTCTCTACAGTGGGTGGTTTGCCCACTGTACCATCCTGGGGAGTGCAAAGCCACAGTCTCTCAAGTCTCTACAGTGGGTGGTTTGCCCACTGTGCCATCCTGGGGAGTGCAAAGCCACAGTCTCTCAAGTAGATGCAGGTCTCTACTGGTACTGGGGGGGACTGGTGCCCAGACTAGATGAGTCTCCCCATGAAAGGTCGTGTCCTGTCACTGTCCCAGCTGCACATGGGATAAGGATGCCTGATGTGGCAGTCCATTCATTCCTACCCGGTGCTTGCCCTGTTCAGTGGTGCTTTGACATGGCGGTCTTTGCCCTGTTCAGCAGTGCTTTGACATGGCGGTCTTTGCCCTGTTCAGCGGTGCTTTGCCATGGCGGTTCAGGACTGTTCAGCGGTGCTTTGCCATGGCGGTCTTTGCCCTGTTCAGCGGTGCTTTGCCATGGCGATTTTTGCCCTTTTCAGCAGTGCTTTGACATGCCGGTCTTTGCCCTGTTCAGCGGTGCTTTGAGATGGCGGTGTTTGCCCTGTTCAGCGGTGCTTTGCCATGGCGGTTCAGGACTGTTCAGCGGTGCTTTGCCATGGCGGTTCAGGACTGTTCAGCGGTGCTTTGCCATGGCGGTCTTTGCCCTGTTCAGCGGTGCTTTGACATGGCGGTCTTTGCCCTGTTCAGCGGTGCTTTGCCATGGCGGTTCAGGACTGTTCAGCGGTGCTTTGCCATGGCGGTCTTTGCCCTGTTCAGCGGTGCTTTGACAAGGCGGTCTTTGCCCTGTTCAGCGGTGCTTTGCCATGGCGGTTCTGATACGGACATTGGTGTGTGGCATGACGTTCTCTACACTGGACATTGGTGTGTGGCATGACGTTCTCTACACTGGGCACTGGTGTGTGGCATGACGTTCCATCATTGCCCAGCGGGGCTGTGGCAGCCGGGACCCTCCAGAGCACTGACTCCGGCGGTGGTCTCCTGACCAGTGACAATACTTGGGCCCTCCAGGGCACTGACTTCGGCAGTGGTCTCCGGACCAGTGACGATACTTGGGCCCTCCAGGGCACTGACTCCGGCGGTGGTCTCCTGACCAGTGACGATACTTGGGCCCTCCAGGGCACTGACTCCGTCGGTGTCGATGGTCTCCTGACCAGTGATGATACTTGGGCCCTCCAGGGCACTGACTCCGGCGGTGGCGGTGGTGTCCTGACCAGTGACGATACTTGGGCCCTCCAGGGCACTGACTTCGGCAGTGGTCTCCTGACCAGTGACGATACTTAGGCCTTCCAGGGCACTGACTCCGGCGGTGGTCTCCTGACCAGTGACGATACTTGGGCCCTCCAGGGCACTGACTTCGGGGGTGGTCTCCTGACCAGTGACGATACTTGGGCCCTCCAGGGCTGTGACTCTGGCGGTGGTCTCTGGACCAGTGACAATACTTGTGCCCTCCTGGGCTGTGACTCTGGCGGTGGTCTCCGGACCAGTGACAATACTTGGGCCCTCCTGGGCTGTGACTCCGGCGGTGGCGGTGGTCTCCTGACCAGTGACGATATTGGGCCCTCCAGGGCTGTGACTCTGGCGGTGGTCTCTGGACCAGTGACGATACTTGTGCCCTCCTGGGCTGTGACTCCGGCGGTGGCGGTGGTCTCCTGACCAGTGACGATATTGGGCCCTCCAGGGCTGTGACTCTGGCGGTGGTCTCTGGACCAGTGACGATACTTGGGCCCTCTTGGGCGGTGACTCTGGCGGTGGTCTCCGGACCAGTGAGGATACTTGGGCCCTCCAGGGCTGTGACTCTGACAGTGGTCTCTGGACCAGTGACGATACTTGTGCCCTCCTGGGCTGTGACTCTGGCGGTGGTCTCCGGACCAGTGACGATACTTGGGCCCTCCTGGGCTGTGACTCTGGCGGTGGTCTCTGGACAAGTGACAACGGTGCTGGCGGTTGTGTCTCGACCGCCGGAAATGATGGCGCACTTCTCCGCCGTGACACTCACAACAGGCTGGGCAGACTTCCTCTGGCCCTTCCCCACCTTTGGTGGAATCACAGCTGACTCTCCAATCCCCTTGGAACCCATGTCAGTTGTTTTCCCACCAGGAGTCTTAACATGGTCCCGTCGTCCACTCTCCAATTTTAGAGCCTTTACAGGGGGTGGGCTGCCAGTGCCTTGGCTCCGGGTTCTACTGCCTGCCCTGGTGGCCGGTGCACTCCACAAACCTTGAACAGGCACCACTGGTATTGGAGGCTTTTTGGCTGAGGCGCTACGACGGGACTGATGAATTGGAGGGGGGGTGGGGGTAAAAAAGGTCAAATTCTGACGAACACTGGGATGGGTAGCTGGAGGGGGTCTGGGAGTGGAGGAAGAGGAGGTGGTTGTCGGAGGTGTCACTTTAGCTGTTTTGGGTGCAGGTGCAGGTACTGGAGGCTGTCGTGAGGTGGATGGATGTTGGGAGAGTGATTGCCGGCGTTTGTGTACTTTGGGAGAGGGCGTCACAGACACACTGGGAGAGAACACAGGGGACGTGTAAATGGCAGTGGAGGTGGTGAGTGCAGGTGAGCGGCTTGTGGTGCTGGGTGTCCTGGTGCGATTCATGGTGCCTGTAGATGTGGTGCATGCAGGTGTGTGTGTAGATGAGACTGGGAGGGAGGAGGGACAAGAGGAGGAGGGGGACACAGTGGAGGCAGTGGATGTTGGTGTGTCTGCATGTGGGTGAGGCTTGCGTGAGTGCCTGTGGTGTGTGTGGTGCCTATGTTTGCTTGAGCTACTTGTTTCTGGTGACTTGTGTGCATGCTGGTCTGTAGATGTGCTTGGGATGGGCTGGGGTACAGGGGATTGGGTCTGGGTGGAGGAAGTTGGAGGGGGAGGCTAGACACAGGGACAATGGCTGCCATCAGAGCTGAGGCCAGAGGTTGCAGGGTTCGCTGAAGGACAGCCTGACCAGAATGAATGCCCTCCAGGAATGCATTACCGTGTTGCAACTCTCGTTCTACACCCTGGATGGCATTCACAATGGTAGACTGCCCAACAGTGAGTGACCTGAGGAGGTCAATGGCCTCCTCACTGAGGGCAGCAGGGGTGACTGGGGCAGGGCCTGAAGTCCCTCGGGCGAAGGTGATGCCCACCCTCCTGGGTGAGCGGGCACGGGGCGAACGCTGAGGGGCTGCTGGGAGGGCGGGGCTGGTAGGGGAGGTGGCGGCTGTACCTGTAGAGGTGGGAGGCACAGATGGTGCCGCCACCACAAGGGAGCCCCCATAGGCGAACGAGTCCGTGTCGCTGCTTGGTGATCCGGTGGCCGACGTGAAGATCCCCTCGCCCTCCGTCCCACTGGTGCATTCAGAGTCCGTGGTGTGGCCCTCCATGACCATGTGGGATGCAGCTCCCTCGTGCTCCGGTGCCACTGTACCTCCGCCTGTTGATGCTGATGTACAAAAGGACAGGGAGAGCAGAAAAAGGGGGGAGACAGAAGTAAGAGAGTTTTAGTGCATGGCATACCGCTACCGTTGGCGGACAAGACAGACGCAGCAGCCCCCTGCATTACGCCGTGCTCCTGCCCTCTGCACACGCAATTTCTGGGATATGGCCTACATGGCAATGGTGGACATCTGCGCACATGGATGCCACAGGGGCAACTATACCTCGACTTGGCACTCTGCTGAGGTGGGGTAGAGTGCCACATGGCCTACATTACGGAGGGGCCTTGCCTACCTAACTTGCCCTGGCCTAGGGACACCCACAGCCCACCTTCCCCACCCAGACACCTCCACTGCACGCAAAGTCCGCAGAATGAGGTTGTACTCACCCCCTTGTGTCTGCTGTGATGCCCTCAAGTGCCCATCCAACTCCGGGTAGGCCACCGCCAGGATCCGGAACATCAGGGGGGTCATGGTGCGACGGGCACCCCTCCCACGTTGGGAGGCCATCCCCAGCTGAGCCTCCGCTGTCTTCTTGGTGCAGCGGCGAATGTCCTCCCATCTCTTCCGGCAGTGGGTGCCCCGTCTCTGGTGGGCCCCCAGGGTCCGGACCTCCTTGGCGATGGCACGCCAGATGTCCCTCTTCTGGTGGGCGCTGACCTACATGACATGCACAAGGGAAGAGGAACAGTCATTACCAACTGCACCGTCGTTGTGAGTGGCCCCCTCCCTATTCTGGCCATGTGGCCCATTCATTCCCATGCATTAATGTTTTATGAACTCTGCCCCCTTCCCTCTTCTAACCAGCCCTCTCCACCCAGGCCTAGCCCATACAACGTGCTCCCTGTGTACTAACCTGTTGGTCTGGAGGACCGTAGAGTAGCGTGTACTGGGGGAGGACCCCGTCTACCAGTTTCTCCAACTCTTGTGCAGTGAAGACAGGGGCCCTTTCCCCAGACGCAGCAGCCATCGTCGCTTCCAGACCGAGGTCACAGCAGCACTTGCAGTGTAGGTCCTCTCCTGTCGAAGGTCAGGTATCTAGTGATTGAACAGATAGAAAATGGCGGTCACGTCCGCAGCGGTGACGTCTGCGGCGGTGCGCATCATCACCGCCGGCGCACCTGTTCATTGGCTCATGGGACCCATAGGGTCCAATGTTAACCAATGCAGCATTGCGCCGCGGTCTACGACCGCCTACCGCGACGGTGTACAACGCCAGCGCAGTTACCCCACAATCCCATTGTCCCAGTTTAGAGGTCAGGCAACCGCCATTTCAGGGGCCCACATGGCTTCATTTACTACTGCGTCACACATAGCTAGGCCTTCACTCAACACACATACAGGAAGGGTTTTGTGAGTGGTGTAGTCTTGTGTGTAACTGTGGGTACATACCTTGAGAATAATGACTGGTTCTTCACTGTTGTCCTTCATAGGCACCGTCAGCTGGGACATTTGAGAAGATGGCGGAATCCTCCAGTGTACCGACCGCTGGTGGACCTGTTGACAATGGAAGAGAGACATGTCATCGTCACCTACCGGTTTGACCGTGCCACTATCCAGGAACTATGTACCCAGTTGGAACCAGACCTGATGTCACCAATCCGCCATCCGACTGGAATCCCCCCTGACGTGCAGGTGCTGTCAGTGCTCCATTTCCTTGCAAGTGGGTCTTTTCAGACTACTGTGGCCATGGCATCAGGGATGTCCCAGCCTATGTTTTCCAACGTGTTGTCCATAGTGTTGTCTGCCCTTCTGAAACACGTAAGGAGATACATCATTTTCCCTCAGGTGGAGGATTTGCCTACAGTGAAAGGTGACTTCTATGCCCTTGGACATATCCCCAACGTCATAGGTGCCATTGATGGGACCCATGTAGCTCTGGTCCCCCCCCACAGGAGTGAACAGGTGTACAGGAACAGGAAGAGTTATCATTCCATGAATGTCCAGATGGTCTGTTTGGCAGACCAGTACATCTCGCAGGTAAATGCTATGTTCCCTGGCTCAGTGCATGACGCCTACATCCTGTGGAATAGCAGCATCCCTGTTATGATGGGTCAACTCCAGAGGCACTGTGTATGGCTATTGGGGGACTCTGGTTACCCCAACCTGTCCTGGCTATTGACCCCAGTGAGGAATCCCAGGACCAGGGCAGAGGAACGGTACAATGAGGCCCATGGGCGGACTAGGAGGGTGATCGAACCCACCTTCGGCCTCCTGAAGGCCAGGTTCAGGTGCCTCCATATGACAGGTGGATCCCTATTCTACTCACCAAAGAAGGTGTGCGAGATCATCATCGCCTGCTCCATGCTCCAAAATTTGGCTTTGCGACGCCAGGTGCCTTTTCTGCAGGAGGATGATTCAGATGACGGTGTTGTAGCAGCTGTGGAGTCTGTGGAGCCTGTGGACAGTGATGAGGATGAAGCTGAGGAAGAAGACAACGATAACAGGGAGTCAGTCATACAGCAATATTTCCAGTGAGACACAGGTGAGAGCATTTTCAGGTTTAACATTACATTCACTTTCACACATCTACCTCTATCCTGTTTCTCGATTTAAATCACTATTTGGTAACTGAGTTGTACCCTTCTATTACGGTTTCACAGGTGTGGTTACCTACGTGTCAACTGCTTGCATCCTTCAAGGGCTTGTGATGTGTGACATAGGTATGTTAGCCTTACAATGGTAAACCCATTATGACACTGTCATTGATAATACATATTTACTAAATCACAGACTGACTCCAGATTGTTTTGTGTTTCAAGGGTGTTTATTTAAGTGCTCAAAAAAGGAGGGGGGTTGTAAAATGGTGATGGGGGATGGTGGAGGAATGTCCATGGCAGAGTCCAGTCTATTAGTCTCACAGGTGCACTGCCCATTTGGGCATAGGAAGTGGAGCTGGGGCAGTTCGAATATGGACAGGGTAACAAAGTGGGACAGTGGGAGGACAATCAGGGTGGTCTCATTTCCTGACCGGGGTCTTGCCATCTTGCTCTGTCCTGTTCCTGGATCTCAGGGACAGCTTGCGTGGTGGTTGTAAGTCTGCAGGGTGTGGGGTGCTGGTGTGGTGGTCCTTTGGCGGGGCGTCCTGTCCACTAGCGCCGGTGGAGGTGGTGGGCAGTTCATCGTTCATGCTAGTGTCAGGGGCCCCTTGGAGTGCCACGGTGTCCCTCAACGTCTGCTGTATGTCCTTCAGCACCCCTACAATGGTGCCCAGGGCAGAGCTGATGGTCCTGAGCTCCTCCCTGAACCCCAAATACAGTTCGTCCTGCAGGCGCAGGGTCTCCTGCAACTTGTCCAGGACCGTCGCCATCGTCTCCTGGGAGTGGTGGTATGCTCCCATGATGGAGGATAGGGCCTTGTGGAGATTGGGTTCCCTTGGCCTGTCCGCCCCCTGTCGCAAAGAAGCCCTCCCAGTTCCCCTCTGTTCCTGTGCCTCCGTCCCCTGGACCGTGTGCCCACTACCACTGCCCCCAGGTCCCTGTTGTTGTTGGGGTGGTGGGTTATCCTGGGTGCCCTCTAGTGGTGGATACACCGCTGATTGACCTGTCCTGGGTAGGGAGGTTTGGGCCCGATAGGGTGGGTGCTGTGCTGGTGTTACCAGAGGGTGGAAGGTCGGTGTTGGGCTGTGCCTGTGCAAGGGGAACCGACTGTCCCGAGGCCCACAATGGTCCGGGCTGGTCATCAGGATCCAGTAGGGCAGAGCTGCTGTCGTCACTGTGGGCCTCTTCTGGGGGTGGAGTGGTGTTGTCTGGACCCTCTGGTGTGGTGACGGTCCTTCGGGTTCCTCCAGGGGCATAAGAGCATGATTATTGCATGTGTGTGTGTAATGGTGTGCAATGGGTGGGTGTTTGTGTACCCCAGTGCAAGCATTCCTGTGTGTGGGTTTGTGTGATGATGGTTGGGGGGGTGTTCTGGGTATGTGCAGTGGGCATGCTTTAGTGAGGGGTGTCCATGCTTAGTTGTGTCATGCAGGGCTTGGTGTTGGGATGGGATGGGTTGTTTGTGTCATGAGTACATTAGTGAGGAGTTGTAGTGATAGGGGAGGGGGTGAGGGAGGGGGTGTGTGATAGCATGCAGGTAGGGTGGGGGATATGATAGTTAAGATTTGACTTACCAGTGTCACATCCTCCACCGATGCCTCCGAGGCCCTCAGGATGCAAGATGGTCAAGACTTGCTCCTCCTATGTTGTTAGTTGTGGGGGAGGAGGTGGGGGTCCGCCGCCAGTCCTCTGTACCGCGATGTTGTGCCTGGAGACCGCTGAACGCACCTTTGCCCGTAGGTCGTTCCACCTCTACGAGAAGTAGTGCAGATATGTACATAACAATGTCTGTGCACCAACAGTCCAAAAATGCATGGGCGAGGCCCACAAACGATACCTGACCACAATCGGAGAGAACACTGCCGGGGCATCAGATAGAAATACTACAGGCACCTCAGGGGGAGGGGAAGGGGGGGGCACCTCAGCCGGATTACTGCAAAGCCAGATCCACGACGGGGCTCCATGCCCATTGATGTATCCTGGGGAGTGCAAAGCCACAGTCTCTCAAGTCTCTACAGTGGGTGGTTTGCCTACTGTACCATCCTGGGGAGTGCAAAGCCACAGTCTCTCAAGTCTCTACAGTGGGTGGTTTGCCCACTGTACCATCCTGGGGAGTGCAAAGCCACAGTCTCTCAAGTCTCTACAGTGGGTGGTTTGCCCACTGTGCCATCCTGGGGAGTGCAAAGCCACAGTCTCTCAAGTAGATGCAGGTCTCTACTGGTACTGGGGGGGACTGGTGCCCAGACTAGATGAGTCTCCCCATGAAAGGTCGTGTCCTGTCACTGTCCCAGCTGCACATGGGATAAGGATGCCTGATGTGGCGGTCCATTCATTCCTACCCGGTGCTTGCCCTGTTCAGTGGTGCTTTGACATGGCGGTCTTTGCCCTGTTCAGCAGTGCTTTGACATGGCGGTCTTTGCCCTGTTCAGCGGTGCTTTGCCATGGCGGTTCAGGACTGTTCAGCGGTGCTTTGCCATGGCGGTCTTTGCCCTGTTCAGCGGTGCTTTGCCATGGCGATTTTTGCCCTTTTCAGCAGTGCTTTGACATGCCGGTCTTTGCCCTGTTCAGCGGTGCTTTGAGATGGCGGTGTTTGCCCTGTTCAGCGGTGCTTTGCCATGGCGGTTCAGGACTGTTCAGCGGTGCTTTGCCATGGCGGTTCAGGACTGTTCAGCGGTGCTTTGCCATGGCGGTCTTTGCCCTGTTCAGCGGTGCTTTGACATGGCGGTCTTTGCCCTGTTCAGCAGTGCTTTGCCATGGCGGTTCAGGACTGTTCAGCGGTGCTTTGCCATGGCGGTCTTTGCCCTGTTCAGCGGTGCTTTGACAAGGCGGTCTTTGCCCTGTTCAGCGGTGCTTTGCCATGGCGGTTCTGATACGGACATTGGTGTGTGGCATGACGTTCTCTACACTGGACATTGGTGTGTGGCATGACGTTCTCTACACTGGGCACTGGTGTGTGGCATGACGTTCCATCATTGCCCAGCGGGGCTGTGGCAGCCGGGACCCTCCATAGCACTGACTCCGGCGGTGGTCTCCTGACCAGTGACAATACTTGGGCCCTCCAGGGCACTGACTTCGGCAGTGGTCTCCGGACCAGTGACGATACTTGGGCCCTCCAGGGCACTGACTCCGGCGGTGGTCTCCTGACCAGTGACGATACTTGGGCCCTCCAGGGCACTGACTCCGTCGGTGTCGATGGTCTCCTGACCAGTGATGATACTTGGGCCCTCCAGGGCACTGACTCCGGCGGTGGCGGTGGTGTCCTGACCAGTGACGATACTTGGGCCCTCCAGGGCACTGACTTCGGCAGTGGTCTCCTGACCAGTGACGATACTTAGGCCTTCCAGGGCACTGACTCCGGCGGTGGTCTCCTGACCAGTGACGATACTTGGGCCCTCCAGGGCACTGACTTCGGGGGTGGTCTCCTGACCAGTGACGATACTTGGGCCCTCCAGGGCTGTGACTCTGGCGGTGGTCTCTGGACCAGTGACAATACTTGTGCCCTCCTGGGCTGTGACTCTGGCGGTGGTCTCCGGACCAGTGACAATACTTGGGCCCTCCTGGGCTGTGACTCCGGCGGTGGCGGTGGTCTCCTGACCAGTGACGATATTGGGCCCTCCAGGGCTGTGACTCTGGCGGTGGTCTCTGGACCAGTGACGATACTTGTGCCCTCCTGGGCTGTGACTCTGGCGGTGGTCTCCGGACCACTGACGATACTTGGGCCCTCCAGGGCTGTGACTCTGGCGGTGGTCTCTGGACCAGTGACGATACTTGGGCCCTCTTGGGCGGTGACTCTGGCGGTGGTCTCCGGACCAGTGAGGATACTTGGGCCCTCCAGGGCTGTGACTCTGGCGGTGGTCTCTGGACCAGTGACGATACTTGTGCCCTCCTGGGCTGTGACTCTGGCGGTGGTCTCCGGACCAGTGACGATACTTGGGCCCTCCTGGGCTGTGACTCTGGCGGTGGTCTCTGGACAAGTGACAACGGTGCTGGCGGTTGTGTCTCGACCGCCGGAAATGATGGCGCACTTCTCCGCCGTGACACTCACAACAGGCTGGGCAGACTTCCTCTGGCCCTTCCCCACCTTTGGTGGAGTCACAGCTGACTCTCCAATCCCCTTGGAACCCATGTCAGTTGTTTTCCCACCAGGAGTCTTAACATGGTCCCATCGTCCACTCTTCAATTTTAGAGCCTTTACAGGGGGTGGGCTGCCAGTGCCTTGGCTCCGGGTTCTACTGCCTGCCCTGGTGGCCGGTGCACTCCACAAACCTTGAACAGGCACCACTGGTATTGGAGGCTTTTTGGCTGAGGCGCTACGACGGGACTGATGAATTGGAGGGGGGGTGGGGGTAAAAAAGGTCAAATTCTGACGAACACTGGGATGGGTAGCTGGAGGGGGTCTGGGAGTGGAGGAAGAGGAGGTGGTTGTCGGAGGTGTCACTTTAGCTGTTTTGGGTGCAGGTGCAGGTACTGGAGGCTGTCGTGAGGTGGATGGATGTTGGGAGAGTGATTGCCGGCATTTGTGTACTTTGGGAGAGGGCGTCACAGACACACTGGGAGAGAACACAGGGGACGTGTAAATGGCAGTGGAGGTGGTGAGTGCAGGTGAGCGGCTTGTGGTGCTGGGTGTCCTGGTGCGATTCATGGTGCCTGTAGATGTGGTGCATGCAGGTGTGTGTGTAGACGAGACTGGGAGGGAGGAGGGACAAGAGGAGGAGGGGGACACAGTGGAGGCAGTGGATGTTGGTGTGTCTGCATGTGGGTGAGGCTTGCGTGAGTGCCTGTGGTGTGTGTGGTGCCTATGTTTGCTTGAGCTACTTGTTTCTGGTGACTTGTGTGCATGCTGGTCTGTAGATGTGCTTGGGATGGGCTGGGGTACAGGGGATTGGGTCTGGGTGGAGGAAGTTGGAGGGGGAGGCTAGACACAGGGACAATGGCTGCCATCAGAGCTGAGGCCAGAGGTTGCAGGGTTCGCTGAAGGACAGCCTGACCAGAATGAATGCCCTCCAGGAATGCATTACCGTGTTGCAACTCTCGTTCTACACCCTGGATGGCATTCACAATGGTAGACTGCCCAACAGTGAGTGACCTGAGGAGGTCAATGGCCTCCTCACTGAGGGCAGCAGGGGTGACTGGGGCAGGGCCTGAGGTCCCTCGGGCGAAGGTGATGCCCACCCTCCTGGGTGAGCGGGCACGGGGCGAACGCTGAGGGGCTGCTGGGAGGGCGGGGCTGGTAGGGGAGGTGGCGGCTGTACCTGTAGAGGTGGGAGGCACAGATGGTGCCGCCACCACAAGGGAGCCCCCATAGGCGAACGAGTCCGTGTCGCTGCTTGGTGATCCGGTGGCCGACGTGAAGATCCCCTCACCCTCCGTCCCACTGGTGCATTCAGAGTCCGTGGTGTGGCCCTCCATGACCATGTGGGATGCAGCTCCCTCGTGCTCCGGTGCCACTGTACCTCCGCCTGTTGATGCTGATGTACAAAAGGACAGGGAGAGCAGAAAAAGGGGGGAGACAGAAGTAAGAGAGTTTTAGTGCATGGCATACCGCTACCGTTGGCGGACAAGACAGACGCAGCAGCCCCCTGCATTACGCCGTGCTCCTGCCCTCTGCACACGCAATTTCTGGGATATGGCCTACATGGCAATGGTGGACATCTGCGCACATGGATGCCACAGGGGCAACTATACCTCGACTTGGCACTCTGCTGAGGTGGGGTAGAGTGCCACATGGCCTACATTACGGAGGGGCCTTGCCTACCTAACTTGCCCTGGCCTAGGGACACCCACAGCCCACCTTCCCCACCCAGACACCTCCACTGCACGCAAAGTCCGCAGAATGAGGTTGTACTCACCCCCTTGTGTCTGCTGTGATGCCCTCAAGTGCCCATCCAACTCCGGGTAGGCCACCGCCAGGATCCGGAACATCAGGGGGGTCATGGTGCGACGGGCACCCCTCCCACGTTGGGAGGCCATCCCCAGCTGAGCCTCCGCTGTCTTCTTGGTGCAGCGGCGAATGTCCTCCCATCTCTTCCGGCAGTGGGTGCCCCGTCTCTGGTGGGCCCCCAGGGTCCGGACCTCCTTGGCGATGGCACGCCAGATGTCCCTCTTCTGGTGGGCGCTGACCTACATGACATGCACAAGGGAAGAGGAACAGTCATTACCAACTGCACCGTCGTTGTGAGTGGCCCCCTCCCTATTCTGGCCATGTGGCCCATTCATTCCCATGCATTAATGTTTTATGAACTCTGCCCCCTTCCCTCTTCTAACCAGCCCTCTCCACCCAGGCCTAGCCCATACAACGTGCTCCCTGTGTACTAACCTGTTGGTCTGGAGGACCGTAGAGTAGCGTGTACTGGGGGAGGCCCCCTCTACCAGTTTCTCCAACTCTTGTGCAGTGAAGACAGGGGCCCTTTCCCCAGACGCAGCAGCCATCGTCGCTTCCAGACCGAGGTCACAGCAGCACTTGCAGTGTAGGTCCTCTCCTGTCGAAGGTCAGGTATCTAGTGATTGAACAGATAGAAAATGGCGGTCACGTCCGCAGCGGTGACGTCTGCGGCGGTGCGCATCATCACCGCCGGCGCACCTGTTCATTGGCTCCTGGGACCCATAGGGTCCAATGTTAACCAATGCAGCATTGCACCGCGGTCTACGACCGCCTACCGCGACGGTGTACAACGCCAGCGCAGTTACCCCACAATCCCATTGTCCCAGTTTAGAGGTCAGGCAACCGCCATTTCAGGGGCCCACATGGCTTCATTTACTACTGCGTCACACATAGCTAGGCCTTCACTCAACACACATACAGGAAGGGTTTTGTGAGTGGTGTAGTCTTGTGTGTAACTGTGGGTACATACCTTGAGAATAATGACTGGTTCTTCACTGTTGTCCTTCATAGGCACCGTCAGCTGGGACATTTGAGAAGATGGCGGAATCCTCCAGTGTACCGACCGCTGGTGGACCTGTTGACAATGGATGAGAGACATGTCATCGTCACCTACCGGTTTGACCGTGCCACTATCCAGGAACTATGTACCCAGTTGGAACCAGACCTGATGTCACCAATCCGCCATCCGACTGGAATCCCCCCTGACGTGCAGGTGCTGTCAGTGCTCCATTTCCTTGCAAGTGGGTCTTTTCAGACTACTGTGGCCATGGCATCAGGGATGTCCCAGCCTATGTTTTCCAACGTGTTGTCCATAGTGTTGTCTGCCCTTCTGAAACACGTAAGGAGATACATCATTTTCCCTCAGGTGGAGGATTTGCCTACAGTGAAAGGTGACTTCTATGCCCTTGGACATATCCCCAACGTCATAGGTGCCATTGATGGGACCCATGTAGCTCTGGTCCCCCCCCACAGGAGTGAACAGGTGTACAGGAACAGGAAGAGTTATCATTCCATGAATGTCCAGATGGTCTGTTTGGCAGACCAGTACATCTCGCAGGTAAATGCTATGTTCCCTGGCTCAGTGCATGACGCCTACATCCTGTGGAATAGCAGCATCCCTGTTATGATGGGTCAACTCCAGAGGCACTGTGTATGGCTATTGGGGGACTCTGGTTACCCCAACCTGTCCTGGCTATTGACCCCAGTGAGGAATCCCAGGACCAGGGCAGAGGAACGGTACAATGAGGCCCATGGGCGGACTAGGAGGGTGATCAAACCCACCTTCGGCCTCCTGAAGGCCAGGTTCAGGTGCCTCCATATGACAGGTGGATCCCTATTCTACTCACCAAAGAAGGTGTGCGAGATCATCATCGCCTGCTCCATGCTCCAAAATTTGGCTTTGCGACGCCAGGTGCCTTTTCTGCAGGAGGATGATTCAGATGACGGTGTTGTAGCAGCTGTGGAATCTGTGGAGCCTGTGGACAGTGATGAGGATGAAGCTGAGGAAGAAGACAACGATAACAGGGAGTCAGTCATACAGCAATATTTCCAGTGAGACACAGGTGAGAGCATTTTCAGGTTTAACATTACATTCACTTTCACACATCTACCTCTATCCTGTTTCTCGATTTAAATCACTATTTGGTAACTGAGTTGTACCCTTCTATTACGGTTTCACAGGTGTGGTTACCTACGTGTCAACTGCTTGCATCCTTCAAGGGCTTGTGATGTGTGACATAGGTATGTTAGCCTTACAATGGTAAACCCATTATGACACTGTCATTGATAATACATATTTACTAAATCACAGACTGACTCCAGATTGTTTTGTGTTTCAAGGGTGTTTATTTAAGTGCTCAAAAATGGAGGGGGGTTGTAAAATGGTGATGGGGGATGTTGGAGGAATGTCCATGGCAGAGTCCAGTCTATTAGTCTCACAGGTGCACTGCCCATTTGGGCATAGGAAGTGGAGCTGGGGCAGTTCGAATATGGACAGGGTAACAAAGTGGGACAGTGGGAGGACAATCAGGGTGGTCTCATTTCCTGACCGGGGTCTTGCCATCTTGCTCTGTCCTGTTCCTGGATCTCAGGGACAGCTTGCGTGGTGGTTGTAAGTCTGCAGGGTGTGGGGTGCTGGTGTGGTGGTCCTGTGGCGGGGCGTCCTGTCCACTAGCGCCGGCGGAGGTGGTGGGCAGTTCATCGTTCATGCTAGTGTCAGGGGCCCCTTGGAGTGCCACGGTGTCCCTCAACGTCTGCTGTATGTCCTTCAGCACCCCTACAATGGTGCCCAGGGCAGAGCTGATGGTCCTGAGCTCCTCCCTGAACCCCAAATACAGTTCGTCCTGCAGGCGCAGGGTCTCCTGCAACTTGTCCAGGACCGTCGCCATCGTCTCCTGGGAGTGGTGGTATGCTCCCATGATGGAGGATAGGGCCTTGTGGAAATTGGGTTCCCTTGGCCTGTCCGCCCCCTGTCGCAAAGAAGCCCTCCCAGTTCCCCTGTGTTCCTGTGCCTCCGTCCCCTGGACCGTGTGCCCACTACCACTGCCCCCAGGTCCCTGTTGTTGTTGGGGTGGTGGGTTATCCTGGGTGCCCTCTAGTGGTGGATACACCGCTGATTGACCTGTCCTGGGTAGGGAGGTTTGGGCCCGATAGGGTGGGTGCTGTGCTGGTGTTACCAGAGGGTGGAAGGTCGGTGTTGGGCTGTGCCTGTGCAAGGGGAACCGACTGTCCCGAGGCCCACAATGGTCCGGGCTGGTCATCAGGATCCAGTAGGGCAGAGCTGCTGTCGTCACTGTGGGCCTCTTCTGGGGGTGGAGTGGTGTTGTCTGGACCCTCTGGTGTGGTGACGGTCCTTCGGGTTCCTCCAGGGGCATAAGAGCATGATTATTGCATGTGTGTGTGTAATGGTGTGCAATGGGTGGGTGTTTGTGTACCCCAGTGCAAGCATTCCTGTGTGTGGGTTTGTGTGATGATGGTTGGGGGGGTGTTCTGGGTATGTGCAGTGGGCATGCTTTAGTGAGTGGTGTCCATGCTTAGTTGTGTCATGCAGGGCTTGGTGTTGGGATGGGTTGTTTGTGTCATGAGTACATTAGTGAGGAGTTGTAGTGATAGGGGAGGGGGTGAGGGAGGGGGTGTGTGATAGCATGCAGGTAGGGTGGGGGATATGATAGTTAAGATTTGACTTACCAGTGTCACATCCTCCACCGATGCCTCCGAGGCCCTCAGGATGCAAGATGGTCAAGACTTGCTCCTCCCATGTTGTTAGTTGTGGGGGAGGAGGTGGGGGTCCGCCGCCAGTCCTCTGTACCGCGATGTTGTGCCTGGAGACCGCTGAACGCACCTTTGCCCGTAGGTCGTTCCACCTCTTCCTGATGTCCTCCCTATTTCTTGGGTGCTGTCCCACGGCGTTCACCCTGTCCACTATTCTGCACCATAACTCCATCTTCCTGGCTATTGATGTGTGCTGTACCTGTGAGCCAAATAGCTGTGGCTCTACCCGGATTATTTCCTCCACCATGACCCTGAGCTCCTCCTTGGAGAAGCGGGGGTGTCTTTGGCGTGACATGGGGTGGTGTGGGTGATGTGTGGGGTGGTGTATGTGGTGATGAGTGTGGTGAGTGTAGTGGTGTGTGGTGTTTTGTGCGTGGATGTTGTGTGGGTGATGGTGTTGTGTGCCTCTGTGTGATGGGGTTGTCTATTCTGTGCTCTCTCTCTGGCCTTAGTTCGTGATTTGTTTGTCATAGGGGTTTGTGGGTGATGTGGGTGTGTGTTTTATATTGTGTTGGGTGTATGGGAGTGGTGTTTGTATGTGTCTCAGGTGTGTGTATTTGGAATTGTCCAATGTGGCGGTGTTTTGGAGATGTGTGTGTATTTTGAGCGCGGCGGTGTGTGCCGCCAATGGAATACCGCGGTTGTAAGACCGCCGCGTGGATTCGTGGGTCGGAATAGCATGGGCGTGTTTCTGTGGGCGTGGAGGTGGAGGTTTTGTTTCCGCCAGTTTATCACTGACCTTTGGTGTGGCGGTGTTGTGTGGGTGTCTGAATTTCGGCGGATTCCAAGATGTGTGTCATAATAGCTGTGGCGGAATACCGCCACCGCGGCGGTGTATTGGCGGTCTTCTGCACGGCGGTAAGCGCCTTTTACCGCCAATGTTGTAATGACCCCCTATATTTGTAAAACTATGGTGGTTCTGTGTTCACACACCATCTCTAAGGCCATCATCATACACCATCCCTGTGCAGTGACCATTTCTGTGGGCATCATCACACGCAATTGCTTTGTAGACATAAACTTTACATGTCATTTCTCGGAAGATGTGATATAATAGCTAGTTTGACAAAAATGAAAATAAACTCTGGTTTCCACTTGACCAGGTGGCTTTATTCCACCATTTCTTTAGGTGTTATTTGAGCATGAAGAAATTGGCTAAATGCAGTGTTAAGTGCCAGTCTGTAAACATGATATATGATATATTCTGACACATTATGTACATTATCCATCTTTTGTGAACCCCTAGGTTAAGTGCAGGACTTCATTTATGAATAGAAGATTATGTTATTTGTGCATATTGCAGATAAAATAAACATTTAAGCTTGTAATTTGATTGTGTTCAATCACTAATGGTAATAATGGAGTAGGTCCTCATAAGGATGGTAGCACTTGTTCAAATCCCCGCAATTAAATAACAATATATTTGCAATTTGAAGCAGCATCCTGCATCCTGATTTTTTTCTTAAAGTTTTTCTATTCTTATTATATTTTAAAAACATTGGGAAAGGTTAGTCCCCACAAGGCAGGTATCCACGCATAGGCCTTCATTACAACCCTGGTGGTCGGTGATAAAGCGGCTGTAATACCGCTAACAGGCCGGCGGTAAAAAAAATGGAATTATGACCACGGCGGAAACAACCCACACAGACAGCCATTTTAACACACTGACCGCCACGGTGGTAGCAACAAGCACTGCAGCGGTAACTGCCAAAAGCCAGGCGGAAGACAATGTACCGCCCACAGTATTACAATAGGCCTATCCGCCACCTTTTCCGGGGTGGTACCAACGACATCAAAAGCACGGCGGAAACAGTACACAGAAGGCAAAGGACTCACCTCTGGACACTCAGCGAACAACCACAATGCCATGAGCCCGAGTTGCACATCTTCCACATGATTGTATACCTCTTCAAGCATTACGAACAGCAACGCCGGCAAAGACAATCACAGTGAGTGCTGCCACCTAGAACACAAGGGAGGGGGGAGGAAAAAGAGAGTGACACAAACACGCAACATCCCCACCCCCACCACCAACACCATACACACAAACAGATGCAATAACATCACATATCTATCCCGTACCCCTCAGGAATAATGCAAGGACAAAAGGAATAGATTAAAGTGAGTGTAACAAGATAAAATAGTAGACATTTGTGCTTCAAAATCAAAACAGTATATACATATATACAAATGGAGGGACACTGCCCAGTCCTCAATGTCCATGGGCCACAAGGCCACTACACATAGGCCAAGGCCCCACTTGACTCCTGCAACAACACGGAGAGAACACTGCAGGGGCATCAGGTCGAAAATACACAGGCACCTCAGGGGGACGGGGAACGGGGGGCACCTCATCCGGAAGATGTTACAACAACACTGGTCCTGGAGGGAGCAACATGCCCTGTGCGATGTCCCTGTGATGCAGCCCTTGACGAGTGCAAGGTCATAGTCTCTCACCTGGGTGTCACACCTAGAGGATTTGCAGGGTCCAGGACGCACTACAGCCCATGGAAACAGAACTACACACTGCCCACCGGCGGTGACGGCTGCTCAGTAGAAGCAGTGGCGGTGCCGGTGTCGGGGATGCCAGTGGTGGTGGGAGGCTCCAGCCATTCCCCTGCAGCCTCAGACGGCTGCCCACTGGGGCTGCCGCTGCTGGCAGTGGTGCTGGTGGCGGTGCAGGCAGTGGTGGGGGGAGGCTCCACCACTTTCCCTGCAGCCTCGGACAGCTGCCCACTGGGGCTACTGCTGCTGGCAGTGGTGCTGGTGGTGGAGGGGGGAGGTGCCAGCCCTTCCCCTGCAGCCTCAGACGGCTGCCCACTGGGGCTGCTGGTGGCGGTGCTGGTGGCAGTGCTGGTGTCGGGGATGCCAGTGGTGGGGGGAGGCTCCAGACCTCCCCCTGCAGCCTTGGACGGCTGTACCGCCATGGTTGATGGTGGGGGCTCAGAATCAGTCCCAGCACCAGGCCTCCTGTCCTTCCTGCCTGCAGGTGTAGACCCCTTACCCTTTCCTTTCGCAGCTGGTGGTACCTCCTTGCCCTTCCCCTTGGCAGCTGGTGGTGCCTCCTTGCTCTTCCCCTTGGCAGCTGGTGGTGCCTCCTTGCCCTTCCATTTGGCAGCTGGTGCAGGCCCACTGTCAGTGCTGATGGCTGGTTCCCTGGAGCCTCTCCCACCAGCAGTAGCTGCCGACACTACTGTGCCCGTGCACAGGGTGGCTGAGGTGCTCGCCTGGGTTCTGACCACCCTGGCCCAACGTGAAGGATGGGGGCGAGGGGTAGGGAAGAGGTGAACAGTGGAGAGGAAAAGCTTCTTAGGGACACTGGGGCAGGAAGAGGGTGAAGGTTTGGGAGTGGAGGAAGTGGGTGTGGTTGTAGGAGGTGTCTGTCTTCTGTGTTTGGGTCCAGGTTCCTGGGCTGGATGCTGCTGTGAGGTGGATGCGTTTGTGTACTTTGGGAGGAGGGGGCACAGACACAGTGGGAGAGGACACAGGGGACGTGTGCATGGATGTGGGGTTGGTGACTGCCAGTGAGGGGTATGTAGTGATAGGCGTGATGGTGATGGGGTAGTGGATGAGGATGTAGTGCATGCAGGTGGGTGGTGGAAGACGAGGAAGAGGGGGACACAGTGGAGGCAGTGGATGTTGTTATGTCTGCATCTGGATGGTGTTTGTGCCTGTGGGATGATGTGTGGTGCTTGTGTTTGCCTGAGCCACTCCTGTGTGTTGTCTTGGGTGCATGCTGGTCTGAATGTGTGCTTGGGATAGGTTGGGGTTGAGGGGAATGGGACTGGGTAGAGGAAGTTTGAGGGGGGAGGCTAGAGACAGGGACAATGGCTGCCATCAGGGAGGATGCCAGAGCCTGGAATGATCTCTGCTGGGCCGCCATGCCAAAGTGAATGCCCTCCAGGAATGCATTTGTTTGTTGCAAATGGCCTGCCAGCCCCTGGATGGCATTCACTATGGTTGACTGCCCAACAAAGATGGATCGCAGGAGGTCAATAGCCTCCTCACTCAGGGCAGCAGGTCTAACTGGGACAGGGCCTGAGGTGCCTGGGGCGAAGGAGATGCCCACTCTCCTGGGTGAGCGGGACCGGGAAACTCTCTGAGGGGTTGCTGGGAGGGCGGTGCTGGTGCGGGGGTGGCGGCTGTACTTGTAGTTGGGGTGCGCACAGAGGTGTCCGCTACCACCAGGGAGCTTCCATCGGAGGAGGAATCACTGTCCAAACTGTCCCCACCTGTCTCCGCCGTGGTGCTCCCCTCGCCCTCCGACCCACTGGTGCCCTCACCGTTGGTGGATTCGGCCTCCTGGCCCCTGTGTGATGCAGCTCCCTCCGTCGCCAGTGCCTCTGCTCCTCCGCCAGATGCTAATGCACATAAGGACAGGGTGACAAAACAAAAAGAGGGGGAAGAGACAAAGGATACACTTGGTCAATGGCAGCAACACCACAGTTGGCGTACACGACACACACACAGGGAACAGCCATACGCACTAGGCAATGCACTAACAGCCACAATGCAAGTCACCAGCCCATGGACAGGAATACCTAACGCCAATAGCAGCACACCTGAGACCCACAGACCCCTGCCCAGTAGTAGATGCCTACTAGCTTGGTTGGAGGTATTTTACTTCAGAACCCTGCTCAACATGGGACCTACCATGCAATGTCTAGCCTGGCCTAGGGGCACCCACTGGCCCACAAACCCCACCTGGTGACCACCCCACCACACGCAAGTAGTATATTGGGAAACTGTACTCACCCCCTTGTGGCTGATCTGATGCCCTCAAGTGCACAACTAGCTCCAGATAGGCCATCGTCAGTATGCAGGCCATCAGGGGGGTCAGGGTTCGACGGGCACCCCTTCCTCGTTGGGAGGCCATCCCCAGCTGGGCCTCCGCTCTCTTCCATGCCCATCGTCTCAGGTCCTCGCACCGTTTGCAACAGTGGGTGCTCTGCCTGCCATAGACCCCCAGGGTCCGCACGTCTTTGGCGATGGCACGCCATATACCCTTTTTCTGATGGGGGCTGACCTGCAAAAAAAGAAACATAGAAAAAGGTATCAGTCATACAGTCCGCTCTGTTACACTCATGGCCCACCATAGCCCTCACATCCCCTTACGCACAGACATTGCCCACCATGCATGCATCACGCTGCCCAGAACCCTTCCACCAACCCCCTCCCACGTGTCCCTCACACACAGCACTCCATGCATTCATGCCCCATGCATCGGGCTCACAGTGTACTCACTTGTTGGTCTGGAGGCCCATACAGCATTCGGTACTAGGGTAGGACCCCATCCACTAGTCTCTCCAACTCGATGAAGGCAGGGGCCCTTTCCCCAGTAACACGAGCCATGGTCAGTTCCAGACACAGGTCACAGCAGCACTTGCAGTGTAGGTCCGCTCCTGTTGAAGGTCAGGTAACAAGTGAGTGAACAGATAGAAAATGGCCGTTGCGTCCGCAGCGGTGCATACTGTACTGTCACTGCTGACGTACATCACCATTGGCTACTATAACCCATAGGGCCCAATGACAACCAATAAGGAGTTGCACGGCAGTACTCGACCACCTCCCGCAATGGCACACAATGTCAGCGGCATTACCTCATTTCCACATGTCCATCCACACAGGACAGGTGGACGCGGCAGGCCATGGCACCTAACTGCGTCACAGTACACAGAGGCACCATTTGGGCCTATCCGACGACATACTGTTGCAGTCACAACATGCAATGCAGTGTAGTGTTTGGAAATGTGAAATACTGACCAGCTGCTCACATTTTTGCCCCCTCGATTACAACCGCTGCGGATGAATAGGAGACGGAGACATCTCCCCTGTGTACACACCCATGGTGGACTTGGCAGCAATGGAGGACAGGCACATTATCCTCACCTATAGACTGGACAGGGCCACAGTCACAGAGCTGTGTGCCCAACTGGAGCCTGACATGATATCTGCTATCCGTCACCCCACTGGGATCCCCCTTCTGGTGCAACTCCTATCAGTGCTCCATTTCTTGGCAAGTGGCTCCTTCCAAGTGACAGTGAGCTTGGCAGCAGGAATGTCTCAGCCAATGTTCTCAATAGTGCTGGCCAGAGTGTTGTCTGCCCTGATTAAACACATGCACAGCTACATTGTTTTCCCCCAGGTAGAGGATTTGGCCACAGTGAAAGTCACTTCTATGCAATGGGAAATAGCCCCAACATTATTGGGCCTATTGATGGTACACATATTGCATTTGCCCCTCCCCCGGAGAAATTAACAGGTGTTCAGAAATCAAAAGAGCTTTCACTCCATAAATGTGCAGATAGTGTGCCTGGCGGACCAGTACATCTCCCATGTCAATGCAAAGTATCCTGGGTCTGTGTATAATGCCTTTATCCTGAGGAATAGCAGCATCCCATATGTGATGGCTTAACTCCCTAGGCACCTGGTGTGGCTAATAGGTGAGCCCATGGTTTCCACCCAGTATATGTTTGTGTATTGGTATGGTGTTGGCCATAAGGGTTAGTGTTTGGCTAACAGGTATCCCTCGATATTTGCAGGTGACTCTGGTTACCCCAACCTCTCATGGCTGCTGACCCCTGTGAGGAATCCCAGGACAAGGGCAGAGGAATGTTACAATGAGGCACATGGGCAAACAAGGATAATAATAGAGAGGACATTCAGCCTCCTGAAGGCCAGGTTTCGTTGCCTCCATCTAAGAGGAGGATCCCTGTACTACTCACCCAAGAAGGTGTGCCAGATCATTGTGGCATGCTGCATGTTGCATAACCTTGCCTTGAGACACCAGGTGCCTTTTCTGCAGGAGGATGAGGCTGGAGATGGGCGTGTGGCAGTAGTGGACCCTGTGGACAGTGACGATGAGGAGGCAGAGGATGAGGATGAGGACAACAGAACAGCTATTATACGACAGTACTTCCAGTGACACACAGGTAGGACACTGTAACTTCACTTTGCATTGACAGTTTTGTATTTGACATTAAACATGGCAGGCAGATTCTCCCAATGCTATGGCCACTTACTGTACCCTTTGGCATCTCTATTTTCAGATATCTGTGCTCCACTCTGGCACCTGGTGTGTTGACTGCAGCCTACTACAGGTCATTCCTATGTATTTATTCCTGTACAGTTGTATTGCAGTGTTTAAAGCTTGTTAAACAAATACTTTGTTCAATCATATGACAGACTTCATACTTGTATTTTTAAAATGATGTTTATTTAAGTGCTAAGAAGTGGGTAGTGGAATGGGCTGGGTTGATGGTGGAGGAAAGTCCAGGATAGAGTCCAGTCTATTGGTATCACAGGTGCATTGTCCAAGGGGGCATAGGAAGTGGAGCAATAGCAGTTCAAGGTGGACAGGGTGACAGAATGAGACACAAGGGTGACAATCAGGAGAGTCTTATGTACTGGCGGGGGTCTTGGCAAGTGTCTCTGGCTTCTGCCTGGATCGCAGGGACCGTTTGCAGGGTGGTTCTCCTTCTGCAGGGGGGAGGGGTGCTGGCGGCCTGTTGGTCCTGTTGCGGGGCCTCCTGTCCACTAGCGGCAGCGGAGGTGGAGGGCTATTCATCGGTTTGGCTAGTGTCAGGGGCCCGCTGGTGTGCCACTGCCTCCCTCATTGTGTTGGCCATGTCTGCCAGCACCCCTTCAATGGTGGCCAGGGTGGTGTGGATGTCCTTCAGGTCCTCCCTGATCAAAGGCACTGTCCCTCCTGCAGCCACTGGGTCTCCTGCAACTTGTCCAGTATCTGGCCCATCGTCTCCTGGGAATGGTGGTATGCTCCCAGGATGTTGGTGAGTGCCTCCTGGAGAGTCGGTTCCCTGTGCCTGTCCTCCCCCTGTCGCACAGCAGTCCTCCCAGCTTCCCTGTTGTCCTGTGCTTCTCTCTCCTGAACCGTGTGCCCACTGCCACTGACCACAGGTCCCTGATCGTCCTCTGTTTGTGGGGTTGCCTGGGGTCCCTTTGGTGGTGGACACACTGCTGATTGACGTTTCCTGGGGACAGAGGTATGGGCCGCTGGGTGGGTACTGTGGTGTTGTTTCCTCAAGGGGGAGGCTCTGTGGTGGTATGGGACTGTGCCTGGGTAATCAACTGTCCGAAGATCCCTGATGGGCAAGGCTGGTCATCCAGATCCAGTTGTCCAGAGCTGTTGTCATCACTGTGGGCCTCTTCTGTAGGGGGACTGGATGTTGCTGGCACCTCCTCTCCAGTGACGTTGTGTGGGGGACCTGTGAGGATGTAAATGCAGTGTTATTGTTTCTGCGTTTGACATCTTGTGCATGGGTGTGTTGCCCTGTATGGTGGTGATTGCCCTGTCAGCTTTGCCTTATGTGAGTAGTGATTTTGTGGGCTAGGTGATTCTCTCGAATGTGCATGCTTTAGTGATGGTTGTCCATGCAGGGCTGTGAGTGATGTCCATGCATTGGTGTTGCATGCAGGGCTTGGTATTGGGATGGGTGGGTTGTGATGGTGGGGTGTATGTGAGGTGGTGGGGTGACGGGGGTGAGTGTAGGGGTGGGGGTATGTGATGGCATGCAGGTAGGGGGGTGATAGTAATAGAGATTTGACTTACCAGAGTCCAGTCCTCCTGCTACTCCTGCCAGGTCCTCAGGATGCAGTATTGCCAAGACTTGCTCCTCCCTTGTGTACAAGGCTGGTCTGGCTTATAGTGGGTACCTTGTGGTACTTACACCTTGTGCCAGGTCCAGTTATCCCTTATTAGTAGAATAGAGGTGTTCTAGCAGCTTAGGCTGATAGAGGTAGCTAAAGCAGAGCAGCTTGGGCTGAACTAGGAGACATGCAAAGCTCCTACTATACCACTTATATCATATACCACTATATCACAAGGAAAACACAATACTCAGAGTTACTAAAAATAAAGGCACGTTATTTTAGTGACAATATGCCAAAAGTATCTCAGAGGATATACTCCCTTAGGAGGTAAGTAATATACACAAATTATATGTACACAAACCAAAAACAAGTAAGTAACAGTTAGAAAAGTAGTGCAAACAATGTAGAAACACAATAGAATGCAATAGGTAGAAATAGGCCTATGGGCAACACAAACCATATACTCCAAAAGTGGAATGCGAATCACAAATGGACCCCAGGTCTATAATAGGTTGTAGAGGGTCGCTGGGACTGTTAGAAAACACTAAGGGTGTCCAAGATACCCAACCCCAAGACCCTGAAAAGTAGGAGTAAAGTTACCCTACTACTCCAGAAAGTCAGTATAGTCGAGATAGGGGATTCTGCAAGAACAACAACTGCCAGCAAAACATTGAAGACGGGTTCCTGGACCTGAGGACCTGTAAAGGAAAGGGACCAAGTCCAAGAGTCACGCAAGTGTCCAGGGGGGCCAGGAGCCCACTAAACCCCGGATGAAGGTGCAAAAGGGCTGCCTCCGGGTGGAAGAAGCCAAAGATTCTGCAACAACGGAAGGTGCCAGGAACTTCTCCTTTCGTCAGAAGGTGTCTCACGGCGTGCTGTAGGATGCAGAGTTGTTTCCACGCAGAAAGACCGCAAACAAGCCTTGCTAGCCGCAAGAGTCGCGGTTGAGGATTGCTGGGGACCTGGGCTAGGCTGTGCACACAGGAAATATCGGGAGATTTCTTCTTAGCTTCCAGTGCAGGGTGAAGGCAGAGAGCCCTCACAGCATGCACACCAGGAATCAGTCGAGAAAGCCGGCAGGATGAGGCGCTACAATGTTGCTGGTAGTCGTCTTGCTACTTTGTGGTGGTTTTGCAGGTGTCCTGGAGCAGTCAGCGGTCGATCCTTGGCAGAGGCAACGAGGGAAGTGCAGAGGAACTCTGGTGAGCTCTTGCATTCGTTATCTGAGGAATAGCCCAGAGGAGAGACCCTAAAAAGCCCACAGAGGAGGACTGGCTGCTGAGAGATGTAAGCACATATCAGGAGGGGTTTCTGACGTCACCTGCTGGCACTGGCCACTCAGAGCTGTCCATTGTGCCCTAACACCTTTGAATCCAAGATGGCAGAGGTCTGGGACACACTGGAGGAGCTCTGGGCACCTCCCTTGGGAGGTGCTGGTCAGGGGAGTGGTCACTCCCCTTTCCTTTGTCCAGTTTCACGCCAGAGCAGGGCTGGGGGATCCCTGAACCTGTGTAGACTGGCTTATGCAGAGAGGGGCACCATCTGTGCCCATCAAAGCATTTCCAGAAGCTGGGGGAGGCTACTCCTCCCCGGCCCTTCACACCTATTTCCAAAGGGAGAGGGTGTAACACCCTCTCTCGGAGGAAATCCTTTGTTCTGCCTTCCCGGGACCAGGCTGCCCAGGCCGCCCCAGGGGGGGCAGAAAAACCTGTCTGAGGGGTTGGCAGCAGCAGTAGCTGCAGTGGATACCCCGGAAAGCAAGTTTGGCAGTAAACGGGCTCTGTGCTAGAGACCCGGGGATGCATGGAATTGTCCCCCCCAATACCAGAATGGTATTGTGGTGACAATTCCATGATCCTAGGCATGTTACATGGCCATGTTCGGAGTTACCATTGTGACGCTACATATAGGTATTTACCTATATGTAGTGCACATGTGTAATGGTGTCCCCGCACTCACAAAGTCTGGGGAATTTGCCCTGAACAATGTGGTGGCACCTTGGCTAGTGCCAGGGTGCCCACACACACTAAGTAACTTTGCACCTAACCTTCACAAAGTGAGGGTTAGACATATAGGTGACTTATAAGTTACTTATGTGCAGTGAAAAATGGCTGTGAAATAACGTGGACGTTATTTCACTCAGGCTGCAGTGGCAGTCCTGTGTAAGAATTGTCTGAGCTCCCTATGGGTGGCAAAAGAAATGCTGCAGCCCATAGGGATCTCCTGGAACCCCAATACCCTGGGTACCAAGGTACCATATACTAGGGCATTATAAGGGTGTTCCAGTGTGCCAATGATAATTGGTAAAATTAGTCACTAGCCTGCAGTGACAATTTTAAAAGCAGAGAGAGCATAAACACTGAGGTTCTGGTTAGCAGAGCCGCAGTGATACAGTTAGGCACCACACAGGTAAAACATACAGGGCATACATTATGAGCACTGGGGTCTTGACTAGCAGGATCCCAGTGACACATAGGCAAAAACAAACATACATACAGTAAAAATGGGGGTAACATGCCAGGCAAGATGGTACTTTCCTACACCATGTTGTTGGGGGGAAGGAGGTTGGGGGGCCACCTCCAGTCCTCCGTACAGCTATCTGGTGTCTTGCAACCACGGAACGCACCTTCCCCCGTAGGTCATTCCACTTCTTCCTGATGTCATCCCTTGTTCTTGGGTGCTGTCCCACGGCGTTGACACTGTCCACGTTTGTCCGCCATAGCTCCATCTTCCTTGCAATGGATGTCTGCTGCACCTGTGATCCGAATAGCTGTGGTTCTACCCGGATGATTTCCTAGACCATGACCCTTAGCTCCTCCTCTGAGAACCTGGGGTGTCTTTGTGGTGCCATAGGTGTATTGTGTGTGGTGTGTGTGAGGGTGTGTGGGGTGATGTGTTGGGGTGTGTGCTGTAAGGTACATGGATGGTGTTCTGTGGCTCTGGTTCTGTGGGTGTTCTTGCTGTCTCTCTCTCTCTCTCTGTTGTCAATTTATTTGAGTCATAAAGGGTTGTGGGTAGTGTGCGTGTGTTTTATAGTGTTGTGTGTGTGTGGGTGTGGTGTGTGTATGTGTGTCAGGTGTGTGCAGTTTGAATTGTCCAATGTAGTGTTGTTTTGTTAGTGTGTGTCTATTTTGAGCGTGGCAGTATGTACCGCCAATGGTTTACTGCGGTTGAATGTCCGCCGCAGTGATTTGTGGGTCATAATGCTGTTGGTGTAGTTCTGTTGGCATAACAGTGTGGGTTTTGCTACCGCCAGTTTATCACCGACCTTTGGGCTAGAGGACTTGTGTGTGTGGCTGTATAGTGACGGATTGCTATGTGTGGGTCATAATATGGGTAGCGGTTAACCGCTGCGGAGGCAGTATGTTGGCGGCAGTCGGCATGGCGGTAAACAGGACTTACCGCCAATGTCATAATGAGGGCCATAGTCCATACGAGGATGGTAACACCTGTGTGTGTGTGATCTTCCCTTGACTCCCAACATTTCTCTACCCCATGAACAGTGATCCATTTGAGAATATTGAGTAAAACCATTTAATGGTCCAATTTTTGAGTCCTATGTGTTTCTAAACACGGAGTATACTAGCCTGTGCAACCAATTCATGCCATGGTGTCTGTATCTAAATTAAAAACCCATCTGAAGACCATTCTTGGTCAGTTTCTTGATGCACATGGCCTAGGCTGCAGTGCACAGAGAACTTACACTGTCGCACAGAAAGGGGAAAAAAAGTAGAGAGAACATTGACCACCAACATTACTTTCATAAACACCCAAAGGGTGCTGGTAAGGCCAAATGGGAGCATAGCAAACTGAAAATGCTTGTGGCCCACCCTGAACTGGAAGTAACATCTGTGGGCCGGCAGGACAGGGATGTGGAAATACATGTCCTGCAAATCCAATGCAATCATCCAGTCTCCAGAATCCAGGGCATACAGGACCAGAGCCAACGTGAGCATTTTGAATTTCATCTTTTTCAGAAGTAGTTTAAAAAGTGCAGGTCTAGTATAGGTAGGAGGCATCCAACCTTTTTCAGCACCACAGCATATTGAAGAGATTTGGAAGGTGTGGCTGCCAGTGGGATGGAGGGGGGTGACAGATCAGGCAGATTCTTGGTCTTGGCTCCCTCAAGGCTTAAAGGATTTGAGTCTGGGGCCACCTAAGCACTGGGGAGCCTGCTGGCTGTGGTGGCTGGGTGGAAAGGTATGTAGTTGGTAGCCCCTACCATAGCCATAGAATCAGCTTCAGGCAGAGTGAGGATGGCGTGGGGCCATGGTTGGTTCCAACGATTAAGTGGTGGCCCTGCTATTCTTGAAGCACTCAAGAACAGAATCTAACTTAAAGGGGAGTACCATTGCAGGGCATGTCCATAATGGACACTTGGACATACCTCAAGAAGCCAGTTGACCTCAACCAGGTGTGGTGATGAAGCATTACCGACAAAGCAATCGCTCTACCTAGTGAGTCTGTTTTGTTCAGTCTGCAGCGTACTGTGAACTTTGGTCCATCCCTGCCATTGGCAATAGCCTGGGTCAGAATGGCTCAGGTCTCCTCAGAAATACAAGAAGATGATCGATGGAGTGCTGAAACTTTTCAAACACTCACCCCCAGCCACAGATTCGGGTTGAATCCATTTTTCTTCTGCTCACCATGCCACCCCAGTTTGGGCCCAGCCATATGCAAATCAGTGTTCACCCTGCTCTCCAAGGGAACAGTCCAGCCCGACCTGCCAGGCCAGGTTCTCCTTGGACCGGAAACAAGCAACCTAGGACCGTTTTTGAGGTTTCACCCTACATCAGCCATGCTAGCTTAAATCCAGTGGCACAGCAAGCAAGGGACCCACATATGGGCATACCCTAGCCACTTAGGGCGAACACAGCAACACAACAAAATGATAAACGGGGTGTTGAAACTTTTCGAACACTCACCCCAAGTCACAGATCTGAGTTGGATCCATCACTCTTTTGCTTACCATGCCACCCCAGTTTGGACCATGCAATATGCAAATCAGTCTTGAGTGCTTCCTCAGAGACCATGGGCAGCATTTGTGCCACTGAGTCACATACTATCTGGGTATACCGGCCCAAGAGAAATGTGGTATTCATTGACCAAAGTGCACTGCTGGTATTAGAGAAAAGCCTCTTAGCAAAGGTGTTGAGCTTCTTGGATTCCCTAGCTGGTGGTGTGGTGGGGAACACGCCAGGGTTAACCTTGGATGTGGAGGCCTGGATGACCAGGCTGTCTGAGATGGGATGCTCGGAGAGGAAAGCTGGACCCCCAGGAGCAGTGTGGTGGCAGTGAGAGACTGTACTGTGCACAGGAGCACCTGTACAGGACTTGGCCGAGAACACAAGCAGGTCATCACTGAGGGTTTCATGAAAGAGGAGGAGAGGTTCTGTCTGGGACACCCCGGGTTGAGGTACCTCTGTCAAGACATTAGTCTTGACCTCCACCAAGGGCATTGTAAGGTCCAACGCCTCAGCTGTCCTCCACACCACGGTGGCAAAAGAGTCTCCTTCCTCTATAGCCACACTAGGAGGACAGACCAGTTCAGTGTCTAGTGAGGTGTAACACTGGCATCGGCCAGTTCCTCATACCAGTGATCCTTAGCCAAGGGTTCTTCAGGAGGGGGCGCAGGATGACTATATGGAGCCTCATATCTACCCCAGGCATATTCCTGACAGTTTTTTTCAGAAAATGGAGGTACCGTCTCCGACCCACCTTGGTCCCATTTACAGCATCGGACATCATTAGTCCGGCTCCGAGTTGGAGCCTGGAATGACTATGAGGTTGGCACTGCCGAAAAGGGACAACAGCCCCAGGAACAGTGCCACTGGATTGAAGCCTGGTGAAGGTCATGGATTTGCGACTGGGGTCAGTCTGGAGCCAATGTTCCTAACTGGCACCAACGGCAAACCTGCCAGCGGAAATACAGTTGGGACACTGTCTGAACCCATGGGGTGTTAGCTCTTTCTAAAGATCAAGTGCTAGGCCTTGTAGAATTCCTTCAGTTGAGTGGGGTCTCTCCTACTCTGGAAAAATCAAGGAGGCAGAGAGCAGACTCAGACTACACAGGGGAAGTGTGGGAGCAGGGCCCTGACTTGTGCTGTTGTTCACACACCTAGCCAGATGACTTGGACCACACAGTTAAGTCAAAGAATGCTTCGACTTCTTGGCCACCCTCTTTTTGTGAGACATACCCATTGAGGATTTTGATCTCAATGACAACCAACAAGAACGACTCCGAGAGAGGGCCTGGGAGCTTCCATGTGACTGGGACCTGCAGCAGTGCAGAGTCATTTGAAGTTGAGCGTCAAGGATCCCTTTGGGGTTCATCACACTCAGGGCAGGGCTTGGAGTCGTCGTTCAGCTCCAGGCAACACAAGCAGATCATGTGGGGGTCTGTCCCAGATCTTTGCCTGCAACCAGCTCCTCTTGTTTCGAAACCCACAGGTTTCTTAGGGGACATCCTCAAGGCACAGTGGGAGCGCATTCTCAAAAAAGGATTGACAAAAGCTCAAAAAAAGGTAGTCAGAAAATGTCTGTGGTAGCTCTTGCAGATCTACACTGATGGCGCGGAAAGAAAAAAATTTATGTCAGTGCACTGGGGTGGCGCCTTTATCAGTGGTTGAGATCTGAAGGGCACATCGTGCCCATACTTTAATTTAAGAAAAATAGTTCCTATCCTTTTGTGAAAAGGCAACCACACCGGGATGGATACTTCCGAGAGCTGAAATGCTTCAGCAGAAATGTAAGGCAGGGAGTCTCCTGTGCTGGGAAACTAAGGAAGGTGCAGACAGCTAAACAAGCCTTATTACCAGGGTGCATGTTTGTTTGAAGGAAATGTAAATGTGAGCAACTTCTTGGTGCATGACTGTAAGAGGCTGACCTGGTTTGCAGTGGGTACCTTGGGTACTTACACCTAATACCAGGTCCAGTTATCCCTTATAATGTAGTAGTGTTCTAGCAGCTTAGGCTGATAGAGGTAGCTACAGCAGAGCAGCTTAGGCTGAACTAGGAGACATGCAAAGCTCATGCAGTACCACTTATAGTTACACAGTACTTAAACACAAGTAAGGACAATACTCATTGTTACCAAAAATAAAGGTATTTATTTGGGTGACACTGTACCAAAAATATCTTAGAGACAATACTCCTTCTGGAGGTAAGTATTATACACAATATATACATTAAACACCAAAATGAGACAAGTAAATAGTCATAGAACAACGCATGCAATGGGAAATGCTATAGATTGCAATGGGAAAAAATAGGTCTAGGAGCAACACAAACCATACACTAAGAAAGTGGAATGTGAATCCCGAATTCCCCCCCTAGACAAGTGTAGTGTGTGCAGAATCGCTGGGAGAGTGAGAATACAGTAAAGGCAAGTAAATTACCCCACCCCAGAGCCCAAAAAAGCAGGAGTAAAGTACTGCAAGTTTACTTAGTACACACTACACCTCGTGATTGGGATTTTACAGCAACCAACCAATTCTGCAAAGAACTACTGCTGGATTCCTGGACCTGAAGACCTGCAAAGGAAGGGGACCAAGTCCAGAAGTCAAAAGAAGTTCCAGGAAGGACAGGGGCCCCTTTCAACCCAGAAGAGGGTACAAAAGAAGAGTCCACGGTTAGTCGAAGACTGCAGAAATGCACCCTAGGAAGTTGCCAGCGGCTTCCTGCCTGATGCAAAGGATGTCCCACGACGTGAAAATTGTTGCAGACGTGATTTTGTGTTGGAAGTCGCCAACGAGCCTTGGCTACGACAAACGTGTGTTTTGCGTCAAAAAGGCACTGGGGGCCTCAACTCTATGTGAGGAGAAAGAGGGGACTCTCAGCACTTCAGACAGCCCCCAGGATGCCAGCCAGCACCCCTGGGGAACCCAGGACAGGAGGACAAAGGAGGTGAAAAACACGGTTGATGCAGCACAACAAAGGAAGGTTCCACACCGCCGGAGAACAACTCAGCGAGTTGAGCGTTGCAGGATGGAGTGCTTGGGACTTGGGCCAAGCTGTGAATGAAGGAATTTAGCAAATAGTTCACAGACGCCTCAGGAGGTGAAGAAGACGCAGTACACAGGAGTAGCGTCGCTCTCTGGAAAGGCAAGATCTTACCTCCTCCAAATTGTGTCAGCAGGACCTCAGGACAGTCTATGTCGATGAAGTCCACCCTCTGTGTCCTTAGGAGCACACTCCTCACTGTGAGAGGAGTCCAAGGGTACCGGTCGTCGTCTTGGAAGGTTCCTGCTAGAGCAGGGGAGTGACTCAGTCACCCCACAGGAGATTTCTTTGGTCCTTCTGGTGCAGGAGGAAGACAGGGAGTCCTCAGAGCGTGCTCACCATGGAAACTGTTGCAGTTGCTGACTTGGGGCTGAGGTTGCTGAAGAAAAGTATCTCTGGTGGATACTTTATTGCAGTTACAGTGTTTCTTGGAGCAGGCTGCGGTTGATCTGAGGTCAGAGGAAGCTGACGTTGTTGCAGAGGATTCCTGAAGGAAACTTGCAAGCAGAATCTAAAGAGAACCCACAGGAGAGACCCTAAATAGCCCTGAGAGGGGGACTGGCTACCTTATCAGGTATGGACCTATCAGGAGGGGTCTCTGACGTCACCTGCTGGCACTGGCCACTGAGACGCCTCCAGAGTGCCCCCACACCTTGCAAAGCAAGATGGCTGAAGTCTGGGACACACTGGAGGAGCTCTGGGCACCACCCCTAGAGTGGTGATGGACAGGGTAGTGGTCACTCCCCTTTCTTTTGTCCAGTTTCACGCCAGAGCAGGGGAGAAGGGGTCCCTGAACCGATGTAGACTGGCTTATGCAAGGAGGGCACCATCTGTACCCTTCAAAGCATTTCCAGAGGCTGGGGGAGGCTACCCCTCCCCAGCCTGTAACACCTATTTCCAAAGGGAGAGGGTGTAACACCCTGCTCTCAGAGGAAATGCTTTGTTCTGCCTTCCTGGGACTGGGCTACCCACATCTCAGGAGGGCAGAACCCTGCCTGTGAGGTGGCAGCACCTGTAGCTGTAGTGCAAGCCTCGGAGAGGTGGTTTGGCAGTACTGGGGGTCCATGGTGGAGCCCCCAGGATGCATGGAATTGGCTCCCCAATACCAGATTTGGAATGGGGGGACAATTCAATGATCTTAGACATGTTATATGGTCATATTCGGAGTTACCATTGTGACGCTACATATAGGTATTGACCTATATGTAGTGCACGCGGGTAATGGTGTTCCTGTACTCAAAAAGTCCAGGGAAATGGCCCTAAAATATGTGGGGGCTCATTTGCTAGTGCAAGGGTACCCTCACACTTAGTAACTTTGCACTTAACCTTCAGCAAATGAAGGTTAGACATATAGGTGACTTATAAGTTACTTAAGTGCAGTGAAAATGGCTGTGAAATAATGTGTGCGTTATTTCACGCAGGCTACAATGGCAGGCCTGTGCCAGGGTTTGTCTGAGCGCCCTCTGGGTGGCAAAAGAAATGCTGCAGCCCATATGGATCTCCTGGAACCCCTTTGCCCTGGGTATCTAGGTACCATATACTAGGGACTTATAAGGGGGGTCCATTGTGCCAATTGAAATTGGTAAATGAAGTCACTAGCCTATAGTGACACATTTAAAAGCAGAGAGAGCATAAGCACTGAGGTTCTGGTTAGCAGAGCCTCAGTGACACAGTCAAGCACTACTGACAATACACACATTAGGCCACAAACTATGAGCACTGGGGTCCTGGCTAGCAGGATCCCAGAGAGATAGGCAAAACACACTGACATATAGGTTTTTATCTATGAGCACTGGGGTCCTGGCTAGCAGGATCCCAGTGACGTAGTAAAAACACACTGACATACACTCACAAAGAGGCCAAAAGTGGGGGTAACCATGCTAGAAAGAGGCTACTTTCTCACACAACCCCCCCCCCCCAAATGAAGGACAATAAGGCTAATCTTGGCCAGTTGTGACTTTTTTGTCTAAGTGGTGATAAGTGGAGAGTAGATCTGCGATAGAGTGGTTACTCCCTTTATCATCCACTATATGGTTACTTCCCTGTGGGGAAGTAAACCACCCTGTTTGGAGATTTTTACCTAACCAACAGTGTGAGTGTAAATTATCAGAGTTTTAAAGTTGGGCAGTGGGATTGGTCCACTAGGCCTATGTCAAATGCAGTAAATGCTAGACAGGGATGCTGTCTCAATAAGGCCATAGCTGGGCAAAACCTTTGTCCATATGGCTGTAAGAGAGAACAGGGTTGCTGTTTCTCTTGAGTTGGAGCAGGGCAGGGCTGCTGACCTATAAGCTCCACACCAGGACAGGGCTGCTGTCCTAGGTGTATAGAGGCAGTGCTGGGCTGCTGCACTAAAGGTTCTCTGGAAGGGCTGGAGGGATGCTCCATATTTACTAAAATGGTGCAATTTTGCACATCTGGATTAGTAGTTTCACAGAGAGGTACTTTTTCCTCTGAGAGCACAGCTGTGGCAGCTGATGGCTCCTTTGGTACATGTTTCATCCCAGGAGTGGTTTCTCCCACCACAGGAATGGTATCCTTAGTGGCAAGGTGGGGAAGGGATACTTTGATACCCTTCTTACCTGTTGGTGGAAAGGGATCCTGAGATTTCAGGCCTTTTTCTCTCCTTTGCATTTTCATTTCACCAGAAATGAGAGGAAGCAATTCCTCAGGGATACCCAGCATGGATGCATGGGTACAAAACTCTACCTCAGCCCAACCTGAGGCCTCTAGGTAATTCCCTAAGAGGCAATCTACAGGTAAGCTAGGTGATACCACCACCTGCTTAGGGCAGTAGCTCCACCACAAATAAGTTGAACTACAGCTAAGGGGAGAGACTGAGTGGAGTTATTGACATCAGTAACTTGGTACTTTTGTCCAAGGAGGTGTTGTGCAGATGACACCAGGTTTTCAGTCACCGAAATGATACTGGCACCTGTGTCCCTGTAGGCTTGAGCCTAAGCCCCATTTATTAACATTGACTGCCTTTACTTATCCATGTTAAGGGGACAAGCAGCCAAGTTGGCAAGGCCAATGCCACCAGTTGTGACAGAAACTGTCTTGGGAGTGTCTACCCCAGTTCCTATTATGGTCCCAAAAGTGAACCCAACTACACCCTTAGTTTGACTATTGCCAGTAGTCCCACCACTATTATCACTATTGCTAGGGGCAGTAGAATCTGGTTTCTTAGTGGTGGTAGGCTCAGAGGGTTTGCCTGTGCAGGACTTATCCCCTGACCAATGGCCTTTATTTCTACACACATAGCACCAAGGCTTTTTCTGACTGTCTGAAGAGTTTGAAGAAGATGAAGAAGTTTTATCCCCACCCCCAGATGAGTGTTCTGGACCTGAAGAAGGATCTTTGTGTTAACTTTTATCCCCATGCTCGTCCTGAGATTTTTCACCATCGTTCATTTCGATGTCTTTGTCACCCCCTGTATGAGCTTTTCTGCTCACACTTGTTCTGACCCATTTGTCTGCCTTCCTTCCCAGTTCTGGGGAGAAGTCAGATCTGAGTCCACAAGATACTGATGCAACAAGTCAGACACAATTATTCAAGATATGCTCTCTCAGAATCAAGTCATATAGGATTTCATAATCAGCCACCTTACTGCCATGTAACAACCGTCTAGGGCCTTCACAAAACAGTCTACAAAGTCTGTCCAGTCCTGTGATGGCTCCTTTCTGGTCTCTCTAAAATTAAGTTTGTACTGTTCAGTGGTTAAGCCCAGACCATACAAGAGTACATTCTTAAGAATTTGGTAATTATCTGCATCATCCTCTCTGACAATAAGAAGTCTGTCTCCCATTGCCAGAGAAGGATAACCAAAGGATAGCAGCTCACTGTACATGAGGGACCCTTTGAACTTTACAGGTCCTTTACAGTTGTTGATGTCATCACCGTACTTGTAAGGAGGGACAACTTTGTGCAGATTCATAGAATCAAATGAAGGTTCCCTAACATTAGTATTCCTAAAACCGCTGGTGCCACCATGGGGAACTAACCCCAAACCCTGCCTCTCTTTCTCCACAGCCAGGGATTCCCTGTCTAAGGCCAACTATTTCTGCATTAGCCTAAGTCTGGCCTCCTCTAATCTCAGTTTTCTGAGTTCCCTATCTAGGGACTGATCCCCAGGGTTAGAATTAAGTGAAGCCTCTGAAATAGAGGTAACATGAGAGTGTACAGAGGCAGACCCATCTCTAATAGGGGACACTCTAGTGACCTGGCCTCTAGGGGTGAAAGGAGTCCTACTTGTGTGTGTGAGCCCTTCCCAGTATCAGTTATACTAAGTGGCTTATTGACAGATAGATCTGTGGCAGTACCCTCCCCAGGATTGTTATCTTGCTCCTCTAAGCACTCCTGGTGGGAGGTATCCTCTACTGCTTCCCCTGTCTGATCTGGACCAGTGCTGAATCCCTGGTCATCTAGGAGGAGAAGATTTAAGAGGAACTCCTTATTGGGGTTCTTCCCAATCCCTAAACCTCTTTCAATGCAGAGACCCCTCAAGCTTTTAAAGTTTAGATTCTCATAGGTAGTCTTGACAAATCTAGGGGTAGCTTCTACAGAAGACATATTGAAAGAAGAAAGTTTAAGAAAGTGAGTAAAAAGTTAGTAGAATAACAGAGCTAACTTTTTAGGGAAAAGAAGAAAACTTTTCAAGACTTTGTAAACCTTTTTGCAAAGTTTAAAGAACTTTTAGAAAGTTAGAAAATGGTTTTTAAGTATATATTATATATGCTCTAAGTATTGGAGCAAGCTTTTCTTGTGAAAAGCACAGGTAACAAAGTGGTAAAGCAATTGCAAGTACTTATCCCATCGCTGCTGCCAATGTAGGAGGCTGGCCTGGTTTGTAGTGGGTACCTTTGCTACTTACACCTCATACCAGGTCCAGTTATCCCTTATTAGTGAAATGTAGTAGTGTTCTAGCAGCTTAGGCTGATAGAGGTAGCTACAGCAGACCAGCTTATGCTGAACTAGGAGACATGCAAAGCTCATGCAGTACCACTTATAGTTACACAGTACTTATGCACAAGTAAAGACAATACTCAGTGTTACCAAAAATAAAGGTATTTATTTGGGTGACACAGTACCAAAAATATCTTAGAGACAATACTCCTTCTGGAGGTAAGTATAATATACAGTATATACACTAGACACCAATATTAGACAAGTAAATAGTCATAGAACAATGCAAGCAATAGGAAATGCTATAGATTGCAATGGGAAAAAATATTTTCAACCTAGGACCGTTTTTGAGGTTTCACCCTACATCAGCCATGCTAGCTTAAATCCAGTGGCACAGCAAGCAAGGGACCCACATATGGGCATACCCTAGCCACTTAGGGCGAACACAGCAACACAACAAAATGATAAACGGGGTGTTGAAACTTTTCGAACACTCACCCCAAGTCACAGATCTGAGTTGGATCCATCACTCTTTTGCTTACCATGCCACCCCAGTTTGGACCATGCAATATGCAAATCAGTCTTGAGTGCTTCCTCAGAGACCATGGGCAGCATTTGTGCCACTGAGTCACATACTATCTGGGTATACCGGCCCAAGAGAAATGTGGTATTCATTGACCAAAGTGCACTGCTGGTATTAGAGAAAAGCCTCTTAGCAAAGGTGTTGAGCTTCTTGGATTCCCTAGCTGGTGGTGTGGTGGGGAACACGCCAGGCTTAACCTTGGATGTGGAGGCCTGGATGACCAGGCTGTCTGAGATGGGATGCTCGGAGAGGAAAGCTGGACCCCCAGGAGCAGTGTGGTGGCAGTGAGAGACTGTACTGTGCACAGGAGCACCTGTACAGGACTTGGCCGAGAACACAAGCAGGTCATCACTGAGGGTTTCATGAAAGAGGAGGAGAGGTTCTGTGTGGGACACCCCGGGTTGAGGTACCTCTGTCAAGACATTAGTCTTGACCTCCACCAAGGGCATTGTAAGGTCCAACGCCTCAGCTGTCCTCCACACCACGGTGGCAAAAGAGTCTCCTTCCTCTATAGCCACACTAGGAGGAGAGACCAGTTCAGTGTCTAGTGAGGTGTAACACTGGCATCGGCCAGTTCCTCATACCAGTTATCCTTAGCCAAGGGTTCTTCAGGAGGGGGCGCAGGATGACTATATGGAGCCTCATATCTGCCCCAGGCATATTCCTGACAGTTTTTTTCAGAAAATGGAGGTACCGTCTCCGACCCACCTTGGTCCCATTTACAGCATCGGACATCATTAGTCCGGCTCCGAGTTGGAGCCTGGAATGACTATGAGGTTGGCACTGCCAAAAAGGGTCAACAGCCCCAGGAACAGTGCCACTGGATTGAAGCCTGGTGAAGGTCATGGATTTGCGACTGGGGTCAGTCTGGAGCCAATGTTCCTAACTGGCACCAACGGCAAACCTGCCAGCGGAAATACAGTTGGGACACTGTCTGAACCCATGGGGTGTTAGCTCTTTCTAAAGATCAGGTGCTAGGCCTTGTAGAATTCCTTCAGTTGAGTGGGGTCTCTCCTACTCTGGAAAAATCAAGGAGGCAGAGAGCAGACTCAGACTACACAGGGGAAGTGTGGGAGCAGGGCCCTGACTTGTGCTGTTGTTCACACACCTAGCCAGATGACTTGGACCACGCAGTTAAGTCAAAGAATGCTTCGACTTCTTGGCCACCCTCTTTTTGTGAGACATACCCATTGAGGATTTTGATCTCAATGACAACCAACAAGAACGACTCCGAGAGAGGGCCTGGGAGCTTCCATGTGACTGGGACCTGCAGCAGTGCAGAGTCATTTGAAGTTGAGCGTCAAGGATCCCTTTGGGGTTCATCACATTCAGGGCAGGGCTTGGAGTCGTCGTTCAGCTCCAGGCAACACAAGCAGATCATGTGGGGGTCTGTCCCAGATCTTTGCCTGCAACCAGCTCCTCTTGTTTCGAAACCCACAGGTTTCTTAGGGGACATCCTGAAGGCACAGTGGGAGCGCATTCTCAAAAATGGATTGACAAAAGCTCAAAAAAAGGTAGTCAGAAAATGTCTGTGGTAGCTCTTGCAGATCTACACTGATGGCGCGGAAAGAAAAAAATTTATGTCAGTGCGCTGGGGTGGCGCCTTTATCAGTGGTTGAGATCTGAAGGGCACATCGTGCCCATACTTTAATTTAAGAAAAATAGTTCCTATCCTTTTGTGAAAAGGCAACCACACCGGGATGGATACTTCCGAGAGCTGAAATGCTTCAGCAGAAATGTAAGGCAGGGAGTCTCCTGTGCTGGGAAACTAAGGAAGGTGCAGACAGCTAAACAAGCCTTATTACCAGGGTGCATGTTTGTTTGAAGGAAATGTAAATGTGAGCAACTTCTTGGTGCATGACTGTAAGAGGCTGACCTGGTTTGCAGTGGGTACCTTGGGTACTTACACCTAATACCAGGTCCAGTTATCCCTTATAATGTAGTAGTGTTCTAGCAGCTTAGGCTGATAGAGGTAGCTACAGCAGAGCAGCTTAGGCTGAACTAGGAGACATGCAAAGCTCATGCAGTACCACTTATAGTTACACAGTACTTAAACACAAGTAAGGACAATACTCATTGTTACCAAAAATAAAGGTATTTATTTGGGTGACACTGTACCAAAAATATCTTAGAGACAATACTCCTTCTGGAGGTAAGTATTATACACAATATATACATTAAACACCAAAATGAGACAAGTAAATAGTCATAGAACAACGCATGCAATGGGAAATGCTATAGATTGCAATGGGAAAAAATAGGTCTAGGAGCAACACAAACCATACACTAAGAAAGTGGAATGTGAATCCCGAATTCCCCCCCTAGACAAGTGTAGTGTGTGCAGAATCGATGGGAGAGTGAGAATACAGTAAAGGCAAGTAAATTACCCCACCCCAGAGCCCAAAAAAGCAGGAGTAAAGTACTGCAAGTTTACTTAGTACACACTACACCTCGTGATTGGGATTTTACAGCAACCAACCAATTCTGCAAAGAACTACTGCTGGATTCCTGGACCTGAAGACCTGCAAAGGAAGGGGACCAAGTCCAGAAGTCAAAAGAAGTTCCAGGAAGGACAGGAGCCCCTTTCAACCCAGAAGAGGGTACAAAAGAAGAGTCCACGGTTAGTCGAAGACTGCAGAAATGCACCCTAGGAAGTTGCCAGCGGCTTCCTGCCTGATGCAAAGGATGTCCCACGACGTGAAAATTGTTGCAGACGTGATTTTGTGTTGGAAGTCCCCAACGAGCCTTGGCTACGACAAACGTGTGTTTTGCGTCAAAAAGGCACTGGGGGCCTCAACTCTATGTGAGGAGAAAGAGGGGACTCTCAGAACTTCAGACAGCCCCCAGGATGCCAGCCAGCACCCCTGGGGAACCCAGGACAGGAGGACAAAGGAGGTGAAAAACACGGTTGATGCAGCACAACAAAGGAAGGTTCCACACCGCCGGAGAACAACTCAGCGAGTTGAGCGTTGCAGGATGGAGTGCTTGGGACTTGGGCCAAGCTGTGCATGAAGGAATTTAGCAAATAGTTCACAGACGCCTCAGGAGGTGAAGAAGACGCAGTACACAGGAGTACTGTCGCTCTCTGGAAAGGCAAGATCTTACCTCGTCCAAATTGTGTCAGCAGGACCTCAGGACCTCAGGACAGTCTATGTCGATGAAGTCCACCCTCTGTGTCCTTAGGAGCACACTCCTCACTGTGAGAGGAGTCCAAGGGTACCGGTCGTCGTCTTGGAAGGTTCCTGCTAGAGCAGGGGAGTGACTCAGTCACCCCACAGGAGATTTCTTTGGTCCTTCTGGTGCAGGAGGAAGACAGGGAGTCCTCAGAGCGTGCTCACCATGGAAACTGTTGCAGTTGCTGACTTGGGGCTGAGGTTGCTGAAGAAAAGTATCTCTGGTGGATACTTTATTGCAGTTAAAGTGTTTCTTGGAGCAGGCTGCGGTTGATCTGAGGTCAGAGGAAGCTGACGTTGTTGCAGAGGATTCCTGAAGGAAACTTGCAAGCAGAATCTAAAGAGAACCCACAGGAGAGACCCTAAATAGCCCTGAGAGGGGGATTGGCTACCTTATCAGGTATGGACCTATCAGGAGGGGTCTCTGACGTCACCTGCTAGCACTGGCCACTGAGACGCCTCCAGAGTGCCCCCACACCTTGCAAAGCAAGATGGCTGAAGTCTGGGACACACTGGAGGAGCTCTGGGCACCACCCCTAGAGTGGTGATGGACAGGGTAGTGGTCACTCCCCTTTCTTTTGTCCAGTTTCACGCCAGAGCAGGGGAGAAGGGGTCCCTGAACCGATGTAGACTGGCTTATGCAAGGAGGGCACTATCTGTACCCTTCAAAGCATTTCCAGAGGCTGGGGGAGGCTACCCCTCCCCAGCCTGTAACACCTATTTCCAAAGGGAGAGGGTGTAACACCCTGCTCTCAGAGGAAATGCTTTGTTCTGCCTTCCTGGGACTGGGCTACCCACATCTCAGGAGGGCAGAACCCTGCCTGTGAGGTGGCAGCACCTGTAGCTGTAGTGCAAGCCTCGGAGAGGTGGTTTGGCAGTACTGGGAGTCCATGGTGGAGCCCCCAGGATGCATGGAATTGGCTCCCCAATACCAGATTTGGAATGGGGGGACAATTCAATGATCTTAGACATGTTATATGGTCATATTCGGAGTTACCATTGTGACGCTACATATAGGTATTGACCTATATGTAGTGCACGCGGGTAATGGTGTTCCTGTACTCAAAAAGTCCAGGGAAATGGCCCTAAAATATGTGGGGGCTCATTTGCTAGTGCAAGGGTACCCTCACACTTAGTAACTTTGCACTTAACCTTCAGCAAATGAAGGTTAGACATATAGGTGACTTATAAGTTACTTAAGTGCAGTGAAAATGGCTGTGAAATAATGTGTGCGTTATTTCACGCAGGCTGCAATGGCAGGCCTGTGCCAGGGTTTGTCTGAGCGCCCTCTGGGTGGCAAAAGAAATGCTGCAGCCCATATGGATCTCCTGGAACCCCTTTGCCCTGGGTATCTAGGTACCATATACTAGGGACTTATAAGGGGGGTCCATTGTGCCAATTGAAATTGGTAAATGAAGTCACTAGCCTATAGTGACACATTTAAAAGCAGAGAGAGCATAAGCACTGAGGTTCTGGTTAGCAGAGCCTCAGTGACACAGTCAAGCACTACTGACAATACACACATTAGGCCACAAACTATGAGCACTGGGGTCCTGGCTAGCAGGATCCCAGAGAGATAGGCAAAACACACTGACATATAGGTTTTTATCTATGAGCACTGGGGTCCTGGCTAGCAGGATCCCAGTGACGTAGTAAAAACACACTGACATACACTCACAAAGAGGCCAAAAGTGGGGGTAACCATGCTAGAAAGAGGCTACTTTCTCACACAACCCCCCCCCCCCAAATGAAGGACAATAAGGCTAATCTTGGCCAGTTGTGACTTTTTTGTCTAAGTGGTGATAAGTGGAGAGTAGATCTGCGATAGAGTGGTTACTCCCTTTATCATCCACTATATGGTTACTTCCCTGTGGGGAAGTAAACCACCCTGTTTGGAGATTTTTACCTAACCAACAGTGTGAGTGTAAATTATCAGAGTTTTAAAGTTGGGCAGTGGGATTGGTCCACTAGGCCTATGTCAAATGCAGTAAATGCTAGACAGGGATGCTGTCTCAATAAGGCCATAGCTGGGCAAAACCTTTGTCCATATGGCTGTAAGAGAGAACAGGGTTGCTGTTTCTCTTGAGTTGGAGCAGGGCAGGGCTGCTGACCTATAAGCTCCACACCAGGACAGGGCTGCTGTCCTAGGTGTATAGAGGCAGTGCTGGGCTGCTGCACTAAAGGTTCTCTGGAAGGGCTGGAGGGATGCTCCATATTTACTAAAATGGTGCAATTTTGCACATCTGGATTAGTAGTTTCACAGAGAGGTACTTTTTCCTCTGAGAGCCCAGCTGTGGCAGCTGATGGCTCCTTTGGTACATGTTTCATCCCAGGAGTGGTTTCTCCCACCACAGGAATGGTATCCTTAGTGGCAAGGTGGGGAAGGGATACTTTGATACCCTTCTTACCTGTTGGTGGAAAGGGATCCTGAGATTTCAGGCCTTTTTCTCTCCTTTGCATTTTCATTTCACCAGAAATGAGAGGAAGCAATTCCTCAGGGATACCCAGCATGGATGCATGGGTACAAAACTCTACCTCAGCCCAACCTGAGGCCTCTAGGTAATTCCCTAAGAGGCAATCTACAGGTAAGCTAGGTGATACCACCACCTGCTTAGGGCAGTAGCTCCACCACAAATAAGTTGAACTACAGCTAAGGGGAGAGACTGAGTGGAGTTATTGACATCAGTAACTTGGTACTTTTGTCCAAGGAGGTGTTGTGCAGATGACACCAGGTTTTCAGTCACCGAAATGATACTGGCACCTGTGTCCCTGTAGGCTTGAGCCTAAGCCCCATTTATTAACATTGACTGCCTTTACTTATCCATGTTAAGGGGACAAGCAGCCAAGTTGGCAAGGCCAATGCCACCAGTTGTGACAGAAACTGTCTTGGGAGTGTCTACCCCAGTTCCTATTATGGTCCCAAAAGTGAACCCAACTACACCCTTAGTTTGACTATTGCCAGTAGTCCCACCACTATTATCACTATTGCTAGGGGCAGTAGAATCTGGTTTCTTAGTGGTGGTAGGCTCAGAGGGTTTGCCTGTGCAGGACTTATCCCCTGACCAATGGCCTTTATTTCTACACACATAGCACCAAGGCTTTTTCTGACTGTCTGAAGAGTTTGAAGAAGATGAAGAAGTTTTATCCCCACCCCCAGATGAGTGTTCTGGACCTGAAGAAGGATCTTTGTGTTAACTTTTATCCCCATGCTCGTCCTGAGATTTTTCACCATCGTTCATTTCGATGTCTTTGTCACACCCTGTATGAGCTTTTCTGCTCACACTTGTTCTGACCCATTTGTCTGCCTTCCTTCCCAGTTCTGGGGAGAAGTCGGATCTGAGTCCACAAGATACTGATGCAACAAGTCAGACACAATTATTCAAGATATGCTCTCTCAGAATCAAGTCATATAGGATTTCATAATCAGCCACCTTACTGCCATGTAACAACCGTCTAGGGCCTTCACAAAACAGTCTACAAAGTCTGTCCAGTCCTGTGATGGCTCCTTTCTGGTCTCTCTAAAATTAAGTTTGTACTGTTCAGTGGTTAAGCCCAGACCATACAAGAGTACATTCTTAAGAATTTGGTAATTATCTGCATCATCCTCTCTGACAATAAGAAGTCTGTCTCCCATTGCCAGAGAAGGATAACCAAAGGATAGCAGCTCACTGTACATGAGGGACCCTTTGAACTTTACAGGTCCTTTACAGTTGTTGATGTCATCACCGTACTTGTAAGGAGGGACAACTTTGTGCAGATTCATAGAATCAAATGAAGGTTCCCTAACATTAGTATTCCTAAAACCGCTGGTGCCACCATGGGGAACTAACCCCAAACCCTGCCTCTCTTTCTCCACAGCCAGGGATTCCCTGTCTAAGGCCAACTATTTCTGCATTAGCCTAAGTCTGGCCTCCTCTAATCTCAGTTTTCTGAGTTCCCTATCTAGGGACTGATCCCCAGGGTTAGAATTAAGTGAAGCCTCTGAAATAGAGGTAACATGAGAGTGTACAGAGGCAGACCCATCTCTAATAGGGGACACTCTAGTGACCTGGCCTCTAGGGGTGAAAGGAGTCCTACTTGTGTGTGTGAGCCCTTCCCAGTATCAGTTATACTAAGTGGCTTATTGACAGATAGATCTGTGGCAGTACCCTCCCCAGGATTGTTATCTTGCTCCTCTAAGCACTCCTGGTGGGAGGTATCCTCTACTGCTTCCCCTGTCTGATCTGAACCAGTGCTGAATCCCTGGTCATCTAGGAGGAGAAGATTTAAGAGGAACTCCTTATTGGGGTTCTTCCCAATCCCTAAACCTCTTTCAATGCAGAGACCCCTCAAGCTTTTAAAGTTTAGATTCTCATAGGTAGTCTTGACAAATCTAGGGGTAGCTTCTACAGAAGACATATTGAAAGAAGAAAGTTTAAGAAAGTGAGTAAAAAGTTAGTAGAATAACAGAGCTAACTTTTTAGGGAAAAGAAGAAAACTTTTCAAGACTTTGTAAACCTTTTTGCAAAGTTTAAAGAACTTTTAGAAAGTTAGAAAATGGTTTTTAAGTATATATTATATATGCTCTAAGTATTGGAGCAAGCTTTTCTTGTGAAAAGCACAGGTAACAAAGTGGTAAAGCAATTGCAAGTACTTATCCCATCGCTGCTGCCAATGTAGGAGGCTGGCCTGGTTTGTAGTGGGTACCTTTGCTACTTACACCTCATACCAGGTCCAGTTATCCCTTATTAGTGAAATGTAGTAGTGTTCTAGCAGCTTAGGCTGATAGAGGTAGCTACAGCAGACCAGCTTATGCTGAACTAGGAGACATGCAAAGCTCATGCAGTACCACTTATAGTTACACAGTACTTATGCACAAGTAAAGACAATACTCAGTGTTACCAAAAATAAAGGTATTTATTTGGGTGACACAGTACCAAAAATATCTTAGAGACAATACTCCTTCTGGAGGTAAGTATTATATACAGTATATACACTAGACACCAATATTAGACAAGTAAATAGTCATAGAACAATGCAAGCAATAGGAAATGCTATAGATTGCAATGGGAAAAAATAGGTCTAGGGTGAACACAAACCATATACTAAGAAAGTGGAATGCGAACCACAAATTCCCCCCTAGACAAGTGTAGTGTGTGCAGAATCACTGGGAGGGTAAGAATACAGTAAAGGTAAGTAAAGTACCCCACCCCAGAGCCCAGAAAAGCAGAAGTAAAGTACTGCAAGTTTCCTTAGGACACACTGCACCTCATGATTGGGGTTTTGCAGCAGCCAACCAAGTCTACAAAGAACAACTGCTGGATTCCTAGACCTGAAGACCTGCAAAGGAAGGGGACCAAGTCCAGAAGTCGAAAGAAGTTCCAGGAAGGACAGGAGCCCCTGCCAACGCATGAGAGGGTGCAAAAGAAGAGTCCATGGTTAGTCGAAGACTGCAGAAATTCACCCTAGGAAGAAGCCAGCAGGTTCCTGCATGATTCAAAGGATGCCCACGATATGCAGATCGTGGCAGATGTGATTTCGTGTTGGAAGTCGCCAACAAGTCTTTCCTACGACACAAGTGCGTTTTGCGTCAAAATGGCATGGATGGACCCAGGAGGGACCTGGGGGCCTCATCTCTGTGTGAGGAGGAAGAGGGGGTTCTCAGCATTTCAGAGAGCCCTCAGGATGCCAGCCAGCACCCCCGGAGGTACCAGGACACGGGGACAAAGGAGGTGCAAAATGCGGTTGATGCAGCACAACAAAGGAAGGTCCTACGTCGCCGGAGAACAACTCAGCAAGATGAGCATTGCAGGATAGAGTGCTGGGGACCTGGGCAAGGCTGTGCATCAAGGAATTTTGCAAATAGTGCACAGAGGCCTCAGGAGGTGAAGAAGACCCGGTACACAGGGGTACTGTCGCTCTCTGGGAAGGCAAGGTCTTACCTCCTCCAAATTGCACCAGCAGGCCCTCAGGACAGTCTATGTCGATGATGTCCACCCTCTGTGTCCTTAGGAGCACGCTCGTCGCTGTGAGAGGAGTCCAAGGGTACCAGTCGTCATCTTGGAAGGTGCCTGCTGGAGCAGGGGAGTGACTCCGTCACCCCACAGGAGATTTCTTCGGTCCTTCTGGTGCAGGATGAAGACAGGGAGTCTTCAGAGTGTGCACACCATGGAAACTGTTGCAGTTGCTGACTTGGAGCTGAGGTTGCTAAAGAAAAGTATCTCTGGTGGATACTTTGTTGCAGTTACAGCATTTTTTGGAGCAGGCTGCAGTTGATCCAAGGTCAGAGAAAGCTGAAGTTGATGCAGAGGATTCCTGAAGGAAATTTGCAAGCAGAATCTGAAGAGAACCCACAGGAGAGACCCTAAATAGCCCTGAGAGGGGGATTGGCTACCTTATCAGGTATGGACCTATCAGGAGAGGTCGCTGCCGTCACCTGACGGCACTGGCCACTCAGAGGCCTCCAGAGTGCCCCCAGACCTTGCAAAGCAAGATGGCTGAAGTCTGGGACACACTGGAAGAGCTCTGGGCACCACCCCTAGGGTGGTGATGGACAGGGGAGTGGTGACTCCCCTTTCCTTTGTCCAGTTTCGCACCAGAGCAGGGGAGAAGGGGTCCCTGAACCGGTGAAGACTGGCTTATGCAATGAGGGCACCATCTGTGCCCATCAAAGCATTTCCTGAGGCTGGGGGAGGCTACCCCTCCCCAGCCTGTAACACCTATTCCAAAGGGAGAGGGTGTAACACCCCGCTCTCAGATGAAATGCTTTGTTCTGCCTTCCTGGGACTGGGCTGCCCAGACCTCAGGAGGGCAGTACCCTGTCTGTGAGGTGGCAGCAGCTGTAGCTGCAGTTCAAGCCTCAGGGAGTTGGTTTGGCAGTACTGGGGGTCCATGGTTGAGCCCCCCGGATGCATGGGATTGGCTCCCCAATACCAGATTTAGAATGGGGGTAATTCCATTATCTTAGACATGTTACATGGCTATATTTAGAGTTACCATTGTGAAGCTACATATAGGTATTGACTTATATGTAGTGCATGCGTGTAATGGTGTCCCTGCACTCACAAAGTCCGGGGAAATGGCCGTGAACTATGTGGGGGCACCTTTGCTAGTGCAAGGGTGCCCTCACACTTAGTAACTTTGCACCTAACCTTCAGGAAGTGAAGGTTAGACATATAGGTGACTTATAAGTTACTTAAGTGCAGTGAAAACGGCTGTAAAATAATGTGTGCGTTATTTCATGCGGGATGCAATGGCAGAACTGTGCAAGGGTTTGTCTAAGCTAACTATGGGTGGCAAAAGAAATGCTGCAGCCCATATGGATCTTCTGGAACTCCAATGCCCTGGGTACTAGGTTTCATATACTAGGGACTTATAAGGGGGTCCAGTGTGCCAAATGAAATTGGTAAATGAAGTCACTAGCCTATAGTGACAAATTTAAAAGCAGAGAGAGCATAAGCACTGAGGTTCTGGTTAGCAGAGCCTCAGTGACACAGTCAAGCACTACTGACAATACACACATTAGGCCACAAACTATGAGCACTGGGGTCCTGGCTAGCAGGATCCCAGTGACACAGTAAAAACACACTGACATACACTCAACAAGCCAAAAGTGGGGGTACCCATGCTAAAAAGAGGCTACTTTCTCACAATGACCAAGGACCCTGCCGACAGAGCAGCTCACAAGGCAGCCCTTGGCAACTACCACCACCACATCAAGGCAGCAATCTCCGCCCATATCAAAGCCATAGCCTACCATATGAAATAACTCTTCAATATCATTAAGCAATTCTCCACCCTTACAGCCACAGAGACCACCATCCACCCATCCCAAGAACTCTTCAACACCATCTCAGACCACTTCCACAGCAAGATCTCTACCATCTTCAACTGCTTCGACTCCCAACCCACCACTTTCAGGCTTGACAACCTCTCTCAACCAGCAAACACCAGCCGCATGATAACCACCTGGTCCCGGGTCACCACTCAGACCACCTCAGCCATCATGTTGTCCATCCTCTCCGGGGCACTCACCGACCCCTGCACCCACCGTCTCTTCAACCTCAGAACCAACCCTCTCACCACAGAACTAATCAGCATTCTCAATACCTCCATGGAAATGTTACCGGACTGCTAGAAGCATGCGGAGGTCAGACCCCTTCTTAAGAAGCCCTCTGCCAACCCAAGCAATCTAAAAAATTAGAGACCGATCTGCCTACTCCCCTCTCAGCCAAATTACTCGAGAAATCCAACAGCTTACTGAATACTTGGAACTAAACCACCTTCTTGATGCCTCACAATCAGGATTTCGGGCCAACCACAGCACGGATATCGCACTGATTGCTGCCACTGCGACATCAGGACCCTCCTTGACTTAGGAGAAACTGCCGCCCTAATTCTCATGCACCTCTCTGCTGCGTTCAATACAGTCTCCCACCACACTGACTTCAACAGACTCCACAACATCGGCATTCAGCAAAATGCCCTCATGTGGATTGCCTCTTTCCTCTCAGGTCGCACAGAGAGCATCCACTGTCCTCCCATTCACCTCCCCACCCAAGAACATAACATGTGGCATACCCCAAGGATCATCCCTCATCCCCACTCTGTTTAACATCTACATGACCCCCCATGCAGACATCGTCAGATCTCACTGACTCAACTTAATCTCCTATGCCAACCACACTCAAGTGATCCTCTTGTTCACTGAGGACACCCACAACACCAAAACCAACTTCTAAAATGCCATGACCAATGTAGCAATATGGATGAGATCTTCAAATACATAAAGGTAGAGAGGAAGGAGAGGGTAAAGAGCAGTCACATAACCCCTTACATCTAAGAACACACAATCAAATGTGACTGCCGTAATGTAGAAATCCAAAAATGTTTCTCTTTTTTCCAGAAACCTCCTATTGAGGATCATGTCTGCCTTTCTTGGCCACAGGGGGGTCATTCCTTTTATGGAAGAGGAAGCCTCACACACCTCACAGTGCCATGCTTCATCATCGGTTTCCTCTCCCCATCCTAGTAGGACAGTGCCACCGGGGCAGACTCAACCATCTGATAACTCAGCGCAGGAGGGACCTCTTCATAAATAACTACTGGATAAAAATACGGATTGAGACAACTACACTAAAAATACCTTGTGTTACCCCGGTTTTTCACCTTTGTTAGTGGGGAACACAATAGTGGTAAGATACCTCTAATGAGAGAGTTCTGTGTTTTGTCCAGTCACAGTTCTGACTCATGAAGTAGAATAAAGGGTTAATATGTCTGCTTCAAACACATTGTGTTAAATGTAAATTACAGATTTGTTTTTTATTTTGATAGTTAAATGGGCTACTGCTTTTGACACTGGGATCATGTTGTTACTTCCAATTCATAAGTTGCAAGTCTTCTAATATAGCACAGCACTTCTATTTACTGGCATCAAGGAGCTGTGCTAACTGTAAGTCATGTGTTTAGATCCTTATTGTTTTTTCTCAATGCAATGTTATCCTAAGATTGCAAGGAAGGGTCCTTTGTGAAGTAATAAAGGCCCATATTTATACTTTTTGACGCAAAACTGCGCTAACGCAGTTTTGCGTCAAAAAAATTAGCGCCAGCTAACGCCATTCTGAAGCGCCATGCGGGCGCCGTATTTATTGAATGACGTTAGCCGGCGTTAGCCGCCGGCGCCGTCTGGTGTGCGTTAAAAAAAACGACATACACCAGGCAGCGCCGGCGTAGGGGGATATGGGGCTTGGGCGTCAAGAAATGGGGCAAGTCAGGTTGAGGCAATTTTTTCGCCTCAACCCGATTTGCGCAATTTTTTTTTCACTCCCAACCCCCATAGAAATGACTCCTGTCTTAGCAAAGACAGGAGTCATGCCCCCTTGCCCAATGGCCATGCCCAGGGGACTTCTGTCCCCTGGGCATGGTCATTGGGCATAGTGGCATGTAGGGGGGCACAAATCAGGCCCCCCTATGCCACCCTTTTTTTTTTTTTTTAAACTTACCTGAACTTACCTTAATGTCCCTGGGATGGGTCCCTCCAGCCTTGGGTGTCCTCCTGGGGTGGGCAAGGGTGACAGGGGGGGTCCCTGGGGGCATGGGAGGGCACCTCTGGGCTCCTTCAGAACCCACAGGTCCCTTAACGCCTGCCTTTTGCAGGCGCTAAGAAATGGCACAAAAGCGGCCGTACGTCATTTTTTTTGACCCGCCCACTCCCGGGCGTGAATTTTGCCCGGGAGTATAAATCCGACGCACATGCCTCGGAGTCGATTTTTTAGACGGGAACGCCTACCTTGCATATAATTAACGCAAAGTAGGTGTCCACGCTAAAAAATGACGCTAACTCCATGGACTTTGCCGCTAGACGCGTCTAACGCCAAAGTATAAATATGGAGTTAGTTTTGCGTCGGAATTGCGTTAAAAAAAACGACGCAATTCCGGCGCAAACGAAGTATAAATATGCCCCAAAGTCTTCTCAGTGGAGACAACCACAATCACTGAGTTAGGTTTTATATCTTGACTTTGTGTTTCTCTTGACCATTCATTCCTAACATACGTCTACAAGTATAGATGGTATGTGATTCGCACTCATCCTCCTAGACCTCTCCGCAGCTTTTGACACCGTCTGCCACCACACACTCCGCACACGCCTCCACAACATAGGAATCCACCACAAAGCCTTAGACTGGCTCTCCTCCTTCCTCACCGACCAAACCCAGAAAGTCCGTCTCCCGCCCTTCCACTCCAACACTACCAAGATCACCTGCGGAGTCCCCCAAGGGTCCTCTCTCAGCCCCACACTCTTCAACATCTACATGATCCCCCTAGCCAACATTCTCCGAGCACACGGAATCACCATCATCTCATATGCAGATGACACCCAACTCATCCTCTCCCTCACCTGCAACCCCACCACCGACAAAACCAACCTACAAGCCGCTCTCCTAGACACCGCCAACTGGATGACCACTAACCATCTCAAGCTCAACTCAAGCAAAACCGAAGTCATCATCTTCGGCCCCAACAAAACCACATGGGACGCCTCCTGGTGGCCCACATCCCTAGGCCCCGCACCCACCCACGCAACCCACGCACGCAACCTTGGCATCATCCTCGACCCCGCCCTCTCCATGACACAGCAAATCAATGCTCTAACCTCCTCCTGCTTCCACACACTCCGCACCCTAAAGAAATCCTTCAAATGGATCCCCCCAGAGACCAGAAAGACAGTCACCCACGCACTCATCAGCAGCAGACTGGACTACGGCAACGCCCTCTATGCCGGCACCACACTCAAACTCAAACGCAAACTCCAAAGAATCCAGAACACAGCCGCGCGCCTCGTCCTTGGTCTCCCCCGACACGAACGAATCTCACCACACCTCAGATCCCTACACTGGCTCCCCATAGACAAGAGAATCACATTCAAGATCCTCATCCACGCACACAAATCTCTCCACAACACCGGCCCAACCTACCTCAATGAAAGAGTAAACTTCCACACTCCCACACGCAACCTCCGATCAGCCGACCTCGCCCTAGCCACAGTCCCCTGCATCCAGCACACCACCACAGGAGGCAGGTCTTTCTCCTACCTCGCCCCCAAAACCTGGAACTCCCTCCCCACTGACCTTCGCAAAACCAAAGACCTACTAGTCTTCAGAAAGAATCTCAAGACTTGGCTGTTCGACCAGTGACCCTCCCTGCCCCCCCTTCCCCCCCCTTCACCCCCTTTCCCCCCCAGCGCCTTGAGACCCTCCCGGGTGAGTAGCGCGCTCTACAAATTTCTTTGATTGATTGATTGATTGATTCCTACACCTTATAATCTATAACCCTCATTGTCTTATGTAACGTTTCCTGTACATTGATTACACACATGTATGATTTATTGTATTTGTGTGATGTAATGTGCTCCGACACCCTACACTGGGATGAGTAGGGCTATAAAAGAATGAAATAAAAAAGTAGGTGCCATTTAGATCAATATTTGTGCAATTACTCATACACACAGACAAATCTTGTATTCTTACAGTGTATCCACATTTCTTGCATAGTAGAGAAAAACAAAGATAAAAACTTGCCTCCAATAGTTTTTCCTAAGTACTTGTGAAGTGATAAGATGTTATGAGCCTTTATTTCCTTCCACTGCTTCGGCATCCAGGTGTTAGGCTCCAGATAGCTCCCATTCAGTATTATACTCAAACAAAAAGAGGGTTGATGGCCCTTTAAACCAGGTCTTTGTTTTGGGCCCAGCTGGAAGTGTCAATAAGAAACTCACCTCGCTGCCAACAGGTTGCTGCTCTTAATGGAATGCAGACATGTAGGCCCTCCTGGATTATGGCCCGGTGTCTGAAAATGGCACCAGGACAAATTTATCATATTTCCCAGGGTCGGCTGGATCCCAGATCCTGCCAGAAATAGCAGCTGAAATCGGGATCCTGTGTAATCCCCTACGTTCCATCACTGACTGTCTCAATTATTTATAGGTGGTGCAGAAGAAACACACTTTAACATTCATAGCCTTCTCAACCCTCACAGCGTAACTGTCTGTCCCAATGATGTTTGCTATAATAGTTGCTATGATAATGACTTCTTGTAAACAGCGGCCGGGGCAGCTCCCACACAATTACTTCCTAATAATGCTCATCTTTACAGTGCCAGCTAAGTAAAATTAAAATTATGTGAATCTAAACAATCTGCGGTGATTGTGCTAGTCTGAAACAGTTTATATTAACTTATTGTAGCTCTCACTTGAATTCCTGATAGCTTAAACAATCTTTATTGCTCCAATTCACAGTGGATAAGTCATGTCCTCCATCTGGCACCTCCACCTCTAGCTTCAGCACTAACAATATTTCTATGATGCTCCTCAGTTCCTCTCATACTCCCAGCAATCATGTCAATCTTAGATGGATGTGTGATCTTCCCAAAGCATGTTAACGTGCACTCAGAATATGATTAACGGTGTGCAGTTTTAGTAGTTTATATCATGCAGGGTGTCACACCCATGAGCGAATACCTCTCTGGCCAAAGCAGTAGGATGTCAGAAGAAATAACAATTGAAACTGTCAAAATATTGAGTATTCAATCAGTCAACCAATAACTCGACTTGGCTCAACTCACCCTCATCCTCCAAGCAGCATTGTCACCACCTTTATTCTCGTGCCTTGCCCTGTGAGAAGATCAGGGGTACGAGTGTTCCCTCTCACTTTCATGACACTACAAAGTCCATCAAAATCGAGCAGGATTTGTTTGCAGCTGAAGCATATCAGAAGCAAGATGAAGGTATCAGTAGCAGCCGACAACCACAGGAGCAAAAGGGCATGAGTGCAACCGCCCTTGTAAGGAAATGTCTCTTTTTACATGTTCACCCCCCTTTTTTGGACTGTTTTTTTCGACACTGAGAATGCACTCAGACCTGCAAACCAGATTTCAGTGCCAGTGTTCTAACCCTATACAAATTACATGTTGAATTAGCTTTACCCAATTGCCAAGAACTAACTTACTTATATGTTCTAGTATATGGTACCCAAGGGATGCACGGCAGAGTGTCCACTCAGGGCTGCAGCAATGTTGGTGCCACCCTGTGTGTGACAAAGTACAAAATGGCTCTCAGCCTGCCACTGCAGACTAAATGACTGTGTTACACTACCAGCTCGACTTTGTCATTCAAACTGAAAGGAAAGCCAACCTTTTAACTAATAATATATGTCGATCTCTTCTAAAGAAGGCCTGTATAGCCCTATGAGAGGAAGCTGTGTATTGTTAAGTAGGACATATTTTTTCATATGTCTTAACAGCAATACTTCCAGCTTGTCATTTTGTTGTGGATAAATTAGTAGCCCCATTGGCTAACACAGGGTTACCAGTTGGCACCCCAGCTTGGCTAACTTCTGAATGGGACTCCCTGATGGGGGCATATAAGGTATCAAATTAACCATGGCATTAAACCTAACCTGATGCCCAGGTCAATTTAATATCACAAATAAAGCTTAGCAGTGTTTAGAAATTGCCACACTGTACTGCAGTTAGCTCAGGAATAAGGCTATGCGTGGTCCAGGTCCCCCCTGAAACTCCGCTGCGCATATTTGTGGCGCTTCATGCGCACCACTTGTCATCCCCTCTTGTTCTAGAAGTGGTTATCAGCGTCGTCTGCCCTGTGGTAGAGCTTATGTAGCTGCGGGGTCAGGACATTGGTGGACAAGACGCACTTATCAGTGCTATTCTATGAAGGGACTACAATTCCCAGGTTTCTAGAGGCAGCAGCCATCTAGGGGTGTGGCAGGCCTATAAAGCCCAGCCACACCCAACACCCAAGCACATTGCTCACTATTTTGAAGACTTCGATTCAGTCAGACCTCTTGGGGGTTCCTCCGAAGAAGAGCAGATTTCCTGCATGGCAGATTGACAGCAAATCGGAGTATCCTTGTTTCCATGGTGAATTCAGATACGAGTAGGTCGTACTCATAGGGGTAAGGTCTTGATGAGCCCAATCTTGAAGGGAGTTGTTACTTCCAAAAGTAAAGCGCCCCTTAGCACAACAAGCAAAGCATTTTCAGTCCAAAGAGTAAAGCGCTCCTGGCACGACGATAAAAACGCTTCAAGCCAAACGAGTAAAGCGGCCTTGACACGACGATCAAAGCACATCAGAACACATGAGTAAAGCGCCCCTTAGCACAACGAGCAAAGCATTTCGGACCACACGTGTAAAGCGCCCTTGGCACGATAATCAAAGCGCTTCAGTCCACAAGAGTAAAGCGCCCTTGGCAAGACAATCAAAGGCGCTTTAGGCCACATGAGTAAAGCGCTCTTGCCACGACAATCAAAAGCGTTTATGGCCACACGAGTAAAGCGACCTTGGCACGACGGTCAAAGCGATTCATGCCACATGAGTAAAGCGCCCCCTTAGCACAACAAGCAAAGCGCTTCAGGTCACAAGAGTAAAGCGCCCCTGGCACGACAATCAAAACGTTTCAGGCCACATGAGTAAAGCGGTCTTGGCACGAGGATCAAAACGCTTCAGGCCACATGAGTAAAGCGCCCCTGAGCACAACGAGCGTAGCGCTTCAGACAAACCAAGTAAAAGCGCTCTCTGGCATAATGAACAAAGCGCTTCATGTATGATTATCTAAGCGCTTCATGAACAACAAACAAGGTGATTCTGCCCAACGAACAAAGCGCTTCAAGTTCTATGAGTAAAACTTTCAGGCCTTAGTAGTAAATGTGAAAACGTTTTGGAGATAAGCAAATTATAGTTTCATTGTTTTTTGGGAAGTATAATATGTGAGAATACATATTTAAGTCTTTGAGAATTTTTAGGCTGAGATCAAACGTTTATGTTATGAATGCATAATTGTTACATGATTGATATTCAGAGTATGACCATAGTCCAAAGCTCTTGCCATCTCTAGGTTCAGAGGTTGCAGTTTGTTCTTGTTCCATTATTCAAAGAAGGGGTTACTCCCAATTCACAAAGGGTCTCAATCTGATACCACGGAGACGCCTTTATTCAAGAGTCTATTGGTGAGTTTATACTGTAATGAATGAGTATGTGCATATTTGTTCTAACCGTTTCTTTTCAGATCTCTCTCCCAGCAGTTCCCTACCCTAATTCCCTGTCCCCGCCTAGCTTCATCATAACTCTGTGCTCTGATAGCTTTCTGAGATGGTGATGCCGGGAGGTGGGCCTTTTGTTCAGCAGGAAAGGGCACTGTGACAGAATAGTGAGCCCACAAGTTTATATTTTCCTCTTGGTCTGTACGCGAGTTGCGCAAAATGGCCACCTTAGACACCCTTATGCAAGTAATCGCTCAAATGCAAAGAGATTTGACAGACTCAAAAAATGTTACAGCCGATTTAGTTAACAAAGTAACCCAGTTACAGAGTAAGGTGGATGGTTCTGAATCTGAGTCTCAGCCTACGCTTTCCACACCTACTAACATAGCTGCGAACGTGTCAACACAGATTCCTCTAGCTGCACCAGAAAGGTTTTCTGGGGACCCCAATAAGGTTCAAATTTTTCTCACACAGGTGGAACTACATTTTACGTGTCGTCCCAGTCCCTTTCCGGATGCACAATCTAGAATTGCATTCCTTGTATCCTATCTGAATGGTGATGCAGCTACTTGGGCAGTGCCTTTAGTCTGATTAGACAGTCCCCTTTTGTGTATTTGGCGTCGATTTGTAGAAGAATTTGAAAAGGTATTTGACAGGCGCGCAATAACTATGTCTGCAGACAGAGAGTTACTAGAATTACGCCAAGGAAACAAAGACTTGATAGTGTATTTGTCATACTTCAACCAGTTAGTAGTAGAAACCGCTTCGCCAGAGGAAATTAGGTCAGCAGTATTTTATCAAGGGCTAAAAGATGAACAGAAAACGTATTGGCCCAAGTTGAACTGCAACCGGAAACTTGTATTGATTTCATTAATCTAACCCTGTGGCTAGACTCTCAGAAAGAAAAGGAGTAAGGAAGAAAAGAGAAAAACCCAACTGGCGAATCGAAAGGTCCAGACACCTTCAGTTGTCCTCAAATCCTATTATAGAACCGATGGATATCGGAACTGTTCGCCCATCATTGACAAAAGAGGAGAAAGACATGCGGCGAAGAAATGGACAGTGTCTGTATTGTGGAAAAAAGGGTAATTTCATAAAGCAGTGGTTCCCAATCTGTGCGCCGCGGCTCCCTGGTGTGCCATCAAAACTAGCCAGGGGCGCCGCACACAGTTTGGGAACCACTGAGCTATTTATTGCCCTTGGGCCAGTTCGTACAAAATAAAACTACTCAGTTGTAGCAGCTCTTTTTTAATTTTGTCCTTGAGCGCCCTCAGGTGGTTAAACACAACTAAAGTGATTCTACATTTCACACTATTTAAACAGTTACGTTATAACTACATAAAAATGAGACCTGCCCATTTTACTAGGGTTACCGTCAACCAATATTTTCCCCTTACTAAAAAACCCTATGCATGCTGTAATTAAACAACTGTTAAATTTTTTTTTACAGTTATATAGAGAATTACAATACCTTCATTGGCGTCATCCCAATTCTTTTCAGGGAGAAAAATGGATGTACTCCCTAGGCCAGGCTTACATCCCCCACCCGCCAACAAAAAGTAACATAAAGGGGAGCCGCAGCCAGTGGCCAATAGATCAAGGGAGCCGTGGGTCGAAAATGTTTGGGAACCACTGTCATAAAGGAATGTCAAAAGAATCCCAAAGGTAAAATTGATCCAACATTTGTGACAAAAAAAAAATAGCAATAGCTTTGGAAAATCCACAGGAAAAATAAAGTGCCCAAGAAAAAACGAAGGGGACCTCTTGGGCAAATTGACAATCCCTTCAGTGTGTTCTTGCAAAAATGGTAATGTCAAACATTTTCGAATTCTAGCACAGCTGGCTGTACAGGGAAAAAGACATAATGTACAAGTTCTAATTGATTCAGGGGCAACAGGAAATTTTATGGACCAACAAACTGCACTAGACTTGCATATACCCAGTGTCAAGAAAAAGGTTCCTGAAGTTGTTAATGCAGTTGATGGTAGTGAATTGGCAGGAGGACCCGTTACTAAACAAACCTCACGAATGCAAATGATTTGCAAAGATGGTGGGAATCTGAACCACTGTGAGATAATTCACTTCGATATAATCCAAGCACCCCAGTATGGTTTTATTTTAGGAATGCCGTGGTTAATGTTACACAATCCATGCAGAGACTGGCGCAACCAGGTTTTGCGTTTTTCTTCTTCCTCTTGTTTGAAAAAATGTCTTCAACCAAGACGAGACAAAAAAAGGAAATCTTCAACACTACATTGCTACTGCAGTGGAGAAGAAAATTGATCTGCCACCACAGTATTCAGAATATACAGACGTTTTCTGTGAAAAGAAAGCGAGCTCCTTACCACCTCACAGGCCATACCACTGTCAGATAAACCTTGTACCCGGCGCCAATATACCAAATTGTAGAATCTATGCATTATCAGAGAAAGAAAATCAAGTCCTACGAGAATACCTTGATCAATGCTTAGCCAACGAGCTAATTCGGCCATCACGATCTCCAGCGGCTTCTCCGCTGTTTTTCGTACCCAAAGCTAATGGCGGATTGAGACCTTGTATTGACTTTAGAGCGATAAACAAGATCACTGTTAAAAATAAATATCCACTACCTCTCATACCAGTCTTGTTAGACTAGGTAAAATCCGCCGTTATTTACACCAAACTTGACTTACGAGGTGCTTATCACATAGTTCGAATTCGAGAGGGAGATGAGTGGAAAACGGCTTTTAAGACCCGTTATGGTCTCTTTGAGTATTTAGTAATGCCTTTTGGTCTATGTAATGCCCCAGCAGCTTTCCAATATTTCCTAAACGATGTTCTGAGAGAATACTTAGACATCTTTGTCATCGTTTATATTGACGATATACTGATCTATTCAAACTCTGAAGAAATACACGAAGAACATGTAAAAAAGGTATTACAAACTCTACGAAACCATAATTTGTTTTGCAAATTAAGTAAATGCGAATTCCATACCAAAGAGGTTGAATTTTTGGGAGTCATTTTAACACCTGACGGCATGCAAATTATATTAAATTATAACACCCTCAAAAGTGTTGTGTTTAATTGCAGAAAAGAAGTTCTTTGATCTCATTCATAATCATTTTCACATCACCAAGTGGCAAGAGTGGTTACAACAAGACACCAAAAGGCCCATTCAACAAGGCCTACCTCTACACGAATCTCAAGTATTCCTGCCTACTGAAGAGTTAAGAGAGACAGCTTTTCATTGGTTGCATTGTCATCCTCTGGCAGGTCATCCAGGTCCTCAAAAACCCTAGAACTCATGAAAAGGTATTTTTGGTGGCCTACATTTGTTCATGACTGTATGTGCAAGATGCAAAAGCGAACATAGCAAGCCTAAAGGTCTTTTAATACCGCTACCCATTCCCAATCATCCATGGGAACATATCTCTATGGATTTTATTACTGGTCTTCCTCAAGTAAAGCATTTTTCAACCATTTTAGTGGTGGTTGGATAGTCTTACCAAATATGCTCATTTCATTGCATGTAAAGGTCTCCCAACATCCAACACCTTAGCAACTATCATCTTAGAAAACATTGTTCACCTTCATGGACTCCCAAGAGTCATCCTCTCTGATAGAGGAATACAATTTTCTGCAAGTGTTTGGCAGCAATGGTGCAAGGCTTTACAAATTGATTCTACTTTATCCACTAGTTATCATCCACAAACGGATGGTCAAACAGAGAGACTGAACCAAACTCTAAAACAGTACTTATGATGTTATGCACCAAAGTCTCCTAAAACCTGGCTGGATCTCTTGTGGCTTGCAGAACTGGCTTATAACAACTCTCACCACTCTTCAATAAACTCAACTCCTTTCTATGGTTTATATGAGCGTCATCCGCACATTTTGCCAGTTACACTACCTGCTTCTACTCAATCCACTCCAGCAGTCATGGACATGTTAACACACATGAAAAAGGTACATTCACAATTGCAAACAAATCTACACCAAGCAAAGACAAAATATAAAATGCAATATGACAAAAAACACCAGCCTGGTCCTCAGTATACAGACAAAGATAGAGTTTGGTTATCCACGACAAACTTTGTATTCAAAACTAAAAATATGTTTCATCCAAGATTCATAGGGCCCTATGAAGTTCTGCGACAAGTGAACCCTGTAACATATAAACTAAAATTGCCACCGTCCTTGAAAATTCATCCGGTGTTTCACACTTCACATCTTAAACCTGCTTTGCCCTCAAGTGTCACACAACCTGCTCCTCGATTAGTCCAAGGTCATTGGGAGTATGAAGTGCGATCTATCTTAGACTCTAAATACTCTGGGTCTTCCCTTTGGTACTTAGGCCCTCATTACAACCCTGGCGGTAAATGCCTCTTACTGCCGTGCAGAAGACCGCCAACATACCGCTGCGGCCGCGGAATTCCGCTACAGCTATTGCGACCCACAGGTCAGAATCCGCCATAATACAGACACCCACACAAGTCCGCCACACCAAAGGTCAGTGATAAACTGGTGATAACAAAACCTCCACCGTCACGACAACAGGAATACGCCCACACTATCACGACCCACGAATCAACGCGGTGGTCTTTCAACCGCAGTAATCCATTGGCTGAACACACCGCTGCGCTCAAAATACACACACACTTCCAAAACACAACCACATTGAACAATTCGAAATACACACACCTGATACACATACACACACCAATCCCACACACTCACACCACTATAAAACACACACCCACATTACCCACAAACCCTTACTACCAGAAATTTGAAAGCAGGCCAGAAGAGGAACACTATCTAAAACAACACCAGCATCCACAGACGCACAACACCATCACTTACACAACATCCACGCACCTCAAACAACACACACCAACACATCTCCTCACACATCACAACAGACACCACCTCACACATCACCCACACCACATCATGGCACCTCAACGACACCCCAGGTTCTCTGAGTAGGAGCTCAGGGTCATGGTGGAGGAAATCGTCCGGGTAGAGCCACAGCTATTCGGATCACAGGGGCAGCATACCTCCATTGCAAGGAAGATGAAGCTTTGGCGCAGAATTGTCGACAGGGTCAACGCAGTGTGACAGCATCCAAGAACACAGGAGGACATCAGGAAGACCTACAGGGGAAGGTGCGTTCCGTGGTCTCCAGACACCAGATTGCTGTACAGACGACTGGCGGTGGACCCCCACCTCCTCCCCCACAACTAACAACATGGGAGGAGCAAGTCTTGGCAATACTGCATCCTGAGGGCCTTGCAGGAGTAGCAGGAGTACTGGACTCTGGTAAGACAAATCTTTACTACTTTAACCCCCCACCCTACCTGCATGCCATCACTTACCCCCACCCTCACCCCCATCACTCCAACACCTCACATATGCCCCACGATCACAACCCAGCCATCCCAATACCAAGCCCTGCATGCAACACCAAAGCATGGACACCTATTACCAAAGCGGGTCCACTACAGATACCCACACAGACCCCAAACCAACTATCACACAAGGACCAAGCCAAGAATGCAAGCACTGGAGTACAGGGTCACTCACCCATTGCACACGATGGCACACACAGATGCAATAATCATGCCTTTACACCCCTACAGGACTCCTACCCAACATCACCGGACAGGAGGTGCCAGACATAGCCAGTCCCCCAGAGAAGAGACCCACAGTGATGACAGCAGCTCTGCACAACTGGATCAGGATGACCAGCCCGGCCCATCAGGGACCTCGGGACAGTTGGTTCCCCTGACACTGTCACAAACCACCACTGAACCTCCTCCCGCAGGAAACACCAGCACAGCACCCACCCAGCGGGCCCATCCCTTTGTCCCCAGGACACATCAATCAGCAGTGTGTTCACCACTACAGGGAACCCAGGCAACCCCACAAACCCAAGAAAATCAGAGACCTGGGGCAGTGGCAGTGGGCACACGGTTCAGGGGACAGAGGCACAGGAAAACAGGGAAGCTGGGAGGACAGGCCCAGGGAACCCACTCTCCACGAGGCACACTCTCCAACATCATGGGAGCTTACCATCACTCCCAGGAGACGATGGCAACGGTACTGGCCAAGTTTCAGGAGACCCAGCGGCTGCAGGAGGAACACTACCTTGGGATCAGGGAGTACTTGAAGTCCATTAACAACACCGTAGTCACCATTGCAGGGGTGCTGCAAGACCTTGTCAACACTAGGAGGGACACAGTGGCACAACAAGGGGCCCCTGACACTAGTCTGGACGATGAATAGCCCTCCACCTCCGCCGGCGCTAGTGGACAGGAGGCACAGCCACAGGAACACGACACCAGCACCCCACCCCCTGCAGATGGAGAACCACCCCGCAAACAGTCCCTGAGATCCAGGAACAAGACAGAGAACATTGCCAAGACCCCACCAGGAAATGAGACCCCCTGAGTGTCACCCTTCTGTCCCACTATGTGACCCTGTCCATCCTTCAACTGCCATTGCTCCACTTTCTATGCCCCTTTGGACAATGCACCTGTGAAACAAATAGACTGGACTCTGCCATGGACATTCCTCCAGCATCCCCCCAGCCCATTTTACAACCCACTCCACTTATTTGCACAGAAATAAACACACTTCAATCACAAAACAATCTGGAGTCAGTCTGTGCTTTCACAAACGTGTAATTGCAATAACCATGGAATATAACAATGTCAATTTACTTGTGCACATACCGATGTAAGACAGCTGTAGGCCTGGAGGAAATTTAGCAGAGGGCACAAAGTGGGACCCACATCTGTGAAATGGAAAGGCAAAGTGACAAGTCAGGGTCCATACACTGAGTGAAAATGACAGACTTATGCTAGCTCCAGAAATTGTATGAGATGTGGGAAGCAGTGACATGTTCTTACCTGTGTCTCATTGGAAGTATTGCATGATTATGTTGTTTCGGTTGTCGATATCCTCTTCTTCTGCCTCCTCTTCTTCACTGTCCACAGGCTCCACAGCTGCCACAAGACCACCAGCTGGACCATCCTCCTGCAGAAAAGGCACCTGCTGTCACAAAGCCAGGTTGTGCAGCATACAGCAGGCCACGATTATCTGGCACACCTTCTTCGGTGAGTAGTAGAGGGAACCACCTGTCATATGGAGGCACCGGAATCTGGCCTTCAGGAGGCCGAAGGTTCGTTCGTTCACCCTCCTAGTTCGCCCATGTGCCTCATTGTAGTGTTCCTCTGCCCTTGTCCTGGGATTCCTCACTGGGGTCAGTAGCCATGACAGGTTGGGGTAACCAGAGTCACCTGCAAATATCGAGGGACAACTGTTAGACACACACTAACCCTTAGGGACAACCCCATACCCAGACACCTATTCACACAGTATTGGGTCCTTGGCCTCACCTATTAGCCACACACAGTGCCTCTGGAGTTGTCCCATCATATAAGGGATGCTGCTATTCCTCAAAATGTAGACGTCAAGCACTGAGCCAGGAAACTTGGCATTCACATGGAAAATGTACTGGTCTGCCAAACACACCATCTGCACATTCATAGAATGATAGCTCTTCCGGTTTCTGCATACCTGTTCACTCCTGCGGGGGATACCAATGCCACATGTGTCCAATAAATGGCACCAATGATGTTGAGGATATGTCCCAGGGCATAGAAGTCACCTTTCACTGTTGGCAAATCCTCCACCAGAGAGAACACGATGTAGCTGCGCATGTGTTTCAGCATGGCAGACAACACTCTGGACAACACATTAGATAACATTGGCTGGGACATCCCTGATGCAATGGCCACTGTTGTTTGAAATGAACCACTTGCCAGGAAATGGAGTACTGACAGGACCTGCACTAGAGGGGGTATCCCTGTGGGATAGGGGATAGCTGACATCAGGTCTGGCTCCTACTGGGCACACAGTATGTGATAATTATGTGTCTCTCTTCCATTGTGGACAGGTCCACCAGGGGACTGTAGACCGGAGGATGCTGCCATCTCATCAACTGTCCCAGCAGACGTGCCCTAGGGAGGAGAACAGCGAGCAGAGAGTCAGCCGACACTGTGGTATCTCAAAATGTAATTTGCAGAAATGTATTAATAGGCAATGTGCCTGTAACAGTGAGTATTCCAGGCCTACATAGGTGTGATGCAGTTATTATTAATGCCATGTGGCCTCCTGAAATGGTGGGTGCCTGACCTGTAAGGTGGGACAAAGGGATATGAGGTAACTGCGCTGGTGTTCTACACTATCGAGGTGGGCGGTCGAAGACCACGGTGCTATTCAGCATTGGTTAACATTGGGTCCTATGGGTCCCAGGAGCCAATGATGATGTACGCCGGCGGTGACGGTACGCACCGCCGCGGACATGACCGCACGCACCGCCGCGGACGTGACCGCCATTTTCTGTCTGTTCACTGACTTGATACCTGACCTATAACAGGAGAGGACCTACACTGCAAGTGCTGCTGGTCCTGTGTCTGGAAGCGACGATGGCTCATGTGTCTGGGGTAAGCGCTACTGCCTTCACTTCAAAGGAGTTGGAGAGACTAGTGGATGGGGTCCTCCCCCAGTACACGCAACTGTACGGTCCTCCAGACAAACAGGTGAGTACACTGTAAGCATGCTGCATGGGCAATGCCTGTTGTGAGTGGTGTGGATGGAAGATACATGGGGGGGCTGAGGCCTGCATGTGCGGATGGGGAGTGTATGTGCATCAGGGCAAGGGTGGGAACGGGGGCAATGAGTATGATGGTCTGGGCGGGTAAGTAATGTCTTTTCCCCCCTGTACCATACCTCTAGGTTAGCGCCCACCAGAAGAAGGGTATTTGGCATGCCATCGCCAAGGACGTCCGAACCCTGGGGGTCCACCACAGACGGAGCATCCACTGTCAGAAAAGATGGGAGGACCTGTGCTGCTGGAGCAAGAAGACGGAGGAGGCCCAGCTGGGGGTGGCCTCCCAACGTGGGAGGGGTGCCCGTCGCACCATGACCCCCCTGATGTTCCGGATCCTGGCGGTGGCGTATCCGGAGTTGGATGGGCGCTTGAGGGCATCACAGCAGCCACAAGGGGGTGAGTACACTCTCATTCAGCTGACTTTGCTCGCATTACGAGGTGTCTGGGCGGGGCAGGTGGGCAGTGGGTTCCTCTAGGCCAGGGCGATCTTGGTAGGCAAGGTCCCTTGTGAGGCAGGCTATGTGGCACCCCAACTCCACTAGTGGTTAGAGCAATCTACACCTAGTCAGGCTCCTGTGACTTCCAGGTGTGCAGCAATTGGGCTTAGGCCTCGTACCCCATGGTCAGCTGAAATTTCTAGTAACTGTTAGTGCATGGAGTAGTGCAGAGGGCTGCTTCCTTTGTGTTGTGTCCGCCAACGGTAGTGGTGTTGCATGCACTGAACATGTCTTTCTTCTGTCTCCCCCCCCCATTTTTGTGGTCTCCCTGTTCTTGTGTGCAATAGCATCATCAGGCGGAGGAGCATTGGCACCGGAGCAGGAGGGAGCTGCATCCCACTTGGCCCTGGAGGGTGAAGCAACAGAGTCTGAAGCCACCAGTGGGACGGAGGGCGAGGGGAGCTCCACGGCGGGGACAGGAGCAGAGACCAGTGACACCGACTCCTCCTCTGATGGGAGCTCCCTTGCGGTGGCAGGCCCCTCTGTGCCCACTGCATCCACAGGTACAGCCGCCACCACCCCTACCAGCACCGCCCTCTCAGCAGCCCCTCATCGTGTGTCCCGTGCCCGCTCACCCAGGAGGGTGGGCATCTCCTTCACCCCAGGCACCTCAAGCCCTGCCCCAGTCAGCCCTGCTGCCCTCCGTGAGGAGGCTATTGACCTCCTGAGGTCCCTCACTCTTGGGCAGTCTACCATTCTGAATGCCATCCAGGGTGTTGAGAGGCATTTGCAACAAACAAATGCATACCTGGAGGGCATTCATTCTGGCCAGGCAGCCCAAAAGAGAGCATTTCAGGCTCTGGCCTCAGCACTGATGGCAGCCATTGTCCATGTGTCCAGCCTCCCCCCTCCAACCTCCTCAACCCAGACCCAATCCCCTGTACCTCAGCCTATCCCAAGCACACCATCAGACCAGCATGCAACACACATCAACACACAAGAGTGGCTCAGGCAAACATAAGCACCACACAACCCACAAGCGCTCACACAAGCATCATACCCATGCACACATACCAACATCAACTTCCTCCACTGTGTCCCCCTCCTCCACGTCTCCCTCCTCCCTCCCAGTCTCGTCTCCACTCACACCTGCATGCACTACATCCTCAGCCACTACCTCCATCACCAGCACGCCCATCACGACACACCGCTCACATGTACTCACCACCCCCACGACTATTCACACATCCCCAGTGTCCTTTCCCAGTGTGTCTGTGAGCCCTCCTCCCAAAGTACACAAACGCAGGCACACACCCACCCAACAGCCATCCACCTCACAACAGCCTCCAGCCCATGCACCTTCACCCAAATTCAGCAGATGTACACCTCCTACAACCACTACCTCTTCCTCCACTCCCAAACCCCCTCCATCTACCCATCCCAGTGTGTCTAATAAACTTTTCCTGGCTAACATTGACCTCTTCCCTACACCTCCCCGCCGTCCTTCCCCAAGGGCCAGGCTTTCCAGGTCCCAGCCCAGCACATCAGCCACCACATCCCCAGGCACAGTGGTGAAAGCAACTGCGGGGTCATGGAGTGCGCCAACCATCAGGGCTGCCAGTGTGCCACGGAGCGAGGGCAAGGACATTCCGCCACCTGCCAAGGTTAAAAAGTTGCCCACATCCCGGAGGGAGAAGCCGAAAACACCTGCCACCAAGGGGTCAGCGAAAACGAATCGGGATAGTGGCAAGACAACTGCGCCACCATCAAAGGTGGGGAAGGGCCAAAAACTGAATGGCAGGTCAGGAGAGGGCATGGTGGCACAGACTGAGGGACCAGTGTTGCACCTTCTGTCCACGTCCACGCCAACCTGTACGGCGGCGACCACCGCCACCTGCACCTCCAGCTGCACCGCCACCTGCACCGCCATCTGCACCGCCTCTGGCACATTTACAGCCGCTGCAACAGTCCCCAGCCTCTTCCCCGGTGGGCAGCGGTCCGAGGCTGCATGAGACATCCAGCTTTCTCCCTCAGCAGGTGCTGACACATGCCCCGCCGCCAGCACCGCTGCCACAGACCCCGCCGCCAGCACCGCTGCCACAGACCCCACCGCCAGCACCGCCGCCACAGACCCCGCTACCAGCTCCGCCACCACAGACCCCGCCGCCAGCACCGCCGCCACAGACCCTGCAGCCAGCACTGCCGCCACAGACCCCGAAGCCAGCACCGCCGCCACAGACCCCACAGCCAGCACCGCCATGACTGACACCGCCGCAAGCACCGCCAGCGGCCCCACGACGTCCTCGGACAGTGGCACCACCGCAGACATGCCTACCATCCCCAGTGGTCAGTCGTCCGAGGCTGGTGGGGAGTTCCAGGACCCTGGGCAGCTTTCATGTAGCATTACAGACATCACAGTTGTCAACTGCAGGGGAAATGCGAAGCCGCAGCAGTGTGGGGTATGTTGCAGCCTCCTTGGCGTGTCATGCTACCTGTATCTCGGCAAACTCGTGGCACACACACCCAGGTGAGGGAATTGTACAGGCCACACTGCACGTGGAGCACTCTGGGCACCAAGCCCCCTCCAGAACCAGTGGAGTATCACATCCACTACCTTAGTCCTTGGCAGGATGAAGCACTCTGGGCACAAAGCCCCCTCCAGAACCAGTGGAGTATCACATCCGCTACCTCAGTCTTTGGCAGGATGAAGCACTCTGGGCACCAAGCCCCCTCCAGAACCAGTCGAATATCACATCCACTACCTCAGTCCTTGGCAGGATGAAGCACTCTGGGCACAAGGCCCCCTCCAGAACCAATGGAGACTGCTATCCACTTGAGAGACTGTGGCTTTGCACTCCCCAGGATAAAGCAGTGGGAAAACCACCCACTTGAGAGACTTGAGAGACTGTGGCTTTGCACTCCCCAGGATAAAGCAGTGGGCATGGAGCCCTCCGTGCAGATGTGGGGTCGTGCGTTCATCTGGCTGAGGTGCCCCCCTCCCCTTCCCCCTGAGGTGCCTGTTTCATTTTGATATATGATGCCCCTGCAGTGTTCTTTCGGTTTACAGGCAGGTGTCATGTGTGGGCTTGGCCCATGCATTTTGGGCCCAGTGGTCCACGGACAATGATTGGTGCACTATCCGAACTTGTGTAGTTGGTGTACATAATTGCGTTTACTGGATTTTGAACTTTGATAATGAGATTTCACATGATTACATTCGCTCAAATCAATTCCATTTGTCCTTGCGTTCTTCCAGGGGGTGTATGTGTCCTGTTGCTGCATGTATTTGTGTGTATGGTGTTATGGGTGGGGGTGGGGGTGTTGCGTGTTGCGTGTATGTGTCACTCTCTTTTCCCTCCCCCTCCCCTGTGTTGTAGGTGCAGTACTCACCGTGGTCGTCACCGCCGTTGTTGGTGCTCCTGATAGAAGAGGCGGAAGACCATCATCGGCAGTATCTGCAATTCAGGCTCCATGGTGTCTTGATTCCTCGTGGGGTGTGGAGTGGTGAGTGTTTTCCCTTCTGTGCACTGTTTCCGCTGTGTTCTTGTTTGCGTTGGTTTCGCCCCAGAAAAGGTGGCGGATAGGCCTGTTGTAATAGGGTGGGTGTTACATTGCCTTCCGCCTGTCTGTTGGCGGTGTCCGCCGCGCTGTTTGTTTGTACCGCTGTGGTGGTCGGAGTGTTAAAGTGGCTGTCTATGCTGGCGGTTTCCACCACGGTCATAATCCCTTTTTTTTTCTGCCGGCCTGTTTGCGGTATTACCGCCACTTTAACACCGACCGCCAGGGTTGTAATGAGGGCCTTAGTGTCCTGGAAGGGATAAGGACCGGAAAATGACTCATTGGAACCTGCAAGACATGTCCACTTAGCACGTTTGGTGCAAGGCTTTCATCTCCTCCATCCTGATAAGCCGGGCCCTGGACCGCGCTTGGGGAGGGGTGTAACGTCAGGAATAAGGCTGTGCGCGGTCCAGGTCCCACCCGAAACTCTGCTGCGTATATTTGCGGCGCTTCATGCGCACCACTTGTCATCCCCTCTTGTTCTAGAAGTGGTTATCAGCGTCGCCTGCCCTGTGGTAAAGCTCATGTAGCTGCAGGGTCAGGACATTGGTGGACAAGATGCACTTATCAGTGCTATTCTGTGAAGGGACTACAATTCCCAGGTTTCTAGAGGCAGCGGCCATCTTGGAGTGTGGCAGGCCTATAAAGCCCAGCCACACCCAAGCACATTGCTCACTATTTTGGAGACTTCAATGCAGTCAGACCTCGTGGGGGTTCCTCCGAAGAAGAGCAGATTTCTTGCATGGCATATTGACAGCAAATCAGAGTATCCTTGTTTCCATGGTGAATTCAGATACGAGTAGGTCGTACTCGCAGCGGTAAGGTCTTGATGAACCCAATCTTGAAGGGAGTTGTTACTTCCAAAAATAAAGCGCCACTTAGCACAACGAGCAAAGCGTGTTCATTCCAAAGAGTAAAGCGCTCCTGGCACGACGATAAAAGCAATTCAAGCCAAACGAGTAAAGCGGCCTTGTCGCAATGATCAAATCGCTTCGGACCACATGAGTAAAGCGCCCTTTAGCACAACGAGCAAAGCATTTCGGGCCACACGTGTAAAGCGCCCTTGGCATGATAATCAAATCGCTTTAGTCCACAAGTGTAAAGCGCCCTTGGCAAGACAATCAAAGACGCTTTAGGCCACACGGGTAAAGCACCCTTGCCACGACAATCAAAAGTGTTTCAGGCCACACGAGTAAAGCGACCTTGGCACGACGGTCAAAGCGATTCATGCCACATGAGTAAAGCACCCCCTTAGCACAATGATCAAAGCGCTTCAGGTCACAAGAGTAAAGAGCCCTTGGCACGACAATCAAAGCGCTTCAGGCCACCTGAGTAAAGCCGTCTTGGCACGAGGATCAAAACGCTTCAGGCCACATGAGTAAAGCGCCCCTTAGCACAACGAGCGTAGCGCTTCGGACAAACCAAGTAAAATCGCTCTCTGGCATAATGAACAAAGCACTTCACGTATGATGATCAAAGCGCTTCATGAACAAAAAACTAGGCGCTTCTGCCCAACAAACAAAGCGCTTCAAGTTCTATGAGTAAAACTTTCAGGCCTTAGTAGTAAATGTGAAAACGTTTTGGAGATAAGCAAATTATAGTTTTTTTTATTTTTTTGGGAAGCATAATATGTGAGATACATATTGAAGTCTTTGAGAATTTCTAGGCTGAGATCAAACTTTTATGTTATGAATGCATAATTGTTACATGATTGATATTCAGAGTATGACCATAGTCCAAAGCTCTTGCCATCTCTAGGCTCAGAGGTTGCAGTTTGTTCTTGTTCCATGATTCAAAGAAGGGGCTATGCCCAATTCACAAAGGGTCTCAATCTGATACCACGTAGACGCCTTTATTCAAGAGTCTATTGGTGAGTTCATACTGTAATGAATGAGTATATGCATATTTGTTCTAACTGTTTCTTTTCAGATCTCTCTCCCTGCAGTTCCCTACCCTAATTCCCTTCCCCCAGCCTGGCTTCATCATATCTCCGTGCTCTAATAGCTTTCTGAGTTGGTGACGCCGGTAGGTGGGCCTTTTGTTCAGCAGCGTGCAGATCCTGAGGAAAGGGCACTGTGACACCCAGCGGCCTTAAAAAGGCCATGGTATACAAACAGCTTTCTGCCCTCCTGGTCATGTGAACGACACCCAGGCTTAGGAACAAAGGCAGCTGCCACAGAGTGAGGTGTTATATCCTCTTCCAGGATAGCCACTCAGGTTGTTAGCCCAAAGGGTGATCTTCAAAAGGGAAGCTGCCTTTGTGAGGGGAATAGTGATAAAACCCCTGAGCAGGATGCCTTTTTTTCCTGTAGTCAAAGTCAAGGCAGAGCCAGAGAGGGAAAACCCATCAGGAACCGTTTTTTCCGTGGGTGTGTAGCCCTCTGGTAGCCACACCTCTGGGGTGGGCTACTAAACTCCTGGCAACTGAAGAAGGGTCGTGCCATCTTGAAAGGGGCAAGAATGTTGCACTCTGAGATAGCCAGATGCTACACATCACAGGAAACACATCACGAGGAAGGAGGAGACCCAGTAGCCCATTGGCTAGTGACCACGTGGGCCCCTCAGAGCTCTTTCCTTGGATAAATATGGCACCCCCAGCACTCTGCCCCACGGATCATGTTGGATTTGGTGACTAAACTGAAGCAGGACTACCAAGCCGCCCTTGGAATTGCACAGATAGGCTGCACTGTCAGAAGGACTGCACCTGCTGCACTTTGAGCACTTTGGGGGTGATTCTAACCCTGGCGGTCGGTGTTAAAGCGGCGGCCAACCCGCCAACAGGCTGGCAGTAAAAAATATGGGATTCTGACCCTGGCGGGAACCGCCAACACAGACAGCCACCTTAACACTCCGACCGCCACGGCGGTACAAACAAACAGCGCGGCGGTCACCGCCAACAGACAGGCGGCAGACAATGTACCGCCCACACTATTCCAACTCACCAATCCGCCACCTTTTCCGGGGCGGGAGCACCGCCGATAAAAACACGGCGGAAACAGACTACGGACGGGAAAACGCTCACCACTACGCACTCCAGGAGGAAGGAGGACAGCATGGAACCCGAATTAAACATCCTACCTGCTCTCGTCTACCTTCTCATCTACCACGAGTACGAAGTCCGGCGCAGACGACAACGGTGAGTACTGCACCTACGACACACGGGAGGGGGAGGACGAAAGGTTACGGGCACACACATATGCGACCCCCCCCCCCCAACTATGTACTCACCAATGCAGCGCACCAAGTCACAGTGACACCACCCAAACACCCCTGAAAAATGCTAGGACATAATCATATTTTGAATAAATATTTATGTACCAAAAAGCTCCAGAAAATTAGCGTACAACCATGAAAGATATCCACAACAAAACTAATGACACACACATCAGTGTATAACTGAAGTACCAAGTCCTGCACAACCTACGATTTCAGCATGTCCGTGGGCCAAAGTCTTGAGAAACAAGGGCAAAGCCCACACAGGAGACCTGAGTCCTTTGGAGAGAACACTGCAGGGGCATCAGATGTAAAAACTACAGGCACCTCAGGGGGAAGGGAAGGGGGGGGCACCACAGCCACATGAGTCCACGACGCCAGATCCACGAGGAGCCACCATGCCCACTGGACCATCCTGGGGAGTGCAAAGCCACAGTCTCTCAAGTCTCTGCAGTGGGTGGATTGCCCACTGGACCATCCTGGGGAGTGCAAAGCCACAGTCTCTCAATGTCTCTACAGTGGGTGGGCTGCCCACTGGGCCATCCTGGGGAGTGCAAAGCCACAGTCTCTCAATGTCTCTACAGTGGGTGGGCTGCCCACTGGGCCATCCTGGGGAGTGCAAAGCCACAGTCTCTCAAGTCTCTGCAGTGGGTGGATTGCCCACTGGACCATCCTGGGGAGTGCAAAGCCACAGTCTCTCAATGTCTCTACAGTGGGTGGGCTGCCCACTGGACCATCCTGGGGAGTGCAAAGCCACAGTCTCTCAATGTCTCTACAGTGGGTGGGCTGCCCACTGGACCATCCTGGGGAGTGCAAAGCCACAGTCCATCAGGTGGATGACAGTCTCCACTGGTCAAGGAGGAGGCATGGTGGGCAGAGTGAACCATAAACGGTGCTTGCGACGGCGGTGCCCAGCGGAGCGGTGCTTGAGAGGAAGGGCCCAGCGGAGCGGTGCTTGAGAAGAAGGGCCCAGCGGAGCGGTGCTTGAGACGGCGGGGCCCAGCGGAGCGGTGCTTGAGAAGAAGGGCCCAGCGGAGCGGTGCTTGAGAAGAAGGGCCCAGCGGAGCGGTGCTTGAGACGGCGGGGCCCAGCGGAGCGGTGCTTGAGAAGAAGGGCCCAGCGGAGCGGTGCTTGAGACGGCGGGGCCCAGCGGAGCGGTGCTTGAGAAGAAGGGCCCAGCGGAGCGGTGCTTGAGACGGCGGGGCCCAGCGGAGCGGTGCTTGAGAGGAAGGGCCCAGCGGAGCGGTGCTTGAGAAGAAGGGCCCAGCGGAGCGGTGCTTGAGAAGAAGGGCCCAGCGGAGCGGTGCTTGAGAAGAAGGGCCCAGCGGAGCGGTGCTTGAGAAGAAGGGCCCAGCGGAGCGGTGCTTGAGACGGCGGTGCCCAGCGGAGCGGTGCTTGAGACGGCGGGGCCCAGCGGAGCGGTGCTTGAGAAGAAGGGCCCAGCGGAGCGGTGCTTGAGAAGAAGGGCCCAGCAGAGCGGTGCTTGAGAAGAAGGGCCCAGCGGAGCGGTGCTTGAGAAGAAGGGCCCAGCGGAGCGGTGCTTGAGACGGCGGGGCCCAGCGGAGCGGTGCTTGAGAAGAAGGGCCCAGCGGAGCGGTGCTTGAGAAGAAGGGCCCAGCGGAGCGGTGCTTGAGACGGCGGGGCCCAGCGGAGCGGTGCTTGAGAAGAAGGGCCCAGCGGAGCGGTGCTTGAGACGGCGGGGCCCAGCGGAGCGGTGCTTGAGAGGAAGGGCCCAGCGGAGCGGTGCTTGAGAAGAAGGGCCCAGCGGAGCGGTGCTTGAGAAGAAGGGCCCAGCGGAGCAGTGCTTGAGAAGAAGGGCCCAGCGGAGCGGTGCTTGAGAAGAAGGGCCCAGCGGAGCGGTGCTTGAGATGGCGGTGCCCAGCGGAGCGGTGCTTGAGACGGCGGGGCCCAGCGGAGCGGTGCTTGAGAAAAAGGGCCCAGCGGAGCGGTGCTTGAGAAGAAGGGCCCAGCGGAGCGGTGCTTGAGACGGCGGTGCCCAGCGGAGCGGTGCTTGAGACGGCGGTGCCCAGCGGAGCGGTGCTTGAGAAGAAGGGCCCAGCGGAGCGGTGCTTGAGAAGAAGGGCCCAGCGGAGCGGTGCTTGAGACGGCGGGGCCCAGCGGAGCGGTGCTTGAGAAGAAGGGCCCAGCGGAGCGGTGCTTGAGACGGTGGGGCCCAGCGGAGCGGTGCTTGAGAAGAAGGGCCCAGCGGAGCGGTGCTTGAGAAGAAGGGCCCAGCGGAGCGGTGCTTGAGACGGCGGGGCCCAGCGGAGCGGTGCTTGAGAAGAAGGGCCCAGCGGAGCGGTGCTTGAGACGGCGGGGCCCAGCGGAGCAGTGCTTGAGAAGAAGGGCCCAGCGGAGCGGTGCTTGAGACGGCGGGGCCCAGCGGAGCGGTGCTTGAGAGGAAGGGCCCAGCGGAGCGGTGCTTGAGAAGAAGGGCCCAGCGGAGCGGTGCTTGAGAAGAAGGGCCCAGCGGAGCGGTGCTTGAGAAGAAGGGCCCAGCGGAGCGGTGCTTGAGAAGAAGGGCCCAGCGGAGCGGTGCTTGAGAAGAAGGGCCCAGCAGAGCGGTGCTTGAGACGGCGGTGCCCAGCGGAGCGGTGCTTGAGACGGCGGGGCCCAGCGGAGCGGTGCTTGAGAAGAAGGGCCCAGCGGAGCGGTGCTTGAGAAGAAGGGCCCAGCAGAGCGGTGCTTGAGAAGAAGGGCCCAGCGGAGCGGTGCTTGAGAAGAAGGGCCCAGCGGAGCGGTGCTTGAGACGGCGGTGCCCAGCGGAGCGGTGCTTGAGACGGCGGGGCCCAGCGGAGCGGTGCTTGAGAAGAAGGGCCCAGCGGAGCGGTGCTTGAGAAGAAGGGCCCAGCGGAGCGGTGCTTGAGAAGAAGGGCCCAGCGGAGCGGTGCTTGAGAAGAAGGGCCCAGCGGAGCGGTGCTTGAGAAGAAGGGCCCAGCGGAGCGGTGCTTGAGACGCCGGGGCCCAGCGGAGCGGTGCTTGAGACGGCGGGGCCCTGTTCAGCGGTGCTCTTCTGCACCGCGGGCCCTGTTCAGCGGTGCTCTTCTCCACCGCGGGCCCTGTTCAGCGGTGCTCTTCTCCACGGCGGGGCCCTGTTCAGCAGTGCCTATCTCCACGGCGGGGCCCTGTTCAGCGGTGCTCTTCTGCACCGTGGGCCCTGTTCAGCGGTGCTCTTCTCCACGGCGGGCCCTGTTCAGCGGTGCTCTTCTCCACGGCGGGGCCCTGTTCAGCGGTGCCTATCTCCACGGCGGGGCCCTGTTCAGCGGTGCTCTTCTGCACCGCGGGCCCTGTTCAGCGGTGCTCTTCTCCACCGCGGGCCCTGTTCAGCGGTGCTCTTCTCCACGGCGGGGCCCTGTTCAGCGGTGCCTATCTCCACGGCGGGGCCCTGTTCAGCGGTGCTCTTCTGCACCGCGGGCCCTGTTCAGCGGTGCTCATCCAGCAGGTCAAGGGAGCCAGACCTGGCCTCGACTCCCTGCTCAGTCGCCCTCGGACCGTGACGTTTCTGGACCCTTCAGGGACGGACTCCTGGCCTCCTTAGTGTCCTCCTTCCCAGCTGGGATGTGGCATGTGGGGTCCACCTTCTCCGCGCTCCTGCTGCCCTTCCGCTCCTTTGATGGGGCTCTCGGGCCCTTGCCTCCCCCAGATGGTGTGGGTGGTGAAGTAGCCGCACATTGCTCCTTGGGGGCAGCCCTGTCGGTCCTCGCACGGCGGTCCTTGGTTTTGCGGGTCCTCTTGCCGGGGGGGGGGGCTGGACGTGTCCTTGCTGCTGATCGATGTGTCACTGCTGGCAAAGGGTGGGCTCCAGAACCCAGGCACAACAGTGACACCCGAAGCTGGGCTGGTGGTGGCTGCGGTGCTCTTGGGACTCTTTGAAGATGGATGGGGGAGGTCATCGGGGGGAAAGAGGTTAAGGTTAGCCAGGAAAAGTTTTTTAGGGCCAAGGTAAAGGGTAGGAGAAGTGGAGATGGAAGTGGAGGTAGAGGAGGTGGTTGTAGGAGAGTCAGGTGTGCTGTCATTGGGTGAAGGTGCTGGTGCTGTAGGCTGTCGTGAGGTGGATGGCTGTTGGGTGGGTGGCTGCCTGCGTTTGTGTGTCTTGGAAGAGGGGGTGACAGACACAGTGGGAGAGGACACAGGGGACGTGTACATGGCAGTGGGGGTGGTGACTGCACGAGTGTGGACTGTACTGGAGGGTGAGGTGGTGATGGAAGCACTGGCTGATGTTGGGGTGCATGCAGGTGTGAGTGTAGACGTCACAGGGAGGGAGGAGGGAGACGAGGAGGAGGGGGACACAGGGGTGGCAGTGGCTGTTGGCATGTCTGCATCTGGGTGTTGCTCGGGTGAGTGTTTGCGGGATCTGTGGTGCTTGTGTTTGGATGAGCTGCTCTTGGGTGTTGAGGTGTGTGCAGGCTGGTCTGATGGTGTGGATGGGATAGGCTGAGGAACAGGAGACAGAGACAGGCTGGAGGCAGTCAGAAGAGGGAGGCTGGAAACAGGGACAATGGCTGCCGTCAGTGCTGAGGCCAGAGCAGTGAACGCTCGTTGATGGGCAGCCTGACCCGAATGAATGCCCTCCAGGTACGCATTGCTCTGTTGCACCTCCCTTTGCACACCCTGGATGGCATTCAAAAGGGTCGTCTGCCCAACAATGAGCGTCCTTACCAGGTCAATGAGCTCCGCACTGAGGGCAGCAGGGGCAACAGGGGCAGGGGCTGAGGTGCCTGGGGCGAAGGAGACGCGCGCCTTCCTGGGCGAACCGGCACGGAGCGAAGACTGAGGGGCTGCTGGGAGGGCGGGGCTGGTGCGCTGGGTGGCGGCTGTACCTGTAGAGGCGGGGGGCACGGATGTTGCCGCCATCCCTAGGGAGCTCCCATCCGAGGACGTGTCGCTTTCGCTGCTCTCACCAGCGGTCCCCGTCGTGGTGCTCCCCTCGCCCTCCGGATCACTGGTGCCCTCGGTGTCTGTTCCTGGGCCTACCGGGGCCTTGTGTCCTGCAGCTCCCTCGTGCTCCGATGCCATATCTCCTCCGCCTGATGATGCTAATGCACACATGCACAAGAAGATGAAGAGAAAGGGTGGGGGGAGAAAAAAGAAGACCAGGTTGAGTGCATGCAATGTCAACACCGTTGGCGGAGAGGACAGACACAGGTGCCTAATGCACTAAGCCGCGCATTCGTGGTACACTACTCAGTACTACTGACTAAGACAACAGGCCAAGAGACGTCAAACGCGCACATGGGAGATGCTGGACCTTCAATGGCTGTACTTGTCACCCTACCGAGGTGGGGGCCGGGGGCACAGGGCCATGCCTAAGGGAGAGGACTACACTACAGAAAGCGCCCTGGTCTAATGTCACCCACAGCCCTCCTCCCCCACCCAGACGCCTCCACTGCGCAGAAAGATAGGAGAATGTGCTGATACTCACCCCCTTGTGTCTGCTGTGATGTCTTAAAGCGCCCATCCAATTCAGGGTAGGCCACCGCCAGGATCCGGGACATCAGGGGGGTCATGGTGCGACTGGCACCCCTCCTAGGTTGGGAGGCCATCCCCAGCAGTGTTTCTGCGGTCTTCCTTGTTCCGCGGCGGATGTCCTCCCACCTCTTGCGGCAGTGGGTGCCCCGTCTGTTGTGGACCCCCAAGGTCCGGACTTCCTTGGCGATGGCACGCCAAATGTCGATCTTCTGATGGGCGCTGACCTATTAGACATGTACAGGGTGGAAAGGAGGAACTCATCAATGACCTGCATGTTAGATGTAATTGGCCCCCCCCCACCCACTTTGCCATATGGCACATGCTCTCATCTGTCGGGCGTTGCACTCCTCATTCGCCCCCCACCCCACCAACTTACATCCACCCCAATCCACACAGGCATAGCCCATTCCATTAGCACCCGGTGTACTCACTTGTTGGTCTGGAGGACCGTAGAGTAGCGCATATTGGGGGAGGACCCCATCCACGAGCTTCTCCAACTCTTCAGACGTGAAGGCAGGGGCCCTTTCCCCAGTCGCAGCAGCCATTGTATCTTCCAGACCGAGGTCACAGCAGCACTTGCAGTATAGGTCCTCTCCTGTGGATGATCAGGTCTCGAGTGATTAAGCAGATAGAAAATGGCGGTCACGTCCGCGGCGGTGCGTACCGCGGCGGTGCGTACCGCGACCGCCGGCGCACTTCGTTATTGGCTCCTGAAACCCATAGGCTTCAATGTTAACCAATGCGGCTTTGCGCCGCGGTCTGCGACCGCCTACCGCCACGGTGTGCCCCGCCAGCGCATTGACCTCACATCCCATTGTCCCACTTCACAGGTCAGGCAGCCGCCATTTCAAGGGCCCACATGGCTTAATTTTGACTGCGACACACAGGCCTAGGCCTTGCATTGCCACACATACACGCCTTTCAACCCATTGCCATTCTTTAACTGTGCAAGCTGTCTGTACGTACCTGTGGTTTGGCTGACTCTGTGCTCCATGTTGTCCTTCCTAGGCACCGTCCGCTGGGACTTGCGATGAGAAGGAGGAATCCTCGCGTGTACCGACCGCTGGTGGACCTGTCGACAATGGAAGAACGCCATATAATACTTCGATACAGACTTAACCGTGCCACTATCCATGAACTGTGTGCCCAGCTGGAGCCAGCCCTGATGTCCCCCATCCGCCAACCCACAGGGATTCCCCCTCTGGTGCAGGTTTTGTCAGTCCTCCATTTTTTGGCCAGTGGGTCATTCCAGACCACAGTGGCCATGTCATCTGGAATGTCTCAGCCTATGTTTTCTAAGATTTTGAGCAGAGTGTTGTCTGCCCTGATGAAACTCATGCGGAGCTACATCATTTTCCCCGAGGAGGGTGACTTGCCTACAGTGAAGGGTGATTTCTATGCCCTTGGACATATCCCCAACATCATTGGTGCCATTGATGGGACCCATGTGGCTTTGGTACCCCCAAAAGACGATGAGCAGGTGTACCGAAACAGAAAAAATTATCATTCGATGAATGTCCAGGTGGTCTGTTTGGCTGACCAGTACATCTCCCATGTAAATGCCAAGTTCCCAGGGTCAGTGCATGACGCGTATGTGATGCGAAATAGCAGCATCCCCTATGTGATGGAGCAGCTACAGAGACAACGTGTGTGGCTAATAGGTGACTCTGGTTACCCCAACCTGCCGTGGCTACTGACCCCAGTAAGGAATCCCCGGACAAGGGCAGAGGAACGCTACAATGAGGCCCATGGGCGTACTAGGAGGGTGATTGAACGAACCTTTGGACTCCTGAAGGCCAGGTTTAGGTGCCTGCATATGACTGGTGGATCCCTAATGTACTCACCAAAGAAGGTGTGCCATATCATCGTGGCCTGCTGTATGCTTCACAACCTGGCTTTGCGACGCCAGGTGCCTTTCCTGCAGGAGGATGGTCCAGATGGTGGTGTTGTAGAAGCCGTGGAGCCTGTGGAGAGTGAAGAGGAGGAAGACTCAGAGGACGACACAGACAATAGGGATAGAGTGATACAACAGTATTTCCAGTGACACCCAGGTAAGAATCACCCACGCCATTTCCCAATTGCTTCTAGCCTCCTGCATCTGTACTTTCTGTAGTTCCCCACAGATGTTTTTCAGCAATTTTTGCCTTTCCCTTCCCTTCTCAGTGCTGTCTGACTCAGTACCTGACTTCTGCTTGGTTCGCCCATGAAATACAGCGTATTGACATTGGTATGTTGTCATGACTAATTGACAGAACAGAAATTGAACAGTAATATGTAATACATTTGTTAATAAGACAGCATGACTCAAAACAGATTATTGTGCAAAATGTGATTTATTTACAGTGCTAGATATCGGTACATGTGATTCTAAGGGTGATGGGTGGGGGTGGAGGAATATCCATGGCAGAGTCCAGTTCTCAGTCTCACAGGTGCATTGTTCTTTTGCCTGTGGAAGGATGGAGCATAGGCAGTTCATGGTTGGACAGGGTGGCAATGTGGGACAGTGGGAAGAGTTCAGGGGGTATGTCCTGCTGGCGGGGGTCTTGACATCCTACTCTGTCTTTTTCTTTGGTCTCAGGCTCCTCTTACGGGGTGGTTGTTCTTCAGCAGGAGGTGGGGTTCTGGGGGGCTGTCGAGGTGTTGGGACCTCCTGTCCACTAGCGCCGGCGGAGGTGGTAGGCTGTTCCTGGTCCGGCCTAGTGACAGGGGCCCTGTGTGGTGCACCATGGTCCCGCAACGCGTCCTCTATCCTGTGGAGGGCCAGGACGATGGTCCCCATTGCGGTCCCGATGATTCTCAGCTCCTCCCTGAACCCCATGTAGCGTTCTTCCTGCTGTGCCTGGATCTCAGTGAACCTGGCCAGTACCGTCGCCATCGTTTCTTGGGAGTGGTGGTAGGCTGCCATGATGGTGGTGAGGGCCTCTTGGAGAGTGGGTTCCCTGGTCCTCTCCTCCCCCCCCTGTCGCACAGCAGCCCTCCGAGCTGCCCGGTTTCCCCCGGCCTCTGTCCCCTGGCCGGTGTGCCCGCTCCCACTGCCCCCAGGTCCCTGTTGTTGTTGGGGTGTTGGGTTAGCCTGGGTGCCCTGTAGTGGCGGACACACCGCTGATTGAGCTGTCCTAGAGACAGAGGCATGGGCCCGCTGGGTGGGAGCTGTGCTGGTGTCGGCAGAGGGGGTCGGGTCTGGTGTGGCCTGTGGCTGCCTGAGGGGAACCGACTGCCCAGAGGTCCCCGATGGTCCGGGCTGGTCATCAGGTTCACTGTCGACAGAGCTGCTATCCTCAGTGTGGGCCTGTTCCGGTGGTGGGATGGACACTTCTGGACCCTCCTGGCTGGTGTGTTGTCATTCGGGTCCTGCATGGGGTAAGAGAGTTTGGTTATTGTTTCTGTGTGTGCAATAGCGTGCGTGTTATGGGTGCCCTTGTTCCCCAGTGCAGGCATTCCCTTGAGGGAGGTGTTGTGAGGGTATTTAGTGGGGGGGAGGGGTTAGTGCAGTGGTCATGCATAGGTGATGGGTGCCCATGATTTGTGTTGGCATGCAGGAGTTGGTGTTGGGATGGGTGGGTTGTGCTGGTGAGACATTGTCAGGGAGGATATGTGCTGGGGGGTTGGGGGTGAGGGTGGGGGTGTGGGTTGGCATGCTGGTGGGGTGGGGGGGATATAGTAGTTGAGATGGGACTTACCAGAGTCCATTCCTCCGGCTACTCCTGCGAGGCCCTGAGGATGCAGGATGGTCAAGACCTCTTGCTCCCACTATGTAAATTCGGGAGGGGTGGGTGGGGGTCCGCCGCCAGTCTTCTGGACCACGATGTTGTGCCTGGAGACCATCGATCGGACCTTCCCCCGTAGGTCGTTCCATCTTTTGCGGATGTCCTCCCTATTCCTGGGATGCTGTCCCACCGCGTTGACCCTGTCCACGATCCGCTGCCATAGCTCCGCCTTCCTGGCTATACTGGTGTGCTGCACCTGCGAGCCGAAGAGCTGGGGTTCCACTCTTAGGATTTCCTCCACCATGACCCGGAGTTCTTGGTCCGAAAAGCGTGGGTGCCTTTGGGGTGCCATGGGGTGGTGTGGGTGAGGTGTGGGGTGGTGTATGTGATGATGAGTATGTTGGTGTGTGGTCCTTTGTGCTACTATGTGGTGTGTGTGATGGTGTAGTGTGCCTCAGTGTGTCTTGCTATGGATTGTCTGCTGTGTCTCTCTCTCCTTCTCTCAGTAATTATGGTCGCAGGGGTTTGTGGGTGATGTGGGTGTGTGTTTTATAGTTGGTTGATTGTGTGGGAGTGGTGTGTGTATGTGTATCAGGTGTGTGTATTTCAAATTGTCCAATGTGGCTGTGTTTTGGTGATGTGTGTGTATTCTGACCGCGGCGGTGTGTACCGCCAATGGAATACCGCGTTTGAATGACCGCCGTGTGGATTCGTGGGTCGTAATGGCATGGGCGTATTTCTGTTGGCGTGACGGTGGAGGTTTGGTCATCTCCAGTTTATCGCTGCCCGCCGATGTGGCGGGCTGCAGTGGAGGACGGATTTTTGGAGGTTTGGCCGTTGTGGGTCAGAATGACCGTGGCGGTTGACCGCGGCCGCGGCGGTGTTATGGCGGTCTTATGACCGGCGGTAAGGGCATTTTACCGCCGAGGTCAGAATCACCCCCTTTGTGCTAATGAAGTTTGGATTGTGCCTGCGGCTCCTGGCTCAAGGAAAAGTTGATTCTCAACCCCAAATCAAAGTAGTGACTCCAAGTATCAGTCGGCTGATCCCCCTGGAACGAGCTCCAGGGGCACAAAAGCTGAAGAAGCCCAAACTGATAAGCTGGCAGCCACCACAGAGCTTTTGCTGCCACCAGTTGCCGGGTGCCCAAAAAGACAAATCCAGGACAGCCAAATGCCTGACCCGGGAGTGCTGTCCAAGTTCGGATTCATTACACCCAAGGGACACTAGTCTCCACCTAAGGGTTTCACCTCAACTGCAGTGCAAGGAGACTAGTTGCCCTGCATCGATTTGTCTGCTACTGCAATGTAGAGAACTTTGAAGGACCCTGATCTCTGTGCCCAAGGCCGCCCCACTTCACCCGTGGACTGAGGAATAACCACAATCGGAGAATCCTTTGAACATCTTTTGCCTGAATCCTCAGCATCAGGTCCACTCCATTGATGTCTATGGCGGTCATCCTGTAAAGTTTGGAACTAGCTTTGAAATAGCTCTGATGGCCAGGTAACTCTCCAAAGTTTCCACTTTGGCTCCCTAGACCTAGGTCCAGTCAGAATTGGTCCCCCAACCTGGGCCAGGGTAGTCACACTAACTCTTTCAAACTTTTCAAAAGTTTACATTTTGTTGACCATTGCTTGTTTGTGGTTGCATTTAAAAGTGATAATATCTTCTGAAATCTGTACATCCAGAACTCTCCAGTGGATTTTTTTCATCAAGATCTATATTCTATTTTTATAAATTAGTGTACGATTGCTTCTGTGTTGTGTGACTCTCTTATTTTGTTGCTTGGTGCTGTTAAATGCTTTGCACTAAGTTCCTTTGCCAAGCCTTACTGCTTGCAGCCACAGCTACCCAGGCTTGAGCTTAAGGTTAAGTAAACGAGCCTGACTGGGCTTAAGATGATATTTGCAAGTGTACTACACAATAAGGCCCCACAGCCATATCACATATTGCACCCAAATCTTCACATGCCCCTTCCAGAGATGCAAAAGCTTTATGCTGGAGAGGAGTGTTTGCCAAAATGTTTAATGTTCATACAGTGACTGTTACCTGTTTTGGGTTTGTGTACACATAACTTGTGTATATTACATACCTTCTTATTGAGGGTACTCACTGAGATACTTGTGGCATATTGTCATAAAAATAAAGTACCTTTATTTTTAGTAACTCTGTGTATTGTGTTTTCTTATGATATTGTGCATATGATATAAGTGGGATAGTAGGAGCTTTGCATGTCTCCTAATTCAGCCTAAGCTGCTTTGCCATAGCTACCTTCTATCAGCCTAAGCTGTTAGAAACACCTCTATTCTACTAATAAGGGACAACTGGACCTGGCACAGGGTGTAAGTACCACAAGGTACCCACTATAAGCCAGGCCAGCCTCCTACACTGAAGTTTCCAGCGAAACTCAGGATTGAACATGGAGGGAAAGCGCACTTCCTAATGTCACTGCAAGAAGTACGGGACTGGCTGGAATCGCATGACCTTCAACAAGAAAACTGGCTAGGAGAGGATGGCAGCTAACGGTGGACAAGGCACACGACGAAACAAAGAGCACAAAGAGCCCAAAAGGGATAAGTTGCAACCCCAACACAGGAATAAATCAGGGCAGCACAGTCGAAGACTCTCCAAGATCTCCAACTGCAAAAGGAGGTCCTGACAAGCAACTGCTGAAGGAAGCTCCATACCGATATGAGAGGCAGCAGCACAGAGCATTCAGGATACAGCAGGGGATCAGAGTAGGAACAGCTTCCAAAGGTGACACAAATGACAGCCAACCTGCTGGGCTAAGAACTGGAGGACCAATATAGTGGACTGGACATGGCCCACCCAGACTGGGCTTGGGGCCTGGCGAGGGCTCAAAAATGGGTCCCCTACTGTTTGAAGGGACATGGCATACAGACACTTGAGAGGTCTTCCACAGTGATGGCTTCTGGTCATGTCCCTGTGATGTCTAACATGTGGAAGGATATTCTCCTTTCTGGTTTGGGATTGATACATGCTGTGAATTGGGGGGGGTGGTTCATTCGAAAATCACTGCACAGTAAGGTAGGGAGGAGGGTAGTTGGAGGGTTATGTTGATTGTTTTGAACTTACCAGTTAAAGGGACAATCTACTACGGTACAACTATCAATGGGCGTTAAAGGAGGAAGAATCCTACGTGTGTACAGGTTTCATTGATCTTTGAGTTACTACAATGGCTTCAGAGAAGTTGTCCCTTTTAACATAGAATACGAATGGGCTGGGACACAATATTAAAAGGGGCTTAATATACAAGGCACTCTCTAGGTATCAGCCCGACATAATTTACTTTCAAGAGACCCACCTCTTAGGCATGCAACATAGGGCCATGCAGAATGCACATCGAGCTTTAGGGGGATAATTATGCTTATACGAAAATCCCACCTTTTCCACACAACCTACACATAGGTGGACCCACATGGCTATTACATAGTGATTCTGGGGGAACATGACAATACCTCCCTAATACTACTCAATGCATACCTACCCCTTATACAACAGGGAGCGTGCCCCATAAGATAGGTGCAGTACTCATGGAAACTCCACCAGTATACACACTAATAGGCAGAGATTTTAATCTGGTGATGGATTTGGGGTTGGAAAGAACTAGTAAAAGGCAGAAAGGGCACCCGACTACTGATAAACTGGAGAGGTTCATACATATTATGGGCCTCTGTGATGTGTGGAGAATCATGCATGGACAGAAATGAGGATATTCATATTAGTCAGCTGCCCACAATGTCCACTCGAGAATAGATAATTATTTTTACTACTGCAGATATGTTACCTAAAATCACAGGGCAACCTACTTGGCACGGGAATTAGTGACCATGCCCTGCTGCAGACGACTATTTCCTTGTTAACCCGATCACTGAGAGGGGCTGGAGGATGGAAAACTGGTGACTACAAAATGCAAGAGTTGTGGAAGATCTAGGGAAAGCATCCCAATAATACTTCACCGAAAACACAGGTTCAGTGCAGAGCCCGGTGACCTTATGGAAGGCATACAAGGTCACCCTCAGAGGGGTGGCTTTGGTGGGGGAAGTGAGGGACAGGAGGGAGAGGCAGAAGAAACTATTCACTCTGGAAAGTGAACTAATGGGACTAGAAAACAGATATGCCATTTCACAAGATCAGGAGACAAAGAGTGAGATTGTACAGTAAAGGGAGGAACGTAGTGGACAGAGAAGAAGTAAAACGCTGACACCTTTTGAAAAGTAAACGCTTTTATGAGGCGGGTAATAAAACAGGCAAATTATTAGCCTGGATAAGTAGAAAAGAACAAAGGGACTCATATATTAGAGAATTATGGACAGCCAAGGGGGAAACTATCAGGAAGCCCAAAAGTATAAAAGAGGAATTGGCTACCCAACTGGCGGAGTTTTACAAATCTCGCATTGATATCCCGGAGGAGGAAATAGACAGCTTAATTGCTGATTGTCCCATGGCAGAGTTATCCCCTCTCCAGAGTGCAGAGCTAGGGGAGCGTATTTCGGAGGAAGAATTGATGGAGGCGATGGGGCAACTACAGGCGGGGAAAACCCCGGGACCCAATGGGTTTACGGTAGAGTTCTTCCAAAAGCTCCGTAAGTGGCCAATACCACACATGCATGCAGGCTTACTAAAGGCCTTTGAAACTGGGGAACTCCTTACAGATATGAGATCAGCAACAATCATTTTGATTCTCAAACCGGGCAAACCCAGAGACAGTAGCGAATCTTATTGCCTGATCTCATTGCTAAATGATAATATCAAAATCCTGGCTAAAGCATTGGTGATCAGACTCAGGACAGTAATGATGACCCAGGTCCATTTGGACCAAAGTGGTTTCATACCCGGCCGCTCCACAGCACTGAATCTTAGGAGGCGTCACAATAACCTGGCCCTGATAAACTAAACCAAGGGGAGAGCGATCTTCTCCATGGATGCTAATAAAGCATTCGACTCTGTGGAATAGAGGCATATGTTCTGGAGGTGGATTAGGTTTCAATATGACAACCCTTCCGCAAAAGTGAAGACCGATGGATACCTCTGACGATAATTTTAGTTATACAGGGTGGACTAGACAGGGCTGCCCTCTGTCGCCAATGATATTTGCGCTGGCGATTGAGGGCCTGGCCAATTGGATTAGGATTGACGCACTGATCTGGGGATGGCTGACCAGCAGCAGCAGAGAGGAACAAATCTCTCTGTATGCCGACGATATTTTCCTATATTTGACACAGGTACACTTTTCGGTCGGACGTCTGGGTGACATCTTCCAGGTCTTCCGGGAAGTCTCTGGGATTAACTGGGACAAGTCACTGCTGTTCCTATCGGGTGCATGGATGTCAAGTCAAACACTAACAATACCTTTGAGGATTGAACTATACAGGTTAACATATTTAGGAATTCGGATTACTAGCAACCCAACCATTACCACGAAGAAAACCTGCCCCCCTTCTAAAAAGGTTTAAAACAGATGTTAAACACTGTGGGTCTCTCCCGGTCTCCCTGATGGGAGGGGCCATGTTATTTAAGATGGTGGCTCTCCCCCGCTCCCTTTATGTCCTCTAGAATCCCCTTATCCTATTCCCGATTCTTTCTTCACCAGAATTGACGCCCTAGTCCTCACACTCATTTGGTCAGAAAGGCAGCCTAGAGTGGCCCTTCGTGCACTGCAGAGATCAAAACACTATGGAGGCATCACCCTTCCAAATATTCGAAAATACTATGAAGTGGCCCAAGTGAGCATAGTCAACCACTGGGCCTTTGCCCCATGGGAGGACCCGGCATTGGTAGACAAGAAATCCATGCATAACAATAGCTATCTACACTGGCTCTGTGGGGGAAAGCTGGGACCTGCATTCTCCCCGGGAACAGTGAAGGTCATCAAGATATGGCGGAAGCTCACCAGAGAAATGGGGTGGACTAATCGCTTGACCCAGAAAACATCTCTCTGTGAGGGGCACACAACTGCCCAAGGTGACTGCTTTGAGTGGGTTTCGGGGCTGGGATGCCATAGGGATAAGACCCTTGGCTGAGGTATGAGATGCAAATGGGGTGGTGCCATTCTCATACCTGACGAAAGAATACCAAATGTCAGATACACAATGGCTGCAATATGCCCGGCTAAGAGTGGTTTTACGCCTCAGCATCCCTGCAGAGTCGAAGAGAGAGGAAGAAGTACCCCTAGAACTAAGAGTCTTAAAAGGCGTGATACCAGGGAAACTAATCTCTCTCACATACGGCAAGATAATAAAAAATACCCAACCCTCACTAAACAAATTAAGGGAGAGATGGGGCAGGAACTGTGGGGAACTGGAGGAGGCAGACTGAGTGGAATTGCTTATGTTTCCAGCAGAGGTAGCCATTCCTGCATCATTTAAACTAATACAATTTAAAATACTGCACTGTGTGTACTACACATGATCCTTGCTGCATAAAATAGGAAGGGCAGTGTCTGTAGATTGTTTGCGGTGGCACTTTCTGTCACACCCTATGAAGATGCCCTAAGATTGTAGAGTTTTGGAGGGAGATGGGACAGGCCTTGGAGGATGCCACAGGGAACCCTCTGAAACTGAAACTAGAAACAGCATTCCTGGGAATATGGGGCCAAACTGATCCTACTGGGTATCAAAAGCTACTGATTAATTTCAATATAATGGTGGCTAAAAAGGACATAACCAGGAAATGGGGATCAGGGACACCACCGGGATGCAATGAATGGCGGGAAAGTATGGACAGATGCTGCATCTTGGAAAGGGAAGTGTAACGGGGTAGAGGCAAGGAAAAGAAATAAGAGAAAATATGAGGCGGATGGGAGGTGGGGTAGATAACTCACTGGAACCCCATGTGGACTCTGTGAATTGGTGGACAATCCCAGAAATGGAGGGGGGAGATAAGAGCCCACGGGGCACCCAAAGGACGCTGAAGGGCCAACGGAGGCAAAGTTTAGAGACACTACGGGCCTGATTACAACTTTGGAGGAGGTGTTAATCCGTCCCAAAAGTGACGGTAAAGTGACGGATATACCACGAGCCGTATTACGAGTTCCATAGGATATAATGGGCTCGTAATACGGCTGGTGGTATATCCGTCACTTTACCGTCACTTTTGGGGCGGGTTAACACCTCCTCCAAAGTTGTAATCAGGCCCTAAATGTCCATAGCGCTAGTCCCCCATACTTTTGTATGAAACTGCGTTGACAAGGAGATGTACCAAAGGGAAGAGGGAGGGGGGAGTTTCTGGTTTCTTTCCTTTCAATGTTTTTGGTTACATGCCTTTGTTTCCTTTAGAACTGTAAACAATAAAACTCAATAAAAACATTTTACAAGGCCATATCAGTGCTATCTGGTGAGGAAAGGAGAGAACCGACATCAACGTGCCTGGGTGGCACCTATATAGGTATAACAGTTGACGCAGAGCCAAACACCACCACCTACTGGCACGCAGGGATACTGTTCAAAACTCTTCCAGATCCAAACTGACGTCTGAGATATTCTAAGGTAAGGAATCTTCAGCTAGACGTCTCTATCAGATACATTTGAGCAGTACCTATACATGCCATTAGATGGTGCCCTGCAACTGTGCAGGGATGCCATTCTGCTTTAAAAATTATCACTGGGCCTGTATAGGGGCTGCTCTAACGCGCTGTCAAGTTGATTTCGAGATTGTCCATAACCCCAGATGCAGAGCTCTGACAGCAAGTTGGCTTTGACCATTGTGCAGATTCCTAGACTTGGGATCTTATTAGCGGGAAGAGCCCAACTTATAGAATGGGGGAAGATGGGAGGGCTATTTGAGGTACTGGGTTTTTCAGAACCGGTACTGATCCGGTAACCCAGTGGTGCCAGGGTACACCCAAAGACCTCGGGTACTTTCCTGATTCAGACCACAGAAACTCAGAGTCTTCTAGGTGAAGTCAAAGATCGAATTTATTGGCTGCAACCAAGTAACAAGCATCCTAGAAGTACAACAGCACGGTTTGTATGTTCTCAGGAGACTGTGTTTCAATGCAAAGTCAGGTTTCCTTATATACAGTTTTTTAAGCTTCAGGCAAACATTCTTGACATTTTGGTTGGTCATTCACATGTTTTCACTACAAAGGAAAAAACAGTGTCATGATGAAACCTCATATTTCATGTCATCCAACCCATAATAAATTACCCGGCAAGGCCTAGTATTTTACATCAGATAAGTGTGGACCCCCAATAAAAACGGGCACCTCCCCCTCGTAAAGTAAGAAGAAGAAAAGAGCAGGTGCAGGTGTGAGCAAGATTAGGCAGGGTGTGTGAGCGATAATAAGGGTTTTATGGCATGGTGTGCCTTGATGCTATCTGATTCGGCCACTGGGAGAGGGACTGACCAAACAGGTTTGGCCTGAGGCAATGGTTCCAGCTTGCCCAGGTCAGAGAAAAGTCATTCAAGGTGTACGTGTCCTTGGAATCAAATCTGACTGTATTATAAGCCTATGTGAGGGCAACTTTTAAAAATGGCTGCCGTGTATAAAATGGGAGCCACGAGTGCAGGACGAAAATGGCGATTTCGAGGTGAAAACGCTGCTGGAATTGAGCGAAAATGCTCATGCTTAGTGTACTAGTCATTATCGGTCTTTTGATACTAAAATCGTACTGCTGTGGCAAAGTAAATTACATGGGTCCAGAATTTTTAGAACCACAAACCCTCCTTTTGCCCTTACATAGGCAATAAACCTATTCTCATGCTAATCTGAGTACAGGTCTATGTTTCTAAAGTCGTTGAGATGTTGCTGTAACATCATCCTAGTATTTAGCTTGCCTCTTGGTGCAGGTTTCCTTATGCATGATGTAACACAGAGGCCACATATGGCAGGATAAAGTAAGGAATACCTCTATCTGCAGTAGGTGGCATAAGATCACACACCCAACAATTAGTGATGTTCACTACTAACTAGTGTTGATGCAGAAGCTGTACAAAAGAATTGCTTACGAATTCTGATCTTCTAACCTGCTCATGTTCAGGAAAAGGGTGAAAAGAGTGCAAAGAAACAATAGTAGGAAAAGACATAGGTTGGGAAGTGGGTGCAGAAGTCAATTGAGTAGAGAAAAACAATCCCACCCATAAACGACAACGTCATGTTTAAAAGACACTAGAAAACACGTTATTAAGAACATATAGACAACGGGAGAAAGTAGTGACCACTATTACAAATGAAATAATAATTTTTCACAACCCTAACCAAAAAGCAAATCCTAAAATTATCTAGTAACATTTTTAGGGCTCCTCTGCATTTCAGTAATTTTGGTATGTTCAGGTGGAACAGTGGTGACTCTCATCAATGCTCTAAGGTGAAAAGGGGGTACTCTTTCCACAGAAAATGGACTTTATTCTGCTTTTACTAAACAGAATAGTACTTTAAAACAATGCCAGCAAAACAATCAGTCTCCTAACACCTAGTCTATACAATCACACGGAAACCTCTTGTGAAACCAACTATGCCCAGAGTCTGTTCAAAAAGCCTCTCTGGCAGGCTTCTATTGTCCATCAAATTTTCTTTTGTTGTTTTCTTTCACATGGGCCTCTCAATTCAGGCCTCTTCGTGAGAAAAGTACTGCTTAGTTGGAGTGCCCTCCTGGCAAACACCCACAGCTCACTCGAAAGTCTCAATGTCTTAAAGCAATGCACCAGTGTCTCTCCTCTGTGGCAGATACTACAAACAATGTGCTCTTCATTGATCAAGGGCACAAATCATCTCGTGCAGACCCAAGCACCATTAATTGGGAAATAGCTCAAGCTCAGCAGCACTTTCAGACTCCAACACTCATTATTTAGTGTCAGAGGACGCTCAAGCTGCTCTTTCATGGGCACCACAATATAGTGCCTTTTTCCAAACTTGAAATCTCCGGTGCACTGCCCTTCTTCCGTTGGAGCAAAGAAAAGGGGGTGTGTGGCCAAAACTCAGGCCAAGGGGCTCAAGGGATTGCACACTGTCAGAGGTTACCAGCACATGACAGGTAGAGAAATGAAATCTCAAAACAGCTCTGCCATCAACAACAGGAATCCTTCTCTTTAGCTCTTTTACACTGAAACTTTGGTTTTGTGATGTCCAACGCCGTCTGATGGAGCAAGTACGATACCATGCGATGGCGATCGCTGTCCAGCTTTGCTACTTTCTGGGTGCTGAGACTGTAGGGCCAAAACGTCAGTCTTTCATCTGTAGCTGTCACTGATGGGAATTAGGCTTAAATCAATGTCCTGCAGGTTATTATGACTTGATACCCGCAGAATCTAGTGACGTAGGAAATGTGCCACAGTTGTTAGTTCCCTTCAATTTAGTACAAAAACAGTTCATGGTTTTTAACAAGGGGACTGCAAGCAGGTGGTCTGCAATCTTCAAAGGAGTAGCCATACACCATGGGCATAAAATACAAAGACAAAGGCAGAAGGGCAAAACAAGGTCTCTAGCATCTTTAATTGGGTTCTCTCCATTATTCTCTGCCATCTATAGCTACATGAGAATTCTATCTGAATGGATTTCCTCACACAGTGGAATTGTCTAATGGGGTAAACACATATTTTCCTCAATGATTAAGTCTAGGTGTTCCTCCTTATCTTAGAACATCTCAATAGAGAAATCACATGATACCGATTATCAGGGTCATGTAGAAACCTTCCTTTAAAAACTGTGCATCAGGTGCACTATGCAATACACAGGCTAATAGTCAAATGTGCAAACAAAAAGACAAGAACTACAGGGTCCTGATATTTGCATGATTAGGACACATCTGATCCCACCAAAAATTAAAGTAGCAGGAACATAAGGGAACCGAAAACCAAATTAAAATAGACATTGAAAATTCGTCATGTTCAAAAAGGTAAACATAAGATATCTCCTATTGAGATGGAAAACTTGTCTTACTATAATATTGAGTCAGTTAACCAGTCTATCGCTACCCTGACAGTCAGGCTGGAAAACATTGAAGCAGGCCTAAGGCAAATTCTTGAAAACCAGTCTGGTCATACCAAAGGGAATTCTACAAAACATGGGGGTCCCTGGTACATCACTGCAGTCTGGAAATGTGAACCTGAACAATACATCAATAATAATAAAAGGTCTGACTGGTGAAAGGAATTTGAAAAAGAGAAATGGGACTAGGACATAGCTAAAATCTCAATAACTAAGCATGATGCGACATTGGTCAGGGGAAGTAACAAAAGAAAAAATCTATAGGAAGAACAAAAAAATTATTTGGGTGATAGTCAGGCATGTGACACAACACCGAGAGTACGGGTGATACACAAAGGCCAAAGTTACACAAATTTTAACTCTACCGTTGGTGACTACACCATATACGGTACTCCTAGCTAATGTTTCAGTTCCTTCTTCAGGAAAAAATGAAAACCTGGTTTTCTTTTAAGGAACAAAAGCCATATGCTACTTAGGAAACAGAACATCATTAACTAATGTAATATAGAAATTAGGCCACCTTGAGTCACAGATCTATAATTTCATCCTTAGGTCCAATCAAGGCTACATAAATGTAGGGCTGCCTGTTCCTTTAAGGGAAGGGGCAGTAACGTGACTAACTGCAGGTGACACACTTTGATCCTGTATATCTCTTTTTATTTTCCTTCAATACCATTATAGCCAAATAGACATGCACTGGTGAAGTGTTGTCTCTTATGTTCACAGCATGAAATATCATTATCTGTGGAATTTAGTAACCAGAACAAGTTCAACCAACTGTTGCGTAGCGATGGGCATCGTCATGACCATCCCCTCACAACACAGGGGAGCTTGTAATAGTATCAAAAGCAGCAACAAACATGCAAAAAAAACAAATAAAAAATAATTAAAACGCACAAAACGTCAAGCTATCAGATATACTTGATGTGTATCAAGCACAAAAAGCATAGACAAAACATTAGCATGTGTGAATAAGCGGTGACACACAACACCATGTCATGTACTTTATGCACTGTAAACCTGCAGCCCAAAACCCAATATTTGGGCCTGTTTAATTTGTCAGGTTTAAAATCCTTACCCTCCTTTTGACAGTAGATCACCAGGCAATGGAAATCTGCTGTCAAATATAACTTTACTGTTTCTCTTCTAACATACAGGACCAGCAAGAACAATTCATGATAGGACCAAATACACGAAAATAAATTTCCATTACTTAACTGTTACCCTCTTGTCAGTTACTTCGCAACATCAAGCCACCTTAGTTTTACCTTTCTAAAAGTAAAAATTGTTACACTGACACTCCATATTAATTTGGCACCTACAATTTCCACTGTGAAAAATAAGTCTTAATTGGCAAATCGTTCTCATTAAGGCATGTAGCCTTCAAAATTTTAGAAAAGGGCTGCATCTTATTTTCTGTCTAAGACTTGATGCAACACTTCGTTTTCTGTCAAATAAAAGCAACTAGCAGGCATCATTTTATTTTTTTAGAGCGGAGACACAAATGTATCAGTTCTGCAGAGCATTTAACATGATATTGGGACTTTCGAAGAAACCCCTTTTTTTAATATTTTCCCTTTGGAATTAAGGCCCGTATTTATACTTTTTTTAGCGCCGCATTTGCGCCGCTTTTTGACGCAAAACGGCGCAAACCTACAAAATACAATGGCATTTTGCAAGTTTGCGCCGTTTTTGCGTCAAAAAACGACGCAAATGCGGCGCAAAAAAAGTATAAATACGGGCCTAAGTTCTTTAATTGTATTGATGTTCTTCTGGAGAAACCAGAAATCCCACTTTTAGAGGCCCGTAGGGTCATTCTGCATTTCACAGAGACAAGGCCCTTATTTAAAAGGTCACAAGTGTCAACATGACAGCCTCCTCCATTGTTTATGGGAAAACTAAAGATAGCATCTCAGCAGCGTGACTTGAGCCAGCCTCTGTAGCTCTCCTAGCTTCTGCCACTCTGAATCTGTCAAAGACAGTAGGCCTTCCTGTTTTCCTTCTAACCTGCAATAATTCACTCTATTTAAAAAAAAAAATGTTTTCCTTTTTAGGCGCTAAAAAAATTTATCTCTATTTCCAGATTATTAAACTACATTTACTGTGAATAATTCACAAACCTTAATAACACACATACCAGTTGTTAGAATAAATGCTTGTTGCAATCCCATGCAATGGTACATATTTAATCAACCTCGAATGAATGAACGTCTCAGTAGGCCCAGCTGAAGTTAGAAACAAGCCTTTGTACTGGCACATTGACTCATTGAATCATAAGAAGGCACAACCTGCAAATATATATCAAACCTAAATGTATGCATTTACTGAAGCCTGAGACACTTTAAAAAGTACTCTGAATGAAAGAAAATGCAGTTTAAACAGTGCTTTTGCCCAAAATCGACTTTGATATTTTAGGCATTAAAAATCAATATCCTACAATTTTCTTGCATAATATGCATTACCAGAATGTCTATTACACAATCCATGAGTCAGCCATTGAAAATATTAACTTTATACTTTATAGAAATGAGCTTGTTTGCTCCTGCGCCAAGGGAAAATTGCACATACAAATGTCATTTTAGCTGTGCAACATAACTTAAATTAAATTTTAATGCTAGGAGGTCATAGTATAGGTATTAAGCTTTATAAATATAAAAAAACGATTTTGAAAGGCACTTATTTTTTAAATAATTTTTCCATAATTAATAATTTTCTTTTCTTTTTTTAAAAAAAAACCAATTATTATTTTTTTTGTGATAATTCCACATTTAAAAGCAAGCTGCATACCTTGCCTATTATTTGGGATACATTAACTCACAAGCCTAAGCGCATAAGCCTAACTTGAAATGCGTCACATTTTTGCGCCACTTTCATTTAAAAGGAAGGTTATGCAAAATTCCACCCGTGTTTAACTGGGAAAGTGCTGGCTGAATTGAACATTACTATCAAATATACTGCAGCTGAAAAGTTTGCCTGTGAACATCTAATACAATGCATCTAAGAAAAATGCTGTAAATTTATTTATTTTTTTGCAAACATAGATAATTTCGTTTTTTTTGGGGGGCCCTATTTATATCTATTGAATGTGTTTTCTAATTTATTAAGCATTTAACGGCAGTTTTGTATATGTGCACAATTGCTCATTCTATAAATTAAAGAGCAACATATAGCTATGTTAGCACATCACATGGTTCATTTCTGGATTTTTTCTAAGTTTCTACTTAATATTAATTAACCAACATTTTACTTAACAAACTGAAAACATCAAGAAGACCCACAAACACACATTGAGCTCATTTCAGATATAAACAGAAAACACTCAGGACACACAATACAGCGCGCTTTAGCCATTTTTCATAAATAGCGCCGTCGCAATTTACTTACAGAACCGTTTGCAGATCCTAGTTGTAAGTCATATTTACAAGAGAAAAGAAAACTTTTCTCAATAGTGTTCCAAAAAACTGCAAAAACAGCCTCACAGACATTTATTTCCAAGAATAGCGGACCCATACTTTATTAAACGTGATGGGGCCCACTCCGTGCTTCACATATAGTTCATAGGTTGGAGTTCCAATCGGAGGAACCGGACATGAGTCCTCCAACCGGGAGTCCCTTTTACAACCAAGACAAAACAAATTTCCAAGTCTGCTAAGACCAGGCATCTTCGCTCACTAGTCTAGCTTCAAACTTCAAAGGATTATCGTTTACGATAGTCTCGTGAATACACGAGTCCTTCGGCTTTGGTACTTGCAAGTTCCAAATCAAAGTGATCCCGAAGGGATACCAAACCAAATGTCCAACTAAGGACCAAACCAAGTGTCCAACTAAGGACTGGGAGACGCTCCACTTATACTTAACTGAAAATATCGATGACGTCACCAGAAGACTCGTCTTATCGTTTCGCTCTACCAAACATCAAGGGTCCAAATCAGGGTGATAGCCAGGGCAGCAGTCCTTCGTAGCCGTCGGGAAGCGGGGAACCTCGCAGCAAAGACTTTCGGACCACGTCGACATGCAGGGGTCGATGAAGTGGCGGCCTTCCTCCAGAATTTTCACTCGAAGCTCCTCACGGACCTCAGGCTTGGACCGGTACCGCTGGTATCGCCCCACGTTTGGCGCCAACTGAGGTACTGGGTTTTTCAGAACCGGTACTGATCCGGTAACCCAGTGGTGCCAGGGTACACCCAAAGACCTCGGGTACTTTCCTGATTCAGACCACAGAAACTCAGAGTCTTCTAGGTGAAGTCAAAGATCGAATTTATTGGCTGCAACCAAGTAACAAGCGTCCTAGAAGTACAACAGCACGGTTTGTATGTTCTCGGGAGACTGTGTTTCAATGCAAAGTCAGGTTTCCTTATATACAGTTTTTTAAGCTTCAGGCAAACATTCTTGACATTTTGGTTGGTCATTCACATGTTTTCACTACAAAGGAAAAAACAGTGTCATGATGAAACCTCATATTTCATGTCATCCAACCCATAATAAATTACCCGGCAAGGCCTAGTATTTTACATCAGATAAGTGTGGACCCCCAATAAAAACGGGCACCTCCCCCTCGTAAAGTAAGAAGAAGAAAAGAGCAGGTGCAGGTGTGATCAAGATTAGGCAGGGTGTGTGAGCGATAATAAGGGTTTTATGGCATGTGTGCCTTGATGCTATCTGATTCGGCCACTGGGAGAGGGACTGACCAAACAGGTTTGGCCTGAGGCAATGGTTCCAGCTTGCCCAGGTCAGAGAAAAGTCAATCAAGGTGTACGTGTCCTTGGAATCAAATCTGACTGTATTATAAGCCTATGTGAGGGCAACTTTTAAAAATGGCTGCCGTGTATAAAATGGGAGCCACGAGTGCAGGACGAAAATGGCGATTTCGAGGGGAAAACGCTGCTGGAATTGAGTGAAAATGCTCATGCTTAGTGTACTAGTAATTATCGGTCTTTTGATACTAAAATCGTACTGCTGTGGCAAAGTAAATTACATGGGTCCAGAATTTTTAGAACCACATATTGAGGAAATGTGTGGTTAGAGAGAGTCTTTATCAAAAAGAGGGTTACAAAAGGTAAGTAACATGTTCTTCTGATTGAGACTTCTAACCGCAGACTCCTCACCTTTTGAAGGGATACTGGAGCAGTACCTATTAGGGAATAGGTGCATTAATTGGCTTTAACCAAGGTCTGTAGTACTGAGTCGGCAAACCTGGCTGTCCAGACAGTAGAACTTTGTGAATGTACTAAGCGATGCTCACCTAGTAAACTGACAGATGTTCAAGATAGGAACTCTGCATGCCAACACAGTGGTAGCAGCTTTGACCCTAGTGGAATGGGCTTGCAAATCTTCTGGAGGCTGCTTTTTGGATGTACAAGTTGTAGGAGTTCTCTTTTGTATGGCCTTGCCTAGTGAACACAGCTAACAGATGATCATCCACCTGGTGTTCTTTGACACAATCAATATAAAAGCTCGGGTATCTTCCTAAGAGGGCTGAGGCAGAGCAAAGAAGGTCGGCAGGGCGATGGTTTGACTGACATGGAATGGCATTACTACATTGGTAAGAAGGATGCTTGCGTCCACAGAACCAGTTTGCCTGGAGAGAAGGTGATATACGGTGGGTTAACACAAAGAGCCTGAAGCTCACTCATTTGCTGAGGTGATGGTGACAAGGAACACCTTCTTGAGGGTGAACAGCAACAAGGGACAGCTGTGAAGCAGCTCAAAGAGGATGCACATTAAATATGTAAGGACCAAATTAAGATCCGACTGAGGCATGACGAAAGGAAAGGGAGGAAACAAGTGTTAGAGTCCTATAAATAAATAAAAACCTCCCAACAGATGACTTAAATAATGAGGCTGGTCTGGCAACCTTAAAAAGACCAAAAGGTACCCTTTAATCCTTTAGCTGTGCCCAAAGCAAAACCTTGCTAGGCAAGAGAAAAACAATAAAACTTCATGTACAGTTTTTGCAGGACACCTGACTGTCAAGATGATATCAATCTCCTCCGGAAAAAGGTCAAAAGGTGTTCAGCTTTCTCATCTCCATTCATGAAGGTGGAGACTGAGAAGGCCCAGGTGCAGAACCCTTCCCTGTTGTTGCAATAGCATGTCCTCCCCGAGGGCAGCCTGATCAGAGGGCAGATGGCCAAGCCCAGGAGTTATGGCTACTATGCTCAATCCAGGGCCTCTAGGACAACTTGGGCCTTGCCGTTCCTGATCTTCTTTAGAACTCGGGTCAAGAACGGTATCGGCGGGAAGGAGTACTGAACTCCTGAGTTGCACTCCAGACGGAAATCATCCCCTAGCGAGTGATGGCTTAGAAACTCCAACACACAGAATTGTTGACACTGCAAGTTATCTGAGGTGACAAATAGGTACAGCCAAAGTTCTCCCCCTTTGCAGACAAAACCCTTTGCCACCTCTGGGTTTAAACTGCCACTAGTGATCCATTGAGCATACACAATTGAGCTTGTTCGCCCTCACATCCAAAGAACCTGCAAGGTGGGTCACCACCAAGAAGATCCCTTAATGTTCCAGCCATTTCCAGAGGTGTGGGGCATCCTGGCACAAGGTCCAGGACCCCACACTACCATGCTTGTTGCCTTACCACATGGCAGTGGTGTTGTCCATAAGCACCTGCACCAACCTCCATTTGATGGATAAAGGAAGACTTTCAATGGCAAGCGTATTGGCCTCCACTCCACAAGGTTGATATAGAGCCAGGCCTTGGCCGGAGACCAGAGGCCTCTAATACCCACCTCTCCCAGAGAGCTGTCCCAACCCAGAAGGGATGCATTGGTCACCAGTGTCAGCTCTGGGTTGGGTGAAGAGAGAGGTCGCCACTGACCCTACAGCAGTCCAGTAACGACTACTGCAGATCTTTTGCAGTCTTCCCCAAGGTTTAGGCATTATCTGAGAGGTCCCCATGAAGTTGGGCCCACTGAGACTTCAGATTCCACTGCAGAGTTGACATGTGCCAACTGGCTTGCTTGCCCAGGAGGATGCATGAAGCCATAAGCCATAGTAGCCTCAGAGCCATCCTCACTGCAATTCAGGACAGAGGCTGAAACATTGGATCATAGCCTGAATGTCCTGCAATCTACTTTCCTGAGGAAAGGGGCAAACCTGAACCATGTCCTCCTCCAGATGTAGGGAGATCTAGATAAATTGTCTCCTGGTCAGTAGGGTACTAGTGTGGTGAAAAAGATTTAAGATAAAACTATCTCAATATCTATCCAAAGATTATCTTTATTTAGGATGATATTGGGTAGGATTAAAACCAGTTAGCTCCCTTCTATACGATTGGGCATCCAGGTGTCTACAGAAGTACTAATAGGGAACTTAGGCCCTCATTACAAGCTGGGGCGTCAGTATACCGCCAGTGCTGGCGGTATATCTGGCTCCCTATTTTGACTTTTCCGCTGGGCCAGCAGACGATAACAGTGTTACCATCCGCTGGCCTAGCGGAAAAGTCCCATCAACATTGCAGCCTGCTCGTAATAGAGCCGGCGACAATGTGGATGTGCAGCGGGTGCAGTAGCACCCATCGTGCATTTCACTGCCCGAAATTCATGCAGTGACATGAGCAATGGGGCTGTGCCTGGGGGCCCCTGCACTGCCCATGCCAAGTGCATGGGCAGTGCAGGGGCCCCCAGGGGCACCCCAAGTCCCCCTTACCGCCAGCCTTTCCATGGCGGTGTTTACCACCGAGGACAGGCTGGTGGTTGGGGACTCATAATGCCCAGGGCAGCGGTGCTTGCACCGCTCCCCTGGGGATTATGACCGCCAGGCGGAAGCCTGGCGGTATTGTGGAGGGGCCGGCGGTATGGCCGTGGCTATTGCACCACGGTCATATTAGCTGGCAGAACACCGCCAGCCTGTTGGCGGTGTTACCGCCAGCTCACTGCCGGCCGCCAGGATTGTAATGAGGCCCTTTGTTCTCAAAGCATAAGTCTTCTATCCTTTTTCAGGGCAAAACGTCTTCTATTCCCTACAGTCTACTGCATGCCTGTTATATCCAGCATGCATATAGTAAGACTAATTCCTACCTGTGTCTTCTAAACCTTTCCTGAAAATTCAATACCAAAGGGAAGTTTCCATGGTAGATTGGTATGTCATACGCTATCCATTATTGTTAATACAACATCCAAAGTGAATCAAACGTAGTGAATTGAAAGACTGCACACAGTGTACATTCTGGGCGTATGGCGATCCCCTTATACTCTTTGTCCACCCATAACACGTGTACTCAGAGAACCATATTCCTTTCACTTACCCTGCAACTATCAGAGGAGGGCCTCATCAGTCTCTAGGAGGGGGGTTTCCCTTATTGTCGCACACTGGAAAGTCAGAACATATACCTTAATATCCAAATCATAGTTCAAACTGGGACCAGTTTAAAGCAAAATTTGGCAATCCCATTTATTATCAATTTTTTTTCCATTAGCTACCTTTCCGAGTGATCCTTCTGTATCTCACGTTTCTTCATATTCTGGCCTTGTATGCAATGAATTTCTGATACAGTATTCTAGTATGCTATATCTGACCTGTGCTGCGGGGTCTTCAGTCCTCAGAGGCCACGTGATGTCTGTGCAATTATTTATTTATTTGTTTTTCCCCCATGTCAGGTTATGCATACATCTTCATACTCATAGAGGCTGGTTATGTGGTTCTTATCAAACCTTCACAAACCACCACATGTGCTCTCACCAGGACCCGCACATGTTTGTCCCCACATTCATTCTCTTCTCTTATGTGCCTTGTATCATCACCTTATCCTACTGTATGTAAATCACGTACCTAGTAAACCAGTACCTTGTAGGGCTTGGTATATCACCCTTATCCTGTCCGCCCGGGTACTGTCTTAGCATGTTACCGCAAACAGCCTCCACACTTGCATAACAAAAATTCATGCCATACATATTGCAAGGTTGCGGGCCATAGGGAGCCTTTGCCTTGCTCCCACCATTTTTTAGCCAGCCCGTCCCCCATCCCCCTTACTTCATCAAAGGGAATCCTCCTTTCCGTACCGATGTCAGGCCGCTGCTCAATATCCCCATTGTTAGCTGGGGCTTTTGTTTCCAATCGTCCAAAGGCAGGTACCTGTGTCGCTGCTTTTGTTGTGTCATCGGGCTGTGCCTGCTGTTTGGAATGATTAGAATTATAGCAGCTCCTGCTCGTGTGGAGCTGCTGCTGCCCCCAGGTGGGCATTCTTTTTAATTGAAGAATCTGACATTGCCAAGGCTTATTACCAAATTTTAGAAGTGCTTTGGGACAAAAATGTGTAAATATACTGGACAATGTGTAATTGCATAAAAACTCCCAAAACATTCTTAACTAATCACAATTATATTTGACCATTAATTAAGGATCCTTGTAGCGGAGGCACCGTACACATTGGGGGACCTTAATATTCTATGCCTAGTCAATACCTGTATTGAGGTTATGATCGTAGTTGAGCCCCCATTTTTCTTTCATTTCTACTAATATTCCTTTTCGCATATCTGGTGGCCCGATATTCAAATCCTTTTATCAATAGAGGTATGTAAATCAACTTGGCGTACATACATCAATGTTCACTCTGATGTCAATCCACAAATGTTATTATCCCTATTTCTGGATCTGCAAAATATCCTTATCTGTTATTTATTTAGGCCCAGGGTATTTCACCGTTCAGACCCCATACATCCGTATGGAATCTAAACACCCACCTCTGTTCCCTCATAAACAAAGTTCAGGCAGGGTCCATTGTTGCTGTTGTGGCCTGTTCAAGGACAGACCACATGAAGTAATCGACCTCATGTCCTCTCTCAAAAAAGTGTTGCATTAGCTTTGTTGTTGTCTTTTTGCTGTTCGTTGTGCTGCGATGCTCATTAATGCGTGTCTTGATTGCTCTTGTAGTTATACCTATATATCTAAGCCCACATTTGCATGTTATTATATACACCACATTCTTCACATTACAGTTGGAAAAGCTCCTTAACTCCTAGGGTGTACGTAACCCCAGGTCCAGAACCAGTCCAGAACCGGTTGTTTTCTTGTTAAATGGCATACATTGCAATTTCCACATGGGTGGTGGTCTACTACTGGGGGAAGGTCCCTTATACTTCCTGAGTGTTTGAAAGCAAAAAAAGGGGCTTCCAAATCCAACCCATCTGTGCGTAAGAACCTCCATTCCCAGCATCAGAACATCACTAGGGAGGAAAGGCAAGCTATTACTGAATTATCTAGGGCAGAAATCATTGTCATAAAGCCAGTAGATAAAGGAGGGGCCTTCATGATCTTGCCAGAGACAACATACAGAGATGAGCGTCTTAGGCTTCTAAATCAAGAAAGAAATTATAAAAGACTCTAAAGAGACCCCACTAGAGAAACAGTGGAAGATATTGACTTTTTGATAATGAGAGGCCTGGAGAGTGGTTAGATCACGAAGAAGAAAGCACAGTTCCTTAAGAATCCAGATCCTAAGATACCCTATTTCTATATTCTACCTAAAGTCCACAAAGGGACTATCCCTCCCCCGGGACGCCCAATTGTTTTGAGGATTGGATCTGTACTAGAACCCTTGTCAAAATTTTGAGATAGCTTCCTGAGACCCATAGTACAAAAAACCTTTACCTACTTAAAAGATATGAAGGAGGTGTTACATCTATTCAATGAGATGCCTTTTAGCCCAGAATTGGAACTTCTGATTGGGCTAGATGTTGAAACCCTGTATACAAGCATCCCCAGGAAGAGACTTCTTACAAGAGTCAGCTTAGGATTCTATCACACCGAAAGACTTACTGGGTGTACATGTCACTCACTCGCAATTATTTTGAGTATGAGGGCGATTCTTCCTCCAGATCCATGGGACATCTATGGGGAGCACATTCGCCCCAAGTCTGGCCTGTCTGTATGTCTATCACCTTGAGAGATCTATGATTCTGACAGAGGAGAACCCATATCTGTAGGAGGCTGGCCTGGCTTATAGTGGGTACCTTGTGGTACTTACACCCTGTGCCCGGTCCACTTATCCCTTATTAGTAGAATAGAGGTGTTTCTAGCAGCTTAGGCTGATAGAAGGTAGCTATGGCAAAGCAGCTTAGGCTGAACTAGGAGACATGCAAAGCTCCTACTATACCACTTGTATCATATGCACAATATCATAAGAAAACACAATACTCAGAGTTAATAAAAAATAAAGGGACTTTATTTTTATGACAATATGCCACAAGTATCTCAGTGAGTACTCTTAGTAAGAAGGTAAGTAATATACACAAGTTATATGTACACAAACCCAAAACAGGTAAGTAAGAGTAAGAAAAGTAATGCAAACAGTGTAGAATTACAATAGGATGCAATAGACAAACATAGGCCTAGGGGCAACACAAACTATATACTCCAAAAGTGGAATGCGAATCACAAATGGACCCCAGACCTATGGGAGCTTGTAGAGGGTCACTGGGACTGTAAGAAAACAGTTAGGGTGTCCAAGATACCCCACCCCAAGACCCTGAAAAGTAGGGGTAAAGTTCACCTACTACCCCAATAGGACACAATAGTTGTGATAGGGGGATTCCGCAAGAACCACAAACACCAGCAAAGCACTGAAGATGGATTCCTGGACCTGAGGACCTGCAAGGCAAGGGGACCAAGTCCAAGAGTCGCGATAGTGTCCAGGGGGGGCAGGAGCCCAGGAAACCCCGGATGAAGGTAGAAGGAAGCTGCCTCCGGATGGAAGAAGCTTGGAATTCTGCACAACGAAGAGGACTAGGAACTTCTCCTTTGGATGGAAGATGTCCCACATCGCGATGAAGGTTGCAGAAGTGTTCCCATGCAGAAATACCGCAAACAAGCCTTGCTAGCTGCAAGGGTCATAGTAGAGGTTTTTGGGTGCTGCTGGGCACCAGGAAGGACCAGGATGTCGCCCCTTGGAGGAGGAGACAGAGGGGGCGCTTAGCAACTCAGTGAGCTCCTGCAGAAGCAGGCAGCACCCGCAGAAGTACCCAAACAGGCACTTAGAAGATTTGTGAACTGGAGCTGGCTCAGAGTCACAAAGGAGGGTCCCACGATGCTTGAGGCCAACTTAGAGGGTTGAGCACTGCAGGACAGAGTGCTGGGGACCCAGGCTATGCTGTGCATGAAGGAAATCCTAGAAGAGTGCACAGGAACCGGAGCAGCTGCAAATCACGCAGTACACAGGTTTGCAGTCTAGCGTGGGAAGGCAAGGACTTACCTCCACCAAACTTGGACTGAAGGATCACTGGACTGTGGGAGTCACTTGGATAGAGTTCCTGTGTTCCAGGAACCATGCTCATCAGGATGAGAGGGGACCCAGAGGACCGGTGATGCAGTCTTTTGGTGCCTGCGTTAGCAGGGGGAAGATTCCGTCGACCCATGGGAGATTTCTTCTTGGCTTCCAGTGCAGGATGAAGGCAGATGACCCCCAGAGCATGCACCACCTGGAAACAGTCGAGAAAGCAGGCAGGATGAAGCGATACAAGGTTTTTAGTAGTCGTCTTTCTACTTTGTTGCAGTTTTGCAGGCGTCCTGAGCAGTCAGCAGTCGATCCTTTGGCAGAAGGTGAAGAGGGAGATGCAGAGGAACTCTGGTGAGCTCTTGCATTCGTTATCTGACGAATTCCCCAGAGGAGAGACCCTAAATAGCCAGAAAAGGAGGTTTGGCTACCAAGAAAGGATGATTGGCTACCAAGAGAGGTAAGAGCCTATCAGAGGGGGTCTCTGACGTCACCTGCTGGCACTGGCCACTCAGAGCAGTCCAGTGTGCCCCCAATACCTCTGTTTCCAAGATGGCAGAGGTCTGGGACACACTGGAGGAGCTCTGGGCACCTCCCCTGGGAGATACTGGTCAGGGGAATGGTCACTCCCCTTTCCTTTGTCCAGTTTGCCACCAGAGGAGGGCTGGGGGATCCCTGAACCGGTGTAGACTGGCTTATGCAGAGATGGGCACCATCTGTGCCCATCAAAGCATTTCCAGAGGCTGGGGGAGGCTACTCCTCCCCAGCCCTTCACACCTATTTCCAAAGGGAGAGGGTGTAACACCCTCTCTCAGAGGAAATCCCTTGTTGTGCCTTGCTGGGCCAGGGCTGCCTGGACCCCAGGAGGGCAGAATCCTGTCTGAGGGGTTGTCAGCAGCTGCAGTGGAAACCCCGGAAAGGCAGTTTGGCAGTACTCGGGTTCTGTGCTAGAGAGCCGGGGGATCATGGAATTGTCCCCCCAATACCAGAATGGTATTGGGGTGACAATTCCATGATCTTAGACATGTTACTTGGCCATGTTCTGAGTTACCATTTTGACGCCATACATAGGTAGTGACCTATGTATAGTGCACGCGTGTAATGGTGTCCCCGCACTCACAAAGTCCGGGGAATTTGCCCTGAACGATGTGGGGGCACCTTGGCTAGTGCCAGGGTGCCCACACACTAAGTAACCTGGCACCCAACCTTCACCAGGTGAAGGTTAGACATATAGGTGACTTATAAGTTACTTATGTGCAGTGAAAATGGCTGTGAAATAACGTGGACGTTATTTCACTCAGGCTGCAGTGGCAGGCCTGTGTAAGAATTGTCTGAGCTCCCTATGGGTGCCAAAAGTAATGCTGCAGCCCATAGGGATCTCCTGGAAGCCCAATACCCTGGGTACCTCAGTACCATATACAAGGGAATTATATGGGTGTACCAGTGCAATGAGAATTGGTAAATTTAGTCACTAGCCTGCAGTGACAAATTTAGAAAGTAGAGAGAGCATAAACACTGAGGTTCTGGTTAGCAGAGCCTCAGTGATACATTTAGGCACCACACAGGGAACACATACAGGGCACATACTATGAGCACTGGGGTCCTGCCTGGCAATATGAGTAATAAAGAATTGAATTTCCTTGATCTAAAGATCTCTGCAGAGAAAGACTTTTGTATATGGAGGTCTTCTATAAAGCAACAGACAGGAACAACTTACTCCGCTACAGTAGCTTTCACCCCAAGAGTTTATGAGATAACCTCCCAGTAGGGCAATTTCTTCATCTCAGAAGAAACTGCACAGAAAGCTAAGACTACATAAAACATGCTGAGGTCCTTACCAGGAAACTCAGAGAAAGAGGATACCCACACAGGGTTTTAGACAAAGCAGACAAAAGGGCATATAATAGTAATAGAGATTCTTTGCTGGAAGACCGCCCTGAACAAACAAAGGAGAATGTCATATGCGTAACAACCTACACTCCTTTATCCAACATAGTTAGATTGTCAAAAAGCATTGGAGATTCTTACGCACAGGTGGGTTGGATTTGAAAGCCCCTTTGGTTGCTTTCAAACGCTCAGGAAGTAAAAGGGACCAGATTGTTCATACTAGACCAGGGATGGTGCAATGAACTTACAGACGAAGGACACTGTGGAATCATCATTATCAAAAATACTTTATTCGATTGAATAAACAATCATAAAATCAGATAATTCATATTAAAAACATCGCTCAATATTTAAAATAATATGAAAACACAAGTAAGTCAGACCGTACCTAAAAGGGCCATGTAGCGAGATTACGTTACAAGGAGTTAAATAACTTCACATAAAAGCTACAGTTCAAAAACATGACAGAAAAAATCAGTATAAGAATATGTTTTAAAAAAACTATTGTCATTAATAAAATACATTTAAAATGTATACAAATAAGAAAACCCTATCTAGGTAAGTTGATAATGTGGTCTAGCCTTCATCACTGCACATAAAAATAAAGCTATTCCATTGCAAATCATAATTGAAGGTAAGGACAAGAGGTAATTGAAGGCAGGGCGACATTGTTTAAAATGCATTGATTTTAAAAATGGAATCACAAACGCTTTCCTTAAGTCTGCATAGAATTTACAAAAAAAGAGAATGTGTATTGTACTTTGCTCAGACACTAAGGGGGTGATTCTAACCCCGGCGGTCTTAGACCGCCGGGGCCAGGGTCGGCGGGAGCACCGCCGACAGACCGGCGGTGCCCCGCAGGGCATTCTGACCGCGGCGCTTTGGCCGCGGTCAGTGCAGGAAAACCGGCGGTCTCCCGCCGGTTTTCCGCTGCCCGTTGGAATCCTCCAAGGCGGCGCAGCTTGCTGCGCCGCCGAGGGGATTCCGACCCCCCCTACCGCCATCCAGTTCCCGGCGGTCCGCCCGCCGGGAACCGGATGGCGGTAGGGGGGGTCGCGGGGCCCCTGGGGGCCCCTGCAGTGCCCATGCCACTGGCATGGGCACTGCAGGGGCCCCCGTAAGAGGGCCCCTAAATGTATTTCACTGTCTGCTGCGCAGACAGTGAAATACGCGACGGGTGCAACTGCACCCGTCGCACAGCTTCCACTCCGCCGGCTCGATTCCGAGCCGGCTTCATCGTGGAAGCCTCTTTCCCGCTGGGCTGGCGGGCGGCCTGAAGGCGGCCGCCCGCCAGCCCAGCGGGAATGTCAGAATTACCGCCGCGGTCTTTCGACCGCGGAACGGTAACCTGACGGCGGGACTTTGGCGGGCGGCCTCCGCCGCCCGCCAAGGTCAGGATGAGGGCCTAAGTCACAGGGACATTTTACCAAGACAGGGGTCCAATCATTAATACACGGGAAGCTAACAAGACAATGGAAAATCTCTAATCTTAGGCGCGTGAGGACAAACCGATGCCTTGGATTCAGTACATTACTCAGATATGGTTTCATGCCATCTGTTTGTTGCAACATGAAATTCCTCATTACGCTGGGTTTCTTTGCCTCAATGGCCCATCTTAAATCGGCCAGGTGAGTAAGACAAATATTTTTCAATTCTTTCCTAGAAATTGTTTCCAGTTTTACCGGGGTGTAATATAACTCAGAATGGCCCAGCTCTGTAAAAAAAATCTTTATATAATTTAGCCATGGAATTTTCAGCGGATAAGATAACGCCAATGCATCTTCTATGATGGCCCTATTCAGCCTAGCGGAATCAGAAGTCCATACCTTGTGCTATAGTAGGATTGGTTGGATATGAATTAAATCTATAAGGTATGATACCCCCAATTCCATATGGCATGCCAATGTAGGGGTAGATTTTGGAGCGCTTAATATAAACTTTAAAAAATCTTTTTCAACTAGCTGTAGGTTGTTGTAGTTCCTATATCCCCAGAGTCCTGCCCCATACAGTGCAACAGAAACACATTTTGTACAATATCATCATATCCTTGGGAGTCGCTCTACCGACCTTTTTCGATTTTTTTTTTACAGCCATGATAGTTTTAATAAATGACAGATTCCTTTATTTTATGGCTTGTGACCATGTCCCTTCATTATCGAACGTAATGCCTAAATATGAAAAGGTTCCGGTATCGTCTAGTTTCGTACCTTTTAGCATAATCTGAGGTTTCTTTATAGAATTTCTACCACATGTCATCAAGAAGGTTTTAGAATGGTTGATTTTGAGGCCTAAGGCTTCCATATACTTATCAAAGGTTGTAAGTAGCCTCTGCAATGCTACTAGGGTGCGGGCCATCAAAACGGCGTCATCCGCGTACAGGAGTGCTGGGATCTTTCGAGAACCAACTTTTGGGAGGTCACTGCAAGCATCAGATAATACCCCCTCTAATTTATTAATATATAAGGCAAACAGTAGTGGCGCTAGTACGCAGCCTTGCCGTACCCCCGGTTCAATGGGAAAGGCTGAGGTGCATTCACCCTGAAGCCCATAACGCACCTTGGCTTTAGCTCCAGAGTATAGTTCCCTAATAAAATGAACAATAGTTAATTCTACCCCCATGTCCAATAAAATAGGCCATAATTTACTATGGACCACACAGTCAAATGCTGAAGTCAGGTCGACAAACATAAATATAAAGCTCTGGCCTTGGCCCTCATGTATTTACCAAGTATAATATCTAAGTTCAGAGCCTGCTCCATGGTCCCTATCCCAGATCTAAAGCCATATTGCAAATCAGAAAGTATATTGTTTTCTTCCGTCCAATCTCGTAGCCTGTTTAAAACAATTCGTCCAGCAATCTTTGCAAGATAATCAAGCAGAGAGATTGGGCGGTAGCATGCATGATTTTGACGATCTCCCTTTTTGAAGATAGGAACAATTGATGGACTCGGCCCAGGTCGGTATAAAGACTGTGGCACAGCAGGCACGTAAAACTTGGGTTAATAGTGGGCCCCAAAGTGAAACATTCGACTTGTAAATATCAGTTGGGACTCCATCTGGGCCCCGCGCTTTCCCACTTTTGCTAGCGTTAATTGCATCTATAACCTCATTTAGGCTAAATGGTGGAAAAATAGGTTGAGAAACTGGTCTCAGAGAATTTGATTCCAAGACCAAATCTTTAGCGGAATATATACTAGAGAAAAAAGAAACCCAATCCTCTTCAGTAATGGCTATTTCAATTGATGGTAACATTCCATCACACAGAAGAGGAGAGTTTACAATTTTCCAAAATTTAGCATTGTCATTCCGAAGGCTTGCTTCATGAAGAGAATGCCAAGTCTCGTTTTTTTAAATTCTGTTTTCTTCTTCTTATAGCCTTTTTATACTCCTTCCTCCGAAGGCTGATGCCATGTCTATCAGGGTTTTGTCTGTGTAAGCACTGTTTAAGATTTTTATAGGCTTGGGTACATTCACTATCAAACCATCTTTTGCCTACATAAGGTCTTGATTTGCCAAAGCTAACTGTAAGGGAGTTTTTAATTCCAGTAGTTATTGCAGTGAAAGCGTTAATACAAGCCTGCGGGCAAATGTTGTCTGAAAGACAAATTTCAAACTCTTTAGAGAGTTTGCTCATTAATTGTTTCATAAACTGCGTAGGCTCAAGCTGTGACCAGCGGATAGTGTAGCCATTTCTTTTTCCCAGTTCTATATTCTCTACCTTCTCCGTAGGTTCCTTGTGTTTGGTGATGGCTTGAGGGAATACAATGCTTAAGATTGAGGGTAGTGGTCGCTGAACAAAGCATCTTGCATTTTATATTCAGACATATAGGTAGTAAAATGATTAGATAATAACATAAAATCAATTTTTGTGTTAGCATGTCTGCCATTAAATGTGGGTTTATACTGTGGTTTACAATGATTTAAACTATTGCACAAAAGGAGATCAAATGTAAAGAACGTTTCATTCAACAAATTACCATAATGATTATATGTAAAATGGTATGAGTCGTCATCTCCACCCGTGCCAAAAAGACAACATTTTTCCATGGATTGAGGACTCAAATGTGTATTAAAATCCCCCCTCCACACAATAAAAGTCTCATTATGCGCTGAGTTACATGCTTGGTCCAGATCTTCCTGCAACAGCTTGAGAACAGAAAAAAAACCTGGTTGAGGAATATTATTATAAAAGTTAACGATCACCATTTGTGCGATGATTTTTAATTCACATGTGATCAGTTGATAAAATGAATTAGAGATTAATCTTACATCCTTGATTAAGTTGAACTTGTTGGAGATGAAAGTACACAGCCCACCTTTAGCCCTGCCCCGTGAGCCAGGAACGGCGGGGGTGTGAAGTGTCCTAAAACCATTTATGTGGATAGGGTCCACAGACCAAGTCTCTTGTAAACTCACCCAGGAAAAAGATTGAATATATTCTAACCAGTCTTCATTCTTACTTTTCGAGCGCAGACCCGCCACATTCCAAAATAAAAATGAGTAGTCCTCTCCCCGAGTTTTAGTCCCTTGCCCCACGGAAGACTGTTTGGTTGATATGTCTTTTGACTGGATGGAGAATCCACTTATTGGCGATTCGTTATTAGCAAGTTGACTCGGTTCAACATCCATCTCCGTCTGTTCATCTTCATTTCTCTCCACCAGACCATGCCCACTCTTTAGTGGATATGAAACTGGGATTAGCGTAATAGTCGTAGGCCCACCCACTTCCTGATCAAATGATAGTCAATCAATGCCTTCCGAAGAAAGGGCATGACATCTATTTTTGGTTGGGATCGAATAATATCTTTCAGACCTAGTTGTTTGTTTCTCAGAATTAGGACCAGGACAGACCTGGTCAGTGTTGTGCGTATAGAAGAAACCCAGAGGCAACAATATAGCTCCTATAGTCCGTAATCTGCTGCAGGCTTAGGTGACTCAAAATGTCTTCGACCAGTTTCGGAGATTTAAAAGAGTACCACACAGTCACCCCTAAATAACTTCTGGTTCTTTCCCACCCATTTTACCCTCCTAACCATTTTAATATCCTCAAAGAGAACTTCTGTCATGCCAGATTTCATGCGGGTTCCAATCCAATTCAAGGATTTATTCCTCAACACTGTCCATGGTTCCCTGTAGTCCCCAGAAAGGGTGGGGACATTTGCCAGGACTATCACATAGGGGGTTGCTGCTGGTGGCAGATAGATCTAATATATCTCTTGATATTGGGGAAGAATCTCGGGAGAATTTCAGGCTGGTCAATGTTTCCTCTCTGTTTAGCCGTGCTTTTTGATGTGGGGAACTACTGATACTAACTAGTGGAGGGCATAAATCTACATGTCTTTCGATGGGCTGATACGTATGTGGTGGCTGTTTATGCACTGGTAAGGGGTTACTGTTTGGGTCTAGATCGTCACAATGTTGGGTGGTGACGGCTGTTACACTTACACTTGCAAACTGAGCCTTCATTAAATTAAACATTGTCTCCATGTTTTCCAGCTATCGTGTTAAGCGTTCAATCATTTGGTCAAAAAGGGGCCTGACTAGGTGTTCCAAGGAGTTAATAGTCTCTAAGGGACTGATTTCCATATTCACTATAGGTTGTACATTCCTGTGACCAAGTTTTGTATTCTCGCAGAAGATATGTGCGTATTGAGTAGATTCAATGAGTGAAGATCCAGGATTGCCTCGTCTAATCTTATCAAGTGGCTCTTGACTAGAGGCTTTGTCCTTACTAACTAATTTGGGTTTCCTTAAATGTTTAGGAGAAGGTGGATGGTCGCCATCATCTGAAATAAAGTCAGTTATAACCTGAATACATCCATTCTTACCTCTACTTTGAGGTCCAGTTATTGGAAAATTTGACAATTTTAATGGTGGAGGGAAATGGGTGGGGTCCGAAGATTGAGTTAAAATCCTTTCCTCAACATTAGTAATTTGTTTATCAATTGCCCCCATAGCTCCTGAAATAAATTTTAGTATTGTTGAGTGATCTTTCTGGGAGGTAGTATCTTTTAAGCTGGATTGCTTCCTTTTACCCATTTTCACTAATTATTTGATCCTGCCAAACAGAAGGAAAGTAATTGTGCTAAGAATACAGTGTTCCTTGCTGATAGAGGTGATAAAGCTGAGTGGAAAAAAACACTATATATCTATAGCAGAAATGAGCCAGAAAAAATGACCTTCCACAGTGCTGAAGGGATGTTTTACAGAGTCATCAAAGAGGCAAAATTAAAGCCCTGCTTCAAAAAATCAAGAAGGAAGAAAAAGTAAAAGTACCTGTTAAGGCTTAGGTGCCCAAACCAGTAATTGCAGAGAAGATGTCAGGGGGGTGGCCCAGCCCAGCCTCTGCCAGGCGCTGGACGGGCCCGCCCTTGGCCCGAGCTTCACCTAGGCGCCGCCCGCGCTCGTCCCGCGGGGCGGGAGCGCAAGGTTAGATTTAAAGGGCTCCTGTCCTTGTCCTGATGGCCGCCGCCTCCTCCTCCACGAATATGCGCTTCCCGCAGGGCGGGAGCGCAAGGTTAGATTTAAAGGACTCCTGCCCTTGTCCTGATGTCCGCCGCCTCCTCCTCCACGAATACGCGCTTCCCGCAGGGCGGGAGCGCGAGGTTAGATTTAAAGGGCTCCTGCCCTTGTCCTGATGGCCACCGCCTCCTCCTCCAAGAATACACGCTTCCCCCACTGTGGAATCTTCCCCCAGTAGTAGGCCACCACCCATGTGGAAATTGCAATGTATGCCATTTAACAAGAAAACAACAGGTTCTGGACCAGGGGTTATGTACACACTGGGAGTTAAGGAGCTTTTCCAACTGTAATACTGTGGTGTATATAATAACATGCTGATGTGGGCTTCGATATATAGGTATGACTACAAGAGCAATCAAGACACGCATTAATGAGCATCGCAGCACTTTCAGGTGCAAAAAGACAACAACAAAGTTAATGCACCACTTTTTTGAGAGTGGACATGGGGTTGATGACTTCATGTGGATTGTCCTTGATCAGGCCACAACTGCAACAAAGGACCCTGCACGAACTTTGCTTCTGAGGGAACAGAGATGGGTGTTTAGACTCCGTATGGGGTCTGAACTTTGAAATACCCTGGTACCAAATAAATAACAGATAAGCATATGGTACAGATCCAGAAATAGGGATAACAACATTTGTGGACTGAAATTGAAGTGAACATTGATGTACATATGGCAAGTTGATTTACGTACCTCTATTGATCAAATTATTTGGATATCAGGCCACCAGATATGCAAAAGGAATAGTAGTAGAAATTAAAGAAAAACGGGGGCTCAACTACAATCATAATATCAATACAGGTATTGAATAGACATGGAAGATTAAGGTCCCCCAATGTACGGTGCCACCGCTACAAGGATCCTTATTAAATGGTGTAATATAACCATGATAAGTTAAGAATGTTTTTGGAGTTTTTACTCAATTACACAAAAGTATATTTACACATTCTTGTCATGAGGCACTTCTAAAATTTGGTTATAAGCCATGGCAACATCAGATTCTTCAATTAAAGAAAATGTGCAACTGGGGGCAGCAGCAGCTCCACACAAGTAGGAGCTACTACAACTCCCATCATTCAGAGCGGCAGGCACAGCTCGATGATGCAACGAAAGGCGCGACACGGGCACCGTCCTTTCGACGATTGGAAACAAAAGCCTCAGCTAACAATGGAAATATTGAGCAGCGGCAGTCCTAAGAAGCGGCCCGACATAGGTGCTGAAAAGGAGGATTCCCTTTGGCGAAGTAAGAGGAATGAGAAAAAAGGCAGGAGCAAGGCAGAGCCTCCTTATGTCCCCAACCATGCAATATGCACGGCATGAATTTGGTTATGCGAGTGTGGAGGCAGATTGCGGTAACATGTTGAGACAGTCCACGGGGCGGACAGGACAAGGGTGATATACCAAGAACCACCAGGTACTGGTTTAATATATATGTGATTTACATATAGTAGGATAAAGTGATGATACCAGGCACATAAGAGAAGAGAATGAATGTGGGGACAAACATATGTGGGTCCTGGTTAGAGCACATGGTGGTTTGTGAAGGATTGATACAAACCGCATGACGAGCCTCTGTATGAAGATGCATGCGTAGCCCGACATGGGAGAAAATAAATAAATAAATAATTACACAGACATCATGTGGCTTCTGAGAACCGTGGACCCCGCAGCACAGGTCAGATATAGCATACTAGAATACTGTATCAGAAAGTCATTGCATACAAGGTGAGAATATGAGGAAATGTAAGATACGGAAGGATCACCCAGAAAGTGAGCCAATGGAAGGGAATGTGATAATAAATGGGATTGCCAAATTACGCCTCTAAACTCGTCCCAGTTTGTAACTATGATTTGGATATTAAGGGATATGTTCTGAATTTCCAGTGTGTGACAATAAGGGAAACCCCACCTAGAGACTGATGAGGCCCTCCCCTGACAGTTGCAGGATAAGTGAAAGGAATTAGTTGCATGAAGGAATATGGTTCTCTGAGTACACCTGTTACCGGTGGACAAAGGGCATAAAGGGATAGCCGTACACCCAGAATGTACACTGTGTGCAGTGTTTCCATTCACAACGTGTGATTCACATTGGGTGTAGTATTAACACTAATGGATACCGTATGACATACTAAACTACCGTGATAACTTCCCTTTGGTAATGAATTTTCATGAAACATTTAGAGGACACAGGTAGGAATTAGTCTTACCTTATTCATGCTGGATATAACAGGCATGCAATAGACAGTAGGGAATAGAAGACGTTTTCCCCTGAGAATACCAGAGGTCTTATGCTTTGAGAACTAAGTTCCCTAGCAAGTACCTATACGATGGCCAAAACATGTTAGCATTTTGAAGAGGGTGTACGGATCCATCATAGATTCAATAGACACACGGATATCCCATCGTATAGAAGGGAGCAAACTGGTTTTAATCCTACCCAGTATCATCCTGAATAAAGATAATCTTTGGATAGATATTGAGATAGTTTTAACTTTAATCTTTTTACCACACTGGTACCCTACTGACCAGGAGACAATTTATCTAGATCTCCCTACCCCTGGAGGAGCTAGTTGTCCCCTGGAGTTACGATTGAGACCGCCAGGTCAGTATCATCTGAACCCGGTGGGTTGGACTAGCCAATGATAAAGCATGCCACGATTAAGTGATTGAGGCTTTTCCATCTATATAGGAAATACCCTCTAAAGAAGGTGAATAATCATGGTCGCACAGTAGGCATCAAATATGTACACGATAGTGAATGAAGCACCGGACCCATTTTCATGAGTATGTGTTATGGATTAGGAGTGAGAGAGGCAAGTTGATTCTCCTACCTCTCTAGAGTGAAAGGTTAATAACAACCACAACCTACTTCTGGCACAGGAATCCTTTCAATAGCCCCTTTGTACAAAAGGGCTTGCACTTTCAGCAGTAAGATGGATAGATGGTTCTGGGTCAGTTACTGTGATAAGTGGAAGGTGCGGCGGAATGACAATCAAAAGGTAAGGTGTAACCCTTCTGGACTAATTGCAGGGCCCACATGTCTGACGTGATGGTCTGCCAACCCAGCAAGAATTACCAGTTCCTGCCTTCAACTGAGCAGCTGTGCTCCACTAAGGGTATGGCAGGTGGGGCTGCTGGTGGGGGTAGGTGTGCAGTAGGCACTGCAGACAAAAAATGATGTGCCATTTGTTGGGGCTGAATTGGCCGACAGTATGGGATACCTCTCCTGAAGTCCAAAAAGGAATGGCAGGGCTGATGTGGCTGGCGATGCGGGCAGATAAGCCCAAAGAACATGCAGTGGCCTTGCTCTCCTTTAACCACTCTACACCAGAATCAGCTTTGTCCCCTAACAGGTGAGTCCTATCAAAGGGCACATGCAAAAGGGACGATTTGGACAATGCCTGAAAAAAATGGTTGGCTGCTGCCAGGCATAGGGGTATAGGAGGCTGGCATGCTTTGTAGTAGGTACCTATGGTACTTACACCTTATACCAGGACCAGTTATACCTTATTAGTGAAATGTAGGCAGTGCCTAGAAGCCATTCTCTCTAGAGGTAGCTGTAGCTAAGCAGCCAAAGCTTATCTAGGAGACATGCAAAGCTCATGTAATACTACTGTAGTCACACAGTACTCACACACATGAAAGAAAACACTCAGTGTTACAAAAATAAAGGTAATTTATTTTGGTGATACAAATACCAAAAATACCATTGAGACTATACTACCTTAGGAGGTAAGTAATACACCAATTATATACACTAGTATGCAGAAATGTGCATAAAAACAGTTAGAAAACAGTGCAAATAGTGAAAATCACAATAATTAGAAATGGGCCTAGGGGGAACACAAACCATATACTAAGAAAGTGGAATGTTAATGTTGCTTTCCCACCTAGGCAAGTGTAGTGTGTAGAGGGGCGCTGGGAGTACTAGAAAACACCAAAGTTAAGTACTAGAATCCACCCCAGTGCCCAGGAAAGCAGGAGTAAAACACAGTAACTTTCCCAGAACACACAGAAACACGAGAAATAAGATTATGCAAGAACCAGAAGAGGCTGCAAGACACCAACAGTGGATTCCTGGACCTGAAGACCTGTGGAAGAAGGGGACCAAGAAGCACAGAAGAGTCCAGGGAGAATAGGAGCCCCTGCTAACCCAGATGAAGGTGCAAAAGAAGAACCATCGGTGAAGAAGAACAGTCAGTACTGCACTCAAGAAGACAAAGTCGGTTTCCTGGTTGGTGCAGATGATGTCTCACCCCAGATGGAGGATTGCAGTCTGGTTTGCGTCGCTAGAGTCCGCCAACATGCCTTGGCACATGCAAGGCTCGCGGTTAGTGGAAAATTGCGCTGCTTGGGACCAGGGGGGACCTGGTGGACTCTACCCAGGAGGTGGAGTCAGAGGGGGCTCTCAGCAACTCGGAGAGTCCACAGAAGACCAGGCAGAGCGCACAGGAGTACCACAGCACAGGGACAAAGGAGGTGCAAAAAGAAGCACACTCAGCACTACGACAAAGGCTCCCAAGCCACCGGAGAACCACTCTGGAAGATGTGCGTCACAGGATAGAGTGCTGGGGGCCGGAGCTGCTCGGTGCACGAAGAACTTTGTGGAAGGATGCCAAAAAGCCTTGGCAACTGCAAAACACGTGGTGCACGGGGTTACTGTCTTGCATGAGGAGGCAAGCTCTTACCTCCACCAAAGCTGGACAGTAGGACGTCAGGACCGTCGGGACCACTTCAGTCCACCACCCATGATGCAGGATCCACGCAGCTCAGCAGGAGAGGCGATCTACGCAGCCGGTCATTGTTGCAGTAGGTGCCTGCCGAAGCAGGGGAGTGACTCCTTCACCCCAAGGGAGATTGCTTCGTTCTTCTGGTGCAGGCTGAAGACAGGCTGTCCTCTGAGAATGCACGACCGGAAAACAGTTGCAGTTGCTGGCAGGAGCTGAAGATACAATGTTGCAGAAGGCGTCTTTGCAATCCGAATCTGAAGAACCACCCAAAGGAGAGACCCTAAGTAGCCCTGAAAGGGGGATTGGTCTGCTACACATGTAAGCACCTATCAGGGGTGGGCTTGGACATCACCTGTTGGTACTGGCCACTCAGATGCTCCCAGAGTTCCCTGCCAACTTGGAATCCAAGATGGCAAAACCCAGGGACCCTCTGGAGGAGCTCTGAGCACCCCCCCCCCCACGGGTGTTGATGGACAAGGAGTGGTCACTCCCCTTTCCTTTGTCCAGTTTCATGCCAGAGCAGGGACTGGGGGTCCCTGAACTGGTTTAGACTGGATTATGCAAGGAGGATACCAAATGTGCCCCTCAAAGCATTTCCAGTGGCGTGGGGAGGCTTGTAACATCTATTTTCCAAAGGGAGAAGGTGTAACACCCCTCTCCCAAAGAAAATGCATTGTTCTGCCCTCCTGGGCTTGAGCTTTTCAAGCAGCAGGAGGGCAGAAACCTGTCTGAGAGGTGGCAGCAGCTGGGGCTGCCTGGAAATCCTCAGAAGGCTGGAATAGCAATACTGGGGGTCCTCTAAGGAGCCCCCAGAGTGCATGGAATCATAAAACCAATTTTTGCAAAAGCAAGGAGTTATGATTCCTACATGTTTGATACCAAACATGCCTATGCTCGGAATTACCATTATGTAGCTGGACACAGGTACCGACCTAAGTCCAGTACATGCGTAAAATGGTGTCCCCGCACTCACGAAGTCTGGAAAAATGGTCCTGGAGGTTGTGGGCGCACCTCTGCTAGAGCAGGGGTGCCCTCGCACACAGGTGCTTTGCACCCTGCCTCAGGGCTGGAGGGCCTGCTGTAGGGGTGACTTATAAGTGACCCGGTTCTGTGTAGATGGCAGTGAAAGGGTGCATTTCACGCAGGCTGCATTGGCAGTCCTGTAGAAGCCTTTGCCTGGGCTCCCTATGGGTGGCAAAATATATGCTGCAGCCCATAAGGATCCCCTAGAGCCCTAATGCCCTGGGTACCTAAGTACCATATACTAGGGACTTATAAGGGGGCACCAGTAAGCCAATTGTGGATGAAATACTGAGTTACCAGTACGCACCAACCAAATTTAATGGAGCGAGCAAAACTACTGGGGTCCTGATTAGCAGGATCCCAGTAGACACAGTCAAACACACTGACAAACAGGCCAAAAGTGGGGGTAACCACGCTAGAAAGAGGCTTCTTTCCTACAGAGGGCTAATGGCAACACTGGTACTAATGACTCACACAGTAGAATCAGTAGTGTCCAAACCACAACAAATTGTGAACATTGCCAAATGATTCATGACCATCCTGGAGGGCTTGGGTTAGGAAAGGTTAGAGGTCTTCTGGGACAACTGGAAGGATTTGTGCCACCAAACTCCAAAGAGCAGCTCGGGAGGCAGCTGGCATTCATTGATGTGAGGGTGAAGCTGGTGGAAGAAAATTCCCTTTTCCCAAAAGGTCTCCTCTCGTTTGGACTCGGTATGAAGGGTATAGTTGAGAAGGGATTCAGGTTTGTCTGACTTGTAGATGCCTTCACCACCAGGATTTCAGGAGAGGGGTGCTGAGACAAATGCAGGGTTGACTGGGGCAGGGCTGTGGCCTGTTGGAATCTGGCGATTGACAGGGGGCCAGAACATGTTTTGGCCGAAGACCTTAAAAGGGTATCTGTTAGGGACTCATTGAAGGGCAAGAGGGGCTAAGATTTTTGCCCTGACTGGAGCAATTCCATTAAGACATTGGTTTTGATCTCTAAAGTGGGGACCTGAAGGTCAAGAACTTCAGTCACCCTATGCATGACCATGGCATAAGAAGCATTCTCCTCAGTGGCAGGACCAGGGGGTGAGAAGAGTCTGGACTCAGGGGAAGTATCAAGACCACTGGTCAGCATACCAATTTTCTTCGTAGTATGGCTGCCCAATTTCATCACCACATCATAATCATGGTTTGAATACATTCAAATAAGGAATGCAAAGTATGTGTCCTTCCTTGTGGGAGAGGCAACTTGGGTTGGGGAGGTGGAGCTTCAATGGAAGCAAAGGGGCCTCAGTCAAGGTCGTAGCACTGCTGACTGAGTCAGAGAGCATAATGGGCACTTCATCCTCCAGCGTCAAAGGAGACTGCATCAATGTTGACATTGTGGGGAACAGTGTGGAATGTGGAGGCGGAGACTCTCTTGACACCAGAAGCAGCCAATGACAGGTTCAGAGGGTCCAACTTGCACGGATGGTGAACTGGCCAGTCGTACCCAGGTGGAGGGCCTTTAAGCTCCTTGAGGCCTGAAGCTGCACCAGAAGGAGCTTTTAAGTATCTGAAGAGTCGGAGCATGGCCTTGCAGAACTCCATCTGCCTCAGTGTCATAGATGACCCTAGAAACTATGGTTGTGCTGGGGACAAGTTGCAGGATGTGCTCAGAAGATGATCGACTTCGTAAGAGAGATAGGGAGGCATGGTGGCACTGTCCTGCTTTCTCTGGGGCATGTGAGTGATATGAAAAACTGGTTTATCCTGAACAATATACATTTCTAAAAAAAAAATTAAGAAACTATAGAATTTTTTTTATTTCTCAAGATGTCATTTTCATAAACAGGCCATTAATTTCCCAAAGAAATAAATTGTTGAAATAAAAATAAAAAATAACAATAAGTAGGAAAAATAGAAAACGGTGACCATGTTTTCTTCTGTAACTTTTTGCCCAGATGGTTGATTTACAAAAGTAATATACCGTTACGTCAGTCAGACCCTTCAGAATGCCGGGATCTTAGTATTTATTGGTTGTCCACAAACACGAGATACCCAGATGCAACAACTGAAGTGCAGTTTATAATGATTTTTCATTGTGTATATAACATGCAGCAATTTATTTGGTACAATCTAATGAATTGCTAAGACAGTAGCTCCATTTGTTAAATATGCCCCATATACAGAGTTTACGAATAGTGGTTATTTGTATCACTCTGAATATCGGGTTACTTATACTTTCATGCAATTCAGATGGCATTTTGAAAAATGTGTTCTTTATTGCTTACTGGTTTTCAATTGTAAACCAAAATTGTAGAGAAATTAAATTAACAACAAATGTTATGCTGTTCAATGTTTCCACCCATCTGTCAATAAGAACAGTACTCTAATTGTATGGCTGGGTCTAGTCCCTCAACAGGAAAAGCCCCAGAACACAACATGGAGACACCACAATTTCACTATGAAAATATTGACCCGTTAGTTACAGTCAAGCCTGTGAGATCATGCACTAGCGCATGTGTCTCACTTGAGAGACACTTATATTAACAAAAAAGAGATTGAGACTGTCTGTTGCTTACCATTTGTTGGCTTGCCTGGCACTCTTCTTTACAGCCTTTGAATTGGTCACTGCAGTCATAGCATCATTTCCGTTCCTCTCTGTGGAACAGGGACCAAGCACTGATTGATTCAACTTAATCAGTGCCCAGATGCTGCTCTGATATGACTGAGGTACTATTTTGTTCTTTTTAACTTTTAGTGGCATGGAAACAGAAGGTATATGACTGGCAAAGCAAGCCCAGCGGTACAAACGACATTGCAAATATTTATTTTCTATAGTTACCTTTCTTTTATTTTGCCAAGTCTTCTTTTCTCACTTTCCACTCATGTTTTCTTTTGTTTTTGCACGTGGGTGATGTTCCCAAAAGGTGAGGATAATTTTGTTCTAAATATTGTAAAGCAACATTGTTTCATTCTTATGTGTTACTTCTGAAAGATTGCCTTAACATATAATTGTGTAGTATACCCCAACACCCCCACTCCAATCCACACCAATCCACCCCACCCCCCACACCAATCCACGCCACTCAACACGCCCAGACAAATCCAGTCTACCCCACTCCAATCTAAACCACTTACCCAGATCCAGTCCACCACACTCAATACTCCAAATCCACTCCACTCCAATCCGCCCCACTCCAATCCAAAACAATCTGCCATACTCAATCTTCTGCACTCAAATTTGACCTACTCCAATCCAAAACAATCTGCCCCACTCCATTCCTAAACAATCTGCCCCACTCCATTCCAAAAAAATACACCCCACTCCAATTCAAGACAATCCGCCCCATTCCAATTCAAAACAATCCGCCCCACTCCAATTCAAAACAATCCGCCCCACTCCAATTCAAAACAATCCGCCCCACTCCAATTCAAAATAATCCGCCCCACTCCAGTTCAAACCAATATTTCTCACTCCGATCCAAAAAATCTGACTCACTCTAATACAAAACAATCTGTTTCACACCAATCCAAAACAATCTGCTTCACTTCAATCTGCCCCACTTCAGTCCAAAACAATCTGCCCAAGTTCTAGAACTATAATTTAAAACAAATTCCCCTCAAGCAAGATAGTATTTTTCCAAAATGCATGTATTATCTTTTCGTGCCACCATTGCAAGACATACCACTAATAGCCCATTAGTATAAGTTTGAAAAACACTTAAAGAAGTGAAACATTCTATTACAAAATATTTCATTTGGGGGTACGTAAAGTGACTTTAGCACTGCAGAGGCTGAAAGAATGGACAACTGCACACATATCGGCTTCAATCGGATCCGCCAGCAGTACTGAAGGACAGGGCAAACGTATAAAACATGATTAAGATCTTGTAGGCCCTTTTGGCACAAATTACAGACTGCAGAAGCACCATACCACTTGGACAAAAGTGGGGGAGGGGGTCAGCGGGGGCATGCCGTCTTAAAAGAATCTAGAAACGATGCCCTCCATTGGCAGATTCCAAGAAGTACAAGTCAGTGCTTTATTTATTATACAGGAGTCAATAGCCAGATGATGGCCCCTCTTTAACATGCGGACCACCGTATCCAATCGAAAACTCAAAGCCCAGGTGGCTTGTTTTAAACTAACTTTTAATTGCTGCCTAGTCAAAGTAAAGATCAAGGAGGTATTTTAGTTGCAATAAATCTGCTGCAGCCACAAAGTTTCTATCAATTAATAAGTTTTCTTTTGGACCTTTTTCTTTTCTTAGCAGGTACCTTAAAGATTCATGATCGCCCTTTGCTAGGCAAACAATCCATTGCACCACCCCGCGAGTCCCCTGACAAACACTTCTCAACCCAAATTCTAACCTTAAAACTGCTGAAGAGAGAGTTGGATTAACTGAGGCCAAGCTTCTGAGGACTCTACCTACCATTCTGTTTAAAAAAAAAAAACATTTCGAAACATCAATCAATTCTGTGCCATAGAAGCAGGAATCTTAGCTCGATAAACCTCCATTAAGGCTGTGAAGTGCCTTCTCCCAGTGGCCCTATAAAAAGAGCCTAAACTTTTAGCCTGGGATATGGCTTTGGTGCTATTATTTTCCATATGAGCTTTGTCACTTAAATTTCAACACACTATCTTCCCCAGAAAGGTATATTGTTTTGCGATTTCCAGTTTTTGGCCGCCTAGAAATCAGGCGATATTTCCATTTTTGGCCTTTTTCCTCCCAGGTGCACACATAACTTTGCTTTTAAATACATTAATCTTCAGGTAATGCACCTCGGCAAACTGTTGCAATGCCTTCAGACGGCCATTTAAACCTTATGTGTGAGATCCAAAATAAATATATCGTCTGCACACAGTAAGCAGACAATAGGCTTTCCCCTCTACTATTGGAGCAAAACCCCCACTTAAGCCAAAAAAATCAGGGGGATAAGAAATATATAGGGCAAAAAGGAGGGGGGCAAACAAATACCCTTGTTTTAGCCCATTTGGAGTAGGTATTATTTGTGATAGACCCCTACCCCACCCAGGAAAGCTATACACCAGTTATCAGTGAGTAGGTCACAAACTAACTCTAGGAGGGAACCCATCATACCCAAACTTGAAAGCTTATTCCACAGCAAAAGACGGTCTAACTTTTCAGATGTTGTGGAGAAATCAATAAAAGCTATATATACCATTTCCCTTTGTCCTTTAACATATTTTTCATTTATTACTTGAAGGGCAGTCATATTATCGGTTCTATGCCTACCCCTAAACCCAGTTTGTTCCATTGGGATACTTTTATAGTCTTCCACCCATTGGTTAATCTGGGTCCTCAGGCATTTTGCAAAAACTTTACCCACTGCATAAAAAAGAGCAATCTGACGTTAGTTCTCTGGTAAATTCCGATCTCTCTTCTTAAAGAGTAGAACTATAACACTCCCCTTCCAAAAGGGGGGTCTTTTTTGTCACATAGCAACTTCTAAACACTTGGCAGAGAATTTTACTCCAGAGAGGTCCATTTTGTTTTAGAACAGTGATTGGAATTTTATCAGGGCCCATCGCCGCCGAAGGGCGCATTCTCCTAATTACGAGTTCTATCTCTTTTAGAGATAGCGGGCCATACAAGGTAGAATCCTCCTCTATTCTAAACTTCTTTGTGACTCCCCCATTTGCCGCATAGAGACCCTGACTAAAGTTAACCCATCTTGAGTCTTCAATAGCAACAGGGAAGGATCTGGCCCTTGGTCCACAGCCCTCCGCTACAAGTGCCCAAAAAAATCCTTGTCTAACCTTTTGATACCGCTTCCCTCAATTTTATCCAAAACCTATCCACCTTCTCTTTTTTTAAACAAACATTCAACCAATTACTCCTCCTTTTTAATAACTTCACCTTACCATACCTTTTTGGAACATAATCCAGGTATTGCTCCCTCACTAAAGCATTTATTTCTCAATTTAACAGGAGAAGGTGCCTGGGAATCCCCTTCAATCTCTCCACTGGATTTGTTTGTTTAATCGATTTGAATAACTGATGCATGGGAGTATTACATTTTTCTATTACGTTCCCCATCTAATCAGAAAACTTATCGAGGGTGGCCTCTAAGGTGTTTCTGAGACCAACGGTTGCCTTAGAATACCAGTGAGTTCTTCCTGTTCTCCTACTAAACCAAACAGCCTGGCCATCAAATCTTCAAGAACTACAGGGAGTGCAGAATTATTAGGCAAATGAGTATTTTGCCCACATCATCCTCTTTATGCATGTTGTCTTACTCCAAGCTGTATAGGCTCGAAAGCCTACTACCAATTAAGCATATTAGGTGATGTGCATCTCTGTAATGAGAAGGGGTGTGGTCTAATGACATCAACACCCTATATCAGGTGTGCATAATTATTAGGCAACTTCCTTTCCTTTGGCAAAATGGGTCAAAAGAAGGACTTGACAGGCTCCGAAAAGTCAAAAATAGTGAGATATCTTGCAGAGGGATGCAGCACTCTTAAAATTGCAAAGCTTCTGAAGCGTGATCATCGAACAATCAAGCGTTTCATTCAAAATAGTCAACATGGTCGCAAGAAGCGTGTGGAAAAACCAAGGCGCAAAATAACTGCCCATGAACTGAGAAAAGTCAAGCGTGCAGCTGCCACGATGCCACTTGCCACCAGTTTGGCCATATTTCAGAGCTGCAACATCACTGGAGTGCCCAAAAGCACAAGGTGTGCAATACTCAGAGACATGGCCAAGGTAAGAAAGGCTGAAAGACGACCACCACTGAACAAGACACACAAGCTGAAACGTCAAGACTGGGCCAAGAAATATCTCAGGACTGATTTTTCTAAGGTTTTATGGACTGATGAAATGAGAGTGAGTCTTGATGGGCCAGATGGATGGGCCCGTGGCTGGATTGGTAAAGGGCAGAGAGCTCCAGTCCGACTCAGACGCCAGCAAGGTGGAGGTGGAGTACTGGTTTGGGCTGGTATCATCAAAGATGAGCTTGTGGGGCCTTTTCGGATTGAGGATGGAGTCAAGCTCAACTCCCAGTCCTACTGCCAGTTCCTGGAAGACACCTTCTTCAAGCAGTGGTACAGGAAGAAGTCTGCATCCTTCAAGAAAAACATGATTTTCATGCAGGACAATGCTCCATCACACGCGTCCAAGTACTCCACAGGTTGGGTGGCAAGAAAGGGTATAAAAGAAGGAAATCTAATGACATGGCCTCCTTGTTCACCTGATCTGAACCCCATTGAGAACCTGTGGTCCATCATCAAATGTGAGATTTACAAGGAGGGAAAACAGTACACCTCTCTGAACAGTGTCTGGGAGGCTGTGGTTGCTGCTGCACGCAATGTTGATGGTGAACAGATCAAAACACTGACAGAATCCATGGATGGCAGGCTTTTGAGTGTCCTTGCAAAGAAAGGTGGCTATATTGGTCACTGATTTGTTTTTGTTTTGTTTTTGAATGTCAGAAATGTATATTTGTGAATGTTGAGATGTTATATTGGTTTCACTGGCAATAATAAATAATTGAAATGGGTATATATATTTTTTTTGTTAAGTTGCCTAATAATTATGCACAGTAATAGTCACCTGCACACACAGATATCCCCCTAACATAGCTAAAACTAAAAACAAACTAAAAACTACTTCCAAAAATATTCAGCTTTGATATTAATGAGTTTTTTGGGTTCATTGAGAACATGGTTGTTGTTCAATAATAAAATTAATCCTCAAAAATACAACTTGCCTAATAATTCTGCACTCCCTGTAGTAGGGAATGTATTAAAATTTAGAGAGGATAAGGGGATTATGGTCACTAAGAGAAGAATCAACGAACTTTAAATCACCCAATAAAAAGGAGGCGGCACATACCACCACCACATAATCCAATATTGACGCCCCCATTCCTTTATGTGCATGTGATGCGGGGGAATCAGAGGGAATCCTCCCACTCACTAAAAGGTTCTCAACTTTTTTCATCTGGGTCACTAAAACTTTTACAAAAAAAGAGCTGTGGATGTCCTTATGTCTTCTTGTTTTTCAGGCTCCCGGAGTTGCTCTAACGCAAAATTGGATATTTTTCAATTCAGGTCCCCAGAATTATATGTTAGGACTACTTATCGGACTCTTTCGTAATGTAAGAAAAGACCACACTTTAATGATCGCCATGAGAGGACTCAGGAGGAATATAGGCATTTATCAGGACTAGCAGAGGAGTTCTCTGATTTCCACCAATGATGAACAAGTTTACTGCCATGGAAGAATTACTAGAATCTTTATAACATTTATATCTCCACAGAATTTTATTGGACAAAAGGCATGCCACCCCTCCCTTTGCATGTCCCCTCCTTGACAGGGATGCTTTACAATCTAAAAAAAAAACATCCCCACAAACCAAATACTCAGTACACCAGGTCTTCTGGAGACAGACCACATCGGCTTCTAACAAGCTCAAATAATGCAACTTTTCCCTAGTGTTCTTTATTCTGGAAGCATTACAAGACATGATTTTTACCTCATTGCTAATAAAAAGGCCGCTGTAGGTGACTGATCTGTGAAAGCACTAGATAATGCGCCAGGTAATCAGTTCCACTTAGGGGCATCCTCTGTCAATATTCCTTGGCGGGAAGTGCTTGGGATTCTCTAATAGACACTTGTCTACCATGCTTATCTTAATGGATTTTCATCCCCCTTAGATCAGACACCAACCTCCCACCCAGATGAGAAGATGGGCCAGATAGAAAACTTTTATTCAGGCACGCAACCCATCCTCTTCTGATACTGAAATGACATTGATCCCCAAACTTTGCTGGCATTCTGAGAATCTTAAAACCAAATTTGCCATTGTAGGAAACTACCTACTTTCTGGCATGGTCACACCCCAGTGTAGCATGTATTATGCCACTCAAGGGGGCGCCCATGCAGAGTGTATCTGCAGGCCTGCCATTGCACCCTGTGTGAAAGGGTGCATGCACCCTTTTCACTACAGGTGACTGCACCAGGTCACTGTAAATCACCCTTATGGTAGGCCCTCCCAGACCAGAGGGCAGGGTGCAAGTACCTGTGGTTGAGGGGCCCCCTGCATGAGCAGAGGTGCCCCCATGAACTCCAGCTGCATTTTCATGGACTTCATGAGTGCGGGACGCCATTTTACATGTGAACTTAACATAGGTCACTACCTATGTCCAGCTACATAATGGTAACTCCGAACCTAGGCATGTTTGGTATCAAACATGTTGGAATCAGACCCCAATACTGTTGCCAGTATTAGAAGTGTGATTCCATGCACTCTGGGGGCTCCTTAGAGGACCCCCAGCAATGCTTCTACCAGCCTTCTGGGGTTTTCTAGGCAGCCCAAGCTGCTGTTACCCCTCCGACAGGTGTCTGCCCTCCTGCTGCTTGATCAGCTCAAGCCCAGGAAGGCAGAACAAAGGATTTCCTTTGGGAGAGGGGGGTAACACCTTCTCCCTTTGAAAATAGGTGTTGCATGGCTTGGGAGGAGTAGCTTCTTGAGGCTACTGGTATGCTTTGGAAGGCACATTTGGTGCCCTCCTTGCATAAACCCATCTGCACTGGTTCAGGGACCTCCAGCCCCTGCTCTGGCGCAAAACTGGATAATAGAAAGAGGTGGTGCCCAGAGCTCTTCCAGAGGGCTCCTTCATTCTGCCATCTTGAATCCAAGGTGAGGAGAGGCCTCTGGGAGCATCGGAGTGGCTAGGTTAGGGAGGTGACATCAGAGCCCCCTCCTGATAGGTGGTCACCTGGCTAGGTGACCAATCCCCCTTCCTCGGCTATTTAGGGTCTCCTTCTTGGATGGGTCCTCAGATTCGACTTGCAAGATTCCAGCAGGACTCCTCTGGAACATCTACTTCAACTTCTGGCCACTAGATCCGCAACTGGACTTCACAGGAACCTACAATCAGCATCTCCAGCCATGACCTCGCCCTGCACCATTGTTTCTCTGCCTCCTTCCAGTAACTGCAACATTTCCCCAGCTGTGCATCCTCTGTGGGAGGAAAGTCTTCAGTCTGCACAACAATCGAGAAGCAATCTCCCCCTAGAATGAAAGAGTCACTCCTCTGCATCCGCAGGCACCATCTGCAAGCACGACCGACTGCGTCGATTTCCTCTCATCCTGAGCTTCGTGGATCCTGCATCACAGGAGGTGGTCTGGAGTGGTCCCCCTGGTCCTCTCTTCCAGCTATTCAACTTTGATGAAGATAAGCCCTTGCCTTTCCACGTAGGACAGTATCCCCGTGCACTGGGTCTCTTGTAGCTACCAAGTCTTGTTGGCATCTCCTCCAAGGGATCTTCAGGCTCTGTGTATCCCCAGCACTCTTCTTTGTGACATACAACCCTCTGTGTGCTTCTCCAGCGGTGTGGGACCTTCTTCAGTTGTGCTGCTTGGGCTCCTCTTCGACTCCTGTGTCCTCTTCCAGTGGGTCTCCTGTGGGGGCTGCCTCTTCTTCTGTGGACCCTCTGCATTGCTGAGGGTCTCCTGGGACTCCACTCCATGTGTTGAGTCCCCCTGAACCTTGCTGGTCACCGGCAGCTCCACTTTTCATCTACCAAGACTCTTCCCTTTGTCAAGGCTTTTTGGTGGCTTTTCCGCGCCACTGACAGACTGAAATATTCCATCCAGCGTGGGACGTTGACTGTATGCTCCAGGAACTCTTCACCGACTCCAGAGCTGCATTGCTGACCGTTTTCGTCCTACCGTCAACCAACTCCTGCAACCTCAGACTGGTGGGTAGTGGCTCCTGCCACCACCGGACACTTGCACGAGTTCTGGACTTGGTCCCCTTTTTTTGTAGGTCTTCCTTTTCTGGAATCCACAGCTTGTTTCTTGCAGGCTTGTCTGGATGGCGCATTATCCTTCTTTTCAGTCCTTTTGGTGGTTTGGGGAAAAAACAGTAACTTACTCCTTTCTTCCTGGTCACTGGGGGGCACTGTGGTACTTACCATTTGGGGTTCCTAGTTCCTCCAGCTCCCCTCCACAGATTCCACTTACCTGGGTGGGGGTCCTGTATTTGCATTACACTTTTTTAGTATATGTTTTGGGCTCCCCCTAGGGTCACTATTGTCTATAGCTATTGCCATTTATGCTTGTTTCTGATTACTAGTGTACATTTTTAGTGTGTTTAATTGCCTATTGAGAGTTGCTTATTTAGGGCTTTTGGTAATTGTGTCACTAAAATAAAATACCTTTATTTTTGTAACACTGAGTGTTTTTTTCATGTGTGTAAGTGCTGTGTGACTACAGTGGTATTGCATGAGCTTTGCATGTCTCCTAGATAAGCCTTGGCTGCTCATCCACAGCTACCTTGAAAGAGCCTGGCTTCTAGACACGGCCTACACTAAGCTAATAAGGCATATTGCAGACGGCCGCACGCAGCGGGCACACCTAAGGCAAGCCCATCTACGCCTGTCTGTGCCTGGACCGCGCCCAGTGCCAGAACCCCTGGTTTTCGCCCCCTCACCCCCGCGACACTCGACTCTGCTACGACGCCACCACCCTCCACGCCCTCAACGCAGGCTGCTCATCCACCTGCAACCAAGCCACCCCGCAGCTCACCCTCAGACCCTTCACCTGCCGGAACTGCACCTTCACCAGCCTCCACGCCAGAGACCCACCCGTCAAGGCAGGACGCAACCATCTCAGATGCATCCTACTCAACACCCGCTCCATCCACAAACATGCCATGGAACTCTGGAATCTACTCAACTTAGCCTCCCTAGACGTCGCCCTCCTGACCGAGACCTGGATGAACCCCTTCTCAGTGCTCAACATCGCCATAGCCATCCCGGACGGCTACAAGACCACCCGTAGAGACCGCACCAACAGACCAGGAGGAGGCATCGTCCACAGGAATACCCTCAGTATCAAGACCAGCACTAAATACACCTGCACTTCCAGATCCACATCGATCTAAACACCACCCTCAGAGGGACCCTCGTTTACAGACCCCCCCAGACCCTGACAGCAGTTCAGCGACTCCATCTCCAATGTCATCAGCATGCACGATTTCGCATCCACAGACTTCATACCCCTTGTGGACCTGAAATTCCACCTCGAGAATACCAACGACAACCCCACCACCCTGCTTGACAACCTCGACAACCTCGGCCTAAAGCAGCTCGTCAAGACACCCACCCACTCTGCTGCTCATACGCTCAACCCCATTTTCTCCGCCAGCATACACGTCTCCTTCAGTCATACCACCAAACTTCACTAGACTGACCACTTCTGCATCCACTTCTCCTTTGAGAAACCCACAACACACCATCACGGGCAGCAGATTTCCCACCGCAGGTGGAACAAGGTCACCTAAGACCAACTGATCACCACCCTCTCCCACAACCCACCTATCGACACCACCGACACAGCACCCCGGAACCTCATGCAAAGGCTTGACGACTGTGCCAACACTCTCGCCCCGATAAAGAAACCTTCTAACAGACGCGCCAACAGAAAGGCCTTCTGGTTCACCGCCGACCTCCAAGAATCCAAGCAAACATGCTGAAGACTCTAGAAAAAGTGGCACCAAGAACAGACATCAGACAACCACACAGCCTTCAAGAACACCATCTGCAGACACCATCAACTCATCCGAACCGCCAAAACAACAGCCTCCAAAGAACGCAATGACAGCAACGCACACAGCTACAAGGAGCTCTTCAACATCCTGAAGGAACTCTCCAACCCGGCGCCAATATTAACGACATCCCACCATCAGAAGACCTATGCGACTCCCTAGCCACCTTCATCTACCGCAAGATCTCAGACATCCATGACAGCTTCAATTACCAGACCCCTCAGTCAACACCGACATCACAGACTCACTGCCCACCAGGCACACCGGCCTCCTGCTCTCCTGGACTCACGTCAACACCGACACCATCAAAATCATGAACACCATCCACTCTGGCTCACCATCCCACCCCTGCCCTCACCACATCTTCAACAGAGTGAACTCCGTCATCGCACCCAAACTCCGGAAGACCATCAATAGTTCCTTCGAGACCGCCACCTTCCCCGAGAGCTGAAAACACGCTGAGATCAACACCCTTCTCAAGAAACCCAAGGCAGATTCAAATGACCTCAAGAACTTCCAGCCCATCTCCCTGCTCCCCTTCCCAGCAAAAGTCATCGAGAAAACTGTCAACAAACAACTGACCTACTTCCTCGAGGAGAACAACACCCTGGACCCATCCCAATCCGGATTCCGCAGAAACCACATCACCGAAACCGACTTCATTGCCGCCACCGACGATATCAGGACCATACTTGACAATGGCAAAACCGCGGCCCTCATCCTCTTAGACCTCTCGGCCGCGTTCAACACCGTCTGCCACCAAACCCTACGCACATGCCTCAATGACGCAGGGATCCACGACAGAGCCCTGGACTGGATCACCTCCTTCCTCACCGGCAGAACCCAGAGAGTCCGCCTCCCTCCATCCCGCTCTGAAGCCACCAAAATCATCTGCGGCGTACCCCAGGGATCGTCCCTCAGCCCGACCCTCTTTAACGTCTACATGGTTCCGCTCGAAAACATCGTCCGATCTCACAACCTCAACATCGTCTCATTTGCAGGTGACACCCAGCTGATCTTCTCCCTCACCAAGGACCCCGCCAACGCCAAAACCAATCTCCACGAAGGAATGAAGGCCATTGCCGAATGGATGAAGAACAGCTGCCTGAAACTGAATTCTGACTAAACTGAGGTCCTCATCCTCGGCTCCACCCCCTCTGCCTGGGATGACTCCTGGTGGCCTGCCACACTTGGAACCGCACTGACACCCACCGACCACGCACGCGATCTGGGAATCATCCTAGACTCATCGCTATCAATGACCCAGCAAGTCAACGCCTTCACTTCCTCCTGCTTCAACACCCTCTGCATGCTTTGGAAGATCTACAAATGGATCCCCACTGGAACCAGAAGGACAGTCACCCAAGCCCTCGTAAGCAGCAGACTGGACTACAGCAACGCCCTCTACGCAGGAACCACTGCCAAGCTCCAAAAAAAACTGCAACGCATACAGAACGCCTCCGCACGCCTCATCCTGGACATCCCCCGCCACAGCCACATCACAGCCCACCTGAGAGACCTGCACTGGTCCCCCGTCAACAAGAAAATCATGTTCAAACTCCTCACCCATGCTCACAAGGCACTGCACAACACCGTACCAGAATACCTCAACAGATGGCTCTCTTTCTACACTCCGACAGCTTCGCTCCGCTGATCTTGCCCTCGCCACCGCCCCACGCATCCACAGAACGAGTGCCAGCGGCAGATCGTTCTCCCACCTTGCCACCAAGACGTGGAACACTCTTCCCACCCACCTACGACAGACATAGGACCTACTTACCTTCAGGAGACACCTCAAGACTTTGTTGTTCAAGCAGTAGCATTTTCCCCCTCAGCTCCTTGAGACCTTCACGGGTGAGAAGTGCGCTTTACAAATGCTTTGATTGATTGAATGATTGATCTGGACCTGGTATAAGGTGTAAGTACCTTAGGTACCCACCACACACCAGGCCAGCTTCCTACAGCCGTAAGTTTAGAATAAAAGGTTACCCTTGATTTAAAACCAGCTACAAAGGGTATTAGGGAAACTACATTAATGTTTCTACCTTGGACAAGCTTTAAATTCTCAATCTCAGAAAAGCATTAGAGCAACAAATACCTATTTACAATTAAATCACTATCAAAAAGGGGAATAAACTCCAACCTAAAAGTATCCACAGTACACCATGAAGAAACTAACCCTTCTTGCACCAGTAGACCCATCTTTGTACTCATCTCAGTAAAGGATGCAGCCAATGGATTCAATAAGGAGGGTATCTGAGACGGACTCACTCCAGGGTCTACTGCGAAAGCTGCTGCATATCCTTTAGCCATAACATTAGCATGACCGTGATCGGAATCCACAGCTTGTTGGGGTACTTGAGGAGATCGTATTATGCCTTCTACATTCTGTGCGACATCCATACCCTCTCTAAAATGTAACCTCCTTTGACTCATTTTAGTAAATCTGCTGAGAGGTTTTTTTCTTTTTCCCTCTGCTTTTCCTTCCATTCCCCAGCCTTTACCTGTGGAGCCACTAGCGCACTGTCACTTTCATTGTAGGCCAAGATTTAAAAATCGGCAACACATTCTGTTCAAGACCCGGCCGGTCTCCATCCAGACTCTCTGTATTGGAAGTGGTATTAAAGATGAAAGATGAGAAGGGTGCCCCCTTTCACCCTGCCTACAGCAGGAATCCACTGATCCTATTCTTATTGAGACGTACTGTTTTAAGGATGAAGTTATCCATTCAGCCTCAGCATTCAACACAAGAAAACGTGTTCACTTCTGGTAAGCAACAACATTGGTGTGCAACAAGTTCTAGGATCCTGTATATAAACTATGCAGCAGCGGTGGCTGCATATGTCAAGGGAGGGGAGGGCCGAGGACGACGACGGGGGGAAACATTTAAAAAAAGAAAAAGAAAAAAGGAAAACACCTTGTTCCACCCGTCTCCTGTCGCCTTGCTCCTCACCAGCATAGGCTCCCCAGCAATCCTGGTGCTGCTTACATGCTAAACATAGCATGTAAGACGTGTCAGGATTGGTCTGAGCGGCCACTCAGACACAAGCCTGAGGTCTGTGCTGTTTCTCCAGCACCGCTGTGTATACAGCCTGGTTGTAGAAACCTGAGTGTGCATGCCTGTTTGGCTGGCCAAACACACATGCACACTTAGTGCTCTCTCCCCTCCTCCCCACCCCCACCTCCCTGTTGCCCAGCCCCGCCTCTCCCTGGACCTGCTGGCTGAGGCAGCAGATGAAAATGAAAAATATAACGATAGTCTATCGTTTTATTTTTTTATCTGCTGGCTCGGCGGGGAGGGGGGAGCCGCCCCTGAAACTACAATCCTCTGTCGGAGATGGTTACATCTCCTAAATCATTAGTGTCTTTGTTGATTGAAAATGTATATTCAAATTAATCTAGGGAATAATAATAACACATACAATCACTCATATTTATTGGCTGTAAGAGTTAAATATAACTTCAAATAAAACGAAACGACCAATAAGGCCGTCTGCCTCCCATTGTCAATGAAGACCCATTTCGATGAACAGCATCCCTTTGCTAGAATCCTTATAACAGGTCGGAGAACTACCAGTGCTTAATCTGAGCCGATGGTTGCCGGTGGAGGGCACCAGCACTTATTTTTCTCCATCAGGCTTTTACCGGGACCAAGAGAGAGAAAAATAAATGAAGTCGAAAGACGGAAGAAGTGAAAGACGGAGAAACCGTCATAAAGGAAGAAAGCAAGGACCTGCACGAGTGAAAGACAGGGAGTGTCTGGCAGAGACTTAAAGAGGCATGAGGTGAATTCAAGAATGCACAGCCGCGGTATTCGGCGTGCCAAGATTTTGCTGCGCAGTCCGTGGGCCACTGAGGAGAGCTTTGGACAATGGCACTCATTATTTTACAAATTAAGCACCGAAACTACAAACCAATGCACTACAGCATTTTTTAAAGATTCTTCAGAATAATTTTCAGCATTTTGAGGTATATGTGGCAGATACATTGCCTAAATTCAGTTATCAAACAGTGCAGGCAAGGTGCCAGTCAGTTTCTTTGGATTCTTAAGATTCCACTCTTTTTTCAAGGGTCATTATTTAGTATCAGAACTCAAATACGTCTCCCAGGCGAGTCATTCATGCATTAAAAGAGCGCCATTCAATGGTTAGTGTAAAGGTATCCACTAGTGGCCAGAATTGTGAAGGGAACGAGGTAAGATACGGTTACATGCCACTTTATCCCAAACTGCTATGGTGGTATGGGTTAAGGGTAAAGAATACATAGCCACAGCTATGTCTTTTGTCTAGACCGGGAACTTCCGACATGAGCCTTTGGTATCATCTGATTTATATAGCATTCCTGCCTCGGATTCCATCCATTCCGCCATTAAGTGTAGTTATATTGCCTAGTAATATCAAGAGATATTGGGAAGGTTGTAGGAGGCTGGACTGGCTTGTAGTGAGTACCAAGGGGTACTTACACCTTGCACCAGGCCCAGGTATCCCTTATTAGTGTATAGGGTGTCTAGCAGCTTAGGCTGATAGATAATGGTAGCTTAGCAGAGCAGCTTAGGCTGAACTAGGAGACGAGTGAAGCTCCTACAGTACCACTAGTGTCATATGCACAATATCATAAGAAAACACAATACACAGATATACTAAAAATAAAGGTACTTTATTTTTATGACAATATGCCAAAAGTATCTCAGTGAGTACTCTCAGTATGAGGATAGCAAATATACACAAGATATATGTACACAATACCAAAAAATATGCAGTATAGTATTAGAAAACAGTGCAAACAATGTATAGTTACAATAGGATGCAATGGGGACACATAGGGATAGGGGCAACACAAACCATATACTCCAAAAGTGGAATGCGAACCACAAATGGACCCCAAACCTATGTGACCTTGTAGAGGGTCGCTGGGACTGTAAGAAAACAGTGAGGGTTAGAAAAATAGCCCACCCTGAAAAGTGAGTGCAAAGTGCACTAAAGTTCCCCAAAGAGCACAGAAGTCGTGATAGGGGAATTCTGCAGGAAAGACCAAAACCAGCAATGCAACAACGATGGATTTCCAGACGAGGGTACCTGTGGAACAAGGGGACCAAGTCCAAAAGTCACGACCAAGTCGAGAGTGGGCAGATGCCCAGGAAATGCCAGCTGTGGGTGCAAAGAAGCTGTTACTAGGCAGTAGAAGCTGAGGATTCTGCAGGAACGACAAGGGCTAGAAACTTCCCCTTTGGAGGATGGATGTCCCACGCCATGGAGAGTCGTGCAGAAGTGTTTCCTGAAGAAAGACCGCAAATAAGCCTTGCTAGCTGCAAGTCGTGCGGTTAGGCTTTTTGGATGCTGCTGTGGCCCAGGAGGGACCAGGATGTTGCCAATTGCGTCAGGGGACAGAAGGGGCGCCCAGCAAGACAAGGAGCCCTCTCAGAAGCAGGCAGCACCCGCAGAAGTGCTGGAACAGGCACTACAAAGTGGAGTGAAACAGTGCTCACCCAAAGTTGCACAAAGGAGTCCCACGCCGCCGGAGGACAACTCAGGAGGTCGTGCAATGCAGGTTAGAGTGCCGTGGACCCAGGCTTGGCTGTGCACAAAGGATTCCCTCGGAAAGTGCACAGGAGCTGGAGTATCTGCAAAACACGCGGTTCCCAGCAATGCAGTCTGGCGTGGGGAGGCAAGGACTTACCTCCACCAAACTTGGACTGAAGAGTCACTGGACTGTGGGAGTCACTTGGACAGAGTTGCTGGATTCAAGGGACCTCGCTCGTCATGCTGAGAGGAGACCCAGAGGACCAGTGATGCAGTTCTTTGGTGCCTGCGGTTGCAGGGGGAAGATTCCGTCGACTCACGGGAGATTTCTTCGGAGCTTCTAGTGCAGAGAGGAGGCAGACTACCCCCACAGCATGCACCACCAGGAAAGCAGTCGAGAAGGCGTCAGGATCAGCGTTACAGAGTTGCAGTAGTCGTCTTTGCTACTTTGTTGCAGTTTTGCAGGCTTCCAGCGCGGTCAGCAGTCGATTCCTTGGCAGAAGGTGAAGAGAGAGATGCAGAGGAACTCGGATGAGCTCTTGCATTCGTTATCTAAGGAAATCCCCAAAGCAGAGACCCTAAATAGCCAGAAAAGAGGGTTTGGCTACTTAGGAGAGAAGATAGGCTAGCAACACCTGAAGGAGCCTATCAGAAGGAGTCTCTGACGTCACCTACTGGCCCTGGCCACTCAGAGCAGTCCAGTGTGCCAGCAGCACCTCTGTTTCCAAGATGGCAGAGGTCTGGAGCACACTGGAGGAGCTCTGGGCACCTCCCAGGGGAGGTGCAGGTCAGGGGAGTGGTCACTCCCCTTTCCTTTGTCCAGTTTCGCGCCAGAGCAGGGCTGAGGGGTCCCTGAACCGGTGTAGACTGGCTTATGCAGAAATGGGCACCATGTGAGCCCATGAAAGCATTTCCAGAGGCTGGGGGAGGCTACTCCTCCCCTGCCTTAACACCATTTTCCAAAGGGAGAGGGTGTAACACCCTCTCTCTGAGGAAGTCCTTTGTTCTGCCTTCCTGGGCCAAGCCTGGCTGGACCCCAGGAGGGCAGAAACCAGTCTGAAGGGTTGGCAGCAGCAGCAGCTACAGTGAAACCCCTGAAAAGGCAGTTTGGCAGTACCCGGGTCTGTGCTACAGACCCGTGGGATCATGGGATTGTGCCAACAATGTCAGGATGGCATAGAGGGGGCAATTCCATGATCTTAGACATGTTACATGGCCATATTCGGAGTTACCATTGTGAAGCTATACATAGGTAGTGACCTATGTATAGTGCACGCATGTAATGGTGTCCCCGCACTCACAAAGTCCGGGGAATTGGCCCTGAACAATGGGGGGGGCACCTTGGCTAGTGCCAGGGTGCCCACACACTAAGTAACTTAGCACCCAACCTTTACCAGGTAAAGGTTAGACATATAGGTGACTTATAAGTTACTTAAGTGCAGTGTAAAATGGCTGTGAAATAATGTGGACGTTATTTCATTCAGGCTGCAGTGGCAGGCCTGTGTAAGAATTGTCAGAGCTCCCTATGGGTGGCAAAAGAAATGCTGCAGCCCATAGGGATCTCCTGGAACCCCATTACCCTGGGTACCTCAGTACCATATACTAGGGAATTATAAGGGTGTTCCAGTATGCCAATGTAAATTGGTGAAATTGGTCACTAGCCTGTTAGTGACAATTTGGAAAGAAATGAGAGAGCATAACCACTGAGGTTCTGTATAGCAGAGCCTCAGTGAGACAGTTAGTCATAACACAGGTAACACATTCAGGGCACACTTATGAGCACTGGGGCCCTGGCTGGCAGGGACCCAGTGACACATATAACTAAAACAACATATATACAGTGAAAAATGGGGGTAACATGCCAGGCAAGATGGTACTTTCCTACAAAGGTCCAATCCACCCCTTCAGGGTTTTGCAAAGCAGAGATCGTGCTATTAGAGGCTTCTGAACTACCCATATAAAGTTATCCAACGCTGTCTGCAACTTTCTAAACGTGGGATATTCTGAGAAGGGGACCATGCCAGAAATAAGAAGAGAATCCTGCAAAACCTGGCCGTCTTAATCACGAGTATCCTCATAAACCAAGAAAGTCCACAGATGTGGTAAGCTTGACAATATGTATTTAGCTCCCGAAGCAATGGCCTATAGTTAGTTGGGATCTTCCTTCTAACATGGGAGTAATCTGCACCAGAAACAATGGTACTGATACACTTGCTTACTGAAACTGAATGCGAAACTTCAATGCGTGGAGCTGGTCATCAGACAGATACATTCTCAGCTTATGATTTATGGAGACTAACCTTAAGCCCTGTTATCTGACCAGACTTCTAATTTCTTTACCGATTGTGGGTGGGAACGGGGGCAGTCAGTTACTGATATAAACTGCCCATGCATGCAGATGATGTTCCGATAATAGGCCCCACCGAGGAGAACTCCTTTGACTAGGTTCCTGTCGAATTGTTCCCAAATGTTTATGTGAGAAAGGCGAATAGCAGTGGGCACACCTGTCTCCCACCTCCATGAATTCCAAAATGAGAAGAACCTCCGTTAATCTTTTTTAAACATGTTTTTACTGGCATTTCTAATAAAAAAGATACAAATGCAGCCTTGGGAAGGAGAGAGGGGAGGGCGAAGGGATATAGGAAGGACATCAGAGAAATCGCCACAGTTACATGATCTTAAATATGCATGCATATACCTTAACCCTCTTTGGATGTCTAATAAAGGCATTTTTGAATGCCCATGTTCAGGGTGCCAGTACAAAAATGATATTGATACAAAGGAGGGAATTTACAGGCCTAATGCAGTATTGAAATTGCAAAGTGAGAAGAAAAAACCTGGAAGGAGGGCGTGACCAGTTTACAAAAGGCACATTACAACACAACAAACCATATAATGCAGTAGTCAATGTTCACCAATCTCTATCCAGCTGTTCTCCATCTTCGGCGTCACTCATTAAGGTCTCTGCGCAGAGAAAAGTTGCAAAGGGCTCCCATGTATCCCTGGGGTTGGAATGTAACAGCATAAGTTCCCAAATGTTGGAAAGTTGTTCCTAGCAGTATGCTACGTTTAGCCAATTGGAGAAGGGGGTGGTTTTCCTTCACCAATGTATGGAAGGCCTGTGTTTAGCCAGCAAAAAGAGCATTGCAGTAAAGACGCAACAAGAAATGGGTGTGTCTTTAACATAGCCCCGAAGGCCCACCAGAGGAGTAAAGGGAGTTAAGTGGCCCGTGATCTTGTAAATGGTGGCAGAGGGGAAATTGCATTGCTGACAGCAAGAATCAGAAGTCAACCCCATTTTGAAAAGCTGTAAGGGGGTGCAATAGGAGCGGTGCAGAAATTTGGAGTGGATGAGAAAGTGTCTGTAATTGGGGGAAAGCCTTTCCAGTTGACCTCAGCAGAAGGACTACTGCGTGTCGGAAAGAGTCGGAGCTCCTCCCTAGCTACCCTTGCCCTTGAGGAAGAAATTAACGATTGGCATTGCATAATATTGTAAAGGCGGGTAATCAATTTAGGCGGATACGGTGAAGTGAGGAGATGTTCGAGAGCTGGAAGGGGCAGTGTGGGGAAGGGAAGGTGTCATGTAGGGTGCAGGAGGCGTGCAGTTGATAGTACAATAGTGCATTGAGGAATGTGAGAGGTGGGGGCATTGCAGCAACTAACATCGGGAGAAATTGATTTTCAGGATAGAGGTCTGAAAACATTGTGATGTGTTTGTGTGCGAGAGCAATGGCACTCTTGTCTAAAAGTGGAGGTAGTATGGGATTCTTGGCCAGAGGGATGGAGGGGGCATAAAGGAGTGTCAAACCTGATCTCTTCCATAAACTCTCCCAGGCCCATTGTATGCACTCAACAGTGTTGATTTCAGCCTTAGGGGTCTTGTAAGGTGCATATAATGGCGTCGTTAGCGGCCATGGGGCATCTCAGTCTGTTTCTACTGCAGTGTGGGGCCGAAACGGGTAGGGTAAAGCCAGTAGTGAAGAAACTGGGTTTGAGCGCATAGAGCATACAGCTTCATGTCTGGTCCTCCAAGTCCACCCTGTGTAAGGAGTTCCCAGGAGATCCGCGGTTGCATTCCTGCCTCTTACAGAGCCACCAAGTTAGAACTTAAGTGCTTGAGGAATTGTGACGTGAGGCAGATATTTAGAAAAAATATAGGAATTTAGGGAGGATGACTATTTTTGCAATCGTGATGCGTCCCACAAAAGAAAGCAACAGTTTGGACCACGCAGGTATTCTGTCCTCCAATAGGCAAGTGTTAAGTCTTTGTAGCAAGCAAATGCTGAGCAAGTCTGTCATCCATCCACGAGGGACTGCGCGCTACATCTGCCTTCACTCCATGTGGCTGGTCAGGGACTATGCAGGCCTTTACTCCTCACAGGGCTGCACCCACCTAAAATGGGACAGTTTGAGTGACATAGCAAGGGTCAGGTGTTTAGAGTGACCCTGCGCAGGTGAAAGATGGCATAGGAGAGCCACATAGATGCCGGATTGATGAAGGATTGGGTGTTTGGCCGGCAGAGCCCTCTAAAGAGTGGCCATTGTGCTGCCCAGCAAAGCATCACCCACCTCCATTAACCTTAATCACAGCTGTAGGGTTCTCTTACCCCCACTATGACTCTGCCTGCAAATCTTTTTAATGTCTTGTTAAGTAATCTCCAATTAACAGGCCATCTCTAGGTAGCTTCTTTAGTGGAATGACTTTTAAAAATACTTCTTTTAAAGAAAATACAGGAATGGAAATGTTGACGCAAATGAGACCCCCTAAATATCAAGTCAACTTTATTGTGTATTACAGGATGTCTAGTAAAAGGTGCTTCATGAAACGATAGTATTACTTTATGTAGATTTGCAGTAAAAATATTTCAGTCCATATCATTAGTAGATGTACTATGAGAAATGTCTGATCAGTAAAGCTTTACACCACAGCACTGATCAAAAAACAAAATTCCTCCCTCATCCAAACCCCCCTTGAAACATATACATATAGTTGTTTCTCACAACCCTCCACCCAAGGCCACAGCTGCAGGATCTGTTTTCAGTCTGAGCAGATATCCAGCGCTATGCTGAAAGGCTTTCTCAGGAAAACGGTGTGCAATTTATATATTTTGTATAAACCTGATATTGTAACAAACATTCCAAATTTGACACTGTTCCTAGGATTCAACTCATTTTAAGTGCAGAAAAAATGTTCCTGACTCATTGTTGACAGAAGGTAGCAGTCTTGAAGACGAAACACGTGTCGGCTGTTTTGCTGTTTGGACTTGTATTGTATGTGGTCATTTGACTGGAACTCTGACCATTTGTTCTCACCTGTAATAAATATCCAGTGTTACCTGTTTGCCGGACTTCGACTCAATTCTTGAAGCACCACTTGGATCCACCACACGAAGTTTCACTTTGGGTGTGCCCTGGCCTTTGTGTTCTCATTGAGTGTTCCTTTGACACCTGAGGTGGCAGGTGCATGGCTAGCCTGGAACCCATTACTAGCTGTTGCTTGAAAAAAGACTACTACTGATGGACATTAGATAAACCTGTGTTGATGTGCGAGCGCCTTTGGCATTCTCTACCTGTTTTCACTGTGATTTCATTGATTTAATGCCTGCTCTGCACTCAGTGCCGTGATTCAATTGCATTTCATATATTTCTTCTACATTGTTGTTTCTTGTTTGTATATTGTTCTTTGATTACACAACATGGATACATTTGATGACAATAGGGATGCGCTACTTGAGGAGATTTTTCAAACTGGAACTAGTCTCTCTACTACCCACTCCGTGCCCACCAAACAAGGTCTTAAAATGAAGTTTGTGAAACTAGAATGCTTAAAGAAACCATAGTTATCTAGGTGGTGGGATTACACCATTTTACAGAAATACATAGATAACAAACAAATTCCTAGGGGTTTACGTATTATCCTATTCCCTTCATTTGAGGACCTCAGTCCAGAACTGCTTAAGGAGTGGGAGCCCCTTTTAGTCACCTCTTCTTTTGGCATGATGGACATATTAATCAGAGATGCACGTGCCAAAAGAGATAAACTTACTGATGATATTCTTGCACTGGAAAAATAAATTAAAGATATTAATTTACCAGAGGCCAAAGAGAAAAACTACAAGATACTCAAAGAAGTGCTACTTAAACACCAAGAAAATATTAAGGACAAAAAAATACATAAACTTAAAAGAGATGAGGGAGATTATAAAAGTGGGAGGGAGTTTACCTACTCACGTAAATTTGACAACATTAAACTGGATAGACACGAGGCTCCTTCCCACTTACCTAATGAGGGTGCAACTTCTACTCCACGAGCGAGACAGACCTTTCAAGTACTTCTAGTATCAGTGAAAGTGACACTAGCAACCCAACACGCCAGTCTATGATTTCAACCAGTCACAAATCCCCTTTTTTATTAGAATTAGAAAGGTACAGAAAGGGTCAAACATTACATCGCAGGAGGGAAGAACCCTACACAAACCCATCAGGAGAGGCAAGAGAAAAACTTACAGACATAACAAGGGAAAGAGAAGGGATGACAACGAGATCTACTACCCGCAATCAGAAGTAATCAATTCTGACTTGAAAACCAACAATGAGATTGCAATTGTTAATCTAACTAATGTTGAACTGACCACACAACAAATAAATATCTTGAGCAAAGGTTTGGGTTTTGTGCCATCGTCTTTACCTAACTTTACTGAACTACATATAAACCTTTTTAAATTTATTCGGAAGTGTAAACTTTGCAAATTCTTTGAGGGCAGACCTGCTCAGACTGAGTCCCATGTGCCGGATACATGTCCTTCTATCAATTTAACCATCAAGGACGTAAAAGACATTCAGACCCTTCTCTCTTTAGAACAGATGTCGGGTATGTCTCCCTCCCTATCTGATATTGTGTCGGACTTGGACATTGATCCCTAAGCACATAGTGATAGTGGTCTCAAAACGTCCTCTAAGTTTACACCCATTCTAGGAAGTGACAACGTCATTGGCATTTTTTATAAACGGGTTACGGCAGACTTATATCGACATGAAGATCTGTATCGCTCAGGACGCAAAAACATTACACACAACATCACCATCCCTGAAAGGGGAGCCCTACACTCTCTCATAAACAATAAAAACATAATCATCAAATAAGCTGATAAAGGGGGCAACATTGTTATCATGAACAAATCTGACTACATCAAGGAAATAGACCGCCAATTGGAGGACACAACTGCATATTTAGCTTTATCACACAACCCACTGGCCAATGTCAATGAACATATAATACAAAGATTAACGTTTTGGAGAGACAGATGTCTTATCACAGACTTAGAATTTAAATACATGTGTAATCCCACTCCAACTTCCCCTTGAATATACATTTTACCCAAAATACACAAACCAGGTCCCTTTCCACCGGGGATACCCATTATATCAGGGATTGGTTCACCGACGGAAAGAATCTCAGAATATATTGACCTATTTCTACAATCGCTGGTCATTCACCTTCCCTCTTTCATCAGCGATACAAAAGATCTTCTTAGCAAACTTAGCGACTTTGATTGGACGGATGGACATTTGTTAGTGACTCTTGGCGTAACCTCACTATACACATGCATACCGAGAGATATGGGCTTGCATGCCATCCAGCATTTTTGCGACACCCACAAAGTTTCATTTTTAGAACACTCCAACATGCTCCTAGACTTGATTGAATTGGTTTTGGACAACAACATTTTTGTACATAATGGGATATGGTACAGACAGATCCAAGTGGTGGCAATGGGGGCGAAATTCTCCCCCTCGTTTGCCAATCTTTACATGTTTTTTTTTTAATGGTCTCATATATGGAGGGAGTGTCCACCGGACTTGACACAACACATTTTGTATTGGGGCAGGTACATTGACGATGTCCTCCTTTTTTGGTCGGGGAGCCTTGATTCATTTGGGCTCTTCTTACATCATCTCAATACTAATACCTTCAATATCACTTTCTCTGGTGAACATAGCACGTCACGTGTGAACTTTTTAGATCTCACCCTAAACATTAAAGGTGACAAAATCTGTTCCAAACCTTACAGAAAACCGACAGCATGCAACTCCATCCTACACGCCACAAGTTCACATCCCGCCTCGCAAATTAATGCTATACCTTATGGGGAGCTGACTAGGTTCAGGAGAAATTGCAGTGAAGATACGGTTTTTCAGGAAGAGTTAAAACAAATGAATACACGGTTCATTCGGAGGGGTTACTCGCACAACATGCTACTACGAGCCAATAATAGAATCAATCATGTAAAAAGATCTGAGCTATTGGTTTCTTCTATTAAAAAGAGGGAATCATCTAGACCTCTCTCTTTTATCACCTCATATAATGCACTAAGCTCTAATATATTCAAAATTCTCAAGAAACATTGGTCATTCCTGTTAGCAGATGGGCACCTCAAGAAAAGTCTCACTCCTAAACCGAATATCACCTACAGCAGGGGACCTGCCCTACGTAATTATCTGTGTCATAGTTTCTTACCACCTGATCATAAAGAGACTTGGTTACCTACAGCACCACATGGATCCTACAAATGTGGACATTGTAATATGTGCTGTTTTATTAAAGATAAATTGATGAAATTTCAATATATCACGCCAGTTACATATAGGATCAATAAGGTCATCAATTGCAACACCAAATTTGTGGTTTACTGCTTAGTCTGCATTTGCAATCTCATTTACGTGGGTAGCACTATTCGACCACACAAGGAGAGACTACAAGAGCATATCAGAGCTATTCATAACAACAATGTCAACTACCCTTTTGCGGTTCACTATAACGCTAATCATGGACAGCGAGAGGTTCTAGGCATCAGCATACATGGTATCGATGTGGTCAACACACTACCTAGAGGTGGTAACAGAACACAGATTTTGAGACAGTTAGAGAGTAGCTGGATTATTAGACTCAGAGCTGTGGAGGAGGGGATTAACATTGATAAAGATTTACACACCTTTCTTTAATTCACTTCTCATGTCTGTTATGCTGCCGTGGTAATGTAACAATTTGTCTTTTATTTTTTCAAATTTCTGTATATGTGATTCATATTTGCCTTTACTCGATGTCAAGTTGACATAATCCTAATGACGTTATTCTGTTTTACTACTCTATCAAATGATTGTAATTTTGACCATGCTATCTATCTAATCTATACCTACTTGGTTAACGTTATTAGTCATGTTACTCCACTGTTGCTAACAAAAAACCTATGCTCCTATTGACTTATTCACACAACATATACATTTGTTGGTTTGGGTACCACCTGTTCACTTTGCACTTTATTTTATTTTTATTTGTTCACTCCACTTCAAAATGCCCCCCGTTTTGGATTACCTGATCCTTCTTTCCTTTAGTGCTCTTAGTCCTTCTTTAGTTTCCCTACCTACTCCATGCCCGGCTTTAAATACCAACCATACACGCAGGGACGGCACACTTGACCGATACCGACACGACCGGCCCGGTATTATTCCACTCATTTTTAGGTAAGAATTATACAACTTACATGAGTGCAACCTCTCACTTACTCTCTTCATGGCCGTTTATATATCCTAGCAGGATACGCTCGAACGGCATTCTGGCCAGTTACCGACGCAACCGGCACATTATTACCAATTTCACCTTTTCAAGGAAAGAAACTGTGGCTTTCATGAGCGTGTTACTCGTGGCTTTCATGAGCGTGTTACTCGCGCGGCCACTCTCTTTATATTTTTACACCCGCACTACCTGGTGCCGTTATCTCTACATTGCCCCATAATTTTGACTGGAGTGTTCGTTTATAAAAAATATTGCCTTCCCAAAACACTACGCAAATCGTGTTTCCTCTCCCATTTCTTTTATTTATTGGGTCTATTTAGTACAGTCGTACTGGTCAGTATTCCCCACGATGGAAGTATACGTTTATATTGATTGTTTTGCTTTACCATGTTTTTGTTTTTGTACCCTCCGACTGCCTGCTTTTAATTTTAATTATGCAGCCCACGGAATTGGCTTCCATTTACCTTAACCTTGGGCGCATGGACCTAGATTTATGCCATATTTTATATGGTTACCCTTTTCTTTATACCTGCTATTTGATACTTACCGTTTTGCTATAGTGCCAGTTGGATTTTGATAGTTTTTTTCTGTTTTCTTTCACATTAGGCCTATCATAGCCCTCTTTGCTACCTGTACTCCATATGATTGACTCACCGGGAGATCAACATCTTCCAAACAAATTTTCGGGACTCCTTTATATTTCTCTTCACTTTCATATGTCCTTATAGCTAAAGGTATTTGACCTCTGACTTAATCTCTCGCACTTATTTACCAATGCACCCTCTATGTTTGCTTAATTTTAAAAAAGTAATACTTTCTTTTTGGGGCACTGTCTGAATTATATAATCACTTTTTCTCTCTCAATAGGCATGGTGCACTCAAGTGGTAGGCTGCTATTTATGTGTTCATCGGTGTACTATCACCTCTTGGTGCTGTGCCTGTTCTCACTATTGTACTCTTATTCAGTGTGGTTATCACTCTCATACAGTGTACTTTTCTCCGTGCATGACTCTTCACCTTTGGTGGGCATCCTCCTGATTATGATATGACTTATCAACCTTTCAGACACTCACAATCCCTTTTGTGTGATTATTTTTGTCACACTGGTTACAGTTAGTTGGGCCTTTCCCCCCCTTTTTATTCCTATAATTGACTTTGATGTTGGTTATTTTTGTGTTCATATCCCATCTCATATATTGGTGTATATATGTTCATCTATTTCACAGCCTTGACAAAGTCTTGAAGACGAAACACGTGTCGGCTGTTTTGCTGTTTGGACTTGTATTGTATGTGGTCATTTGACTGGAACTCTGACCATTTGTTCTCACCTGTAATAAATATCTAGTGTTAACTGTTTGCCGGACTTCGACTCAATTCTTGAAGCACCACTTGTATCCACCACACAAAGTTTCACTTTGGGTGTGCCCTGGCCTTTGTGTTCTCATTGTATAGGTTACCACTCACTGTTTTACAGTGAGTGTTCCCTTGACACCTGAGGTGGCAGGTGCATGGCTAGCCTGGCAACCATTACTAGCTGTTGCTTGAAAAAAAGACTACTACTGATGGACATTAGATAAACCTGTGTTGATGTGCGAGCGCCTTTGGCATTCTCCACCTGTTTTCGCTGTGATTTCATTAAGTCTGCTCTTATGTCCAGGTCTCAAAATGTCGGGCTTAGTGGCAGTGCTTAATTTGAGCTGGTAGTTGCAAGTGGAGCCCACTGGCATTCTTTTTTAGGTCCCACACATATTTTTCCTCATCAGACTTTGTTACAGAACAAGAGAGAGAAAAACACAAAAGGGAGACATGAGAAAGATGGCAAAACTGTGACAAAGGAAGAAAGCAAAGATACAAAATAACCTGCAAGAGTGAGATAAAAGGGCAGGGAGTGCCTGGTGGTGGATGAAAATGGCGCACAATAGAATCATGTCTAGGCAGTCTTGGTATTTGGCTCTCACCACATTTGAAATCGTCGGGTACAGACTCCTGAAGAAGACTTTGGGCCCCTGTATTTATTATTTTACAAATTAAGGACCTTAGTTGGTTACTACATGTTACGTTGGAGTGTGTGACTGGTAAGTCTCATATTCACTTCCCAAAATACCATTCCATCTTTCTGAGTTAATTGTGATCATTGAATTGGTAATATTGCTGCTTGTAAATGCACTGCCACACACTTGTGCTACATTAAATACAAATCCAATAGTTATTGTTACCATGTCACATTGAGCAGCTCCCATATATGTAGCATATTGAGCCATATCCAGGCAGGAATGCACCAGGCTGCCAAAAAAGTTGTCAAGTAGGGAGTTTAATGGGCAGAGATGCCAGATTCGATGGCAGAGGTCGAGCTAGAATACAGATACAAAGTTATTTGTTTAAGAAGATTGGTCCAATTCCCTGTAGAGATGAAAGGAATCAAAGGCAAGGAAGAGGTCAAGGATAGGTGTTCTCGTTCACCATTTGAATCCATTGCAGTATTTAAGTCACCCCTTGTGGAAGTCAGAGCTGCCTTTGTGCCACAGCCATACCAGAATCTGTTTTGGTAATCTGAGAGGTTACTTTCTTTGATGAATGTACCAATTTCTCTTGAAGCCCATCTTTCAAACTTTTTGCCAAAAAACAACTGGTTATTGACCAAAGGTTAGATGGAGCCTTTGGTTGAAGGCTTCTTTTCTTAGGGAGGTTCTTTTGGAAATAGATCTTTAGCCAGGGAGTTACTGGCATTTCTGGTTGGACAGGCTGCAGAGCTATTAATGAAGATATTCTGGCATATATGAGCAGGACATGGGTCTCCCAGTGATCGTGCTGTCCAACAAACTTTTGCAGCCTTGATGAAGTCCTGTGTGGTCACGAGGCTAAAGGGGAGTAACTAGTAGTTTTCATGATTTGCTTTTTAGTAAATTGCACAGCACTGCTAGAATTATGATTGAGCAATGATTAGACAACGGAGAGGGAAACAGGGGGTCATAGGGTTGGAGGAAATGCAGCTGTGACAGGCACACAGCAAGAGCAAGTGGCGAGACCTTTGCCTGTGCTGCCAAGGCACCAGGATGTCCTAAGGTACTGCCACTTCAGGTACTGTGGTTGAAGGACCCCTTTTCCTGTGAATTCTTCTAGCAAGTCTGTTTTAGTGATCTTGAGGCCCATCATCAGCTCTCCCTGTTCAGATCTCCTGTCTCATGTTAAGGTATCTTGACCACTGTCTACTCTTCAGGCCACAAGTCAGCTTTCAAGGACATAGGGAAGGTTAGGGATCAGGTCTCGTGGCGTTCCTGGCTCCACTCAGGTTTTCCTGCTACGTACTTCTGGGTTGTTCTTCAGAAGAAAAGAAAATTAAACATTCATGCTGCTCACAATTTAACGATTAAGCAGTGGCTCTTCTTGTAGGTGTGTGCTGTACCAACATGAGCAATTATTCGAAAGAATATGTAGTTCAATGATTACACACCAAGACGCAAATATGCATTAGTTTAGTATCCATGCAATGACACTTTTAACTGGGTCCACTAAACATGTACGGAGTGAACAAACCATAAGAGAGCCCAGATTAATTTAGGAAAAATATAATGTTGCATGAATATGCTCTACTAGAAAAGATACATATTCCAACAGGACAACTATGCCCTGCCTAGCTCCTTGTAGTCAGTGTCATCCACATAATAAGGGCCTCATTATGAGATTTGGTGGTCCTGTGACCGCCATGTTGGCAGTGGTGGTCAGACTGCCAACAGGCTGGAGGAGAAGACGCCAAATTATGACTTTGGCGGTGATCCCAAAGGAATAAAGCCAAAGCACTGCCGGCACTGCCAGTGCGGTCAGAACGCTGTGGACGATTGGAGATACCAGCAGGCCAGCGGAGACCATGTTTCCATCAGCCTATTAGGAGGTTGCACACTGCTAAGATTTGCGCTGCGGTCGGACCACCACGGAAACCCAGGCGGAAACAAACTGTATAAAAGGACACACTTACCTTCAGGAAGCCACACTTGTCCGGAGCCACCATGGAACAGAACTAGACGTCATGTCGTTGCTCTTGCTCGCTGAAAGACAAAAGAATCTTTGCTGATGACAACAACCAGAAGTACACACTCTTACCTGTTACTATTGTAAATTGTTAAATTTTGGGCAGTTACAGAACATCTTATAGGGGAACGGGTGTGAGGGCAACACTCACACATAACAGTACACGGACAAGCACACTCACATACAACTACAAAGACACCCACACATACACAGCACACACACTGCAGTCACCACACACACCACATGTCAAGAACACACACGCATGGCAACACAGCACAGGCCCAGTCTCACACAATACCATACAACATAGCAGCACGTCACAACACCACCACAACTGCACCATTACAAACACATTGGCAAGCACTCACAACCGACACTAGCCAGGGACACATCACACATACAATATAATGTACAACCAACGGGGAACGAACACACACAATTACATAATCGTACAACTTACCAATCGACACACCCAGCACATCGTACCTATCAAACCATGCACAATACATGCACACTTACACAAAGCACAGAAAGTCACACACAATAAACAAATGTCAACACAAACACCACACAATACCATCACAACAACATGTCTGCTACATATACATGCCCATCACACAACACACGCCCTTTCCCTAGGGGACAAAAGCACTGCACACCCGCTCACATACTGCTCACACAATACAGGAAGCACAAGCACCACATACACACACAAGTACTCGCACACAACCAATGTCAGCCAGGAACAACTCAAACCTAAGAACGGAAATGCAGGACAAAGATACCAGAAAACCAACAACTAGTTGGTCTGAATATATTTTGTTGAGAAATAAGATTAAAGTCAAAGGCCATGGGCCAGTCCATAGCACACATACTGTGCACCAAAGGCACTATATGGTGCCCCAACTTGACTCCTGACTGCCATGTAACCTCCACAGGTAGGTGCATCAAGGGGGCAGGCAGGCACCTCAGGGAAGATCTTGGGGCGGGAGTGGTGGCAGAGGGGGCAATTTGGACTTAGGCTTGGGAGATGGGGTTTATGCTTTAGCTTGGATGGCGGGGTTAGCTTGGGGGAGGGTTGGGTCTTCTTGGGAGGGGTAGCCTTCTTGGAGGGGTAGGGGAGGCCTTGGAGGTGGAAGGGATGGCCTTGGGGAGGGAAACTGAATGTTTAGGGATGTCACAGGGGAGTAGGGATAAGGTCAAACTCTGAGAGGAAAGATTTTTTACACACACGGGGACAGTCATAACAAAAGGGTTTGGGTGTGGAGGGAGAGGAAGTAGTTGCATGAGGTTTTAGTGTGGATTTCTTGGGTGCATGTTTGTGGGAGGTATGCTTGTGAGTGGTGGGTGTCTGTTGGGAGGGTGAATGAGGGTGTTTATGTGTCTTGGGCTGAGGTGGGTGGAGGTGCAGGGGGATGCCTTGGTGGGTGGGTCGGTGACTGGCTGTCTGTTGGAGTAGTGAATGCAGGTATGGTGGATGTGCTGCATGTAGGCATGTCAGTGGTTGTGGTGTCTGTGGTGACTAGGGTGGATGTCTGTGGGTCTGCTGGTAGGATGGGTGTGGTGGCTGTATCTGTGAATGTTGGTGTGGTGTCTGCATGTGTGTCAGGTATGGTGTCTGTGATGCTAGGGGTGGTGGGGGTGTCAGGGCAGATTGTGACTGTTCCCGTGTGTGCATATGTATGTTGCTTGTGTGTATGTTGTGGTGTGTCTTGTCGTGCTTTGGTTTGTCTGCGCTACCCTTGGCAGTTGAGGTGGATGAATTATGTCTGTTTTTGTGCTTCAGCTGGGTCAGGGAAGTGGGGATTGGGAAGAGGAAGTTGGAGGGGGGAGGGTAGACAAAGGGTGGTTGTTGTCAGTGTGGAGGCCAGAGCCAGAAATGATCTCTGTAGGCCAGCCAGTGCATCGTGAATGCCCTCGAGGAAAGCATTACTCTGTTGTATCTGAGTTGCCAGTCCCTGAATGGCATTCACGATGGTTGACTGACACACAGAGCTAGACCTAAGGAGGTCAATAGCCTCCTCACTGAGGGCAGCAGGGCTAACAGGAGCTGGGGCAGAGGTGCCTGCAGCGGAGATGCCCATCCTCTTGGGTGAGTGGGCACAACCAACTGAGTGGGGAGCTACAGGGAGGGTGGTGATAGAAAGGGGGTTGGCGGACAGAGATGGTGCTGTGGTGGTCTCAGATGGGCCTGCCACCGCCAGGGAGTGTCTACTAGGAGGATTCAGACGATGAAGAACTGGATCCAGTATCCCCTGTGGCACTCCCCTCACCCTTCAGACCACTAGGTCCCTCGGTGTCGGTGCTCCAACGGCTAGAGGTACCGTGGCCAGCAGCTTCCCTATTCGGCTGTGCAGTGTCTCCTTCACCTGCCAATGCTGATGCTGGAAAACAGAAAGTGAGGTAGGGTCATCACATTCTTTGCATACCACTTATATCACACTGTACACCTCAGCAACATCATATCTAGTTGTACAACACCCACGGGCAGTACAAGTATAGTGCCAACATCATGTAACAACAAGTTACAATGTACAACCCTCAATAAAAACCTTGTCACACACCAGATAAGCTACCTATATCACACCTACAATACCATGATATAAGTAGAGCTATCACACCAACCAGTCCATGACAAGGTGTCTTGGCCACATTATATTGGGTCCCTATCCACAGCAATATAGTCAACCAACAACCAATCTATGGGAAATATAGGTAACAGATTTTCACATATCACATACATAAACAACACATACTAACATTTTGACCTGATGTGATGTACCAGACAAGGGACCTTATTGTATAGTAAACACAAGGCATTCACACTTCATGTCACTGAGTTCACAACTTCCACAATGGAAATTTGCAAACATGCAGCTACTCTAATTCGCATATCAGAATTTGGATTATGATGGAGTCAGAACACATGTCACCTACACATGTACCAATAGTGATGTAGGAAAGGATGTTACATACTTGGTGGACTGAGTCATCTAAGTCACTGCCCCCCTGAAAACAAAGTATAGCACAATTATAAGGACCTAATTATCTCAGAGCATTTACCCACACCCAAGCACAGGTAGTATAACTACTCTTTCAATACAATGGACACCTGTCATGTGCTTAAGGTGACATATAGTTCAACATATCATACTATTATTCCATCAAAAGCTCAATGACTAAGTGGCAACATCACTATGCGCAAATCAGACATGAATGGCCTTACATCTGTTTCTGAGAGACACAAACCACATCTGAGGCTACCATGACAGGGACGTACACCTTGATGCAAGCCAAGGGCTTGACTACACATACCATTCCACTCACGTGTATGTGAACTTTCAAACCTGCACCACAATGTAGTCAGTGCAAACAATAGGTTTTCAGACAATAAGCACTCAAAACATATCCAAAATAGCAACAGAAAGTATGTTTAAAACTCATTACATTATGGATTTATGACAGAACCTTACAATGTACACATGATGTTAGCCAAAACAAATTGTAACTTTGTATAAGATGTCTTGGCCTATTTATCACGCCTACAACACAATTGCTAAGGATTTAGTTGTGTAGCCATTTCCCACCTACAGAATATGAACATGGTACTAACATTAATTACTTTGACATTAATGTATGTGATCCAATAGGATTCTAGCAATACCTTAATGGTTAACTACATGTAGGATGCCCACTCTGATGACACATTACAGAGGCCTATCTACACCCCTCACTTACCAAGGGGATACAACTTCTAACAGGCCCAAACAAGTTTTGCAAGTAGGGCATGTGAAATGTCAGATGGACATCACAGTCTCACATGATGCTGTCACTCATCAGAAACCTTTGGAAAAGTAGGAATTACTTCATAATTTCAGACTCCATGTTGCATATAGACATGGATCAAGGGACATTGGAATGGACAGACAACAAAGACCTGGACAACTTACCATCACATTGGGAGTATTGATCTGTAGGTGGGAAGGAAAAATTAGCAGGGTATGAAAAGCGGTATATTGGTACACATATGACAGTCACAAGTGCATCACATGCTTCTGTACAGAGGGGACAACATAGGAAAGTAATGTGTCCTTATGCACAATAGAATGTGCACACCTATGTACCAATGCTCTGGACTGTAAATCCATGTGTTCCTTGGAGCTCTTTGACCCTTTGCACTTACCACATTGTCAGAGCTTAGAATCTTTCACATCATACACTAACCTGGTAATGGGCTGAAAATGTGTTAAGTCTGTACTTATTGCCTTGTGGCTGCTGTGCTGCCCTCAAACGCACATCCAACTCCGGGTAGGCCACCGGCAATATGCGGGCCATAAGGGGTGGGTCAAGGTCCGAAGGCACCCCTTCCTCCTTGGGAGGACATCCCCAGCTGGGCCTCTGCGTTTTTCTGGTCCCAGCATCTCAGGTCCTTCCACCGCATCCTACAGTGGGTGCTCTGCTGGCTGTGGACCCCCAGGGTCTGCAATTTCTTTGTGATGGCGTGCCAAATCCCCCTTTTCTGATGGGCGTTGACCTGGATGACACAGACAAGAAGAGAATGTCATGTTCACATGCACTATACCAAAACAAGCAGGGTGAAAATACAAGTTAGTGCAAGTAACCATACACAGACTGCCTACAACATCCCATCCAATAAGGAATGACCATGTGCAGTCAGTCCATGTGTGAGGTTGAGACAGGCATACAACATGCATAACCAGCACCAGATGTCAGTTTAAAACATATGAACAGACGACAAGCATATCTCTAAACTTGGTACATCTGTCCAAATATTTTTCACACTACCTTCAATTATGTAATACAGTATGTAGGTGGGTCAGGGTTTATACATCACACACTCTACTGTGTCTCAGGACTCAAAATCTGTCCGTTCATATGTGCACATGTCCATCTACCCTTACATATTACCTCAATCCTTCATTCAACCACATTTCCTGAACATCATCATACACTCAACAATTCAAACATTAGTATCGCATTACTCTTACCTGCTCCTCTGGTGCATCATAGAGCTGTCCATACAGCGTTAGGACCCCCTCCACAAGCTTATCCAGCTCTTCTGTCACAAACTGTCAGTGACATGCTTGTCCATTTAAAAAACATGATAGGGTATAGGGCATGTGAATGCAGTTATAAGCCATTAGTTGCCTAGGTATGTTCTGTGTACAACGTATGTACAGTTTCATGTTTAAATATTTAGCATCATAGGTGACGTAGGTGTGATCATACTTATGCTGTACAGATCGAGCGATACACATACATACTGGTTTTCTACCACATAGTTACCCTGCCATGAGAAGAGCGGGACAACCTCCAGTGTATCATCCACTAGCAGACCTGTAGACCATGGAGGAGCAATATCTGATTCATATCTTCCGCCTGGATGGGTATACAATCATGGATCTCTGGCTTCAGTTAGAGCCAGATCTAATGTCTGCCATTTGTAATTCCCTATAGCATACCTCCCATTGTACAAGTAATGTCAGTGCTACACTTCCTGGCCACAGGCTCCTTTCAGAATACTGTGGCCCTAACTGCAGGGATGTCTCAGCCTATGTTCAATCTGGTCTTGAAGGCTGTGCTGTCTGCATTGTTGAAAAACCTTGACAGCTACATATTCCTTACAGGGGACTCTGGCTACCCAATACGTCCTTGGTTATTGACACCAGTGAGGTGAGGTCGGCTTCAATGAGGCCCACAGAAGTACAAAGATTGTCGTGGAGTGGACTTTTCAGCTCCTCAAGGCAAGATTCTGCGGCACCGATCAGTCTGGAGGAGCCCTCCTCTACTCACCCACAAAAGTATGTCAAATTATTGTTACCTGCTGCATGCTCCACAACTTCACCCTGAGATGTCAAATCCCATTTATACCGGTTGAGAGGGACCCAGCAGATCCAGTGGGTGAGAATGCAGATTTGCCAGGTGAGGCTAAGTATGATGAAAATGAAGCTGGAGACATCAGGGCTGATCTAACCAATCAGCTGACTTTAGGTATGTGATGTGATGTAATTAAAGGTATTAAGTGGGGAATTGGTGAGGTTAGGAATGCTTGATATGAGTCTTAGTATGCCCCTCAGAGACGTCATAAGGAGCTCCAAAGCCCATGACCCATATATGCATGCAGATTATTACATGTTGTAGTGTCCAGCCATTTAATCAACATGGCCTACGTTTTTCACAATTCACAATCAGAGTCAAATTTGTATGTTTGAATGGCTGTGTTATGTTTATGTATCAGTGTGGCCTATACCTTATGTTTGTCATTTACAATTTGGAGATTAAGTGAACAGGCTCATCCTCATTTGGAAATATCAGACAGTGTCACAGGCAGATGGGATTTGCAGACTGACAATTGAAATGGTCATGGATTGAACCAGGTACTGTCAGGCTTGAGATTTTTTGTATGTGAGTTCTATGCTCAGACTGTCAGGCCATTGGGCTGGTAATGTCCTATTCCACACTTAAGACCTGTTTGGCACTCAATGTCTGGCCAATGGTTCCGTGTGTGATCATTTGTTTCTGAAACATGTTATGTGCTACCCATACCCTGTAACAACATGATTCATGTTGATAAAAACAAACTTGCATGTAGCTGTCAGTGTGTTTCCTCATTGCAGACCAATGCGCATGTGTCTCAAGACTGACATAGGTGAGTGGCAAGTCTACAGATACTGGACCATGGTAAGTGGACGGTTCCATGACGGGGTACATTTGTACTGACCTCTATCTGTTTCATGGGGTATTGTCATTTGGGAGCTATGGTATGGGTATGAGATAAGCCTTTAGCGGACGATACATTGAACCAATATGATTGGCTCCTGGGATAGTGTAAGACTGACGTCCCTAACTTCAGAAGTCTGTCGGTTGGTATTGCATGACACCTATGCTGAAACTATGAAGTTAGCAGCAGTAGTTAACTGTGTGATCCTTGGCATTCTCCCAACCTATATTTGGGAAATTGAATTACAAGTGATTTGAGTTATGTCTATCATTATTAAGGAACGCAAAATCTAGCCTGGTTATAAGTACGTGTGTGTAACATAACAAAGGTTTTACATTTAAGAGAAACATTTTGTGCAAGAAGTGTTATGCATGACAGTTGTATATGGTTCATAAATGACTAACACATGATCTGTGGTTAAGTGGTATTTATTGGGGAGTGCACAGCACAATGAGGGAATTGAACAAAACATAAAACAAAGTTTACAGTGAAGGGCTCAGTCATGGTGAATAAATTCATCAGGGTAGCTGCTACAACAGCCCAGGGTCCTTGTACCATAGTAAAATGGAGATAGGATCCAGAACAGTCAACAGGGTGTATCTGTGCCACACAAGGGGAACCAATCAGTAGAGGTTCACTTCCTGGCAGTGGTTTTGGTCCTGGCATCTGCTCCTCCAGGATGTTTGGAGGGATGTCCACGTTTGCGGGTGGGTTCTTCAGCTACATGGGCTGGGGTGCCTGAGGCATACCCTTCCCCTGGCAGGGCCTTCATTCCACTAGCTCCCACAGCTGTAGAAGAGACTGATGCTTCATTGCTAGTGGAAGAGGCCAGATGTTGGGTACAAAACCTACTCAGGGTGGTATTTATGTCTCTCAGCAGCCCTGCAATGATAGCCAAGTAGGCATTTTGGGCCTGCCACTCCTGCATGACGTCCTGGTGGTTGTCTCTCTGCAGCTGTCTGATCTCCCCCATCATGGTAAGTACCTGGCCCATCACACCCTGGGATTGTTGTTAAGCTCCCAAGACTTGGGAGATGGTGTCCTGGCCAGTTGTGTCCATAGGAGTCTCCATCATCTGGCCCACACCATCCCTCCCATGCACCCTACCCCACATGCCTGTGCCCCTGGCACAGTTTGCCCATTCCCACTTGTGGCAGGTGCATCATTGTCTGGGTTCACAACAGGAGACTCAGGTACCTGTACCTGGGGGCACAAGATGGAAGACACTGCCCCTAGGACACACGTTTGGGGCCAAATGGTTGCCTGTGATGTTGATGCAACAAGGCTGGGAGGAGTCGATGTGGGCAGGCTGAGGCTCACAGTTGTTGACTGACCAGGTGTCCCACATAGGCCAGCTTCGTCCTCAATGTCGACACATCCAGGAGTGTTTTCCTCACTGGGGCCCTCATCCGGAGGGGTAGTGGCGGTCTCTGGTGTCCTCTCCATGACAATGGCAAGGTTACCAGTAGAAGTGGAACATACAGTTGTTGAAAGTAATGCAACAAGTGATGTCAAAGTCTGACCGCTTGCCATGCTATGTGACATGCACAAAAAAGCCTCTACATGATCCCATGATATGACAATGACACCTGCTTCCAAATATGGGTTAGAGCTATGTGGGACACAGAGATTTCCAATTGCATACACCATGCTCCAAGATCTTGGAGTATCTTGGTTGTTCTGTATGAGACATGACAATTTAAAGTTGTCTCCTAGTAAGGTGTATAGCATCATTGAGTCAACGAACAGCTGCAAAATGTACTATTGTAACAGCTGGCCATTTAACCTGGGCCTCCGTATGGGTGTACTGGAAGTACATCTAGCTTCCTATATAGTTTCCCCCACCAGGTGAGTACATGAAATTGTTTGGATGGTAATTTCAAGGGACAGTTTAGTAGGGAATACAGCTGTAGCTGTATGTTGCATCTAATAGTACTGGTAGTATGCCATAGCATTGATGTCATTGCCCTACACTGTACAATAGTGGAGCATTCAGGTGTGTTGAATTGATTTTTAGTTTTCCATGCAAGGCTATTTTAATTGCAGTATACTGTTCTTGTTTTCTTAAAGGAGGAACAATGCCTGCTGGGAGTTGTAGTGCTGTTAGACCCTGTACTACTCATGCCATACACAGACAGTGTACCCATAGGTGAGTTTAATTGATATGAGGCATGCCAGATAGGGGTAATTTGGACATGTGGACACAGGGGTGGTGGGTGGGCTGGTTGTTGAGGTGGCCAAAGGTGATCAGTGAGCATGGAAGACAAAACGTTTTGGTGACATTAATGGTGTAGTGCCTCTGGCTTCACTCCCCCAGGTATTCCTGTCAGGCCCTCAGGATGCAGGATGTCCAAGACCTTCTCCTCCCATGATGTGAAAGTTGGGGGAGGTGGTGGGGGCCCATTGCCAGCTGATGCCTGGCAGCCATAGAATGGACCTTACCCCTGAGGTCATTCCACCTCCTCCTGATGGCCTCCCTTGTGTGTGGATGGGTAGCTACATAATTTACCCTGTCGACTATTCTTTGCCACAACTCTATTTTTCTGGCGATTGATGTTTGCTGGACTTGTGCTCCAAATAGGTGTGGCTCTACTGATGATTTAATCCACTATGACCCTCAACTCATCATCAGCAAAACTTGGATGTTTTTGTGGGGACATGGTAGGGATGGACGAGACGGTGATGTAAAAGAAATGGAAAGGAAAATAAATTGGTGATGAGATGTACGTGCTGTGATGAGAGTAGGTGATGGCTGGTGTTAATTTTGTGGGGTGCTAATTTGTGTGTGTTGTACAGGTGTGGGATGAGTGCTATGTGAAATGTGTGGGGTGCCTATTGTATGCTTTATTTTGTTTTTGAGTGGCTTCTATCTGGCTGTGTCTGGCATTTTTGCTGCAAAGGATTGTCGGGTGTGAAGGAGTGTGTTTTATAGTGCAGTGTTTAGGTGTGTCGATGGGTGTCAGGTGTGGAGTTTTCAAACTATCCAGTGTGTTGTGGTGTATTACTGATGTGACCGCCACAGTTCGCACCGCCATTGGTTTTCACCATGGAAGAACCTCTATTGTGACTTGTGGATCGTAATATGATGTAAGGCTTTTTGGCGGGCTGGGGGTGGGACCGCCTCTTTCTCACCCTCCAGAGTCCTGGCAGTTTAAGAAATTTGGTTGGATTTTGGCAGACTTCGCTGTGTGACTCTTAATACGGCGGTCGGATAACTGCCAACATGGCAGTCTTTTGGCAGCCGCCACCGCCGCAGCGGTCTTGCCTAAAGAACGCCAAACTCTTAGTGAGGCCCTAAGATGTCAAAGGCACGATGGATATAGGAACGTTGCAAGATTATTGGCAATTAATGAAAACAATGTGACTTTGAATAAAGCAGACTGTTATAAAACCTCTCTGCATGATTTTCACATAATTGCAGACAAGCAATATTCAGATGGTGTTACCAAGTTTAAAAATGATGAAATAATGAAGTAATACTATTACAAAATGTGCTGACCTATGCCGCATAATTTGCCTTATCTTGCCACATAATGTACTCAACCCTGATGCATATTTTGGCCCTCTCCTACTGCATAATTCCAGTGGCCCTGGTTGTAGGGAGGCTAAGAATGTAACAGGCTTAGCTACTTTTTCTATATTAGCAATTACATTTTACGATTCGACAATGCTATTTTTTTCACTGCTAAATCTGTTTCTGTCCTTTATGCAGAGATAGTGTGCACTCTACTTTTAAACTGTCCCCTCTACACCCTGCAAATTCTGCTCAGTAGTGCAGGTGAAAGATTTGTGTGAGAGGTGGAGTATGGTAATTCCCCCAAATTCCTGCAAGAAAACGAGTAAATAGATTGAAAGTAGGTGGGTTCAGGAAGAGTGGGCTTCTCCCCTGAGAATTATTTTAAACTTTTGGGATCAGCGGTTTTTCCATGGGTAAGCCCCTTACGCGATGGAGCATGTACAATATGACCGTGTCAGAAATTTGCCCTGGTTACTTCAGCCATAGTCGTAAGTACCTCTAAAAATTCTCTCCGGTATACAAGGGCCAGCATTTTCCCATTAACACTCCTTATAAAATGAGTACAGGATCTTGTAGGACAAGAATTACCTCAAGTATCAGTTCCAGCATTTTGCTATGGATCCATCCTATATGCTAAGAATTATGTGCATCATGTCAGGATCTTCGAACAGGTGTGGTAGTGCGTGATCTGTGTCCCTGCCACTGGGTATGGCTGGGTTAGTGGCTTTCTTAGTTAGACAGTTTGGGTCCCCTCATCAGTTAGACAGTTTGAGTCCCCTTAGCCAATGATGGTATCTTAAAAGAAGCATGTCAGGGCCTGCAGTTTGCCAAAGGTAACACCTCCCAACCATATGATATTTGTGCAGTTGTTGTAGGAGGCTGGCCTGGCTTGTAGTGGGTACCAGAGGTACTTACACCTTGTGCCAGGTCCAGTTATCCCTTATTAGTGCAGAAGAGGTGTTTCTAGCAGCTTAGGCTGATAGAAGGTAGCTATAGCAGAGCAGCTTAGGCTGAACTATGAGACATGCAAGGCTCTTACTATACCACTGGTGTCATATGCACAATATCATAAGAAAACACAATACACAGTTACTAAAAATAAAGGTACTTTATTTTTATGACAATATGCCAAAAGTATCTCAGTGAGTACCGTCAGTATGAGGATGCCAAATATACACAAGATATATGTACACAATACAAAAAATATGCAGCAATAGCAAAAGGAAGTAATGCAAGCAGTGTAAAGTTACAATAGATTGCAATAGGAGCACATAGGTATAGGGGCAACACAAACCATATACTCCAAAAGTGGAATGCGAACCACGAATGGACTGCAAACCTATGTGAGCTTGTAGAGGGTCGCTGGGACTGTAAGAAAACAGTGAGGGTTAGAAAAATAGCCCACCCAAAGACCCTGTAAGGTAGGTGTAAAGTGCACCTACAACCCCCAGAGAGCACAGAAGTCGTGATAGGGGGATTCTGCAAGGAAAACCAACACCAGCAATGCAACAACAGTGGATTTCCGGACCTGAGTACCTGTAAGACAAGGGGACCAAGTCCAAGAGTTGCAACAGTGTCGAGAGTGGGCAGGTGCCCAGGAAATGCCAGCTGAGGGTGCAAGGAAGCTGCGACCGGATGGAAGAAGCTTGGTGTTTTGCAAGAACGAAGAGGACTAGGAACTTCCCCTTTGTAGGATGGATGTCCCACGTCGTGAAGAAGCTTGCAGAGGTGTTCCCACGCAGAAAGACCACAAACAAGCCTTGCTAGCTGCAAGGGTCGCAGTTAGGATTTTTGGATGCTGTTGTGGCCCAGGAGGAACCAGGATGTCGCCACTTGGATGAGGAGACAGAGGGAGCAGCCAGCAAGTCAGGGAGCCCTCACAGAAGCTGGCAGCACCCGCAGAAGTACCGGAACAGGCACTTGGAAGAGGAGTGAACCGAAGTCCACCCGAAGTCAGAAAAGGGAGCCCCACGACACCGGAGGACAACTCAAAAGGTTGTGTACTGCAGGTTAGTGTCGGGGACCCAGGCTTGGCTGTGCACAAAGGAAATCCTGGAAGAGTGCACAGGAGCCGGAGCAGCTGCAAATCACGCGGTACCCAGCAATGCAGTCTAGCGTGGGGAGGCAAGGACTTGCCTCCGCCAAACTTGGACTGAAGAGTCACTGGACTGTGGGAGTCACTTGGACAGAGTTGCCGAGTTCCAGGGACCACGCTCGTCGTGCTGAGAGGAGACCCAGGGGACCGGTGATGCAGTCTTTTTTTGCCTGCGGTTGCAGGGGGAAGATTCCGTCGACCCACAGGAGATTTCTTCAGAGCTCCTGGTGCAAGAAGGAGGCCGGCTACCCCCACAACATGCACCACCAGGAAACAGGCGAGAAAGCCGGCAGGATGAAGCGATACAAGGTTGCAGTAGTCGTCTTTGATACTTTGTTGCGGTTTTGCAGGCGTCCTGAGCAGTCAGCGGTCGATCCTTTGGCAGAAGGTGAAGAGGGAGATGGAGAGGAACTCTGGTGAGCTCTTGCATTCGGTTTCTGAAGAATTCCCCAAAGCAGAGACCCTAAATAGCCAGAAAAGGAGGTTTGGCTATCTAGGAAGGAGGATAGGCTTGTAAGAAAGGTAAGAGCCTATCAGGAGTCTCTGACGTCACCTGATGGCACTGGCCACTCAGAGCAGTCCAGTGTGCCAGCAGCACCTCTGTTTCCAAGATGGCAGAGGTCTGGGGCACACTGGAGGAGCTCTGGGCACCTCCCCTGGGAGGTGCAGATCAGGGGAGTGGTCACTCCCCTTTCCTTTGTCCAGTTTCGCGCCAGAGCAGGGCTGGGGGATCCCTAAACCGGTGTAGACTGGCTTATGCAGAGATGGGCCCCATCTGTGCCCATCAAAGCATTTCCAGAGGCTGGGGGAGGCTACTCCTCCCCAGCCTTCACACCTATTTCCAAAGGGAGAGGGTGTTACACCCTCTCTCAGAGGAAATCCTTTGTTCTGCCTTCCTGGGCCAGGGCTGCCTAGACCCCAGGAGGGCAGAAGCCTGTCTGAGGAGTTGGCAGCAGCTGCAGTGGAGACCCCGGAATGGAGGTTTGGCAGTACCCGGGTTCTATGCTAGAGACCCGGGGGATCATGGAATTGTCTCCCCAATGCCATTCTCCCCAATGCCAGAATGGCATTGGGGTGACAATTCCACGATCTTAGACATGTTACATGGCCATGTTCGGAGTTACCATTGTGACGCTATACATAGGTAGTGACCTATGTATAGTGCACGCGTGAAATGGTGTCCCTGCACTCACAAAGTCCGGGGAATTGGCCCTGAACAATGTGGGGGCACCTTGGCTAGTCCCAGGGTGATCACACACTAAGTAACTTTGCACCCAACCTTCACCAGGTGAAGGTTAGACATATAGGTGACTTATAAGTTACTTAAGTGCAGTGGTAAATGGCTGTGAAATAACGTGGACGTTATTTCACTCAGGCTGCACTGGCAGGCCTGTGTAAGAATTGTCAGATCTCCCTATGGGTGGCAAAAGAAATGCTGCAGCCCATAGGGATCTCCTGGAACCCCAATACCCTGGGTACCTCAGTACCATATACTAGGGAATTATAAGGGTGTTCCAGTATGCCAATGTGAATTGGTGAAATTGGTCACTAGCCTGTTAGTGACAATTTGGAAAGCAGAGAGAGCATAACCACTGAGGTTCTGGTTAGCAGAGCCTCAGTGAGAGTCATCACACAGGGAACACATACAGGGCACACTTATGAGCACTGGGGCCCTGCCTGGCAGGGTCCCAGTGTCACATACACTATACCAACATATATACAGTGAAATATGGGGGTAACATGCCAGGCAAGATGGTACTTTCCTACAGTTGTCCATAAGGAAAGAATAGCCTCCAGTATGTCAGACCAACATCACACTTGCAAGCATAACACACACATTCTCTCACACACACAATTTTTACACACTCCTCATTACATCTCTTGCACATTTATTTTCACACTTAAAAAAATAAATATTTAGATTTATTAGCAGTAAAGAAAGATACATAAACATGCAACAAGTGTTCATACTTTACACATTATGACAACATTAATCGTCAATTGAGGTGTGTCATTGTGTAAATAGTGTAATCCGCTGACCATATAGTCGGACCCTAAAAACAGGCAATGGTAAGTCCCCCCCTCCTCCTGTTCCCTCCACCTAAGCTTTCAAGTAAGAGACGCATATAAACAAAAATAGATTCATCATTGATATCACATGTGGGTCACAGCACTTACAGCAATATATCAATGGTGAACTATAAGTCAGGGGTTGGGGTTGGGGCTGGTCTTCCCTCACCAGTGGGACCTAAATTGTCTGCACTTTGCAGTACGGGTGTGTCCCCTTCTTGCAAACTGAATTCCAGCAAAGCGTGAGTCATCTCGACCCATGTCAGCAAGACTTCCTGGGCTTGGTTATCTGACCTAGTTCGCCTCATGTATTTCCTCCACCCCTGCCCACTCTACCAGGTCACCCTCGCAGGTTTCTCTCATTGGGACACGGGGGTCAACCAATGGATAGCTATATGACGTTTTGCTACTACCAGACCAAAGAGGGTGTAACACCTGCTAAGTTTTTTCTGTGGGTTAAACGGGAGGAGACCTAGGAGGCATTTCTCAATTGTGTGTGGAAGCTCCCAACCAGTGGCACTTTCGTACATCTGTACTCGGTCACACTCGCACACACCTACATTCCTATTAGTCAATCAGTTTTTATTTTCTTAGGAAAGCTTGCCTTGGTGCTTCTGCTCTACCAGTCTTTACTTTTGGTGAAGCTTAATAAATACATTCTCTATACACTATTAAAAAAATATATTGCCATGTCAATGTTTGTTACAAGTATGATGTGAATGAAAAGTGTGCTTCCTTAAAATAGTTCTACTTTGCTAATTTGTTTTCCCATATGGATCAAGCAGTAACAGTATTGGAAATGAACTAATCCCCTTTCTAACATGTAATATCACAGTATCCAATTGATCTTATAAAATGCTTGACTTCTTCAGCAACCATGGTTTTTATCCAGTAACACTTTGCATTCTGGGATTTTTCAGACCCACCTTATAATGAGAAAAAAAAAACTACAAGTCCCAGAATGAAGCAGTGTGGTCAATGGAAAGCTAGGACTAGCTGAAGGTGCCACACAATCCTCAATTCAGCACCATACACCAAATCCTCAGTCCTACTCTCCCTCCTCACGCCACCCCAAATCCTCAGTCCACTCCCCCCTCTTGCACAAGGCCTGTAGTGTAGTTGTATTGCCTAGTATTATCAAGAGCTAATGGGAAGGTCCAATCTACTCCTTCAGGGTTTTGAAACCAGAGATCTTGCTATTTGGTCTTAACTGCCCAAATAAAGTTATTCAATGGTTTCTGCAACTTTTAAAACATGGGGCTATTCTGAGAGAGGGACCATGCCAGAAGTACGAAGAGAATCCTGCAAAGCCTGGCCATCTTAGTCACAGATACACTTGAAAACCACATTAGTCCACCCATGTGCCAAGCTTGACAATATTTCTTCAACTTCCAAAGCAATGGCTTATAGTTAGCTTGAATTATTCCTTTTTACATGGGGAGTAATCATTACTTCAAAATATGGTACTGATTCACTTGCCTACTGAAACGGAATACAAACCTTCAATGCAGGGAGCTGGTTGTGTCAGACAGATACCTACTCAACTTATGATTTCTGGTTGTAGGAAAGTACCATCTTGCCTGGCATGTTCCCCCATTTTCACTGTAGGTATGTATGTTTTAGCCCTTGTGTCACTGGGATCCTGCTAGGCAGGACCCCAGTGCTCATAGTATGTGCCCTGTATGTGTTCCCTGTGTGGTGCCTAACTGAGGCTCTGCTAACCAGAAACTCAGTGTTTATGCTCTCTCTGCTTTCTAAATTTGTCACTGCAGGCTAGTGAATAATTTTACCAATTCTCATTGGCACACTGGTACACCCATATAATTCCCTTTTATATTGTACTTAGGTATCCAGGGTATTGGGGTTCTCTGAGATCCCTATGGGTTGCAGCATTTCTTTTGCCACCCATAGGGAGCTCTGGCAATTCGTACACAAGCCTGCCACTGCAGCCCGAGTGAAATAACGTCCACGTTATTTCACAGCCATTTTTCACTGCACATAAGTAGCTTATAAGTCACCTATATGTCTAACCTTCACCTGGTGAAGGTTGGGTGCCAAGTTACTTAGGGCCAGATGTACCAAAGGATTTTACCCATTCTGTGTCTATGGGAAAAAGCTTTCGTACATATGGCCCTTAGTGTGTGGGCACCTTGGCACTAGCCAAGGTGCCCCCACAACGTTCAGGGCAAATACCCCGGACTTTGTGAGTGCGGGGACACCATTACACGTGTGCACTATACATAGGTCACTACCTGTGTATAGCGTCACAATGGTAACTCTGAACATGGCCAAGTAACATGTCTAAGATCATGGAATTGTCACCCCAATACCATTCTGGTATTGGGAGGACAATTCCATGATCCCCCGGGTCTCTAGCACAGAACCCGGGTACTGCCAAACTGCCTTTCTGGGGTTTCCACTGCAGCTGCTGCCAACCCCTCAGACAGGATTCTACCCTCCTGGGGTCTGGGCAGCCCCAGCCCAGGAAGGCAGAACAAAGGATTTTCTCTGAGAGAGGGTGTTACACCCTCTCCCTTTGGAAATAGGTGTGAAGGGCTGGGGAGAAGTAGCCTCCCCCAGTCTCTGGAAATGCTTTGATGGGCACAGATGGTGCCCATCTCTGCATAAGCCACTCTACACCGGTTCAGGGATCCCCCAGCCCTGCTCTGGCGCGAAACTGGACAAAGGAAAGGGGAGTGACCACTCCCCTGACCAGTACCTCCCAGGGGAGGTGCCCAGAGCTCCTCCAGTGTGTCCCAGACCTGTCATCTTGGAAACAGAGGTGTTGGGGGCACACTGGACTGCTCTGAGTGGCCAGTACCAGCAGGTGAAGTCAGAGACCCCCTCTGGTAGGCTCTTACCTCTCTTGGTAGCCAAATCTCCTTTTTTGGCTATTTAGGGTCTCTCCTCTGGGGAATTCTTCAGATAACGAATGCAAGAGCTCACCAGAGTTCCTCTGCACTTCCCTCTTCGGCTTCTGCCAAGGATCGACCGCTGACTGCTCCAGGACGCCTGCAAAAACCGCAACAAAGTAGCAAGACGACTACCAGCAACATTGTAGCGCCTCATCCTGCCGGCTTTCTCAACTGTTTCCTGGTGGTGCATGCTCTAGGGGTCATCTGCCTTCACCCTGCACTAGAAGCCAAGAAGAAATCTCCTGTGGGTCGACTGAATCTTCCCCCTGTTAATGCAGGGACCAAAAGACTGCATCACCGGTCCTCTGGGTCCCCTCTCATCCTGACGAGCGTGGTCCCTGGAACACAGGAACTCTATCCGAGTGACTCCCACAGTTCAGTGATCCTTCAGTCCAAGTTTGGTGGAGGTACGTCCTTGCCTCCCCACGCTAGACTGCAAACCTGTGCACTGCGTGATTTGCAGCTGCTCCGGCTTCTGTGCACTCCTCCAAGGATTCCTTCGTGCACAGCCTAGCCTGGGTCCTCAGCACTCCGTCCTGCAGTGCTCAACCCTCTGAGTTGGACTCCAACATCGTGGGACCCTCCTTTGTGACTTTGAGCCAGCTACGGTTCACAAATCTTCTAAGTGCCTGCTCCGGTACTTCTGTGCGTGCTGCCTGCTTCTGTAGGGGCTCTCGGAGTTGCTGAGCGCCCCCTCTGTCTCCTCCTCCAAGGGGCGACATCCTGATCCTCCCTGGTCCCCAGCAGCCCCCAAAAACCTCTACAACGACCCTTGCAGCTAGAAAGGCTTGTTTGTGATATTTCTGCATGGAAACACTTCTGCAACCTTCAGTACGCTGTGGGACATCTTCCATCCAAAGGAGAAGTTCCTAGCTCTCTTCGTTGTTGCAGAATCCTAAGCTTCTTCCATCCGGAGGCAGCCTTTTTGCACCTTCATGTGGGGTTTCCTGGGCTCCTGCCCCCCCCCGGACACTATCGCGACTCTTGGACTTGGTCCCCTTGCCTTGTAGGTCCTCAGGTCCAGGAATCCGTCTTCAGTGCTTTGCTGGTGTTTGTGGTTCTTGCAGAATCCTCCTATCATGACTATTGTGTCCTTTTGGGGTAGTAGGTATACTTTACTCCTACTTTTCAGGGTCTTGGGGTGGGGTATCTTGGACAGCCTGACTGTTTTCTTTCAGTCCCAGCGACCCTCTACAAGCTCCCATAGGTCTGGGGTCCATTCGTTATTCACATTCCACTTTTGGATTATATGGTTTGTGTTGCCCCTAGACCTATGTTTGCCTATTGCATCCTATTGTAATTCTACACTGTTTGCATTACTTTTCTTACTCTTATTTACCTGTTTTGGGTTTGTGTACGTATAACTTGTGTATATTACTTACCTTTTTACTGAGGGTACTGCCTGAGATACTTGTGACATATTGTCATAAAAATAAAGTACCTTTATTTTTAGTAACTGTGTATTGTGTTTTCTTATGATATTGTGCTATATGATATAAGTGGTGTAGTAGGAGCTTTGCATGTCTCCTAGTTCAGCCTAAGCTGCCTTGCCATAGCTACCTTCTATCAGCCTAAGCTGCTAGAAACAACTCTTTTCTACTATTAAGGGATAACTGGACCTGGCACAGGGTGTATGTACCACAAGGTACCCACTATAGGCCAGGCCAGCCTCATACACTGGTGACCAGCCTAAAGTCCTGTTATCTGACCACAGAGTTCTAATTTCTTTACCGATTGTGGGAGGGCATGGGGGCGGTCAGTTATTTATATAAACTGTCTATGCATGCAGATGATGATCTGATAATAGGCCCCACTGATATGAACTCCTTTGACTAGGTTCCTGATGATTTGTTCCCAAATGTTTCTGCGATAAAGGCAAATAGTAGTGGGAGAGTGAGCTTGCCTGTCTCACACCTCTGTGGATGCCAAAATAAGAAGAACCTTCATCACTGCCGTAGGGTTCCCCTACCCCCACTGTTGGAGCTGGCCCTTTTTGCAGGGGTGTCCCCAAACTTTTTACCTTCTTGCTCCTAATTTTGTTCTCACCTGTTTCTGTTAGCTTTACGACTCTAGGCACTTTACCACTGTTAACCAGTGGTAAAGTGCATATGCTCTGTCTAAATTGTATCAGTGATTGGTTTATCCATGATTGGCATATTTGATTTACTAGTAAGTCCCCAGTGAAGTGCACTGTGTGCCCCCAAGGCCTTAAATCGATTGCTACTAGTGGGCCTGCAACACTGATTGGGCCATCCACATGAGTAGCCCTGCAAACATGTCTCAGGCCTGCCACTGGTGTCAATTTTGGGTTGTAGGGGCTCCAGCTGGATACTCCCTATCTGGTGTCCCAAGTTCACCACAGACCCCTACCCAATCTGGCACTTACTGGCCTTAATAGTGAGGCCTGCATTCTACTTCCTGGAGATGTTGCAAGTGGCCCTCCAAGTTAGAGCTGAAGACAGCAATGTCATCTATGTAGGCGCCACTGAAGTTCTTGAACCCAGCTAGGACTTGGTTGACCAGCCTCTGGAATGTGGCAGGGGCATTCTTCAACCCTAAAGGCATCACACTGAACTGATAATGCCCTTCTGGCATTCAGAATGCCAACATTTTTTGCCACCTTGGTCATGGCAATCTGCCAATAACCAGACATTGGATCAAACGTGCTAAGTAACTTGGCAGCTCCCACCGGTCACTCAGCGCATTAATTCAGGGGATGGGGTGCGGATCAGTCATGGTGATGGAATGGAGCCCACAGTAGTCAACACAAAGTCAGTTCAGGTGTGATACTGGTTGGAGCAGCCTTGGGGACCAGAACCACTAGGATGAACCAAGGACTGCTGTAGTGCTCAATCACCCCTAACTCCAGCATCTTGGAGACTTCCTCTTTGATGCTGTTACTCACCCTATCAGTCAACCAGTAAGACTTGTGCTTAACAGGCTGGCTGTCCACAGTGACAATGTCATGGGAACACCACTGGGTGACTCCAGGGATGAGTGAGAACATGGAGGTAAACTGTCCCAGTCCCTCTGCTGTTCCAGAGTTAGAGTAGGCGAAAGGTTCCCACCCTCCACTGACCCATCATGGTCTTTGGAAGACAAGAGAGCGGGGAGAGGTTCACTCTCCTCTTCCACCCCATCATCCGTGACCAAGAGCATGGTCGACTCAGACCTCTGAAAGTGCAGCTTGAGCCAGTTCATGTGTAGGACCCTCAAAGGGTTCCTAGGAGTCTGCATGTCCACCAGGTAGGTGGCATTACTCTTGCGCTCCTTCACCTCAAAATGCGCAGATCAAAGGTCTTGGAGAGCATGGGGCTTTACTGGGGCCATCACCCACACTTTCTGGCCAGGCTGAAACTCAGAGTGGTATTCTGGTCATACCAGCATTTCATGTCCCAGTGGCTATCTTCCAGATTCTCCTGGGTGAGTTTTCGGAACAGGGCTGTCTGGTTCCTGAAGGCCAGCATGTAATTGAATACATCCTGGGGTGGCTTCTTAGGAGCTTGCTCCCAGCCCTCCTTCATCAAGCTGAACAGCCCTCTCACAAGGTGCAATTACAGTACCTCAAAAAGGCTGAAGCCAACACCATTCTGCGGAACCTCCCTGTAGGCAAACAACATGCATGGTAACAGGACGTCCCACTTATGCCTCACGGGTTCTGAGAGACCCATAATCATGTCCTTCAGGGTATGGTTGAACCTTTTGACCAACCCACTGCTTTGGGAGTGGTAAGGTGTGGTGAACTTGTAGGTAACACCACATGCCTTTGACATGGCTTTCATGTACAACATGAAATTGGTTCCCCAGTCAGATACCACCTCCTTGGGAAAACCAAAACAGATGAAGATACCCATAACTGTCCTGGCCACCGTAGGTGCAGTCACTGTCCTCAGAGGGATAGCTTCTGGATACTATTTGGCATGGTCCAACAAGACCAGGATAAACCTCTAGATCATGGCTGTCTTGGGATCCAGAGGCCCCACAATGTCAATGCCTACCTGCACAAAAGGGGTGCCCACGACATGAAACCTCTTCACAGATTTGCCCCTTGCCTGGCAGGTTTAACAGGTCCTGCAGAAAGCATATGAGTTTTTCCTCATTTGGGGACAATACAAGTGGGTGACAAGCCTGTCAAAGGCCTTGTTCTGCCCAAAATCACCTGACAGCATCACACTATGAGCCAGACCCAGTAGGAAGGCTCTGAAACACTGGGGTACCACCAGCACACGGACCACCCCAGGCTCAGCAACCTCAGGCTTGCTATACAGGAGATCATTCTTCCAGTAAATCAGATGAGATCCAGAGGCGTCACCAGCTGCCTGGGCCTCGGCCTATTTCCAAAGACCCTCAAGAGCGGGGCACACTTTCTGTGCAGAACTCTGCCCTGGTGAGGCCTTTCCACTGCCAATGGGTCAGCTCAGGTAGGGCCCCCAGTTCAGCCACTTCTTCCCCTGTGGGTTCTAGGGTGTCTCCCCCCCACCCCCCCAGGTTCAACCTCCTCCCAGACCGTATGAATCTCAGGAGTGGGTTTCCCACATCCTTTGCCCCTTCTCCTCCTGGCAGGAACCTGGGCCACTGTTTCAGACTCCAGGTCCTTCTGATCAACCACTCTGGTGGCCATGGACCGTGTGGTCATGCACGCCTATTCTGCCAATCCTAACATTTTCAAGTGCGACCTGAGCATCTTCATTCCAGGCGGTATGCTCCAGGTCGTTCCCTAGTAGGCAGTCAAACATGTATGGCTGGGCTGACAGCTACCCTCAAGGAACCTGAGGCCCCTGCCTATTCAAAGGGAACCTGAGCTACTAAACATTGGTGCTCATTGTTGTCCTTCTTAGTGTTGTCAAGCATGAGGGTTCTCTGGACCACCTCACCGTCATCAAGGAAGACTAGGGTTAACTCAACTGGCTCCCCACCACTAACTGGGGCCAGTTCCTCCCATGGTGCATGGGACCATCTAAATATCAAGCCAACTGTACTCTGTAATACAGGATGTCTAGTCAAAGGTGCATCGTGAAACCATAGTATTCGTTTCTGTAGATTTGCAGTAAATATATTTCCTGCTGTCTGCACAGATACCTTTGACTTATCTGTCTTGTCTGTGGTTCTTGCTGCAACCATGACATAGCATTATTAGTTGCTTGCACCAGACATACTTCAGGCAAGGCAGCAGTAGTTGTGTCTTATACCGGAGATATGGACGAAGCGCTACTGGGGCCAGGCTGCTCCTGATCATTGGGAGTGCAGTTAACAAAAGGCGTCTGTCATGTCAGTTCTCAGATCAAAATCCAATCTGAAATTGTACATCTGCTAAAAAGAAATTTAAAAAACACCTTTTTGTTGAAGATGGATGAAATATTTATTTCAGGTCCAGCAGTTGCCTACCAACGGAACAGTAGTGACGGCGATTAAAAAATGAGCAAGGGCATTTTAATACTGGAAGGGTGGAGAGTATTTTTAAATACAGATAGTGCTTGGAAAGCTTCACTAGTGGGGAGAGACATGCAGTAAGAGAGGTCCCGTTCTTGCAGCTTTATTCAGCAAGTACCTAAATTGAAAAAAAAAAAAGTAAAATGTACCAATTTAGAAGCTAGAGACACTGATTTAACAATGTCGGGTATGCTACTTTTTGTATGTGATGTCTTGTGAAAGGCATGTAGCTTCTTCCAAAGGTCTCAGTCTGGCACAAATTCAAAATCCGTAATAGGAAAATAACTTTCAAATATCTGCTTAAACTGCTTAATGTGCAAGTTAGGTTGGGAAACTGGGTAATTAACTACATCCCCCGACTACTGCCCACTACCCCTCACCAACCTACTCAGAAACAGATTAGCTCCACTTAGAGTGCTGCAGTTGCTGCTGTAACATTTCTAATTAACACCAAAAATGTAAAAATATCACAACGGCTCTTGCTTTCCTTATATAGTCCCTATCATTATTAGATGTACTATGAGAAATCTCTTATCTGTAAAGATGTACATGACAGCACTGATCAAAAGCAAAACTCCTCCCCCGTTTAACCCCCCCCCCAAAAAAAATTATATAAATATAGTTCTTTATTCTCACAACCCTACCACAACACTCTCTACAGTTTAAACCTACATCCAGCCGAGAGCTGTACGATCGGTTTTCCATCTGAGCAGATGGCCCGTCATCGCAGCGCCGGCTTTCTCAAGAAAAAGGGACATATTTTGGCTTAAAATACACAAAATATTTAATGCTTTAGTTAGCGTATATTTTCACAGTACATTTCACCCATGAGTACATTCTTTCTTCAGCACGAGAGGAAGTGACGAACACATCGAGACAACCTTTTCCTTTGAATTTATTTTTCAATATACGATTTGGATACAAACAGTAATAGTTCGGAGTAGTCAGAGTAGTATGTTCTTTTGGTATTTTCAACATACTAACAGAATTAAGCAAAGTGGACGGGCTAGTGACGGAGCCAATCTCTGCAGGAAAGGAGGAAAATGTCATGAAAAATATCATTTAAATCTCATGTTTGATGCTCGGAAATCTTCTAAGCAGCTGATTCACTTCATTCGGTGGCAAATGACCCGATTGGCTCTCTGCTTTTTTCCCAGCCTTGCGTTCTGCCTGACAAACAAAAAATACGCATTAGAAAGCAAAACACTTTTTAATAGGTACAAAACCAAACGGGACCACTCCAAAGTCTGAAGATTGTACGTGCATCAAAAGTTAATTCTCAAGCTCAGGAACTGTACTGGTCTTGTCATTATACGGCACTCAAAATGCTATTGTTTATCCAACGGGGGTGTTAAAATGTCCTCAATAGGCATTTACCCACCTCTAGGACACTATAAATAGCTTCTGTAATTTTTGGAGCTGAAGCCTTAATACTGGAAGGAGTCCTGTTAATACCATCATCATCAAATACTTTATTCACTATTTTTCAAGCATAAAAGTACATAAACAAGACCACAAATATTTACACATCATATGAACTCTGACATACCAAGCCCACCCCATCAAGTGAGACCCAGGCCACCAAATACAGATATCTCATACAAGTTAAAAATACACCTTAAAACAGTCTAAATATAATCGCACATTATTCCAATAGTTCCGTAAAAACATTACATACAAATAGCTAGTTAAAAGATTCAACCATATCAGGAAACTAAGGAGCAGAGGCTATCACTTTAGCTCTAATGGACCAACTCCACAGAATATATCTGGATACTGTGCAGACAACTGTGTTGTGGACTCAGTGCACAGGAGACAAATCATGCTGATACTGGCTGCATCCAAGTTGTTTACATAGGGGAATAATCTATACATTAGTAGGCCAGGTATACAAGGGGCAGAAAAAAAAAGAAATGTTCCAGAGATTCCGCCACTTGCTGGCATGTTGGACATAGTGAGCTCAGAGTGCTAGAAGGATTCAACTTAGCATGCACGGACAGTAGGGGTAGGGTGCCATAACGAAATTTGATACAACGTCCTTGCAGCTGCGGACGAAACAGTCTAGGAATGACTCAAAAGATGTCTCAGGCTTAAAATCTAAAGAGTTACAAGCTAGGGACCTTTGTGTAGCGCTACTGGTTTCAACATCATAGATATATACACCCAATATTAAGGGCAGTCCTCGAAAGATATTTTTTAGTAGGAGGGGAAGACCACAATTCACCTAAGCCTACTTGAAGGAGAAGATTTTTAACCTTGCATATCCACTTAATTTTGCCCAGAATTATCATGGAAACCACGTCCTGGAGGGAGCCATAATAATCCACGTGGTTCAGCGAGAACGTCAACCTTCGCCAAAACAGTAATGGTTTTAATTACGCCTTGTGGGTAATGGCTTCCATGCCCAGGTCGTGTAGGAGTGGTATAGTGGGGTATTTTTGGGAAGATTAGTGTTCTTGAGAATGTATTCTCTGGCACCCTGGGGGTAGATCAGCATTACCCCACACCTCAGCCCCATAGAGGGCACTAACCTCCGCCTAGGCCCTGAAAATCTGTAAAGCAGTGGCTATATACCTGGATCGTGATGCTCTGTAGGATGTAGAAATGGCAGCAGAGTGCTAAGATAGTATCAAACTACTCCTTTCAAACTGAGAAGACCAGGACATAGTGCTAGTTAACTTAATACCCAGGTAAGTGAATTCAGGGACCTTGTCCAATGGGAGGCCACCAACAATAAGGAACCCTTAAAAGGCTTATGGGGTCTGATGACCAAAAACGTTGTTTTACAGTGGTTATTCACCAGACCCCAGCTAGGACAAAAGACTGCAAACTTTATATACTAAAAGTTGGGGTCCACTAGGGGTCTTTGACATCAAAGTATCATCAGAAAATAAAAGGAGAGGGATATTACGCCCAGCCAGTTGTGGGGCATCATTTTTGACGTCCTCTAAGTAGGAAGCCACATAATTAAAGGAAAAAACAGGCGGTGCAAGGACGCACCCTTGGCAAACTCCTTTTGCTATTGGGATTCGCTCAGTTAGGTTACCATCCTGACCCCATCTAACTTGGCCATATATATCATCATGAAGGAGAACCAAAAACGTCAAGAGAACATGTGGAACCCCACACCTCTTGAGGACCTCCCACAACTTTTCATGCAGCACAAAATCAAACGCGGACTTAAGGTCTACGAAGACCAGGTAAAGTGGTGCCTTTTGTAAAAGAACTTTCTTCCAAAAAAATTAATAAAAACCTACAAAGCTGATCGATTGTAAGGCCTGATGCTCCTCAATCATCCTTCCAGTTTCGCTAAGATTAGCCTAGCAAAAACCTTCTGGGCAACATCAAGGAGTATAATCAGCCTATAATTCAGGGGCAAGTCCAGCGCACCCTTTTAAAAAATCTGGATAGTTTCAGCAGCTTTCAAGCAGGGTGAAATACTGTCCCCGATAAGATTTGTTAGCATATTAAAATACACTGATCAGGCCTCAATATCTGCCAAAAAGATTGCCTGTTATTATTACACACCTACCAAAATTTACACCTCTTAGTCATTTGCAGAAGCAACTAAGAAAGAAACCCACCTCTGAGCAGTGGGGGAAGGGTGGGGTGGGGGTGTTGGATTGCAGCAAAATAAGACAAACAGCTGAGCCTCAGGGGTACATCTAGACCCAAACACTCCCAGCAATCAGGCAGGACAAAGGTTTCAAGAAACGGGGTTGGAGCTAACTCCATAGCCATTATGTGAGGAAAAAGTGACAAACTGTGCAATATAAATATTTTGGACGAATCTGATAACAAACATTGTTTGTAGATCTGACACTGTTCCCAGGCTTCAACTAATGTCAAGTCCAGAAAAATGTTCCTGACCCATTGTTGACTAAAAGAAGCAGTTTTATTTTACCCAATGAGATGTTGTAACATATTCATGGGTAAAGCTGCCCTTATGTACAGGTCTCAAAATACCGAGCTTAGTAGCAGTGCTTAATTTGAGCTGGTAGTTGCAAGTGGAGCCCACTGGCACTCTTTTTTTAGGGTCCCACACATATTTTTCCTCATTAGACTTTGTTACAGAACAAGAGAGAGAAAAACACAAAAGGGAGACATTGACAAAGGAAAAAAGCAAAGATGAAAAATAACCAGTAAGATAAAAGGGCAGGGAGTGCCTGGTGGTGGACGAAAGTGGTACACAGTAGAATCATGTTTAGAAAGTATAGGTATTTGGCTCTCGTGACGTTTGAAATTGACGGGTACAGACTCCTGAACAAGACTTTGGGCCCTTGTATTTATTTTACGAATTAAGGACTTTCCTAGTGGATTACCACACGTTAAGCTGGAGTGTGTGAGTGGTAAGTCACAGATTCAATTTCCAAAATACTATTCCTCATTTTTAAGTTAATTGTGTGAGATGAGTTGGTAATGTAGCTGCTTGTAAATGCATTGACACTCCTGTGCCTCACTAAATAATAATCCAATGGTTATTGTTACCATGCCACACTGAGCAGCTCCTATAAATGTAACATATTGAGCCACATCCATGCAGGAATGCACCAGGCATTTATTAACAAGCCGGCAAAAAAGGTGTCAAGTAGGGAGTTTAATGTGCAGAGATTGCAGCCTCGATGGTAGAGGTCTAGTTAGAATACAGATAGAAAGTTATTTGTTTTTGAAGATTGGTCCAATTCCATGTAAAGATGAAAGGAATCAAAGGCAAGGCAGATGTCAAGTATAGGCGTTATTGTTTTCCATTTTAATCCATTGCAGTATTTAAATACCCTGTGCGGAAGTCTGTGCTGCCTTTGTGACACAGCCGTACCAGAATCTGTTTTGGTAATCGTAGAAAAGGTTACTTTCTTCAATGAAAGTAGATATTTCTCTTGAAGCTGATCTATCCATCTTTTTGCCCAGAGGTTAGGTGAGCCTTTGTTTGAAGGCTTTTTTGATTTAAGGTGTTCTTTTAGAAATTGACCTATAGCCAAGGAGTTTTTGATATTTCTGGCTGGATTGGATACAGAGCTATTAATAAGGATATTCTTGCATAAATAAGCAGCACATGGGTTTGCCAGTGATTGTGCTGGCCTACAAGCTTCCACAGCCATGATGAAGTCCTGCGTGGTCACAAGGGTAAGGCTGAGTTAACTGTGGTTGTTTTCATGATTTTTTTTCTAGTAAACTGCACAGCACTGCTGGAATTGTGAATGAGCAATGATTGAACAACGGAGAGGGAAGCAGGGGTCTAAAACTATTTGGAGGGTTAGAAGGATTGTAGGTGTGCCAGGCACACAGCAAGGACAAGTGGTGAGACCTCTGAATGTGCTGCCAGGTCATCAGGATGTCCAAAGGTACTGCCACTTTAGGTACTGTGGTTAGAGGACCTTTTTTGTCCTGTGAATTCGTCTAGCAGGTATGTTTTAGTGAGCTTGAAGCCCATCATCAGCTCACCTTGTTCAAAACTCCTGTCTCATGTTGAGGTCTCTTAACCACTGTCTACTCTTCAGGCCACAGGTCAGCTTTCGAGGTCACAGGGCAGGTTATTCTGAAGCAAGGCAGGAATTAGGTCTCCTGGCGTTCCTGGCTCCACTCAGGTTTTCCTACTACCTATTCCTGGGTTGTTCTTCAGAAGAAAAGAAAACTGAACATCCATGCTGCTCACCATTTAACGATTAAGCAGCGGCTCTTCTTGTAGGTGTGTGCTGTGCCAACATGGGCATTTATTGGAAAGAATATATAGTTCAATGATTACACATTGAGACACAAATATGCATTTCATTAGCATCCAGGCAATGACACATTTAACTGGATCCGCTAAACATGTACGGAGTGAACAAACCACAAGAGAGCCCAGATTAATTTAGGAAAAATATAATGCTGCATGAATATGCTCTACTAGAAAAGATAAATATTCTGACTGGACAACTGTGCACTACCTAGCTCCTTGTAGTCACCATCATCCACTTACTAAGATTTCAATGAGTCAAAGGCACAATGGACATAGGAACTGTGCAAGATTATTGACAATAAATGAAAACAATGTGATTTTGAATAAAGCAAAGTGATATAAAACCTCTGCACTGCTTCTGGGTGACTAGTACTCTACAACCATTGACATGGCTCCCTGCATCATTCTTGAAAAGTTAAGGTACTTGTTTAGGGGTGTGATGCACTTCTTTTTTTTAAAGCACCATAGTTAACAGATGTTTTTTCTGAATTTTTGAGATACAGAGTTTACTTTTTAGGTCTGGCTACTCATAGCAGCAGTCACCTGACCATTTGTGATCAACAGAAAAGAGCTTTAAGTAGCTCACTTATGATAGAGGCATTGTCTCTGCCCACATTTGTTATCTTTCCATAATATTTGATTGGGCAGAAGGCTTGTACTGCCATTGGGAAACAGTGTTGTACTCCTGTTGGCTCCTAAGGGGCGTTCAGATACCTAAAACAAATGTAATTATGTGGCAGTTCGAAATGGAAGGCAAGAATAACCTCCAGCATGCCAGACCAACAGCACACATGCAAGTATAATGCACAGTCACACACATTCTCTCACACACTCAGTTTTACACAAACACACACACTCCTCTTCACTACATCTCTTGCACTCTTTCGTACATTTGTACTCTGTCACATTTGCACACAAACACACACACTCCCATTAGCCAATCTGCTTTAATTGTGTTAGTAAAGTTCGCTTTACTGCTTCTGCTATACCTGTCTTACCTTTTAGTGAAGCTTAAAAACAATCTCTATACACTATTCAAAAATATCAACATATTGCCTTGTCAATGTTTGTTACAAGTATGATGTGAACGAAAAGTGCATTTTCTTAAAATAGCTGTACATGGCTTACATTTTGTTTCACATGTGGATCAAGCAGTTACAATATTGGAAAAGAACTAATCAACATTCTAACATGTTATATCGCATCATCCAACTGCTTTTATAAAATGCTTGACTTCAGCACACTTGAATTTTATCCAATACCACTTTGCATTTTGGGATTTTCAGAGCCACCCTACAATGTGTAAAAAAAAAAAAAAAGCCAACAAAAAACTACATGTCCCAGAATGAAGCATTGTGTTGAATGGAAAGTCAGGAGTGGCTAAATGTCACACGATTCTCAATCCAGCACCATAACCTAAAAGCCTCAGTCCTGCTCTCCCTCCTTGCGCCATCCCACATTCTCAGTCCACTCCCCCCTTTTGAACCAGACCCACTGTTTGCAGATGGAGGCAGGAAAGCATCTATTGTACTATGGAAAGAAAGGGTATTTTGTGGGTGCCTTTGTAGAAATGTGTATATTCATGAGAGTTGGATACTTTTTATATGTGCAGCACAATGGGTGTCCTTATGTAACTGCTAGGTGATAGTGAACAGAGTGAGTGCAGTGTGAGTGTATGGCAACAAATGTGCCAATGTGAGTAGAGTGTAGGGTAATGCAATGTGAAAGGAGGGTCCTGTGAGTGTCATGTTAGAGGAGTGCGTGCAGGGTACCGCGAGCGGTATAAATGCAGAATGAGCAGCAAGAGTGAAGGGTGAGCTCTGTGAGTGTCTGGTGAGTGCATGATGAGAGGAGATGGTGCAAGGTGAGTGATGTCTCCCAGGGAGTTCCAGCAGACTATTGTGCTTGTGTGCAGGTAGAGTGAACAGAGTGCCTGTGTGAGTACAGGCTGACAGTCAGCAGGGTGAGAGGACGGAGTGCAGGCTGAGTAGTGCTCTCCATGGTGAGTGTTGTGCTTGTTTGTGTGGTGTGAGTGCAGGGTGAGTGTTGTGCACAAGCAAGCGAAGGGTGAGCTATGTGAGCGACGGGAGTGCCTATGTGAGTGCATGGTGAGTGATGTTTCCATTGTTAGAGTATAGTGAAAGGAGTGGCACAGTAATGTCACCATATGAGTTGGGTGCTGGTAAAAGTGCAGAATGAGACGAATTAATGTATGGTGAGTGATGTAGTTGAGTGAGATTACAGGGTGGTGAACAGTGAGAGTGGCAAGTGAGTGAAGTCTCACATAACTGTGGGGTGAGCAGTGTGCTCATGTGACTGCAGGGTGAGTGCAGGGTAAATAGCATGAGTGGAGTGAGTGCAGTGCGATTCCTGCGAGTGTAGGATGGACAGTGTGATCATGGGACTGCAGGGTAAGAGGAGGATGAACGGTGTGAGTACATGGTGAATAGTGTGAACGCAGTGTGACCAATGTGAGCGAAGGCTGAGTGTGAAAGTTAAGAGACAGTGGTGAGAATGAGGAGTGAGGTGTCTGAATGCAGGATGTATTCCCAGACACCTGAAGTAAACACAGCATGTTATTGACGGCTGGAGAGTAGCGTTTCAGATGTAACTTAAACTATTGCTATTATGGTATCAATCAGGGATGGAGGGTGAAATAAATAATTTGCTGATCCTGCAACAAATATTCAGTCTTGTGATTAGGGCTGCCACTTGACCATTTTTCTACCAGCCCCTCTGGTATTTGTATGTCCTGGCCAGTACAAAAATAAGCAGAATCATTTAAAAGCCGGTATTTTTTGCCTTTATCTGTACATACTTCAAACTGTAAATATGAATAGAAAGTACATTTAAATGTGTTTTAGACCTGCATTATTGATTCATCACTAATAATTAAAGTGAACAAAGGCTGGAAAGTGATGTTTCAAATGAAAATATACAGTTTTGTTTACAGCCCTATTTAGTATAATGTCCGGACCTATTCAGACTCTAAACAATAACGAACAGATATACTTCTCTAGTGGAAAGGTGGCTATACCGGCTTGTGATATGTTTTCACGAAATGCATTCTCCTACTGTGGCATTAAGAGTACAATACAAATGTAAGGAGTAGACAGAGTGGGGGCTCAGGCGGTGCTGGAACGAGTGAAAAAAGTAAACCCTCGTTAACCAGTTCACAAAGGCATGTTAATGGTCTTTTAAAGACCTGTGAAATACTTGGTGAGTCTGAGATAAGATGCAAGACAATGCCCAGCTCAGCCCACAGCAACTCAAGAGCTATGTGTGTGTTCTGGAGGCTGCAGCAGCCTGGGCTAAAACACACGGAATTGGGAGTAGGGGCATGTATGTGAAGGGAATAAGCAACACACAGTGGAGAGCTCAAAGAAAAATGGCAAAGATATATCCCTGCTGTGAACCCACGCAAGGATACCAGTAATCCACTCTGTAGGGGTGATGAAAAGGGTACAATTGAGGGGACATAAACACAAGAAGAGAAAGGAAAACAATTAAATAAAATGCAAACAAATGAGTTCGACAACAAAGCCAACTATTGATAAGCAATGGGGTGACTCAAAGTAGACTGCAACTACTTGTTTTGTCCAGACTAATGGCCTGATTTAATTTTGGGCAGACTGCCCCATCCTCCACCAGCGTGATGGAGTCAATTATTGTGTCGTTCTGACAGAGGTGCTGCCTGCCACATTTTAACCCCTTCTGTTCCGGGGACGTAATGGTTACATCCGCCGGCACAGTGCTCCTGTGCAGAGGACGTAAACATTACGTCCTGACACAGGAGCTTAGAGGGAGCTGGCTTCCCTTCCACCCCCACAAGGCAGGGATGGAAGGAGAAGCCCTTCCCTTCCACCCCCCCCACACTCCCCCTAATGAATCAGAGGGTGCCAGTCGTGCTGGAAGCCATTTGCTTCCAGCGCGATCACGGAGAAACAGGTACGTTTCTCCATCGGCAGGTGGGGGTTTCACACAAAGAGGCAGTGTCCCTGTAGGCCTCAACCTCAGCACCGTTTATTAGGGGTAGTTGCTTGTACTTAGCCATATTAAGGGGACAAGCAACTAAGGTGGCAAAATCAATACCACCAGAGACTAAAACAGCCTCTGTGGTCTCCCTAACTAGACCAACATCCCAGTACATTACCAATGGTGAGCCCAGCTACACCCTTTGTCTGGCTATTTGTAGTATTCTTCCAACCACTACCGCTATTACTAGGGGCACTAATGGACGCAGTTGGGGTTGTGGGAGCCTTGGTGTTTCTTTCGACAAGTGGGATCACTTGCTCAGTGGCCTTTACTTTTACATAAATAACACCATGGCTTCTTCTGATTGTGAGAAGAGGATTTGGACCCACCTCCCCCAGAGGATATTTGTAAGCCTGGTGAAGACTCACAATTCTTTTTGTCTTTGTCCCCACCCTTGTCAGGAGACTTACCATCCTTCTTCTTGCCATCCTTGTCATCCCCTGTATGAGCTTTTCTGCTCACTCTTGTTCGGACCCATTTGTCTGCCTTCTTTCCCAATTCTTGGGGAGAGGTCAGATCTGAGTCTACCAAGTACTGATGCAACAAGTATGACACAATTATTAAGGATATGCTCTCTCAAAATTAGATTATACAGGCTTTCATAGCCGGTCACCTTACTGCCATGTAACCATCCCTCCAAGGCCTTCACCGAACAGTCTACAAAGTCTGTCCAGTCTTGAGAAGACTCTTTTCTGGTATCTCGGAACTTTATCCTGTATTTTTCAGTGGTTAAGCCAAATCCATCTAAGAGTGCATCCTTCAAAACTTTGTAATTGTTGGCATCACTCTCCCTGACAGTAAGGAGTCTGTCCTTACCTTTGTCAGTGAAAGATAACCACAATATAGCAGCCCACTGCCCTTGAGGGACCAACTGTACCATACAAGCACTCTCAAGTGCAGGAAACCACTTGTTAATGTCATCCCCCTCCTTGTAAGGGGGGCAGTCTTGTGCAGGTTTCTTGAATCTGTTTCTCTAACAGGATGACTATTAAGATTGCTGCTGTTGCTGCCACCATGGGGGAACTAACCCAAACTTCTGTCTTTGTCTCTCTACATCTAGGAATTCCCTGTCTAAGGCCAACTGTTGCTGCTTTAGCCTTAGTCTCACCTCTATCAACCTCAGCTTTCCGAGTTCCCTGTCTAGGGTGTTATCCTCAGGGTAGGAGGTATAGGAAGTCTCTGATACAGAGGTAATGTGCAGAACTGGACCTTTCTCTGACTACCTGAACCCTAGTGACCTGGCCTTTAGGAGTGAAAGGTGTCCTACTGCTGTGTGGACCCCCCCCCTCCTACTACTACCAGCTTCACTAGATGGCCTGTTAAGTGAAAGGGCTTTGAAGGTACCCTCCCCAGAGTTCTCAGGACCCTCCCCTGAATCTATCTGGGTACCCCCCTCCTCTACCTCCTGATCCTGGGGTTGACCAGTCGGACTCTGGTCACTTTCAAGGAGAAGGTTAAGAAGGAGATCTTTAGTAGGGTTCTTACCAACCCCCAAACTTCTTTCTATACAGAGACCCTCAAACATTTAAAGTTTAGATTGTCATAAGTTGTCTTCACAACTTTGGGGGTAGCCTCTACTACAGACATGGTGAAGAGAAAGGGGTGGGAGAAAAAGGTTTTGAGCTTTCAAGACGGAGAGAAAATCTTTTTTTCAAAGTTTTTAGAAAGTTTTTAGGGTGAAAGTAAGACTGCTAAGTTTACTTGTGTATATTTTTAAGTATTAGGTATATGGTTTTCTTATGAAAAGTACCAATGACAAAGTGGTAAAGCAGGTACAAGAACTTATCCTACCGCTGCACCACCAATGTAGGAGGCTGGCCTGGCTTGTAGTGGGTACCAATGGTACTTACATCTTATGCCAGGTCCATTTATCCCTTATTTGTAGAGTCTAGTAGTGTTCTAGATGATGTTATACTTCTGCAATTTGAACAGTTGGATTTGAGGGCCTTGTTCATGTGTCACAGTGGCTGGGGTGCCCTTTGAGAGGGTAGGGGTTGACATTGTTGGCCCCTTTGACCCTCCAACAGCTTTAGCAAACAGATTCATCCTACTAGTAGTGGATCATGCCACTAGGTATCCTGAAGCCATACCTTTAAGGAACACTACAGCTCCTGCAGTGGCAAAAGCCCTCCTGGGAATCTTTCCCAGAGAGGGTTTCCCTAAGGAAGTGGTATCAGAGAGAGGTAGTAACTTCATGTCTGCATCTCTCAAAGCAATCTGGAAGGAGTGCGGTGTTACCTACAAGTTCACCACTCCTTATCATCCACAGACAAATGGATTGGTTGAGAGATTTAATAAAACTCTCAAAGGCATGATCATGGGACTCCCTGAGAAACTCAGGAGGAGATGGGATGTCCTGTTACCATGCCTCCGTTTTGCTTATAGGGAGGTACCCCAGAAAGGAGTGGGCTACAGCCGCTTTGAACTCCTCTTTGGACACCCTGTAAGAGGTCCCCTTGCTCTTGTGAAGGAGGGTTGGGAACAACCTTTAAAAGCTCCCAAACAAAATATTGTGGACTATGTGCTTGGCCTCAGATCAAGGATGACTGAGTACATGAAAAAGGCCATTAAAAACCTTCAGGCCAGCCAAGAGCTCCAAAAGCAATGGCATGACCAGAAGGCTGTCCTGACTCAGTACCAACCAGGACAGAAGGTGTGGGTATTGGAGCCTGTGGCCCCAAGAGCACTCCAAGACAAATGGAGTGGACCCCATCTCATTGTGGAGAAGAAAGGTGAGGTCACCTATTTGGTGGACCTGGGCAATGCCAGAAGCCCCCTTAGGCTGCTTCATGTCAATCGCCTTAAACCTTACTATGACAGGGCTGACTTAACCCTGCTCATGGCCACAGATGAGGGGCAGGAGGAAGAGAGTGACCCTCTCCCTGACCTCTTCACCACCACTGAAGCGGATGGCTTAGTGGAGGGAGTTGTACTAGCTGATTGCCTTACTGCTGAGCAGAAAGACAACTGCATAAATCTCCTTGGACAATTCTCTGACCTCTTCCCACTAGTTCCAGGCACAACTACCTGGTGTGAGCACACAATTGACACTGGACACAGTTTACCTGTCAAAAGTAAAATGTATAGAAAGCCTGACCATGTCAGAGACTGTATCAAACAAGAGGTACAGAAAATGTTGGACCTTGGAGTGATTGAACCATCTGAAAGCCCCTGGGCCAGCCCAGTGATGCTTGTCCCCAAACCTCATAGTAAAGAAGGAAAGAAAGAAATGCGGTTTGTGTGGACTATAGGGGTCTTAATCAAGTAACAAAAGTTTATGCTCACCCTATACCCAGGGCAGATGAGCTGATAGATACACTGGCATCTGCCAAGTATCTAAGCACTTTTGATTTAACTACAGGGTATTGGCAGATTAAGTTATCAGAAGATACAAAACCAAAGACTGCATTTTCAACCATTGGGGGGCATTATCAATTCACAGTTATGCCCTTTGGATTGAAAAATGCACCTGCCACTTTTCAGAGGTTGGTGAACACAGTCCTCCAAGGATTGGAAGCCTTTAGTGCAGCATATCTAGATTATACTGCTGTTTTTAGCTCTACGTGGGATGATCACCTGGTCCACATGTGGAAAGTTGGAGGCCCTGCAAAAGGCAGGCCTCACTATCAAGGCCTCAAAGTACTAGATAGGGCAGGGGAAATTGGTTTATCTGGGCCACCTGGTAGGTGGAGAACAGATTGCACCACTACAGGGGGAAATCCAAACCATTATGGAATGGACTCCCCCCCCCCCCCTACAACTCAGACCCAAGTGGAGCCTTCCTAGACCTCACTGGGTACTACAAGAGGTTAATCAAGAATTATGGCACTATAGCTGCCCCTCTTAATGACCTCACATCAAAGAAAATGCCTGTAGGAATTTAGCCTCTTTCTACCTTGTTACCCCCACTTTTGGCCTGTTTGTGAGTATATGTCGGGGTGTTTTTACTGTCTCACTGGGATCCTGCTAGTCAGGGCCCAGTGCTCAGTGAAAACCCTATGTTGTCAGTATGTTTTGATATGTGTCACTGGGATCCTGCTAGCCCGGACCCCAGTGCTCATATGTTTGTGGCCTATATATGTGTTCCCTGTGTGGTGCCTAACTGTCTCACTGGGGCTCTGCTAACCAGAAACTCAGTGTTTATGCTCTCTCTGCTTTTACAATTGTCACTGCAGGCTAGTGACTAATTTTAACCATTCTCATTGGCACCCTGGAACACCCTTATAATTCCCTTGTATATGGTACCTAGGTACCCTGGGTATTGGGGTTCCAGCAGATCCCTATGGGCTGCAGCATTTCTTTTGCCAACCATAGGGAGCTCAGACAATTCTTACACAGGACTGCCACTGCAGCCTGAGTGAAATAACGTCCACATTATTTCACAGCCATTTTACACTGCACTCAAGTAACTTATAAGTCACCTATATGTCTAACCCTCACTTGGTGAAGGTTAGGTGCAAAGTTACTTAGTGTGTGGGCACCCTGGCACTAGCCAAGGTGCCCCCACATTGTTCAGGGCATAATTCCCGGAATTTGTGAGTGCGGGGACACCATTACACGCATGCACTACATATAGGTATTGACCTATTGTGGCGTCACCATATTAACTCCAAACATGGCCATGTAACATGTCTAGGATCATGGAATTACCATTTAGGTATTGGGGGGACAATTCCATGCATCCCCGGGTCTCTAGCACAGAGCCCGGGTACTACCAAACTTGCTTTCCGGGTTCTCCACTGCAGCTACTGCTGCTGCCAACCCCTCAGGCAGGTTTCTGCCCCCCTGGGGCATGGGCAGCCTGGTCCCAGGAAGGCAGAACAAAGGATTTCCTCTGAGAGAGGGTGTTACACCCTCTCCCTTGGGAAATAGGTGTGAAGTGCTGGGGAGGAGTAGCCTTCCCAATCCTCTGGAAATGCGTTGATAGGCACTGCTGGTGCCCTCTCTGCATAAGCCAGTCTACACCAGTTCGGGATCCCCCAGCCCTGCTCTGGCGCAAAACTGGACAAAGGAAAGGGGAGTGACCACTCCCCTGACCAGCACCTCCCAGGGGAGGTGCCCAGAGCTCCTCCAGTGTGCCCCAGAGCTCTGCCATCTAGAATGCAGTGGTGTGAGGGCTCACCAGAGTTCCTCTGCACTTCCCTCTTCGATTTCTGCCAAGGATCGACCGCTGTCTGCTTCAGTACACCTGCAAAACCGCAACAAAGTAGCAAGAAGACTACCAGCAACATTGTAGCGCCTCATCCTGCCGGCTTTCTCGACTGTTTCCTGGTGGTGCATGCTCTGAGGGCTGTCTGCCTTCACCCTGCACACTGGAAGCCAAGAAGAAATCTCCTGTGGGTCGACGGAAACTTCCCCCTGCTAACGCAGGCACCACACTTCTGCATCACCAGTCCTCTGGGTCCCCTCCCATCCTGACGAGCGTGGTCCCTGGAACACAGGAGCTGGGTCCAAGTGTGTCCCACAGTCCAGTGGCCCTTCTCTCCAAATTTGGTGGAGGTAAATCCTTGCCTCCCCACGCCAGACAGTAATCCTGTGATCTGCAGCTGCTCGGGCTTCTGTGCCCTTTTCCAAGACTTCCTTTGTGCACAGCCTAGCCCAGGTCCCCAGCACTCCGTCCAGCATTGCCCAACTCGCTGAGTTGGACTCTGACGTCGTGGGAGCCTCCTTAGTGGCTCTGAGACAACCGCTGTCCTCAGATCTTCTAAGTGCCTGTTCCTGTACTTCTGCGGGTGCTGCCTGCTTCTGCGGGGGCTCTCTGAGTTGTTGAGGTCCCCCTCTGTCTCCTCCTCCTAGGGGCGACGTCCTGGTCCTTCCTGGGCCCAGGCAGCACCCAAACTCCTCAACCGCGACTCTTGCAGCTAGCAAGGCTTGTTTGCGGTCTTTTTGCGTGGAAACAACTCTGCATCCTCCAGCACGCCGTGGGACATCTTCTGACCAAAGGAGAAGTTCCAGGCACCTTCCGCTGTTGCACAATCTTTGGCTTCTTCCACCCGGAGGCAGCCCTTTTGCACCTTCATCTGGGGTTTAGTGGGCTCCTGCCCCACCTGGACACTTGCGTGACTCTTGGTCTTGGTCCCCTTCCTTTACAGGTCCTCATGTCCAGGAATCCGTCTTCAGTGTTTTGCTGGCAGTTGTTCTTGCAGAATCCCCTATCTCTACTATACTGTCTTTCTGGGGCAGTAGGGTAACTTCACTCCTACTTTTCAGGGTCTTGGGGCTGGGTATCTTGGACACCCTTAGTGTTTTGGAACAGTCCCAGCGACCCTCTACAACCTACCATAGGCCTGGGGCCCATTCGTGACTCGCATTCCACTTTTGGAGTAAACGGTTTGTGTTGCCCCAGGCCTATTTCTACCTATTGCATTCTATTGTGATTCTACATTGTTTGCACTACTTTTCTAACTGTTACTTACCTGATTTTGGCTTGTGTACATATAATTTGTGTCTATTACTTACCTCATAAGTGAGGGTATCCTCGGAGATATTTTTGGCATATTGTAACTAAAATAAAGTACCTTTAGTTTTAGTAACTCTGAGTATTGTGTTTTCTTGTGATATAGTGCTATATAAGTGGTATAGTAGGAGCTTGGCATGTCTCCTAGTTCAGCCTAAGCTGCTTTGCTATAGCTACCTCTATCAGCCTAAGCTGCTAGAACACCTTATTCTACCAATAAGGGATAACTGGACCTGGCACAAGGTGTAAGTACTACAAGGTACCCACTATAAGCCATGCCAGCCTCCTATAGGTTGGCCCTTAGGGTGAGTGTCTGGGTAACAGGTATCCCTCGATATTTACAGGTGACTCTGGTTACCCCAACCTCTCATGGCTACTGACTCCAGTGAGGAATGCAAGGTCAAGGGCAGAGGAACATTACAATGAGGCACATGGGCGAACAAGGAGGATCACTGACCACACCTTTGGCCTCCTGAAGGCCAGATTCCGGTCCCTCCATCTGACAGGTGGATCCCTGGGCTACTTGCCCAAGAAGGTCTGCCAGATCATCGTTGCATGTTGCACAACCTGGCCTTGAGTCGCCAGGTGCGTTTTCTGCAGGAGGATGAGGCTGGAGCTGGTCGTGTGGCAGCAGTGGAGAATGTGGACAGTGACGAAGAGGAGACAGGCTACAGACAACAGAACTACTATAATTCAACAGTACTTCCAGTGACACACAGGTAAGACACTAACTTCACCTTCGATTGCAGTTTTGTGTTGGACATTGTACATGGCAGCCTGATTTTCCAAAATTTATGGCCACTTACTGTACTCTTTGGCATCTCTATTTTCAGATATCTGTGCCCCACTCTGGCTCCTGGTGGGTTTACTGTAGCCCACTACAGGTCATACTTATGTATATATAACTGTACATTTGAATTGCAATGTTTACAGTTTGTTAAACTAATACATTTTACAATCAATTGACAGACTCCATACTTTTATTAGTTCCAAGGGTGTTTATTTCTGTGATAATAAATGTAGGGGTTATTGCAATGGGCTGGGTTGATGATGGAGGAATGTCCAGGATAGAGTCCAGTCTATTGGTATCACAGATGCATTGTCCAAGGGGGCATAGGGAGTGGGACAATGGCAGTTCAAGGTGGACAGGGTGACAGAGTGGGACACACGGGTGACATTCAGGGGAGTCTTATTTCCTGGCAGGGGTCTTGGCAATGTTCTCTGGCTTCTGCCTGGATCGCAGGGATCTTTTGTGTGGTGGTTCTCCTTCTGCAGGGGGAGGGGTGCTTGTGGCCTGTTCCTGTGGCGGGGCCTCCTGCCCACTAGCGTCAGCGGAGGGGGAGGGATGTTCATCGGTGTGGCTAGTGTCAGGGGCCCGTTGGTGTGCCACTGCCTCCCTCATGGTGTTGGCCATGTCTGCCAGCACCCCCGCAATGGTGAGCAGGGTGGTGTGGATGTCCCTCAGGTCCTCCCTGATCCCCAGGTACTGTCCCTTTTGCATCCGTTGGGTCTCCTGCAGCTTGGCCAGTATCTGGCCCATGGTCTCCTGGGAATGGTGGTATGCTCCCAGGATGTTGGTGATTGCCTTGTGGAGAGTCCGTTCCCTGGGCCTGTCCCCCCCCTGTCGCACAGCAGTCCTCCGGGCTTCCCTGTTGTCCTGTGCCTCTGTCCCCTGAACCGTGTGCCCACTGCCACTGATCCCAGGTCCCTGATTGTCCTGTGTTTGTGGCATTGCCTGGGGTCCCAGTAGTGGTGGACACACTGCAGATTGACGTGTTCTGGGGACAGAGGTATGGGCCCGTAGGGTGGGTGCTGTGGTGGTGTTTCCTGAGGTGGGAGGCTCTGTGGTGGTTTGGGACGGTGGCTGGGTCACCGACTGTCCAGAGGTCCCTGATGGGCCAGGTAGGTCATCCTGAACCAGGTGTGCAGAGCTGCTGTCATCACTGTGGGCCTCTTCTGGGGAGGGGGAACTGGATGTTGCTGGCACCTCCTCTCCGGTGACGTTGTGTGGGGGTCCCGTGGGGATGTAAATGCAGTGTTAATGTTTCTGCGTGTGACATCTTGTGCATGGGTATGTTCCACGCTATGGTTGTTATTACCAAGGCAACTTTGGCTTGTGTGAGTTGTGATTTGGTTGGCTAAGTGATTGTCACTAGTGTGCATGCTGTGGTGATGGGGGGGTCCATGCAGGTCTGTGATGGGGGTCCATGCATTGGTGTTGCATGCAGGGATTGGGATAGGTGGGTTGTGATGGTGGGGTATATGTGAGGTGGTGGAGTGATGGGGGTGAGGGTAGGGGTGGAAGTTTGTGACGGCATGCAGGTAGGGGGGGTGAAAGTAGTAAAGATTTGACTTACCAGAGTCCAGTCCTCCTGCTACTCCTGCCAGGCCCTGAGGATGCATGATCGCCAAGACTTGCTCCTCCGATGTTAGTTGTGGGGGAGGAGGTGGGGGTCCACTGCCAGTCCTCTGTACAGCTATCTGGTGTCTTGCAACCACGGAACACATCTTCCCCCATAGGTCGTTCCACCTCTTCCTGATGTCATCCCTTGTTCTGGGGTGCTGTCCCACGGCACTGACCCTGTCCAAGACTCTCCGCCAAAGCTCCATCTTCCTAGCAATGGACGTCTGGGGCACCTGTGATCCTAATAGCTGTGGCTCTACCTGGATGATTTCCTCCACCATGACCCTTAGCTCCTCCTCTGAGAACCTGGGGTGTCTTTGTGGTGCCATTGGTGTAGTGTGAGAGGTGTGAGTGTGTGAGGTGATGTGTTGGGTTGTGTGTTGCGTGGATGGTGTATGGGCGATGGTGTTCTGTGGCTCTGATTCTGTGGGTGCTCCTGGCGTGTATCTCCCTCAGTTGTCAATTTTCGTGAGTTGTAAGGGGTTGGGGGTAATGTGTGTGGGTGTGTTTTATAGTGGTGTGGGTGCGGTGTATGTGTATGTATTTGAATTGTCCAATGCGGTGGTGTTTTGTTAGTGTGTGTGTGTATTTTCAGCACAACGGTATGTACCGCCAATGGTTTACTGCGGTTGAGTGTCCGTCACGGTGATTTGTGGGTCATAATGCTGTGGGTGTATTTCTGTTGGCATAACGGTATGGGTTTTGGTACCGCCAGTTTATCACTGACCTTTGGGCTGGCGGACTTGTGTGTGTCTGTATAGTGGTGGATTTCTATATGTGGGTCATAATACGCATAGTGGTATCCCGCCGAGGTCACGGTATGTTGGCGGCAGTCAGCATGGCGGTAAGCAGCACTTACCGCTAATGTCATAATGAGGGCCACAGTCTGCTCGAAGTGAACCTCAAATCCAAGTTCGGGTTTGAAGAGTAAACCAGAGAGGGTGTGAAGAATTTTCTGAAACTGGTAAATACAAAGTACAAAAGCAGGCAGAAGGGGTGAAGTTTCAGCTGAGTGAACATTCAGATGAAGAACCAGAACTTCCTGAAGATGCAGCAGTCTTTAATCCAGGCAGTGAAAAACTGCAGTTGAAAATCAAGGTTACAAAGACTACCACGTGAAAGAAGTTCACTGTCAAAAGAGACGCAGTTGAGCAAGGTTCTAGCTCAGGTTAACGTCTGAGTTCCAGATTGAGCTGAAGCCAAAGTTCTTTGACAAGCAAAGACATAAAGACTGCTGATGAAAGACAAAAAAAACGAGGAAGTCATTCCAAGAAGGAGAACCTGCAAAAGGAAGCACTGTGAGCCAGAAAGAAACTCAGAAATGGTTGGATTCACACACTAGTGGGAGTGAATCACCAGTTATGAAAATATGCCTCACCTGAATGGGTATATTTAGATACAGTATTTGAAGATTAGGATGGTGAAATCAATGATGATTATTCTCTGGTGAATAAGTGCCAGTTTGTGAGTGAACCAAACACAGACTGGGACAAAGGAACAACCCACCTGAATGTGAAATAGAGACTGCTGAATAAAAAATGAATCCCAGATCTGATGATAAAGAGAGACTGAATAAAGGTTTCTTTAAGGGTCTTGACAAAAAGTCTAATACATTTTGATACGACTTTTGATACCAATACATGGAATTTTCAGAAGAAAAAAAAAGAAGAAAAGCAAAAAAGACAACTGAAAACTTGTTTTGACTATTGTTTTAACCCCTTCTATGCGTCAGATGGCCTGGGGCCGTCCAACCAACAGTGCTCATGCACGTCGGACTTTCTTCCTAAACAGCCACGGGAGCTAGAAAATAGCTTCCCCAGGCTGTTCTGGATTTTTAGTAAAATGATGTTCACTGACATTTTTACTGAAAACGACAGTGAAATGAGCAGTTCGGCTTATTTCACTTCCTTTGTGCTCATGGAGCTATCTCAGCCCCCTGAACACTGAAGCAGGCGGAAGAGGTATCATCAAGGGAGTGAGGAGCAACCCCTTCCTTGGGCAAGGGCTTTTGCTCCCTCTTTATAGTGTAGAATATATTAATATACATCTCCATTCATCTATACCTATACAGGCACTGTAATGCCCACATCCCTCCCAAAAAGTGGCAGTCTTTCTGCCCCCCCCCCCCAAAGCCCCCCCCTCAGCCCAGCCCTCCCCCCCAGCCACCTGGGATTTTTATTTTTTTATTACTCATTTAGGGGTGGGAGGTGCCCAGGAAGGACACTGCAACGCCCTCACCTCTCCCCTAAAAAAAAATGGGCAGTCTTTCTGCCAACACCCCCCCCCAGGCTGAGTGGGGAAGAAAGCCAACTATGCACCAGGGATTTTTTTGGGTAGTGAAGGGGTTGCCCAGAATGGGCATGGCAATGCCCCCCCCCCAAAAAAAATAAATGGGCACAGACTTTCTGCACTAACAGGGGATGGGGGCTGGTGGGGATTATTACCTTATTACCCTCAATCTGCTCTCCAGGGCGGGCAGGCCAGGGAAGCATTTAATTTTTATTTTTTTAAATAGAGGGGTGGGGGCTGCCCACAACCATGGGCATGGCTATCCCCCCCCCCACCCCAAATGACGGGGGCAAACAACCGCAGACTAAAGCATCTCATCCCATGGGTTTTGATTTTACATGTAGGCCAAGAGAGGTTGGCTAACTCCCAATATCATCCCACATGCAATGGTGGGTGGCTGCTCTTTTTGGACTTTGGTACGGTGCCACCTGGAAAAAAAACTACTAGACCAAGACACTTCTGAAAACTAAACATCTGGGGGAGTCCAGGGTGGGTTAATTCACATGCACCCCACACCATTTTCTTACCCACAATGCCCTGCAATCCTCCAACTTTGACTGAAATCAGCCATTTTCCCTATATTTCTGCGATGGAAACTTCTGGAATCCATAGGAATCTACAAAAATTCCTACCACCCAGCATAGCTCCATCTGTACTGATAACTCTAGTCTACTTGTGTTGATGCCCAAAGCAGAGTTAGCCTAAAAGCATATGAAAAAAACTGCCCTTTTGGGCCCGCTTTGGATCCCTCTCAATTTATAAACATTTTTGGCCCTTTCCCGTCACAGGCACTTTGCCCACCTACACAAGTGAGGTACCATTTTTTATCCTGAGACCGAGGTGAACGCTAGGTGGTAGGAAATTTGTGCTGGCACAGTGATTCCACAGAGACATGTGAGGAAAATTTGATTTTTATGGTTCAACTCTATTAAAAGATTATAACACGTACACCACTTACAACCACCGGCCATTGAGAAGCTGAAGAAAATCTTGGCTTAGAAACTGTATGTACCAACTTTAAACTATAATCCCAACAAACCCTTCTCTCCCCATCCTCTCTCCCTCCCAAGAGTACACATTTGAAGCAGTGTCCAGAAATCTCCCCCACATGTACAGGTGTCACTGTGTAGTGTGGATGCATCAGTTAGGCTTATTGTGGTGGCTCCTTGAGGCGGAGCTGTCGCAAATATCTAGTTAGTTCTGAGAACCTACACGGTAACAGGGTAATAAATGGGGCCGTGCTTCTCTGTACGAGTCGCCACAAGCTGATAGTGTTTAGGTGAATTTTTCCATTTCCAGTACATGCCACATCTGATGTAGCCATGCCTGGTGTGTCAGAAGGGTGTCAGTCCCCCATACTGAAAGAATTGTCTGGTGTGCAGTGCCCAATGCAATGCTTATTTGACGGCCTCTTCGGACCTAAGCACGTAGGTGAGTGGATTACGGAGAGGTAGAAGAGTGTAAGTGGGAAATCTAGGAAGGGTCGTATCTAAGCAGGTGTATATGTCGTCAAGGACTGCCTCCCAAAAGGAAGCCAACTAGGGGCAGTCCCAGAGAATTTGGAGAAGAGTCCCTCTCACTGCCCACAGTGACACCAGCAGGTCGAGCCTTCTGGTAGGATTACCTCTATGAAGTCTGGGAGGTGTGAGATACCAATAAGTCATTCTTTTGGGGCAGTTTCGATACTCGTGGTGCTGGTAGCTACGTGTCTAGCACAGTAATATATATCCCCCACTCTTTCCCAGAAAACTGTCTCCCTAATTCTTGTTCCCAGTGTCTCTAACTGAGGGCTTTATCTGATGGGAAAGTCCACAAAAGGAAGTTGTATAGCTCGGACACCACTCTCTTGTCCTTACTTTTCAAAATGAGCCATTTTTCAAATGCTGTAAGTGGGGGGGTGTGCTCCGCGATTAACAGTGCTGTAAGAAAGCCAATGCTTGATTTGCAAATAATGTAGTCTGTCTGTTTCTAAAAGCTCGTACTGGCATTGAAACTGGTTGAATGGGATAAGACCCTCTTCATCAAAGAAGAGCCCAAATGAGTGGCATTCTGCTCTTTGCCAGTGGCAAAACGCTCCTAAATCCAGCCAGGAGGTGAAGTCGGAATTCCCTAGCAGTGGGGTTAAGGGTGAGGGAAATGTTGTCAGGTCCCTGTGCGCGGTGACTAAGTCCCAGACTTCCAACGTCAATCATGTTATCAGTGAAGAATACAAATGCCGTGCTCTCTGTGGTCACTTGAGGAATGGAATTTTCCAAGGATGGGTACGAGCGAACCGCTCAGGCAATAAAGAGCCAGTGCTTCTGACTCTGGCTGTGACCACTCCATGAAGTAGCGGAGTTGCGCGGCTTGGCAGTAGCTCTGAAAGTGCAGAATCCCCAGATCATCCTCCGCTGGAGGGCGATAGCACATTTATTTACTCATACGGGGGAGTCGTTCTGCCCATATGAATCGAAGTATGGCCGTTTGTAGTGTTCCCAGCAACCCTACAGGTGGGTTTACTGGGAGGGTCTGGAACAGAAAAACAACTTTCTGAAGAATCACCATTTCACAGCTGTGATTCTGCCCAACCAGGATAGGTGATGAGGTCGCCATGCGGTCATATCTTTGGTAATCTATTTAAGCAACCAGTCATAATTGAGGATTGCAATATTGGCTGCGGAGGTGGATAACTGAATACCGAGTGAGTGATATAGTCCCTTCTCCATTGTATGCAAAGACTTTTGGAAAGGAGTGCTTCCTCACATCGCAGGGGACCAAGAGTCGGAGGTATGGAGGTGCCACACTTAGAACTTTCCCAGATGGTGGCACACTTGCAACACGTAGTCACTGGCTGGACCCCGAAGATAACTAGGAGAAACAGTTGTTACAGGGTACACACCAGGGAAAATCCTCGTAGATTCTCCACATGAAGGGCTTGTGGATTCCCACTACCTTTTCCCATATTACTCAACAGTTGGTGAAGATGTTGGAGGGAGTGGTCCCGGCGGGTGGTTCGACACACGTCCTATACACCGGATTTACCTCTGTGGGGCATGCAACCTTTTCTGCAAATAGCCAACTCTATGTTGATACAGAAATTGAGAGATGGAGGCTGAAATACCAAAGGGAACCTATATACTGAAGGACGATTTATCACCCGGGATGCAGCTATAGAAATATTCTGCCTGGTTTCAGGACAATACCTCCCATACATAAGAATCTCAACTACGGCCTGCACGGCCTGGCCAACGTTCCCCATGGCGCTGCATCAGTTCTGCACCCTGACAACCTGACTAAATATGGCCCAAGACTACAGCCTAATCACCCATACATAAAGGGTGCTGCGTAAGGACTTACCACCACAAACCCTCAGCACACAGACCAAATGGGAGGGCATTTTGGAGAACCCCTTGTCGGCTCAAGAGTGGGTGAAGGTCCACAAAGGGGTGCGAAATGTCAGCTTCAATGCACGTTTCAAACTTTCACTATTATTTTATAGAACATACCTCACACCACATACTTTACATGCTATATATGACACTAGACTGGACAGCTGTCCATGTTGTGGGGCCAACATAGCAGACTTCATGCACATGGTATGGTCCTGTCCCGCTCTCTCTCTCCACTTACTGGCAGGAAATCTACATTTTGAACAGGGCCCTGGGGTGGGCAATATTGCTTGAGATCAGTCAGGTACTTCTGGGCCAAAAAGCCATTAAATGGCTCAGCCCGACAACCCCTACACATTCAAGCTGGTTGAGGAACATTTCCAAATGGGCGGTTGCGGAAGAGGTCCGCATGAATCATGCTCACAGAGACTAAATAGTGGGAGGATGATCTAAGGCCTGGTCTGCTATGATACTTGAACTTGAAGAACTGCGAGGACCAGCGACTGCTGAAAGCGCACCCATATGCCACAATGCATAATCCCTGTTGATAACAGGAGAGAGCTCAGGAGATCCTTGAATTCCAAAGGGACGCATCGTGAACACCCTTACACTACCCATCATGAATCTCTTTCACACCATTGCCTCGGATCATACACAGGAGCGAGGAGAGTTAGAGGAATATTTTGTTAGTTCTTTGGGTTCGTAAATGGACAGTGGTTTAATCTTTCTCTTACCAATGTGCTCCTTAGATATAATTTGCTCTCTTATCTTGTGCCACTGCTCACCTTTTTACATTTCTAGTGTATACAGCTAACACCCGTACAGTTATCCTTTCCTTACACCCGGTCAAATTTTGATGTGTACCTCAGGTGCCGTATTTCTACTGAATGTTTATGTATATGCTTCAAATGTTCACAGAATGGAACTGTGAATATATCTGATCTTACATATTTCTTTCGCCCCCACAACCCGCTCGCACTGTCCTGGCTATATCCTGTCATGTAAAACCCCTTTAAAAAAAAAAGCATAATATAGTGTCAGGGCCTCTCTCACATCTAAGTAACCATGAAACTACCCTGCCTGTCAGTCCTCCCTCAATACATCTCTTCCTAGTGCCCTTTCACATCAAGAAATACACCTCTCCCAGACGCTCCATGAAACTGGTCCAAGGTCCATTTGATATCAGCCATTATCTCCTTGCCATGGGTGGCTTCAGATCTCCTCTCCTGGTTAAATATTTGTAACTCTAAATTAGAAATACGCAGCCTCAGCGTCTCAAGTATACCTGCCTGTTGTAAAGTATAAAACCCCAGAATGAATCCTTTAAATATTTCCAAACCTGGGTAATTTTATTGATTACCCTACATTTCGATATAAGAAGGCGATGAATGCAATCTGTAATAATATAGGCAATATAATACAGGATGTCACCTTTGAAGCCTGAGGTACACAGTGCCTGGCAATAAAATGGCCACTACAGGCAAGTAAGTTAGAGGTTGTTGAGAAATGTCCAGTTTCTAGAGTTAGCGCAGTAGGCATTCAGGGATCAATATTAAATCTATGTGAAAGTGCATCTTGTGGGGACGAATACTTGTATTTTGGCACTGGAACATGTCCAGGCATAATTCAAATATTTTAGCTGTCTCAATTGGGAATACTTGCAGGATATTTTCAAAATGGGTTGAACAGTTGTCAAGAGAAAGTTGAAGGACAGAATTAAAGAGGAACAGCAATACTGATTAGCACAAGTGGCACTCCATTAGTTTAATATGGGTCACTTCATCAATGTATCTATGAGTAATTAAATGCCTCCCCCCAAGGAGCTGTAAATGCACGGTTTTTGTTTTAATTAGGCACCAATACCTTGGCTGCAACTGCACAAGTAAAAAAGGCTTGGATCTCCTTGGCACACATGCTGTCGCTGAATGCATTCTGCTTCCAGCAGGCCATCATCATGGACATTTCCGTAAGACAGGATGCCTCTGTAAAGACAGAATCGTTTAAATCTTATTTTCAATGCTTCAAAATACTATTTGTATGATTCATGAAAAATGAGTAACAAATCATAAATAATGCAAAACTAAGAAAAAAAACACTGCAACCGAACCAATTTTACTTTGGAGGGTCTCTACCAAAAGTTCAGTCAACGGTACAGAAAAGTGCTGATATATTACCTAATGGCAGTTGCTACTAGGTAGTTATAGTTAGGACCTAGTTTCCATAGAAAAAGCTGTTTTTTACTTGCCTATAACTTTGATGCCGCTTCACAAATCATCACAGGCTAAAAAGCATTTTTTTTTAAATTTACAACCCTCCACCCATCCCCCCCCCCCCCCCCACCCGGCCAGCTCCTGTTATGTTCCTGGGTTCCCACCCCCAGGACATAGCCGTTTTACAGCTGCCACCAAGCCAATGCATAGCAGACAGTGAAAAGCGCGATGGGTGCTACTGCACCCGTTGCACGGTCGCAACACCGCCGGCTCCTATGTTGCGGCCTCATCCCCGCTGGGCCGGCGGGCGTAAACTAGGTTTGCGCCCGCCGGCCCAGCGGGGATGTCGTAATGGGGTCCGCGGGAGTGCAGCCGCATGGTGGTTACCGCTTGGCGGGCGGCGGTAGCCGCCCGTCAAGCTTGTAATGACCCCCATAATGTCTCAGAATGTTCACTGAACTTCTAGAAATAAATATCCATACCTTATAAATCTCCAGTTTATATATAGTTGCTACCACTGACAACTCTTTAATGTCAGCATGTGCACAGGCCCCACTGGTGAATAATCTATTGCAAACATACACTTCAGTTTTTCTCACATATTTTAGCAACAGGAATTTGATTTAACCCCTTGGCTGCCTACCATTTCCCCTAGAATGCCAAGCCCTGTTTTTACTATTTGTGGGACCTCGCACAAATGCCTTCACACCTCGTTCAACAAAGTATTCATGCCAAATTTGTGTCCTATTTTTCTCCTCAGCACCCTGGAGATTTTAAAGCTACCCAGGGTTTGTGGATTCCCTTGGAGGGGAAAATGAAAACAAACAGAACATAGTTTGTTCCAAGCCACCCCCCACCCCCAGTCAATAACTGGGCTGCACTTTAGAATGATTTTTTTTTTCAACTATACTGGATACAATAAAATACGTTTCCTACAAGTCTGTTTTCCCACATGCCTCCCGATATAGCTGGATCATCACTAGGGAGGCTGCGCCAAGCGACTGACACAAAATACACCAAAACCCGACCTGGAGACATATTTCATCCAGCAGAATCCACACTTTTTTTTGTTTTTTAAATGTGGGCAGCTGTGGATTCTGTGCCTTCTTTCAACCGTCACCCAGAGAAACCTAGCATACCTAGACATTTCTGAAAACTAGACACCAAGCCGTGGTCCACAGTGGTGTAACCCGAGTGGTTCTCATAAGTGTTCCTTTCTCAGAAGCCCTTGCAAACCTGAAGCTTTGGCTAAAGACACACAACTCCCTTACATTGCTGTGATGGAAAGTTCTGGGATTTGTGAGGAGCCACAAATGTCCTACCACCCATTATTCCCCCATGTTTCCCGATACGAATGGTACCTCACTTGTGTGCATGGGCCTAGATCCAGACACAAGAAAGGGCCCAAAACTGAACATGGACAGATCCATTTTTTCTACTCAAAACAAACTTTTTTTTGCGATTTGAGTAGCTATGAATTTCGGGCTCTAGCTCAGCTGGCACCTAAGGAAACCTGTCAGACCCACAGATTTGAGAAAATTAGACACAAAAGGGAGTCCAGGGTAGGGTGACTTGTGTGGCTCTCATCAGGTTTTCTTACCCGGAAGCCACTGCAAGCCTCAAGTTTCGGCTGAAAACACTAATTTTCAGCACATTTCTATGAAGGAAAGTTCTGGAATCTGTGGGGAGCCACCACCCAGCGTTCCCAAACATTTCCCGATAAAAATGGTACATCACTTGTGTGTGAGCCTTCCGCCTACAACAGAAAAATGCCCAAAACGCATTGCGGAGACATCAAAATTTCCCTATACAAAAAAAATGACCTGATCTGCCATTTTTGGGCACAGGTTTAACGGCTATCTAGGTAGACCCACCAAACCCCTACATGTCTAAACATCAGACACCTGGGTGGTATGCCTCACATGGATCCCATGAAATTTTCTTATTCACAATGCCTTAAAATCCTCAAACTCTAAGTAAAATGGTGCTTTTTCCTTGCATTTCTGTGATATAAGCTTCCAGAATCCAGAGGGATCCCCAAACTTCCTACCACCCAATGTTCCCCCCACTTGTCCCAATAAAAACATACATTTGTGTAGCTAGGCCTAGTGCCCGTGACAGGCATGGACCAAACCAGGGGTCAATGAGTGCCCCAGGAGGTGTGTACATTTCGGTACTACCTCATGTAACTGTTGGCGCTGCTTTAACCACATCCAGCCCACCGAGTATGAGATCTGTTGATGGTGGAAACGAACACACACCACAACCAATAACAACACTGGGGAAAAGGGTTATAGGCTCATGAACGCATAGATAAAGTAAATTAGGGAAAGGCGAGAGATAGACAAACATAACATTCATCAAGCCCATGATAACATCACATCTGTTGTAGTAAGAGATGACAGTTCAGTTACGAAATGCAAACAGTGCTTCAGCCCCAAGACTACAATTTATCTCATCTAATCGTATTCTTTACCTAGGCTTCAAAAATGCAAAACTGGGAGGACCCACACAGTTAAAAAATAGTTGCACTTAGGAAAATAAAAATTATAGTGTATACAAATAGACAGTGTATCTGCATTCTCCGGGCACTGCACCTCTTGGGAACAAGGCTGAAAAGCAGTGCAGGGACTCCATGGATCTTTCCTGCAGAAGAGAAAGTCTGTGGAATGCAAAAAATAAAATGCCAATATCGGTGAGTCAAGTTAAAGTACGGTGCATGAGGAAACAGAGGCTGAGCATAGGCTTGTGTAGTTGTGTGCCATTAACTAAGAAGTAAGAAGAATCAATCAGGTACCACCAATCCCAGACAACGGGCTACATGTATCCGAATTATCACTCTGACAATAAAAACATTTAACTGTGCCCATCATCTGACATTCACCAGACCACAGCCACTTAATCGGAGTCTGCCACAGTAGCAACTAATCTCCATTCTCATCATCAAAACCCCTTTCTCCAGTCCACAGGGGTAGGCCTCAGAGTCATCTTCTTTCCCATTGAAGTAGTTAAGCAATGGCCCTTCTTCTGGGTTTGTCAATAGTATTTTAGGATATTGTTTTACCAAAAAATAAGCTGAACTGTTGAACAAGAAGAAGAAAAGAAAAACAGTATAAGTTTAATCTAGTTACTCTTTTTTGTCTAAAAGAAGATAGTCAAGATGGACTTAACTTTACTTGATTGTCCTTTTGTTAAACTAAGTCGCTATCCCAGTGACAAGTGGTGATGATCACCCAGACATTACACATCAAGTTTAGTTTACCAGACTCTCCCAACCATCACATAAAACCCCATCATTTGGTATTCACTGGTGCAAGTTACCTCTTCCAAGTGTGGTACCCATTTCCTATGAGTCTCTATGCCATGGAAGCTATGCACAACACAGTGTAGTCTACACTGGCAATCCCACATGAGAATGAAAAAATGATGGGGATGGGAGATCCTTCTTTTATTAAATGGAGGCGTCTACTGCAGATTGATAACAGGGCTTCTTTTCAATGTCTGAACTGAAGGTTGGTTTTTCACTTCTCACCGATCAGTCAGCCCCAGTCAAACAACTGCAATGTCCTCCTTGATTGACTATTTGTGCCATGCACATGGGTCCAATCCATTGACGTTTATTTTCATTTAACAGCCGGCATAAGTCATACAAAAAGTTATTTAAAAAAAAAAAAAAAAAAAGCAGCCCTATCTGTAACTTCAATGGTTGTGGTATGAATTAGTCTGGAAAGTAAAGTTTGTCTTCAAACTCAGGTGGGTCGTACAGAAGAGATTCACTCAACCCACTTGTGACGTAAGACCAAGTGCTTTCATTACCCACGGTTGAGTCTGAAGAAGCACTATAATCTCTTGGAATTAAGTGGTTGCTAATTTTAATCATCATCAATCTCTCCACACTATGAGGCGAGAGACTGGTCCTTCGGATTGTCACAAAAGTGCCAACTGCACTGACCACATGCTTAGAAGACACAATGGCTACCAGACATGCTAGCTACTTTATTGCCAGACTGCTGAGCTCTGGTCACAGTTCCTTCTTCCTAAAGCAACAGGTCAATGGGTTTTGATAAAGGTATACCTCTGTTGGGTCATCCAGGTAGTCATGGACCATCTTCAGAGTTGTCAACAGTGCTGGCCACTTGCTGTACCTCGCCTCTGTACTTGACTTAAATCCTGCCATATGAAACTAACTCATTCCAGATTTTGGCAGTAACCTTGAATCTGTTGTTCCTATGGGTTTAGTAGCTGGTAATTGTGTTGGTTGCTACTGCAGAGGCTGCGAGGCAACAGCACCTCCTTCTCTAGAGGTTGATGTCTGCACTTCAGAACCTCTACCGTGGCCTCAAATCTGCAGTCCTTCTTCCAGATCACCGATTTCTGTGACGATTCAAGTTTTGTAAATTGATACATCCAATTCTGACAAAGGAACAAATACGATCAGCACTTTTGTGTACCATAGACACAGGACTATGGGACAGATGTACTATTGGGAGGACACTATCTTTTTGCATACTTTGTTTAGTGTTCAAGCAAAGGATTTAACTGATCATTAAAGCATTTGCTTTTTCATTTGTTCCACCTTTGGCAATTGCTACCAGGGCAGGTGCAAGAAGGGGACCGCTCGGCTCCTTGTACTCTTTGTGCTGACTTTGAGTCATAATCTTAAAAGAAAGTAGCATTTAGATCAGGCACACCAACTATCCCCCTTTTGTATACCTCCATTTTCAGGGGTTTGATAGTTGCAGCCACCCTCCTTTGAATTACATTATGCTTGATAGACATGTACTTCACAAAGAAAAAGTTACTTACCTTCGGTAACGCTTTTTCTGGTGGATACAATAGCTACCTGTGGATTCCTCACCCTATGAATTCACCCATGCGCCAGCATCCAACGGAAAATCTTCTTCCCCGCTCTCCACGTCGACGAGGACATCACAATTGCATGGCTCCACGCGACTCCATCTGACGTTACTGTGCCAATAAGAGGTCCTTGCCGGCATGCTGGCGTCAGTTTCACCCATTTTTTTACGTGCCTTTGATGCGAACAGGTGAAAACCGACCTCACAATAGCTCCAATAAATACATATATACATAAAACCACCATGATTCAATATAATCAAAACCATCATTTATATATACAGAAAAAGACATCAATATATACATATACATACACCCACACACACACACACACACCTATACAACCACACATCTTAGTGCAACCAGACAGGCAACGGGGAGGCAGGTGGGACTGTGAGGAATCCACAGGCAGCTATTGTAGCCACCAGAAAAAGCGTTACCGAAGGTAAGTAACTTGCTCTTCTGATGGATACAACTACCTGTGGATTCCTCACCTTATGAATAGAGTCCCAAAGCAGTACCGCACTCGGAGGTGGGTGCCTGACTGGTTACACCAAGAAATCCTGCAATACAGATCGTGCAAAATGGCCGTCCCTCCTAGCCTCCGAGTACAAGCAGTAATGCTTTGCGAAGGTGTGGAGGGACGCCCAAGTTGCTGCCTTGCAAATATTCATCACTGAAACCCCTCTTGCCAGGGCCGAAGTAGTGGACTTAGCCCTGGTGGAATGGGCTCTGATACCCTCAGGGGGAACTTTCTTTGCCAATGATTAGCAGATCTTGATACAAAGAATGACCCACCTGGAGATTGTTCTTTTATGGACTGCTCTGCCCTTCCTCTGTCCAATATACCCCACGAACATCTGGTCCTCCAGGCGAAAGACTTTCGTCCTTTCAGTATAAAAACTAAGCACCCTTTTAGGGTCCAAATGGTGATGCCTCTCTTCCTCCTTCGAAGGGTGAGGAGGAGGGTAGAAAAGTGGAAGGGTAATGGTCAGCCCTATATGAAAAGGAGTGACAACTTTTGGCAGGAAACCCGCCCTGGTTTTCAACACCACTTTATCTGGGAAGAACAAGGTAAAGGGGGGGTTTAACAGAAAGAGCTTGAAGCTCACCAACCCGCCTAGCCGAGGTTATAGCAATGAGAAAAACTGTTTTAAGCACAAGAAACCTTAGCGGGCAAGAGTGCATGGGTTCAAAAGGTGACCCCATTAAAAAGGTTAAACAAGATTTAGGTCCCACTGAGGGATATGAAAAGGAGTGGGAGGAAATCTATTAACTACCCCCTTCAAGAACCTAATCACAGTAGGCGATTTAAACAAGGAGGGCTGATCCAGGAGGCAAAGAAAGGCTGACAGAGCAGCCAAATAACCCTTAAGTGTAGCCCCACCTGCCGGCATAAACCTTTTGACAACAGGATCTGAACCTCCTGCTGCAACAGGAGATGGTCTTCTGAACAAAACAAGGGACGGGGAGGAATGGGAGGAGGAATTCCTGAAAAGGGAGAGCATATCCTTTTCTCACAATGTTTAGAACCCATGAGTCTGATGTAATTGACTCCCACTTGTGGAGAAAAAGACCTAATCTTCCCCCTACAGGAGAAGTGTGGTTGAAAATGGGAAGAAAACTAGGGCTGCTTTCCTTGCTGTTGTCCTCCAGAGGAAGAGGATGATGCAGGGTCCTGCTGGGTGGCCCCTCTTGTCCGAACCCTCCCCCGCCCTCTAAAAGATCTATATGGGAGGCTGGCAGGCTTAGGGACAGTAGATTGGGGTCTCCCACGGTAGACGGCTCCACGCCCAAACCCCCTGAACCTCCGAAAGGACCTGAAAGGGGTAGCAGAGGAGGCTTGCAGACCCAAAGACTTTGCCGTGGCCCGACTATCTTTAAAGCGCACTAGGGCAGAGTCCGCTTTATCACCAAACAGTTTCTCTCCATCAAAGGGCAAATCCAATAAAGTAGTCTGTACATCAGAAGAAAACCCAGCGGACCTCAACCAAGCATGCCTCCTGGTAGCGATAGATGTACCCATTGCTGTGGCCACTGAGTCCGTGGAATCTAGACCAGACCGGATTATCTGTTTTGCCGCAGCCTGAGCATCAGAAAGAAATTCACCGGATTGTCCCTGTACATCCTGTGGCAGGTCAGGAACCATAGCTCTAGCAGAGTCCATCACGGTGTGGACATATCTATCAAGAACACAAGTAGCATTCGCAGTCTTGAGAGCCTTGCTACAGGAAGAGTTTTTTCTTTGCAGATTGTTCCATCCTTTTAGATTCCCTGTCCGATGGAATCACTGGTAAGGAGCCTGGAGCAGATTGTGTGGAGCTAGAGACCTGAACAACCAGACTCTCAGGGGTAGGATGTTTCGATATGAACCCCAGGATCTCCAGGTGCAACTCTCTACCTTATCGCCACAGACCTATTAACAGCAGGTGAGGACACAGGCTTCCTCCAAAGCTCTAATATGGTGACGATGCCAGGACCACTCACCTGGAATTCAGGTATCCGCTGGAGCGAAGAGGTAACCCACACCCCTATGAATTATTCCCTCAAAGCCAAGAATAACAGCTACTGAGGGAATAACTCCCAGGGGGAGGGAAGATGGGAGAGGGAATAGATAAACTGGTATCAGAAGCTCCTGTGACATCCAATCCAAAGGAATGCGCCTCTTTTATAGTATATCACAATGCCTATGTGAGAGACAATGAACAAAAATAAGTATAGCCCTTTAGTGTGTGGAAAACAATGTGACCAATCAAAACACACATTCGCACACCGTAGTCAATGCTGTAATCAATGCTGGCAATGAGTGCTGACAGGTAAAATTAAAGTTCCATTAATGTTCACTTCTTTTCATTGATGTAAGCAATATTGTCTTTCCATTTCTCTCTATTCTTTCAATAGAATTTCAGGATCCTTTAAGTTACCAACAAACGGGGCAAGTAAAAAAAAAACAAAAAAAAAAAGACTATTACTGCATAGTCAATTCAAAAACGTGTCCTGATTAACTTTTACCATAATGTTCCAAAGTTAAAAAAATAAGAGACAGCAGTTTCTTTGAAATAAATGTTGAACTTTATAAACAGTCTTTCCCTGAGAAAGTCGCATTAATTTCTCTCTTTTTCTCTGTAAAAGAAATCTGATAACACTGACCTTGAAGCACAGGGGGCAGGATAAGAATCCTACTAGTAAAGCTGCTGGGCTTTGCCTTTTACAAGAGATGAACCAAAATCCTTTTTTGCAGGAAATCTGCTCACTCACACGAAGACTTCAAGGATCCTCACAGGAACACTCTGACACAAAAGCCAGAACTCTCGAAGCCAAGCAAGGAAATGATGATTGATTTGGCTCAAATAGCTTTTTACTCACGTTATTAGACACAGGAGACAAGCAGGTGGAAATACATGCGACAAGGATGATGAGTCATCAGTATCACATTTGAAGACTTTTGTGGGGAAGAATTTAGCATGGTTTGTGCACTGAGAAAGAACCAGCATGCTTTTTGTATGATCAGCAACACAAACACTCACACCAAAACAATAACAAAGAAGTATTCTCTATACTCCATGGGGTGTACTAGAAGGGACAAGTCCTAACCATAAGAACAGTGCAATATCCTATATTTTCCTACACCTTTTGATGGGGCGCTTTGCACGAAGGGACACAGACAACGCACAATGAGTGCTTCCTAACATATGGGCTCCGTAAGAGCATCGTTGAACGGAAGCAAAGGATCCGCAGAATTTGAAGGGTGTAGGACCTCGGTCGATCCATTCCAAGGAAGTGTCAAGCCCACTGGCCGAATCCAGTCCTTGATATTCTCCAAAGGGCTCCACAATCTCCCCCTCCTCTAACAACTGCTGTTGGTACTCTTCCTCTTCTAAAAGTCTCAAGGCCTTTTTACACGCTCAGTCTGGCCTCTAAACTCAGCCAATTAGAATTGGCCGACGTCGAGGACACTGGCTTCAAAACCTGAAGACGCGGAACAGGAGAGGAAGGTTGGCTTCGTCGAATCCATCATTCGGATCCGGCACCGGAGTGGATCCCAGTGGCACAGAGGATACTTGAGGCTCCACCATCGGCGTCGACTGATGAGGGAATGAGATCGGCGCCATAGGTCTGGAAGGCGATTTCATCGGAACCACAGGACCTCGAGGCGGCATCATCGGCGCCGATCCGGCACCCTCTGCTGGATAGAAGGGCATAAACAGCGCCGCCTTGTATGGAGCCCAACGAAAATGCTAATGGACCCGTGGGACCAGCCGGTGCACCAGCAGGGACCATAGCTTTAAACATACAGAACATGACATTTAAAAATGCCGCCGGATCCGCTCCCGGAGCCGGGAAGGCAGGATACCGCTGGTCTTGCTGAACATCAGAATCATGAGCAGCAGCTGAAAACCGAGGACTGTCCGGAGGTGCCACTATCTCGAAGACTGACTGCGCCGGAGAAGCCTGAGGGCTCTGAGGTTGCGGAGTCACCGTCGGACTCACCTCCCACCGCTCCGTTGAGATGGAGACCTTGATCGGTTCAGAGTCAAACGACGCAGAGAGTCATGACTACACCGTTTCTTAGGTCTCTTCGACGAACTATGGGAAGAGGATCTATGATGACTCTTATGCCCCTTCTTCGCTTCGGCCAAAAAGAGTTTGGCCTCTCTCTCTTTCAGAGCCTTAGGATTCATGCTCTGGCAGGAAACACACTCCTCAACATCATGCTCAGAGCTCAGGCGCCAAAGACAATTGTCATGAGGGTCAGTAACCGACATGCGACCCCCGCACTCTCGACATGGCTTGAATCCCAACTTCCTAGGAGGAGACATTGTAACTAGAAACTGGATTGAAACTAGCAACAAGATGAAACACCTCCAACCGTAGCGAGACCTAGGAGAAAACTGTTAGCGTCTAAGGCACTGAAAAAAGGGAACTGACATCAGCGCGCCGGCAAGGACCTCTTATTGGCACAGTGACATCAGACGGAGTCGCATGGAGCCGTGCAATTGTGACGTCGACGTGGAGAGCTGGGAAGAAGATTGGTCAGATGCTGGCACATGGGTGAATTCATATGGTGAGGAATCCACAGGTAGTTGTATCCATCAGAACAGGTGTTACAGCATGTTGTGGGTTGAGTTTCAACTTGTTGGTATTTCCTATAGGAGGGCGTTTACAGGTAGTTTGAGCATACTGAATGATCCCCAACTGCTTCCTGGCTAGAATTAAATGACTAAAATGAGTACATATGCTTCGGCAGATGACCATTGTGTTCTTTTTTTTTTAGACTGTCCAGCACAATTAGGTTGATGCAATGAGCTAAGCACAGGACTCAAACAGCTATCATCAGCCTAATTTTGGCTATATTCCTGCCACTGCTAGAGACAAATACAATGCAGAGAGCTTTGGATTGAAGCCATTCATTGACTCTGGTGTTAAACTCACTCAAGATGTTGGCAGATGTATGCAATTTCTCCACAGCAAACACTGCAACTATTGCATGCTACCGAATACCCAGAAAAGCACTGTCAGAATAACCAGCAGCTACCCTTTCCTTAAATCCCTGAATAGAGATCCTGTATGCAGTGATACATGTGTAATCTGTTGCTTGAAAACTGATATGCATGTCTCTCATTGGGTAGATGGACTGAATAGCACTCTGCTTCACATTGTTGCCACGTAATTGCAGCACATCATGATGTAGCACTTACATTAAAATTATGGAAAAATACATCAGGCGGGGAAGCTTTCACTTTGGGCAGAGAGCCTGGACAAATTCCAGAAAGGGAGGAGGTCAAGCGCTAATATTTTAACCAGCTTTCTGAGGTATAAAAAGGGCATTTTTGTGGATTTGGTGGTAGGGTGACTCCTTGGTAAACATAGCCTTAATAGTAGATTGTTTTAGTTGGGCTACTGCTGTCACAAGTGACCTACAGGTACCATCAAGCAGGTAGGATGGCTGTGCTTTTTGGAGTTACAGTCACTTTATACTGCTGTCCGTGGCACATGCAGGTGTTGCTGCGGGTGATGAGTGCATGTAGGAGGCTGGCCTGGCTTGTAGTGGGTACCAGAGGTACTTACACCTTGTGCCAGGTCCAGTTATCCCTTATTAGTGTAGAAGAGGTGTGTCTAGCAGCTTAGGCTGATAGAAGGTAGCTATGGCAAAGCAGCTTAGGCTGAACTAGGAGACATGTAAAGCTCCTACTATACCACTGGTGTCATAGGCACAATATCATAAGAAAACACAATACACAGAAGTACTAAAAATAAAGGTACTTTATTTTTATGACAATATGCCAAAAGTATCTCAGTGAGTACCCCCAGTATGAGGATAAGTTATATACACAAGATATATGTACACAAACCAAAATTATGCAGGTAATAGCAAGAAAAGTAATGCAAGCAATGTAAAGTTACAGTAGATTGCAATAGGAGCACATAGGTATAGGGGCAACACAAACCATATACGCCAAAAGTGGAATGCGAACCACGAATGGACCCCAAACCTATGTGAGCTTGTAGAGGGTCGCTGGGACTGTAAGGAAACAGTGAGGGTTAGAAAAATAGCTCACCCCAAGACCCTGAAAGGTAGGTGTAAAGTGCACCTACTACCCCCAGAGAGCACAGAAGTCGTGATGGGGGTTCCTGCAGGAAGAACAAACACCAGCAATGCAACAACAGTGGATTTCCGGGCCTGAGTACCTGTAAGACAAGGGGACCAAGTCAATAGTCGTGACAGTGTCGAGAGTGGGCAGGAGACCAGGAAATGCCAGCTGAGGGTGCAAGAAAGCTGCCACCTGTTGGAAGAAGGTTGGAGTTCTGCAAGAAAGAAGAGGACTAGGAACTTCTCCTTTGGAGGATGGATGTCCCACGTCGCGAAGAAGCTTGCCACGCAGAAAGACCGCAAACAAGTCTTGCTAGCTGCAAGGGTCATGGTAGAGGTTTTTGGGTGCTGCTGTGGCCCCGGAGGGACCAGGATGTCGCCACTTGGAGGAGGAGACAGAGGGGGCGCCCAGCAACGTAGGAAGCCCTCACAGAAGCAGGCAGCACCCGCAGAAGTACCTGAACAGGCACTTAGAAGAAAAGTGAACCGGAGTCCACCCGAAGTCACAAAAGGGAGTCCCACGACGCCGGAGGACAACTCAGAAGGTTGTGCACTGCAGGTTAGAGTGTCAGGGACCCAGGCTTGGCTGTGCACTAAGGAAATCCTGGAAGAGTGCACAGGAGCCGGAGCAGCTGCACATCACGCGGTACCCAGCAATGCAGTCTAGTGTGGGGAGGCAAGTACTTATCTCCACCAAACTTGGACTGAAGAGTCACTGGACTGTGGGAGTCACTTGGACAGAGTTGCTGAGTTCCAGGGACCACGCTCGTCGTGCTGAGAGGGGACCCAGAGGACTGATAATGCAGTCTTTTGGTGCCTGCGTTTGCAGGGGGAAGATTCCGTCGACCCACGGGAGATTTCTTCAGAGTTCCTGGTGCAGAGAGGAAGCAGGCTACCCCAGAGCATGCACCACCTGGAAACAGTCGAGAAAGCTGGCAGGATGAAGCGATACAAGGTTGCTAGTAGTCGTCTTGCTACTTTGTTGTGGTTTTGCAGGTGTCTTGAGCAGTCAGCAGTCGATCCTTTGGCAGAAGGTGAAGAGGGAGATGCAGAGGAACTCTGGTGAGCTCTTGCATTCGTTATCTGGTGAGATCCCCAAAGCAGAGACCCTAAATAGCCAGAAAAGGAGGTTTGGCTACCTAGGAAGGAGGATTGGCTTTCAAGAGAGGTAAGAGCCTATCAGAAGGAGCCTCTGACGTCACCTGCTGGCACTGTCCACTCAGCAGTCCAGTGTGCCACAAACACCTCTGTTTCCAAGATGGCAGAGGTCTGGGACACACTGGAGGAGCTCTGGGCACCTACCCTGGGAGGTGCAGGTCAGGGGAGTGGTCACTCCCCTTTCCTTTGTCTAGTTTCGCGCCAGAGCAGGGCTGGGGGATCCCTGAACCAGTGTAGACTGGCTTATGCAGAGATAGGCACCATTTGTGCCCATCAAAGCATTTCCAGAGGCTGGGGAGGCTATTCCTCCCCAGCCCTCACACCTATTTCCAAAGGGAGAGGGTGTAACACCCTCTCTCAGAGGAAGTCCTTTCTTCTGCCTTCCTGGGCCAGGGCTGCCTGGACCCCAGGAGGGCAGAAACCTGTCTGAGGGGTTGGCAGCAGCAGCTGCTGCAGTGGAGACCCTGGAAAGGCAGTTTGGCAATACCCGGGTTCTGTGCTAGAGACCCGGGGGATCATGGAATTGTCCCCCCCAAAGCCGGAATGGCATTGGGGTGACAATTCCATGATCTTAGACATGTTACATGGCCATGTTCGGAGTTACCATTGTGACGCTGTACATAGATGGTGACCTATGTACAGTGCATGCGTGTAATGGTGTCCCCGCACTCACAAAGTCCGGGGAATTTGCCGTGAACGATGTGGGGGTACCTTGGCTAGTGCCAGGGTGCCCACACACTAAGTAACTTTGCACCCAACCTTCACCAGGTGAAGGTTAGACATATAGGTGACATAAGTTACTTAAGTGCAGTGGTAAATGGCTGTGGAATAACATGGACGTTATTTCACTCAGGCTGCACTGGCAGGCCTGTGTAAGAATTGTCAGAGCTCCCTATGGGTGGCAAAAGAAATGCTGCAGCCCATAGGGATCTCCTGGAACCCCAAAACCCTGGGTACCTCAGTACCATATACTAGGGAATTATATGGGTGTACCAGTATGCCAATGTGAATTGGTAAATTTAGTCACTAGCCTGTTAGTGACAAATTTGGAAAGTAGAGAGAGCATAACCACCGAGGTTCTCGTTAGCAAAGCCTCAGTGAGACAGTTAGGCATCACACAGGGAACACATACAGGGCACATACTTATGAGCACTGGGGCCCTGCCTGGCAGGGTCCCAGTGACACAGACTAAAACAACATATATACAGTGAAATATGGGGGTAACATGCCAGGCAAGATGGCACTTTCCTACAGTGCAAACTATGGGGGGAAGACTCATACGGCTGCTTTGCATAATGTTGCTGCTGGCGGCATCATCATCTTCCAAGTCACCACCTTCTTCTGCCACTTCAGCTACTGCTTCTCTTTCACCACCAGCAGATATGTTTTTAAGTTGATCTTCCCAAATGATTGCATTTGGTTTCTTCAAATGGGACAGTTGGCCTCTGTTACAATAAGGCCTACCCAGCTTACCATGACAAACTTTCTTGCAGCAAATGAAGCATTCTGCAATGTGTTCCTCATGTGGGCTAACTATAAAGAATTCCCATATGAGGAGGAGAGCTTTCTTATTATGCCTGAAGAACTGAAAGTGAAGCTAAGTGGTTTTGTTGTTGGTCTTTATGCTGGGCTTGATGTGACTGTCCTATGGGTGGTGGTGATGGCTGGAGGTTTCTGGGCTCTTGCAAGTATGAAAGCAGTTGGTGAGCATTCTGAATAGGAGGAAAATTATATTTAGTCTGTGCCACCCTCCACTCTGACAATCAATGACTTCACCACCTTCCCCACTTACAAAGCTTTCTGGAACCTTCCATTTCCTCTAGGACTCGGTTCGGGATCCAGTCCATGACCAGATCATCAGATAAGGAGCTTGAAGATGATGGAGTGTTCTTTCTTTTCATTGCTGGAGACCGCCAAGCAAAGAGGGAAAGAAAATTCTCAACACCACCTCGCTCAGCAGAAAAACCAACCTCCTGTTGTAGCCCTACTTATGGAAGATCTCCAAATGGTGTCTCAGCTTATACAGCTCCTGTATTAGCGCCAGGATACCCTCACGGGTGAGCTGTGAGGTACACAAATACATATAACGTAAATTAAAATTTATTGCTGGATGTGTCTCCTGTTGTTGACTTTCCTGCAACTTGGCTTGCTGATGAGAAAATTTAATTTCAGATTCACTGCTCTCTGTTACTGCAGTCCCTTTAACATTAAGAGACATGGGCTTAATTTTTGGTGGTGATGCCATTATGCAGGAATGGTCCTCCTCCCAGTCTCTTCCTGCCCAGAGGGTGCAGCAGTACAACACAGTTCCTTAAAAAAGGATGAAGTTGTATTGTTCTCCTAGCCTGCTACTTTTTGGCAGGAACCTTCTTCTTTGAGACCATATTCTTAGCAATATTAGTTGATATGTAGCACAAGCAGAAGCACTTAGAAGAGAATTCAGGTGTCATTGTCAGATAATTTACATACTTCGCCATGTCATTAACGTGTTTGTCTTGCGCACCTGCATGCAAAAAAAACAAGCATTTGAAATGCATTAGGTCTTACATTTGCTTGAGTTCGAGCTATTGGCATAAATGCATAACTGGACTTTTCTTGCCACATAAACTGCCCACCCCTGCCACATAATTTGGTCCTCTCTGCCACACAATTCCTGCATTTAACTAAAGCACTTCCATTTACCTTCTTCTTCTATCTGCAGTAAAAAAAATGAAAATATTGCCATTTAGCAAGCTAATTTAAATCTGCCATGTTAATTAGATTAGAGTACCACTTTCTACGACCCTCCATCAGAGCTGCTGGCAGACTAACATATTGATGAAGAGGGCAAATCAAATTGTGTAAAGTGCAACATAAGACAAACGTAAAGCATTTACCAATGAAACCAAAGGAATTTTGAAAGGCAGGCCAAGGAACGAATTAGTGATGGGTGTGGTGAAAATCCACAGAAGTAGATTACAACATGTCGACAGACAGTGCATGTGCACTGCCTGTCTGCGACCTAAAAAAGGCTTACACAATAAAGCAGATAATTTAGATTGTCAATCATGGCGTACATGTCCTTAATTAAGAACTCTTTCCATTTAAATATGCTAAATCTCAGAGTTCCATTCATTCTTGTACACCATTGCAATGTGTACATCATTGCAACGTCAGCTTGTTTTCACACTTATCCAATATGTAAAACATGCATTGCTCTGCCTGTTTATGTGCTGCCTTCATATGCAAAGCACAATTGCAACATCGGTTTCCAATTTGCCCCAGTAAAGGAGCATTGCATGGCAATCTCCTCATCACAGCAGTATTGGAAAAATTATACTGGTCACATTCAACAATGCCTTTTTTATGCTAAGCAGACGTAACAATGTAAATTTTCTTATTGCGTCAGTGTGTAAAATACACTGTCATGTCAGTTGCCATATTTCCTAAGTAATATATCATAGCAACGCCAGTTTGCACGGTACAAATTGCCCCCACATGACTGACCATGCACTATTGGTTCTCTGAGGGCCCACAGTAGCTGAATCAATGTCTAGTGGCTGGAGCTAGTACAGAGGGGGCTGTTTGAAAGAAGCCCATGTCAGCTCAGTTGTTAGACAGAGGTCCTACCTATGACAGACAAAGGTCATTCTATGTCAGGACCGGAGGCTCTGATTATGCTTCTCTTTCTATGCTTTAATAACTTTCAGCAGCCAATAAGAAAGACTTTTCCATGAAAACTACAAATCCCATGAACCCAACTTAACACCTGAACAACCAGAGTCCAGCCCTATAAAACCTTCATGACAAAACGTCTCTTCCTCTTTCTTTGCTGCTCCGCAGCCAGTTAAGTCATTTTCCCTTAGTGCGATTCGTACATATTTATTACTTGTTACTGTTGGTATTTACTTTGCGCGCTTTCGCGCCGCTGACTGCCTTATTTATTGAATTCGTTATTCATTTTGTTTTATTTTTAGACGGTCCGGACGGCTTGCCGTCTGAGTCTTTGGTGGAGTGGGAGCTTCATTAAGGGAGCTGGGATCGCATGGCCTCACTGCGTAGTCCTATTTTTATGTCAATGGCACGCTTCGGGTCTGCGCGAGCCAGCAAACATGTTCCTTCTTGTTGAGGATTTCCCGGCTTGCGCGTCCAGATTCCCCACAGCACGTCTTGCCACGTGTGTTCCCCTGTGCCTCATTAAGCACCTGGAGGCAATTTTTTTTGTTATAAGGCTCTTCCTCATAACCCCTTGTTCCCTTTGAACGCCCTGGCAGACTGACCTGTCAGGGTTGTAAAATCCTTTAAGGCTTTTGGCCTAGAGCTTGTCAAGTGCTCCCTCCACGCTCTATCTAATTTGTTACACTTGATTGGGGTCATATATTACCAGCTCCCCCTTTTAAGCCTCCCCATTTGTCACAGTGGTGATTACATATACTTTTTACTCTGGGTTGAGTCCATCATTTACCAACCATGTATGAAGAATATCAAGAAAGGGATGAGAACTACTATTTTGAAGAAATGCACACCAATTCGTTTGAACAGGATTTTGTTCAGGCACTGGACGCAGGAGTGTGCCAGACTGTTAATGATGCATTGGCTAAAGCTATTACCCCTTTAAAGCCTCACCTTCATGGGTTTGCTCAACCACAAGGCTGGCTTCCCCCCGCCGGGGGCTTTATTGACAGGTGCACAACTTTACCCTCTGAGAAAATTCACTCTGAAGCCTTCGAGAAACTTGCGGCTTCTTTAGCTAATGAACACCCCTACAGTATGCCTGCAGATCCCCGCTCAGAAGGGTTCACAGAAGATTCCGACACTACCTCATCTCTAGGTTCGTCCAAAGGCGACTCGCAACCACCACACAAACGTAAGGCTAAAACCCATCATTCCTCTGCCAATAAACAGGCAAAATGTTTGAACCGGGAGAAATTTCCATCCCAGATCTACTGCTTAGATACCTCCCCCTGAGGTAACAGACTACGTGAAACACCACATTAGACAAGAATTTGATATGGAGGTGCGCGCACGCTTACGTTCGGAATGCCCCAGACCGGATCTCCCGGACAAGGTAGCAGACTCCCAAAATAGATCCATCCACAGTGACTTACCTTAAGAAGTATATGAAGGACCCTAAGAAGGGCATCGATAGAGCTTGGAAATCCTGTCAGGACAAACTCTTAGACTTGTCAAGTCTCTTGACTAAGATACTGGAACTAGCATATCATGTGAAAGCACCCAACACTCCTATAGATACGGAAACCCTTATTGACTGGTCTCAACGTGTGATCTGTCTGTTGTCAATACCAACTACGCCATTTCTAATGAACGTCGCCACTCTATCCTGATGAAACTGGACCCTAAATTAGCAGATCTTGCATCCTGAGAAGCGGGTCCGGCAGCTCAGGGCCTTTTATTTGGAGCCCCTTTTCTTAAAGAACTGTCCAAATTTGTTGCTACTTTTTCTAGTCTGGATAAAGCACAAGGTTCAATCAAAAGAGCCCTTCAACCTCTTTTTTTCCTGGGCCAGATGCTTCAGGGGGTGACCGTTCAGACTTGGTTATCAGAATCCAGCTTCCAGGGCCACAGGGGTAGAGATGGCTATCAAGAGCACACCTCCTCCTTCTATCCTTCCAGACGGGCCTTCAGAGGCCGCTTTTGTAGAGGAAGGTTCAGGGGCACAGCTGCCGCCATCCAGGATTCCTCTCCTGCAGGTGAGAATTATTCTGTGGGAAGAGGTTTCTTTAGGGGGTCGCACTCAATTTTTCTACCACAATTGGCAAAATCTCACAAACGATCCTTGGGTGCTAGTGTCCGTTCTGGGATTCAAGATAGAATTCTTTCAGTCTCCCCATCAACTTACATTCCCCAGCACGCTTTATTTTTCCCACTCAGATCTGATTATCATTCAAAAAGAGATTCTTGCTCTCCTATCAAATGATGCGATAGAGGAAACAGATTTGCATCCCAGAGGGTTTGTGAGCCCCATTTTTCTGGTAGACAAAAAAGGTGGCGGCTCAAGATTGAATTCTTTTAATTTGAGAACCAATCAGTGGATTCTGTATTGACTCAAGATGGAGGGCATCCATTTACTAAGAGACGTCCTCCGGACGGGAGATTGGATGGTCTGGCTGGATCTGAAAGATGCTTATCTGTCTGTTCCTGTCGTCCCTCCCCACAGACGTTTCCTCCAGTTTCGGTGGAAAGGAAAGATTTGCGAATTCAAGGTTCTTCCCTTCGGCCTGTCGTTGGCTCTGTGGTGTTTCACGAAGCTGATGAGGCCGGTGGTGGGATGTCTGAGAGCCAGAGGTGTTTGTCTGATCATGTATCTGGAAAACATAATAATTATTTCCCAGTCTCCCCAGACGGTTATGATTCACATGGAATGGGCACTCTCTCTCCTTCAGGAGTTAGGTTTTGTTATCAACATCCAAAAGTCCATTCTAACCCCTTAACAATCTATAGAATTCCTAGGTTTTTTTGGTGGACTCTCCTTCAGCTCAATTGATTCTTCCTCAAACAAAAGTGAGGAACATCAAGAGAGAATTGAGACTAACTTTGTCTAAGACGACTGTGTCCTTGAGGTTCCTGGCTCGTCTGGTGGGATTGCTAGCCTCTTCTATTCAAGCAATCTTACCGGGCCCCCTGCACTACAGGTCTCTTCAATGCCTGAAGACCCTGCACCTGAACAAGGGCTTGTCTTACTCCCAGTGAGTTCCCCTATCAGAAGAGGCGAAAAAAAAAAAATCTTGGTGGTTAACTCACATGGAGGCATGGAACGGGAGAGCCATTTTTCCCTGTTCCCCGGACCTAGTCATAGAGGCGGATGCCAGTCTGTGGGGTTGTGGCGGGGGGGGGGCTCGTTTTGACTAATCTCCACCTGGGGTCGCTGGTCCCAGGAGGAACTTTCACTGCATATCAATTGCCTTGAACTCTTAGTGGGTTCCTTTGCAATTCGCAGCTTCACGGCGGGCAAGGCAAAATGTTGCATTCTCAGGATGGACAATGTTTCAGCGGTTCGGTATGTAAACAAGCTGGGAGGAACTCGCTCACATTTACTGACAGACTGCCACAGACTTTTGGCATTGTGGTCTCCAGAATCACATTTCGGTGACAGCGGAGTACCTACCAGGTCAACGGAATGTGATAGCAGACTAGCACTCCTGTCATTTGATGGATACCAACGATTGCATCCTCGAGTTTTCAAGACTGTCATGCGGAAGTGGGGTCTGTGCATAATTGATCTTTTCGCTTCACATCTGAACACTCAACTCCCGGCGTACTTCAGTCGGCGTCCGGATCCGTGAGCGAGAGCGACGGATGCTTTCCTCCAAGATTGGACTCCATTCCTCTCTTATGCGTTACCTCCATTTGTAATGATCCCCAGAGTCCTAGCTCATCTTCAGAGACAAGAAGCGGATATGGTTTTGATCTCCCCATATTGAAGTGCCCAGCCTTGGTTTCCCATCATTATGGCTGCTCCCCCCAGTCTCTTGCCCTGGTGTTGGAACCTCCTTCTGGATGCGGAAGGATCTTCTCATGCCTTGATCCTATCAGGTCACCTGTCTCTACTAGCTTGGTGTCTTTCAGGCAAAACTGGAGTCTCCCAGGCCTTTTGAGCGAAGGTCAGGAATTCAATCAATCAATCTTGGGCCCCCAACACACATAAATGTTATGCCTCAGCTTGTAGATGCTGGTGTAGTTGGTGTACTTCACGGGGTTCAGATCCCTTTAATGCTGATTGCACCTTGATCTTACATTTCCTGCCTTCTTTAGCCACCTCAGGGATGGCTTACAATTCTATTAACAATTTTCGCTCAGCCATTTCTGCCGGGCATGTCTTTATTGACAGTAGACCTACTGGTCAGTTACCTGTTTGTAAATTAATTTGGGGCATTAGGATGTTAAACCCTCCCTTTACCCAAATATTCAGAGCTTTGAGATGTTAACACTGTTCTATGGTTTTTAAGATTCCGCTTTCTGCTAAGCTTACCATCCTGCTTTGTCTCATATCTTGTAAATGTGTGCCTGACGTTAAAGCTTTAGATTTAGCAGGGAGACGTTTATCCCCTGAAGGTGTTTCGTTTGTCATATCTAGAAGAACTAAGGGCAATATCAGATTGGTATCCTACCCAGCATTTCTGGGTAATAGCAAGCTCTGCGTTGTGCAATGCCTGAAGGATTATGAGGTAAGTACTTCTGAATTTCGGTCTGATGTGTTACGCCAACTGCTTATTTCGCTCTAGAAACCATTTCGACCAGTTTCTTCAGGAACTCTGGCCAGATGGGTGAAATTTGATTTTGTCAGAAGCTGGCATTGATATTTCCGAATTTGGAGCACATTCGGTGAGGGGTGCTATGGTATCAAAGTCTTTTGCTCTTGGTTCTCGTTTAGAAGACATTTTGAATGCAGCAGATTGGTCTTCTGATTCCACGTTTAAAAGGTTCTATTATAAACCTATTTTGGATGTGTCGTCAGTAGTAATGGCAAGACTTTAAACTAGCATAATCAGAGCCTCCGGACCGAACATAGAATGAAAATTGTTCTATCGCGTTTAGAATTTTCAATTCTATTAAGGGCACGGAGGCGAGGATTATCCCACCCATTTTTTGAAATTTCATTATTAGGTCGTTCATGATCCCGGATATATTTGTTTGCATAATGTTTGAACTGATTTTTGCAACAAAAAAAAAAAAAAAAAAAAAAAAACTTTCCCACCCTGATATTGTATTATGTACATTAAAAAAAAATGTAGGATTTATATCTGTTTATTTAGACATAAGAGTGTTTATGGCTATATATTTTTTCTTCGTTCTAGGTCAAGAGGACAAATGATTCCTTTTCCATCGCCTGGATCTCTTCTTGGGATTTTTCTTCCACTTCATTGATGAGATGTTCTTCGTCCTGGTTCGGAAGTTTCGTTGTTCTTTTTTCTGGACTTTTAGGTTTATTTGTGACACTTTGGCATTAGTGCAGTAACTGTGTCTATGTGCAAAGAAAGAGGAAGATGTTTTGTAGGGCTGGACTCTATGGTTGTTGAGGTGTTATGGTGGATTCATGGGATTTGTAGTTTTCATGGAAAAGTCTCTCTTATTGGCTGCTGAAAGTTATTAAAGCATAGAAAGAGAAGCATAATCCTCGCCTCGGTGTCCTTAATAGAACTGAAAGTTCTAAACGCGATAGCTAGAAAATGTTTCAATCTAGCACACTGCGTTCTTTTTCTGTATACAGTAAACAAGGCTTCTGTAATCTGTCACATGCCTTTGTAGAACGAGCGGTCAATGGTGTCTCCCATACCTCCTTTGTCTTTATAAAACGATTACAGCAGGGCGCAGCTAAAAGGGCACAGATCCATTTTAGCTCAATCCCTGGAACTCTCTGAGATTAGAGCTGAAATAGGAGCACAGATATGTAACCAAAAATTAAAGAGATTAGCAAAATCAACAAACTACTATCTATTAATGAGAAAAATGAAGTGTCCAGCAGAGTGTATACATTAACTAATGTTTAAACCAGTATTCGCTAACAAAGACTTGCCCTTACCCAAGGCTCTGTACATAGTGGTGAAATGCACCAACCTGGTTCTTGCTGGAAGTACAATGTCTGTACCCAGGCTGAGTTCTGCGGGTTCGGCACACACCTTAAGGGGCACCAAGAGGAAAAAAACAACAAAAAAAACCTCAGGACAGTGAGCAACAGCAAGCAGCGACTGAAAATCATAAGATGGAAGGAAGGGATGAAGTAGTGATAGAAATGCCAACAAGTCACCCCAGTAGGAGAGCAGCAGAATCCCAAGACTGTTTATCCGGTCCGAGCCACCAACACAGAAAATGGCCTTGCCTTGCTTGTCCTCTGCCACCGACGATTGATCACAATGCTGCCATCTTTCAAAGAAGCTGGAGAACTTTTATGAGTAGGATTGACGCTCGCTGATGTGAATAGGCGAGAGGCAGCGTGGTATAGGTTCCTGAGTGGTCACCCTCCAATGTTACTTGTTTGACTGCTAAGCCTGGTGACATGACAGAGCACTCCCATCTCTATGCAATGCTGACTCATCCCACTAGGCTAAAACATGATGCCGGAAAAATAGCAACAATGGGTTCTGTGAATCTGTGAAGCGGGTGCCATGCTGAAAAGAAAAAAAAAAAAGCTGCGGGCATGACAGGGCACTCACTTTTAGGAACATTTGTTGGAGGAGGTGGGGTCAAACTGTGAATGGGGCATGGGATAGGTGACTGCTCCCAACAGTGAAAGGAAGCATTTCCAAACCTTTGGAAAAGAATAGCCGAGATGAATAAAAATAAAGTAGTGTGCAGAAAGGAACAGAAACGAACAGAAGCAAATGCCTACATGTAATAGGGCCTATTGCTTTGGGGGGGGGGGGAGGGGGGGGAAAGCAGAACCAAACACCCAAAAAGGAGGAACAAATCCAACTAATGCACCACTAAAAAGCCAGGATTTCTGAAGGCACATAAAAAGAACAACTGGAAATTAAGGGGCAGTGATGGGCGAATTCAAAGCCCACAGAGTAGATTACAGCATATCTTGTCAAGACAGCGCATGCGCTGCCTAGGCTAGACCTAAAAAGAAGTCAGTGAAACATGGGTAATCAGGGTCTAACCAATGTAACACAAGTGAAGTCATCATCACAAATGCTTATCAAAGTATTCAATCCATGCATAAATTAAATATTTTTCTTATGAAATTACTCCGGGAAGGGTTAGTTTGCGTCCATCCAGGCCCCTTGGGACTACTATGGAAGCCTTTTCGGTGGTTGTGGTTGTAGGGCAGTTCAAGGGAGGAGGCGGGAATTAGTGAAAGGAAAATGTAATAAATTAATACAATAATTGCTGCTATCCATTTAGGGGCCCTGGTATCCATAAGGGAGGGAGGGGATGCAGCAACAAATAATTCCTGGGGTCTATCCAGGGCCAATAGGAAATCTATGGAGGCAGAAAACAAATAGAATAAACGACCAACAATTATTGCTGGTGCTCCTCCAGGGCCCATGGGGACTATGTGGCGGGGTAGGCAAAAACTGAATGAATTAATAAAAAATAAAAAAATAAAAAAATTAAAAAAAAACACACAACACTGTGCTACACTCAGGTGAAAGCAACGATAAATACATCAGGAAAACGAAAACATGACCAAAAATGTAATGGGCCTCTCCTATCAATGTTTCTAGAAAATGGGTTTTAAATATGTAATAAAATGAAAAACACACGGACTGCTCAAAATAATGGTAGCTAGCCTATCCACCACTGGGCCACTGAAGGGGTGAGGTGTGGAAAACAAAGAAAAAATGTCAGTCACACAACCCCCCCCCACCGCCACCCCCCTGCCACCTCCACACACTTTCCTCTATCAGAATTCGGGGGTGGGAGGCTAGTGCTCAAGGGTCCTTCACTTGGACTACTTACAGTAATTCTTGTCTGGTATGTTTATTTAAGGACTCGTACCGCAGGTAGTTTGTAAAGCATTCATGTAGGTCATCTGAAGTGAGTTATTTCCACAGAAGCTCCAGGTACACAAGAAATAAATATATAGCCATTCTCTTGCCCCAAACCCTTTTCCACCCAGTGTTAGTCGCTGTTATCAATCATCTTTTCTGATACTAAGGATTAACACCAAAGGGAAGTGGTGGAGGGTCTTAGGTTCTGCAGTAGTCCTGGGAATTCAGGTGTGTAGCCCTGTGTGTGACAATCACGACCCACTTGAAATCACAATGATGGGACTAACTGGGTGACAAGGTATGCAGTGACAATGCATGGTGGCAGAGAAGATTTCAAAAATGTCTTGAAGGAGGAGATCACACAATTCCACGCCAACATGAGGCTCAGTAGAATCCCCTGGACACTTTTAGGCCCTCAAGTCACTGGTAAGGTGCAGAGCTCCGAGGTGCATTGCCAAAATTAACCTAGGCAATGTAGAGAACTCATCTGGTTTGAGGGGACTGTCTTTCATTTGGAACACTGCTGTTGCAAAAAGGCATCCAAGTAAAACCTCCAAAAGCAGAGCTCTGGGGTGCTTGGCTACCTGCAATGTTCCATGAGAAAGCTCAGGGAGATCAGGCTTCCACTACTAAGTACAGACCATGATGAAGGTGACAAGACAGAAAAACTCCTAGGCTGACTGAGCTGAAGGGAGGAGGCAAATAAGCATATAGAAAGAGCAGTGGAGGAGGAAGATGGAGTTGATAGTGGAACCTGTGGCAACAGCACAAAAGATACAAGGTACTTTAGGAAGTTTTGTGGCCTAGAGAACTTAGGCCCGTATTTATACTTTTTTTAGCGCCGCATTTGCGTCGTTTTTTGACGCAAAAACGGCGCAAACTTGCAAAATACCATTGTATTTTGTAGGTTTGCGCCGTTAGCCGTCAAAAAGCGGCGCAAATGCGGCGCTAAAAAAAGTATAAATACGGGCCTTAATTTCCAGGAGCAGCTCGCCGATTTCAATTCACATAGCCAAGTTCTCACAAGCTGAGTGGGAGGCGCTGTATGGTACCTTACCAATGGAGGTCTTTGGAGCCATCATCAGACTTCCACAAGGAACACCCTGTGCTTAGATGGAATCCTTAGCTAACATTGGCAAACTGTCTAACAGTAACGAAGGGCCTCGTCCATCATGATCAAAGTGGCTATCTGCAACAACAATCATGTCCGCTATGCTAGGCGCTTGTTTAATGGCCTGGATTCGACAACCTACAGCCATACTCCCATTTGATTTTAAAAAGCCTTTGACAACCTGTATTGGGACTACAGGTTTCTGCTATCCAGGATGAACTCTGGCTCGAAATGTATTTCATATGTCCGCCTGCTGTATGGGGGACCTATAGTGAAGATGACCATTAATGATGATGTGTCCTCAGGGCTGTTTGCTGTTGCCACTTTTTGCACTGACGATGTAGTCTCTGGATTCAAAGCTTCACTTAGATGAAAGAATCCTGGGCTTTCAATAGACTCTAGAGCTAGAAGACAAGGTATCTCTATATGTTGACAATGTGCTTCTTTATTTGTGTTGGACCCTTTAATCTAGCCAACGTGTGGACAGACTCTTGATGAATCTGACACTTTTTCTGCTGTTGGTGACTAAGAGGAAAAACAACTATGTTCCAAGAACAGCATGCAGTAGATATTGAAGAATTTATTTTATGCACTTTTATTATCCATCAGGAAACATGTATGGACACATTCCAAGGGTTTTTAACTCCTTGTAATTTCGGATTGGAAGCCCACTAAAGTAATCTTGCCCATTGTGATCACTATTGAAAATAGTTGCTCATAATACAGAAAAGGATAGAGACCCCTGGTTTGAGTATTTATCAAAGAGTGGTTTACCAGTAAGGAAATAGCAGTCAATTGTATGACCACTTAGTCAGTATGCATTGCAATGCATGCCCTGCTTATAAAAGGGAATGCAATTGGGATAAAATGTAATATGAAACAGAAAGGCTTCCCTGATGTTGCTCAGTCGCTGGTGTCCTTAAGATGACAATTTAGATCTCTGTACGTGGAATTCACAATTCCCGAAGCCAATGTGGCAATGCTACTACCAGAATAAAATACAGGTATTTTACACGTAAGTGGTCACCAAGCAGCAGAGCACCGCCATTGCAGCACCTCCGATCGTCAAATAAGCGAATAGTAACTAACCACAAGCTGCCTGTAATTTTTCAAGTCGAACATACCCTATCTTCCACTGTGTAGGGAGTATAAGAAAGTAGTCCCACGTCAAGTAAGTAAAATAAAAAAGGAAACCGTTTCAGAAGACACTTAGGGAAACAAATAAATGCAGTACCTAATTCCCAATACAAAGACAGAGATAGGTTTTGTCACAAGTTACGCATTAGGGGTGACATGAACTGAAAACAGGTGTGCGCCTTTGACAGGACTTGCCATAAACCAGTCGGTTTAATAGCCATGTTCCCGCTTGTGAAGTGCAATTTCACCCTCTTTCTCTTATCCCCTTAAATAGTTCCGATATTTCAGGGTCTATTATAACCTTGACTTTTGTGAGACAATAACTTCTTGCGTTTACTTATGCTCGGCGACTTGTGTGGAGATGCCAGGCAGCTACAAAGAACGGAGATAAAATCGTCTGGTTCGAAATGGCGCACGTTCACAAATTAATTCAGAGAGACGATTGCGATTCTGATACCAACTGCTGACAAAACAAGCATTTACAATGCAACAGGTCTCGCATCTCCTTCAGTTGGAGCTATCGGCATTGTAAATGTATAACTGGACTTCTTTTGCCACATTAATTAGTCAACCCTAACACACATTTTGATCCTTTCTGACACATAATTCCAGTAGCTTTGCATTCAACTAAAGGGCCCTTAGGCCCCTCTTGTGCGCCCTGCTTGTCGTATAATTTATTTTCACATTATTGGGAAATCTGAAGTCCACATTCCCCCCCCCCAAAAAAACAAAATCTTACTGACAAATCGACGCCCCTGCTTGTTCCCTGCTGCTGCCAGTAGTGTATCTGTAGAAAAGACGCTTACACTGCTCTGCTGTTACACATTTTCTATGTGTGAGGGAAGCTTGCACTACTGCTACTTGTGCAATACCTGGTCTCTAAATAAGGATATCTTGCACTGTAGCTGTCTGAACTGTACTTGATCTGTGTAAGACAGAAGCTTGCACTGCTTCGGTCCTGTTGTACCAGAATTATATCTGTCGGTCACTGTGAGAAAGTAGCCTCTTTCTAGACTTGTTACCCTGTTGGCCTGTTTGTGAGTATATGTCAGGGTGTTTTCACTGTCTCACTAGCATCCTGCTAGCCAGGGCCCAGTGCTCATAGTGAAAACCCTATGTTGTCAGTATGTTTGTTATGTGTCACTGGGACCCTGCTAGGCAGGACCCCAGTACTCATAAGTTTGTGGTCTATATGTGTTCCCTGTGTGATGCCTGTCTCACTGAGGCTTTGCTAACGAGAACCTCGGTGGTTATGCTCTCTCTACTTTCCAAATTTGTCACTAACAGGCTAGTGACTAAATTTACCAATTCACATTGGCATACTGGTACACCCATATAATTCCCTAGTATATGGTACTGAGGTACCCAGGGTATTGGGGTTCAAGGAGATCCCTATGGGCTGCAGCATTTCTTTTGCCACCCATAGGGAGCTCTGACAATTCTTACACAGGCCTGCCAGTGCAGCCTGCGTGAAATAACATCCATGTTATTTCACAGCCATTTACCACTGCATTTAAGTAACTTATAAGTCACCTATATGTCTAACCTTCACCTGGTGAAGGTTGGGTGCAAAGTTACTTAGTGTGTGGGCACCATGGCACTAGCCAAGGTGCCCCCACATAATTCAGGGCAAATTCCCCGGACTTTGTGAGTGCGGGGACACCATTACACGCGTGCACTATACATAGGTCACTACCTATGTATAGCATCACAATGGTAACTCCGAACATGGCCTTGTAACATGTCTAAGTTCATGGAATGGTCACCCCAATGCCATTCGATCCCCCGGGTCTCTAGCACAGAACTCAGGCACTGCCAAACTGCCTTTCTGGGGTCGCCACTGCAGCTGCTGCCAACCCCTCAGACAGGTTTCTGCCCTCCTGGGGTCCAGGCAGCCCTGGCCCAGGAAGGCAGAACAAAGGACTTCCTCTGAGAGAGGGTGTTACACCCTCCCCCTTTGGAAATAGGTGTGAGGGCTGGGGAGGAGTAGCCTCCCCCAGCTTCTGGAAATGCTTTGATGGGCACAGATGGTGCCCATCTCTGCATAAGCCAGTCTACACCGGTTCAGGGATCCCCCAGCCTTGCTCTGGCGTGAAACTGGACACAGGAAAGGGGAGTGACCGCTCCCCTGACCTGCACCTCCCAGGGGAGGTGCCCAGAGCTCCTCCAGTGTGTCCCAGACCTCTGCCATCTTGGAAACAGAGGTGTTGGGGGCACACTGGACTGCTCTGAGTGGCCAGTGACAGCAGGTGACGTCAGAGGCTCCTTCTGATAGGCTCTTACCTCTCTTGGTAGCCAATCCTCCTTCCTTGGTAGCCAAACCTCCTTTTCTAGCTATTTAGGGTCTCTGCTTTGGGGAATTCTTTGGTGAGCTCTTGCATTCGTCATCTAGAGTTCCTCTGCATCTCCCTCTTCACCTTCTGCCAAAGGATCGACCGCTGACTGCTCAGGACGCCTGCAAAACCGCAACAAAAGTAGCAAGACTACTACTAGCAACCTTGTATCACCTCATCCTGCCGGCTTTCTCGACTGTTTCCAGGTGGTGCATGCTCTGGGGGTAGCCTGCCTCCTCCCTGCACCAGGAGCGCTGAAGAAATCTCCCGTGGGTGGACGGAATCTTCCCCCTGCAACTGCAGGCACCAAAAGACTGCATCACTGGTTCTCTGGGTCCCCTCTCAGCCCGACGAGCCTGGTCCCTGGAACTCAGCAACTCTGTCCAAGTGACTCCCACAGTCCAGTGACTCTTCAGTCCAAGTTTGGTGGAGGTAAGTCCTTGCCTCCCCACGCTAGACTGCATTGCTGGGTACCACATGATTTGCAGCTGCGCCAGCTCCAGTGCACTCTTCCAGGATTTCCTTTGTGCACAGCCAAGCCTGGGTCCCGACACTCCTTCCTGCAGTGCACAACCTTCTGAGTTGTCCTCTGCATCGTGGGACTCCATTTTGTGACTTTGCGTGGACTCCGGTTCATTTCCTTCCAAGTGCCTGTTCAGGTACTTCTGCAGGTGCTGCCTGCTTCTGTGAGGGCTCCCTGAGTTGCTGGGCACCCCCTCTGTCTCCTCCTCCAAGTGGCGACATCCTGGTCCCTCCTGGGCCACAGCAGCACCCAAAAACCTCTACCGCGACCCTTGCAGCTAGCAAGGCTTGTTTGCGGTCTTTCTGCGTGGGAACACCTCAGCTTCTTCCATCCGGTGGCAGCTTCCTTGCACACTCAGCTGGCATTTCCTGGGCTCCTGGCCACTCTCAACACTGTCGCGACTATTGGACTTGGTCCCCTTGTCTTACAGGCACTCCGGTCCCACTGTTGTTGCATGCTGGTGTTTGTTCTTTCTGCAGAATCCCCCATCACGGCTTCTGTGCTCTCTGGTGGTAGTAGGTGCACTTTACACCTACTTTTCAGGGTCTTGGGGTGGGCTATTTTTCTAACCCTCACTGTTTTCTTACAGTCCCAGCGACCCTCTACAAGCTCACATAGGTCTGGGGTCCATTCGTGGTTTGCATTCCACTTTTGGAGTATATGGTTTGTGTTGCCCCTATACCTAGTGCTCCTATTGCAATCTATTGTAATTCTACACTGTTTGCATTACTTTTCTTGCTATTACTTAGCAAAGTTTGGTTTGTGTACATATATCTTGTGTAGATAACTTATCCTCATACTGAGGGTGCTCTCTGAGATACTTTTGGCATATTGGGGGTCATTCTGACCCTGGCGGTAAAATCCGCCAGGGCTAACGACCGCGGGAGCACCACCAACAGGCTGGCGGTGCTCCCATGGGCATTCTGACCGCGGCGGTACAGCCGCGGTCAGAAACGGAAAACCGGCGGTGTACCGCCGGTTTCCAGCTGCCCTGGGGAATCCTCTATGGCGGCGCAGCTTGCTGCGCCGCCATGGGGATTCCGACCCCCATACCGCCATCCTGTTCCTGGCGGTTTTGGCCGCCAGGAACAGAATGGCAGTATGGGGTGTCGTGGGGCCCCTGGGGGCCCCTGCAGTGCCCATGCCAATGGCATGGGCACTGCAGGGGCCCCCGTAACAGGGCCCCACAAAGATTTTCAGTGTCTGCCATGCAGACACTAAAAATCGCGACGGGTGCAACTGCACCCGTCGCACCCCTTCCACTCCGCCAGCTCCATTCGGAGCCGGCATCCTCATGGAAGGGTGTTTCCCGCTGGGCTGGCGGGCGGCCTTCTGGCGGTCGCCCGCCAGCCCAGCGGGAAACCCAGAATACCCGCGGCGGTCTTTTGACCGCGCAGCGGTATTCTGGCGGTTCCAGCCAGGCCGGCGGCTTCCGCCGCCGGCCGGGGTCAGAATGACCCCCCATTGTCATAAAAATAATGTACCTTTATTTTTAGTACTTCTATGTATTGTGTTTTCTTATGATATTGTGCATATGACACCAGTGGTATAAGAGCTTTACATGTCTCCTAGTTCAGCCTAAGCTGCTTTGCCATAGCTACCTTCTATCAGCCTAAGCTGCTAGAAACACCTCTTCTACACTAATAAGGGATAACTGGACCTGGCACAAGGTGTAAGTGCCTCTGGTACCCACTACAAGCCAGGCCAGCCTCCTACAGTCACAAGCTAACACTACTGCATTTGTCAATACTTGCTGACATTGCGGTTCATGAAAAAGAGAAAAATTACATCAAAAAGTCCTAAATCTTGACCTACCACTAGCAAGACACTTCTCTGGCTACTGACACGTAGAGGGCACTTGGGAAGATGCCTGTAAAGGAAGGAAGCTGTGTCAAGTGGCTAAGATACTGACTGGGGAACGTAATAACTTGTGTTCAGCTTAAGAAATGGGAGGATCCGGACTATTACCATCTTACTTCCCTGTTCATCAGTACTCACATCTCCCAAAATTAGGAGCACTTAGGAGAAGCCTGGAAACCAATATTAAGAATTCTGTAAAACAAACATTGGCAAAGCCAGCAGGTCTCAAAGTCCAAAGGCTGGGCTACTGAATTTGCTAAGCCCACAAAGTGCCAAGCAAAGAATGAACTTGGTACTGAATAGTTAAACGTATATTTGCAGAAATCATCCATCCATTGGTGTGTATTCGAAGAATGCTGGGAACGTGATATAGTATTTTAGAACAAAAGACCATTTCTTTGTGACAGGAGGGAGACGTTTAGATGTGTGTTTAGAAATATGGACTTGGTAGAATCTTTGATTATTTAGGTAATTAGAAAAATATGCTGCACAGCCATCTAAGTGGGCACAACTTCAAGTGTGTCTTTTTCGCTGACAAGGTGGTAGCCCACCTGGACTGATTCCATATTTTCAGCAGTGGGTCGATATGTTCATGTTTTTTTTCTGCTTCATTTAAAATTAGTCATGAAGTGTTGCAGTGGTGCCTCCCTCTGCCATCCAGATGCAGACGTCATCCTACTTATGTGCAGAGTGTAATATGTAAGCCCACACTTGATCACCAGGTTGCAATTACCGGCGCAGGGCCATGCAGCCCATACCACGGGTCAGATTATGGCCTGGCCTTTTATAGCTGCGCATTTGAACAGCTAGCAATATATGTTTTTTCACTAATAAATTGAAATAAAATAAAGCATAGCTTGCATTTTTGTTATCCGATTAGTTTCAGGAGCACGTTTCTCTGCTAGAAGAGAGGCCTGCGTGTCCCCAGTGCAGGTGTACAGCGCTGCGGTCACGCTGAAAGAAGCAGATGCTTGCAGGTCTTATTTTGGAAAAAGTCGCTTTAATGAGCGATGTCTAGCCTTAGTCTGTGTAAGCCACCAAAACAGAGCATTCACTATGTACATACACTGCATGGCTGCTGTAAATACATTGTATACATCCAATGCTTAATTTGTATCGGTGATTGATGGTGCCCACAACCTGCAGTAATGCTTGGCGACCAGCAACATCTGCATGAATTAAAGTAAAAAAAGAAACTTTTTTTTTTTTTTATCTCTGAACTACTGTGAAAAGACGCACTGTTGGGAGTCTCAATTGCAGTGAGATCAAGTACGTCCATCTTTAGGCACCATCAGTTTTATTTTTTATTTTTTTAAATGTTTTAATTTTTTATAAGCAATCAAAAGCACTGCTGTCATTAAGGCATGATGGTGACTGGCATTTCCAGTTTCTGACTTGGCACAATGAGTCTCGCCACTGGCTGAAATGCTGTACTTTATGGAAAGGCGTAGAGGTGTCATTGATTGTACTTTGCATTGGGAAGGTTTAGCAAAATAATATTCTTGCAAAATCAATGTTGGCTACTTAAAACAAGCACTCAGTTGCCCAACTGGTTCTTCACTCAGCCAGTCAATCATGCAGTTAGTCACTTAGTCATTCGCGAAGCACACACATCCTCAACGCAAACAGTACTAAGCTGCCTTCGCCACCTGCTTCTGACTCCCGTTCCCAAAGAAGACTGGAAGTGCAGCCTGCATTGCATCATGTGAGAAATGTCTGAGCCCCTGTACTTGCCCGGTACAGCACTCTCAATCCCGGCTGACGTGCGTAGACAAGGGGAGTTCAGGAGGGAGGGGGGAGAGAGGAGCCGAGGCCGAGCGAGCTGGGAATGTGCTTCCTTCATGCACAGTAGAAACTCACACAGACAAACGCCCAGGCAAACAACAACCATTTGTAATGCAATAGGTCTTGCGTTTGCTCGAGTTAGAGCGTTTAGCTTTGTAATTTCCTAACTAGAGTTTTCTTGCCACACAAACTGAAAATAAGTAAAAAAACAGTTGACATAAGCAAGCCGATTCAAAGCGCTACTGGGAGTGCCAAGCAGAGAGAGAAAAGAAAAAAGAAGTTCGCTTGCAGTCAAAATTATCAGCAAAAGTGCAATTATTCATGTAACAGGGTCGATGGCCAAGGTGGTAACAAAACCGCCCTAAGGAGGGACAAACGTAAAGAAGTTACATCGAAAACAAAGGATTTTTGAAAGGCATGCCCACCGACGAGTGATAGAGATGGACTTGTGGTAAGTGTGGTTAAAAGCCCAGATACGTATCAACACGTCCGAAAAGCAGTGCTTGCGCGTCGCTATGCTCAACCTTAAAAGGAAAAACACGAAGAAAAAAAAAAAAGGCCTTGGGGTTTCCACGGATAAAGCACAGACGGGCCCTACTATGAGCAGGATGGGACGGCAGAAGCTGCTTGAAGTGAGGTATGTTTTAATGCCCCCAGGCGGGCCCCGTCATTTAACTGAGCTGCTAATCTGACAGCACAGAAGTGAATCAATACCTGACTAATTTAAAACATAATTTAAAAGTGATTAAAAGACATGAGCACTTACTGGAAGTGAATTGTAATCTGTGGTAAAAGTGCGCAGTGAGCCAAGGGCACCGGCAGGGCTGTTTTCACCAACTTATTCTGTGGCAATAAGCGGCACATAAGATTTATTAACGCTGTATGGGTGTTTTGGCATTTGCACTGAAAAGGAAAACGAGTTTGAAGTGGAGGTAGGAGAGGAGGCCGCTCCCGGACCTGTACAGGCTCTCTGGCTGTCGTGCAGAACAGTGAATGCATAGGACCTATGGGGGTGTCCCGTGGCGGCATAGTAGTTAGAAAGACGGACGTAGTTCTGCCGGGGGTGCACAGCAGCTGGAACCCCACTGGGAATGCCATGTTGAGCAGTAAGATGTTGAGAGCCTACAGAAGGTGGCATGGACCCTAAACAGAAATGCATAGGGCTGGAGCCTCACTCTGGGGTGGTAGGTGATGCGTACGCAGTGTTGTGTAGGCCAGGGCTGCAGGGAAGACGGTGGCAGGGACAGGGGCCCCACAAGGTGCTGAGACTGCACAGGCTGTTTGGTCGGGTAGACAGCACTGTAGGTGAGGGGTAGGGACAGGAGTGATTTTGGGTGTACTGAGGGGCAGGAGGGAGTGGTAAGACGGCTATAGAGTGTAGACCGTACATGCGAAAAATAGAAAGTCAGGACCTACCCGAGCGGGTAGTGGGACCGACAAGAGAGTGTTTCTGCACTTATCAAGAAGCAGAGCACCCCTATAGCAGCAGCTCCAATTGGAGAACAGACAGTCGTTTCCAACTACGGCCAAAGAAAAGTAAAGGAGCATGCCTTAAAGGCATGAAGATCCTTAAATGGGCAGTCTTTGCATGGGCCCATCAGCTCACAGGAGAGCTGCTTCTTGCACATTACAAATAAATGTGAAGACAGTAGGGGCCCGTTTCCCCCCTCTCTTTAATGAGAGAGCACACTTCTGCCCTCACCGAGCTGCAGAGCACTCCCGTCGCAGCAGCTCCGTTTGGAGCACAACAGCTTGTCTTTTCTGGCTTCGGAGGAGATGGGAGGGAGAATGCTGCAATAAAATTCAAGCAGCTACGGCCTGAAGCACCAACAGTGTAACGCAAGCAAGAATGAAATGATAAAGCAGTCCCTCAAACCAAGAGATAAAGAACCAAGGTGTAAATATACAGTACTTAGTATCTGTTTCCTGGGAGGTACAGAAGAGCAACAAGCATTAGCACAGCAAACAGGTCTTGCCTTAGGGACCTTATAAGTATTTAGCCACGCAGCATATTAAACCTTTATCAGAAATAAACTGTGTTTGTGCTCTCTTTATACACTTAGCATTAGAATGTAATGGTCAGAACACTCCCTAGAGGACACCACAATAAAAATAGCATTTTGAAGAAACATGGTCATGTAACCATATAGTCAGCCCCTTGAGGGAATAACCACGTGTAGAGAGGGATAGAGAGCATTGTAGTTTACCCATACATTCAGCCCCTAGAGGGCATAGTGCATTACACATTTTCAAGCCTAGCAGGCATGTTAGAATATTATTACAAACAAGGCCCTTAGATCACAAACTACTCCCAGCTGTAAATCAAAAGCTCCAGCCTTAGAGAGCTTAAAAAGCCATTGAATAGTTTGAAAGGTTATAATTTTTGCCCCCCAAGTTAGTGTGGGGACCCAGAAGATGAGATGGACAGAAAGAATTCATTGTGCTGAACATTTTGGTGGTTGTCCTAGGACCATCACAGGCTGAGTTCTGGGCAAAAATGTGATGTAAAAGGAATGCCCGGCGAAGCATTTTGGGTCGACTTTCCCTTGTGCAGTGAATATTGTAGTATCTGCTCTCCCGCTGTGCCGGGAAGAGCTGAGTTAAGGGTTTCCCCAGGGTTTTTCCCATTTAAAAGGGGCCAGTTTGTATATTTTTCAACTGCTAAATTTGGGAAGAATTTAGGAATGTGGCTGCAAAAGTAACCAGTACACTTGTAAAGTGCTCCAGTGTTCCGATTGAGTTTGCGCTATATATATATATATATATATATATATATATATATATATATATATATATATATATATATAATAAATACATTTAAAAAAAATACCCCTCCTCCTTGCAACCTTTGTTGGGTGGCAGGTGCAGACACCACAAAAAAACAGCAAGGTGCCAGAGAAAGAAACAACATACAATGAGCACGAAGCGGAGAGGCAAAAGCAAAAAAAAAAAAAAAAAAAAAAAAAAAAGAGTGCACAGACACTAAGGTATATGGCCAATCATGCAATAATCCATGCAACAGCGTCAGTCTCTAAGGCGGTAACAAAACAGCCTCAAAGCAGGACAAACCTAAAGCTGTGGTTACCAAACTGCGGCCCAGGGACCTCTGGGGCTCCATGAAGCTTCCTCAGAGGGTTCGTGACTGCTTAGAAAATTACCTGATATTAACAGATTAATAAAATGCTTATAAAAAAAAAAAAAGGGGTCAAGTGTAATATTGAAACTTTTAAAATGTACTGTAAATGTCAAGGAATTTGAAATTGGAAGCTAAAAGATAAATTAGTATCCTCAGATTGATTTGTGGGTGCAATGCAGGTGCATCGTATGGACGATGTGTGGCTTCGATTGAATTTAGAAAAGCTCCAACCTTTCTATTAACATTTTTATTTTATTTATTTTATACATTAATTAAATTATGTTGTCTTTTGTGCATGTGTTTGATGGAATGCATATTTCTGTATTGTTTTGTTGTTCAAACTATCAACCATCTTTAGCCCTGGGTTCCTGGCTTCCATTTATATAAGATGAGGGGAGAGAGAGAGTGTGAGTGTGTGAGTGAGGGAGTGAGTGTGTTTTCTCAGGGGAGAGGGGGGGCCAGCGCAGATTCCAATAATGATTCAGTGGGAGTCCCCGGGTTCCAGTAATGATAATGTTGGGATCTACAGAAGTCAAAACGTTGGGAACCACTGACCTAAAGCATTTACGTAACAAAGCAAATGCATTTTGAGAGGCAGACCAAGGAACAAATCGCAGTGATGCACGTTTGATGGGTGTGGTGAAAGCCCACAGAAGTAGACTGCAGCATGTCAAGTAACAGCACATGCTCGCTGCCTAGGCTTGACCTAAAAGGAGGGACAAAGAGGCAGGACTGATCACTAGCAAGCAAGGATTTTTAAAGGACACAAACAAACAAATGAAATGGCTTTAAGCCCACCACAGAAGTATATTGAAGTATTCAAGAGGTCAAAAGCTTGACCTAAAAAAAAACAAAAGGGCCAGTTTTCAGTGGAAAAAAATATCATCTGACCATGTTGTGTTTAGGACCCTTTCCTGCTCCAGGCACTCAGCCCACTCACACAAATTACATAACACTTCTATCAGGACACATGTGAGAATATAGAATAGTAGAAAATGTATTTCTCATTGTATTTCTGCCTTCTAAATGTAAGGCACAGTATAAGAAAGAAGACATTTTGCTAAAATCCCTCTGAATCACATAGTAGACTAGGTGCCCACAAATTCAGAGATATACAAATAAGTGTTTATAAACTCTATATCTAGCGTCTTTCCGAAATACATAGGTTTCTTTCATACCCATTTTAACTCTTAATATTTTACCATATGAATTGCTCTATACCCGGTACACAATGAAAAACCATTGTAAGGTTCAGTTATTGACTGGGTACCTCAGGTTCTTGACGAACCTACAACCCCTATATATACACCCACAACCAGAAGAGTCTAGTGGACATAATGGTACATTGCTTTTGTAATTCTGCCATCATGACAAGAAGTTACAAATGAAAATGTCACAAATGGCTGGCTTTTTATTAATTTTTTTTAAACTCCTTTTCATTATTTTTTAATTTCAGAAGTTAGTTTGTTTGGGAAAACGTTGAGGGATCTACACACAACTCCTTACTGAATTTAGAAGGTTGTCTACTTTTCAGAAATGTATAGCTTTCCCTCATCATCCATCGGTTTCACCCTAGTTTCCATCACAAACTGGAAGAAGGTTGAAAGTGTTGGGTAGGCTCTCATTATTCTAATGAGACTACTAGATTTTGAGCGGCAGAATCGCCTGCGGTGTGGGAGACTGAGTCTGACCCACTACAGGTGAAACCTGTCGCCCCAATCAGGTTTCACTCCGGCTAGCTAGCAGTGCCTCATCTCTTCCCAAGAGCAGGGATGATTGGGCAGCTGAGCGCATAACAATTGATTTCTCAGGGAAACCGTGGTCACTCAGGTCTCACCCGTTTCTCTCAGTTACATTAGTCTCACATACACAATGACAAACAGAGGCAGTATATGTTTCAATAAGATTTTAATGAAGCGACTGCATCTTAGATAGCAAAACATGTGCTGCAATAACCAGGACGATAAAGCATGACAAGATTAAAATTGTGACAAGGAGAGTAAAGCATAGAAATAACGCTACCATGTTGACACTAGAGTCAATAGACTAATTCCTACATAGGCTATAATAGAGCCGCATGTTAAGCTCTAATTCTGCCCTTCAGGTTCCCATGGGAAGACATCATCCCCCAAACCTGAGCAAAGGCCTGTAGTCTGCATAAGCAGCTGTAGCGAAGCGTTCAGCAATCAGCATACAGTTGTGGTTCTCTGGCTGAGATTTCCCTCTAACGTGTAAGGGACAAGGAAGTGTTTTTATAATAAAACAGCTGATGTTCTGAGAAAATGTCCCTACGTAAGGATGTGTGTTTTCTATGAATGTCAGAGACAAAACTTGTACCACGTTCACCGGCAACCTATCTTACTGCAGCCTTGAAAGAAGCACAGAGTGAGCAAGAATGTCTTGTTTTATTTCTTTCTATCTAGCTGTTTTTGCCTAGGCCAGCACTACGTTCTCAAACAAGACGCAAAAGTGGCTATTATAGGAATAATAAAACAAAGCTGAATTAAATATATCTAGGTTAAAGTGCACAGGAGCAGGCCTAGTATCCTAAAATAACGTGCATGAAGCTATAACTAAAATGGTTACACAACAAATGCACCAAAAATTAGGATAAACAGACTACCTCTGTGAAAAATACCAGAACAGTAGTACATTTTGTTTTGTTCCAGATAGCCCAGAGAATGGAGATTTTAGCACAGCAAACTTTTCGGTGATGATATATTGAGGAGGGAGGGGAAAAAAAAAAAAAAAAAAAAAAAAACACTTTTGAACCCCTTTGCCCACCCCCCTCAAAAATCCCAAAATGTTGCTATATTTCAGCTCTTTTCATAGTCCCCTCCAAATGACTCTACAAACCTCGGGTACCTTTGGAATCCCTGGGATGTTGGGAAAAAAGGGCTCAAGTTTGGCATGGATACCTTACGTGGAAAAACAATTATGGAGGCCTAAGCACGAACCACCCAAAACAGCTAACAAAAGGTCTTAGCATTCTAAGAGGTAACAGGCCTGGCAGCGAAAAGGTTAAATAAAATAAACAGCTCTCAAACAGTCCACAAACGTGCCCCCATTTTTCAAGCTGCAGGGGGAGCTGCAACTTGTGAGTAATCTTTTGAGGGCCTAAGCATGTGTTGTGCAAGTCTTTTTAAGTGGCCTCTCTGAGCAGAATTAGTGCCTCTTTGTGCTCCCAGTAGGTGGTGCTGAAGCGTTCAGATCCAGTCTTATTATTTGTTGACTACTGATCCAATTACTTAGTGTAACCAAACAACTGACACTTGGAGATGGAACTCCTAAAATGACGGGTGCAGAATATCGTTCGACAGTGTTATCTGTGTCGTGTCCCATGTATACATGTCTCATACAGATATAAAGTTAATGGTGTACTTATGCTTGGTGTTTTCCGCCTCTCAGTCAGGCCTGTAGTGAATGTGTCAAATCATAGCACTGGGCCTAACTCTTTCCTTACCAGAAGGGTTTCAGCCCCCCCGAGTCTTTTGAGGCCACATCCAATACTGTCTCAACCTATTTCATTTTCATTGTGTGGCTTAGCCACAAAATGTTTTACCATAAGAACCATCATATTCCTACACCGGACGGATTGGGGATTTGTGCTGGTATATTCGGTTGCAGGCCGCCTGGTTGGTCTTGCCAACACAGTTTTTTGCACAGGTACAATATGGCATATACCACATTTTCTGATCTACAATTCGTAAAGTGGAAATACATCACCCTTTGTTTCTTATGCAAAGGTGCTCCTTTGTGCATTGACTTGCCATACAGTCTCCACATTTGGCATGTCCTTTGATGGGCTTCAAGTTGCAATTGGAATTACATTTGCATTCAGACAGCGCTTACTACCACGGCAAGACATTGAAGTGATTTACGGTGAGGAGCATGACACTCGGGAAACTAGGCTCAGTGTTTAATCCAGTAGTTATTACTGGCCTGAATGAGAGCTCAGAAAAAAAGCAGAAGAACAGTATCAACTTTATATATGTAGGAAACATGCCTAGATGGGACACAAAAAATACTGTCAAACAACTGTCAGCACCCTGCATTTTAAAAGCTTGATCTCCACATGCAAGGTGTGCTGTTACACCAAGTAATTGCAGGCCTCGAAAAATCATAAAAATGTTACTAGACCTGCAGGTCGAGTAGCCTGAATAATCTACTTGACCTAACTGTAATGTACTTGACCCAGAAACAGGTCTCAAATTGTGCGATCCTAGGCAAATATTGTATTTTACAGTCACCTTTCTTTTAAGTCTCACATATGAGCGCACCTTCAAATACGCGAGTTCAGAATTTCTGCTGCAAAAAAAAAAAAAAAAAAAATTCTTTTGTTTGATTAAATACACTAAACATTTGCTCCATGTATAATAAATCTAGTCCACATATAGGGTGCACATGATCCATGTGTGACTTGCCTCTTCGTTTACTAATAGCTTTGCCATCAGGGCAGGAGTGTTTCTCATTTTATGTTTAAAAACACTCACTTAAAATAAATATATCACTAAAGCATGATTGGTAATGCACTGTCATTTACAGACAGTAAATTTCCAAGAAATGTCCAAAACCCTTCCCACTAAGTTGTAGCTTTACTGATAAAGCTACAGAATGTATTAATCTGTGAAAATTGGGTTTCAGAAAACATTTATCATTTGCACATCACCAAGTAAAGTGTTCTGACTTATTTTTTCCATCCTATTAAAATATTCTTTTCATCACACAGAAGTACATAAAATGGTCTTCCACAGCTGCTGAAATATATTTTGAAATGTTTGTAAAGGTGACAGTTATATAAATGTTGTATGTTAGGAAAAACCGGATACCAAAAGCCTTTCATTTCACACAGGTCAGACAGGGCACCTTACAAAATCCTGGAACTCTGCAGTCACAAGGAAAAGTATGTCTATTGCAAGACGACAAACAGAACTTTGACCTCGGTCTCTGAACACAGAGCAAATGTGACAAGAATAAGATTTAATGGCATGTTAATTACTAATTCAGTTTCTGACTGAACAGAAAGAACATCTCTACTTGGGTGGAGTGGAATCTGAAAATAGCTCGACCTCATACAATAAAAGTTGCCATAGCCAGTGGTCAAGCAGATTTTTCGAGCCCTGAATTGCATCAATAGTCAAAAAACTGATCTGTCACTCAAACATATTGCAAGAATGTTTTCACAACATATCAAAAAGCAGAAGTTCTGCTTCAGACACTTTTTTAAGAATAACAATAGTGACACTTCAAATCCCATAAGACCTCAGTCAATGCGCCATCACACAGCAAAACTTCCAACAAATAAAAATGGTCTGCGCCTCAACACCAAGTCTTGAACAGTGGAATAGCCATACCAGAGTCTGAGGGAACCAGTCCAGAGTCCAGACAGAAAGAAATCAAATAAGCATTGGCAAAGCCAATAGGTCTTGCCCATATGAAATTTATTGGATTTGCTAATATTTTTTAGCTATGTTGCAAATAGTTGAATGTAATGCAAAAAATCTGTATGATACAGTCAGTGTTGTCCGCGTTATGCCACTTTGTTTTTCCAGTTAGGCTGCATTGAAGCTAACACTGCTGTATAATATGGCTAAACAAAGACTGACAAAGTCAAAGGGTCTAGCCTAGGCAAGACCTAGCAGTTGTGCCAATGCGTCGTATGGAATGCCACATGGCAAGTTATAAGTATCAGCTGAAGTGCTAATGTTATAGAACGGAGAATACTCTTGCAAAGGTGTTCATGTGTCCAGATTCAGAAGCATTTTAGGACCATAAAAAACTGTCAAAATGTGCCCTATGTTACTTTCAGCGCATTTATAAGTTCTAGGTAGTCAGAAAACTCCAATAGGTTACAGCTTTTATTATATCAATGCTTTAGGCTATGTGTTAATTTGGGTGCAACTGTTACAAAAGGAAAAAAAACAAAAAAAAGCACTCCTGTCTGCTTGTTTAGTAGTAAAATATATCAATAATCTGTGTTCAGTGGGTTTCCTAGAGCATTTGGCCCTTTTGCCACGGCACCTGCTGCCCCATCCGAATCATGGCCCTAGCACCAGCAAGGTAACTGCGCTTGTGACCTTGTGCCAAGTGGTAACATACCAATAATCGTGTTCAGCGAGTTTTCTAGAGCTTTAAGCTTGTGTCACCGTACCTGCCGCACCATCCAAACTGTGGCCCTAGTGCCTGCAAGGTTACTGCGCTTGCGACTGCTTTTTCAGTGGGTTTCCCAGAGCTTTTGGCCCTTGTGCCACCGCACCTGCTGCACCATCCAAATCGTAGCCCCCAGTGCCTGCAAGGTAACTGCGCTTGTGACCACTTGCCTAGAGATAACATATAGCAATAATCTGTGTTCGGTAGAATTCCTAGAGCTTTTGACACCTATAGGAGGCTGGCCTGGCTTATAGTGGGTACCTTGTGGTACTTACACTCTGTGCCAGGTCCTGTAATCCCTTATTAGTAGAATAGAGGTGTTTCTAGCAGCTTAGGCTGATAGAAGGTAGCTATGGCAAAGCAGCTTAGGCTGAACTAGGAGACATGCAAAGCTCCTACTTTGCCACTTATATAGCACAATATCATAAGAAAACACAATACTCAGAGTTAATAAAAATAAAGGTACTTTATTTTTATGACAATATGCCAAAAGTATCTCAGAGAATACCCTCTCTTAGGAGGTAACTAATATACACAAGTTATATGTACACAAACCCAAAACAGGTAAGTAACAGTAAGAAAAGTAGTGCAAACAATGTAGGATCACAATAGGATGCAATAGGTGAACATAGGTCTAGGGGCAACACAAACCATATACTCCAAAAGTGGAATGCAAATCACAAATGGATCCCAGATCTATGGGAGCTTGTAGAGGGTCGCTGGGACTGTAAGAAAACAGTAAGGGTGTCCAAAATACCCCACCCCAAGACCCTAGAAAGTAGGAGTAAAGTTACCCTACTACCCCAGAAAGACACAATAGTCGTGATAGGGGGATTCTGCAAGAACCACAAGCAACAGCAAAACACTGAAGACTGATTCCTGGACGTGAGGACCTGCAAGGCAAGGGGACCAAGTCCAAGAGTTGCAATAGTGTCCAGGGGGGGCGGGGGGAGGGGGGCAGGAGCCCAGGAAACCCCAGATGAAGGTGCAAAAGGGCTGCCTCCGGGTGGAAGAAGCCGAAGATTCTGTAACAACGAAAAGGGATAGGAACTTCTCCTTTGGATGGAAGATATCCCACAGCATGCTGTATGTTGCAGAAGTGTTTCTACGCAGAAATACCGCAAACAAGGCTTGCTAGCTGCAAGGGTCACGGTAGAGGTTTTTGGGTGCTGCTGGGGACCAGGAAGGACCAGGATGTCGCCCCTTGGAGGAGGAGGAGACAGAGGGAGTGCTCAGCAACTCAGAGAGCCCCTGCAGAAGCAGGCAGCACCCGCAGAAGTACAGGAGCAGGCACTTGGAAGTTCTGTGAACTCAGAGTCACAAAAGGAGGGACCCATGATGTCGGAGTCCACCTCAGAGGGTTGAGCACTGCAGGACGGAGTGCTTGGGACCCAGGCTAGGCTGTGCACAAAGGAATCCTTGGAGAAGTGCACAGAAGCCGGAGCAGCTGCAAATCACACAGTACACAGGTTTGCTGTCTGGCTTGGGGAGGCAAGGACTTACCTCCACCAAATTTGGATAGAAGGGCCACTGGACTGTGGGAGACACTTGGACCCAGCTCCTGTGTTCCAGGGACCATGCTCGTCAGGATGAGAGGGGACCCAGAGGACCGGTGATGGTCTTTTGGTGCCTGCGTTAGCAGGGGGAAGATTCTTTCGACCCACAGGAGATTTCTTCTTGGCTTCCAGTGCAGGGTGGAGGCAGACAGCCCTCAGAGCGTGCACCACCAGGAAACAGTTGTGAAAGACGGCAGGATGAGTCGCTACAATGTTGCTGGTAGTCGTCTTGCTACTTTGTTCCAGTTTTGCAGGCGTTCTGGAGCAGTCAGCGGTCAATCCTTGGCAGAAGTCGAAAACTGAAGTGCAGAGGAACCCTGGTGAGCTCTTGCATTCGTTATCTGAAGAATACCCCAGAGGAGAGACCCTAAATAGCCAGAAAAGGAGGTTTGGCTACCATGAGAGGTAAGAACCTATCAGAAGGGTTCTCTGACGTCACCTGCTGGCACTGGCCACTCAGAGCAGTCCAGTGTGCCCCCAACACCTCTGTTTCCAAGATGGCAGAGGTCTGGGACACATTGGAGGAGCCCTGGGCACCTCCCCTGGGAGGTACTGGTCAGGGGAGTGGTCACTCCCCTTTTCTTTGTCCAGTTTCGCGCCAGAGCAGGGCTGGAGGATCCCTGAACCGGTGTAGACTGGCTTATGCAGAGATGGGCACCATCTGTGCCCATCAAAGCATTTCCAGAGGCTGGGGGAGGCTACTCCTCCCCAGCCCTTCAAACCTATTTCCAAAGGGAGAGGGTGTAACACCCTCTCTCAGAGGAAAAACCTTAGTTCTGCCTTCCTGTGCCGGGGCTGCCCAGACCCCAAGAGGGCAGAATCCTGTCTGAGGGGTTGGCAGCAGCTGCAGTGGAAACCCCAGAAAGGCAGTTTGGCAGTACCCGGGTACTGTGCTAGAGACCCGGGGGATCCTGGAATTGTCCCCCCCCCCCAATACCAGAATGGTATTGGGGTGACAATTCCATGATCTTAGACATGTTACATGGCCATGTTCGGAGTTACCATGGTGACGCTATACATAGGTAATGACCTATGTGCAGTGCACGCGTGTAATGGTGTCCCCGCACTCACAAAGTCCGGGGAATTTGCCCTGAACGATGTTGGGGGCACCTTGGCTAGTGCCAGGGTGCCCACACACTAAGTAACTTGGCACCTAACCTTCACCAGGTGAGGGTTAGACATATAGGTGACTTATAAGTTACTTATGTGCAGAGAAAAATGGCTGTGAAATAACGTGGACATTATTTCACTCAGGCTGCAGTGGCAGTCCTGTGTAAGGATTGTCAGAGCTCCCTGTGGGTGGCAAAATAAATGCTGCAGCCCATAGGGATCTCCTGGAACCCTAATACCCATGGTACCTAAGTACCATATACAAGGGAATTATATGGGTGTACCAGTGTGCCAATGAGAATTGGTAAAATTAGTCACTAGCCTGTAGTGACAATTTTAGAAAGCAGAGAGAGCATAAACACTGAGGTTCTGGTTAGCAGAGCCTCAGTGATACTGTTAGGCACCACACAGGGAACACATATAGGCCACAAACATATGAGCACTGGGGTCCTGGCTAGCAGGATCCCAGTGACACATATCAAACACACTGACAACATAGGGTTTTCTCTATGAGCACTGGGCCCTGGCTGGCAGGATCCCAGTGAGACAGTAAAAACACCCTGACATATACTCACAAACAGGCCAAAAGTGGGGGTAACAAGGCTAGAAAGAGGCTACCTTCCTACAGCACCTGCTGCACCATCACAAGCGAAAACTCCTAGTGCCTGCAAGGTAGTTGCTCATGACCGCTTGTTCAGTAGTTACATATAGCAATAATAAGTGCTTTGTGGGTTTCCTAGAGCTTTTGGCCCCGGTGCTACTGCACCTGCTGCACCATCCAAATCATGGCCTTAGTGTCTGCAAGTTAACTGCACTTGTGACTGCTTGTTCAGTGACAACTTATAGCAAAAAATGGTGCTCAGTGGGTTTCTTAAGAGATTTTGTCCCCTGCGACACTGCACCGACTGCACAATCCAAATCATGACCCTAGTGCCTGCAAGGTAACATGAGAAAATCATTTTTATCCAGTACTGTGTTCCGAAAAAGGCATAGTTGTAGACTGAATACATAATTATTCTGTAGGTAAACAAACACAAAAAACTTCATAAAAAGTGCCTTTTAAAATTATCCAGCTCTCCAAAACGAGTTGTCATCATGAATAAAGCATATGCTTTAAACATCAAAGTGAAAACCAAGAATTGTTAAATTATGTTACAACGTGGCTGGCTTTTTTCTGTGAAAAGATCTTATCTTGTGCTTGACAGTGAATGGGCCATAACCAGTGCAAATTGCCCAAGATCACCATGTGTTAACCTGGGGCAAAGACTGAATATTTGACCTCAGCCTTTGAATGCCCAGAAAACGTAACATAAGAACCGGATTTAAAGGCCTGCTGACAGAAAAGGAGCTTGTGGAAGTATTCAGTGAACACATCTTTCTCATTGGGTGGAACGAACTGATCCTTGAGGGCCTAAAACAAATAAAGCCAGCAAATTGGAAGGAAGAAAACTTGAGTTACAAACCAAAGAGACAACAGAAAACAACGGGCAGAATGCATTCCTAGGTCAACTTTCTGAAAGTCCTGAAGATGTCTTTAGCCAACCAGACAGACATGGCCTGATGATTGAGACACAAAATTGTGCGACTTTCTTTTGGTGTCCCTGGTGTGAGATGAATGCAATCCATATGTGACTGCAAGATACCAATCAGCATTTCTTCATTTACCCACCCACAAGGATTTACCCAGTCCCCAAGAGCTTGCATGAAAGAATAAGGAGCCACATATACCCTCAATCCTTTTGGCTGAAATTAGGTACATGCTCAGTTTTTCAAACCGTCATGAAATGTGTTCTGGCCTCCTTTTCTTTTTTGAAAAGCAATGCATTTAAACAAATTAGGATAATGATAAATGTTAATGTATGTTTTTTATTTTTTTTCCATAGTCCGTATTCATGCTTCTCACTAACTTCTCTAAAGGTGTGTCCTTAACTTGACAGTGCACACAGGTGTCTCTAAATAATCACACTAGATTTTAGACCGGATACATTTCACTTTGTTCTTTTAATACAGTTATTACACTAGTTCACCATCCTGAAGAGACACCTAAATATGTTGGGTTGAAACACAAACACCACGTAACAGGGGTACAAAAGAGACTCCAATTTTGATCAGAGAGGCTCATTCAAAAGACTTTCACAATACTCACTTCTATCCTCAAGAGATTACTCGAAAGACCCAGCTCCCTTTCTACTGGAACAAGCACTGGCAAAGCAAAGAGGTCTTGCCTATGCAAAAACTATTGGCTTTGCCAATGTCTAATAGCCATGCCGTACAACAGCATGGTCGTGCGGTGTGGCTAAAAGACAAGTTAGAAAAAAAGCACTATGACGCAGCCAGTGCTGGCATCACGTCACAGTGTTTTTTTTTCTTCTAGGAGAGATGTGCAAGCAGTTGTTGGAAGAAGGAGGTGTTGGGGGGGGGGGGGGGGGGGGGGAAATCAGAGGACAGTAGACAGCAATAAGGAGAAGGTGTGAGTGGGAGGGGGAAAAAGAAATAGTAATTCAAACACAGCACAAGCAGAAGACAGACACTAATCAAGAGAAAGCAATCAGTGCTTGGTCCATGCTCTACAAAATTAAAAGGAAGTGACGCTTGCACACACTGGCCAATTAAGGGTAACAAAGAGTGATAATGAAGCCAATTAATGCTAATTAACGCTAAGCAATTGCTGGGCTCCAAGCCCTTAATTGTAAACAATATCCCTTCCAGTGAAAGCACCGTCAGCAGGCGAGACATACAAAGGATAACTTTGGGAACCACAGTGTCCTGTTTTTTCTTAAAAAATAATGAACTGGTAAAATACGTCATTTCACTCTTCCTTTCACTGACCGACAATGTTTTTATTGATGCACTGAAGTTCAAAGCTACTAGACAATACGGTTTGTTTTTCACAGGTCATATGACACACCTTTTCCACAGACTTAGATTATTTTGTTTATGCTCGTTCGTATGATATATAAAAAGTTATAACGTTCCTCAAACAAAACGTAGAGAACGAAACATTCTGATGATCATTTGACCTGTTCCTTTGATCTTTTTACAAAGTTACACTGCAAGTATATCACGCAAGGTATGTTTTTGATTATGCACTCAGAATGTTATTAAGGCCTTCACGGACTTCTTGTATTTTTACCAATTTACCAATCCACCAGCTTTAATATCCCTCTTCTCCATATGTTACAAATAAAGAGACACACTGAGTCAAGTCTCTTACAGGTGAAACTCACCACTAAGTTATTTTGGGTCTGCAAATCATTAGCTCTAAACAGACTTGATGTTTCACATTCCGCAGCAGGAGCTGGAGGCAGATATAGAGCAACATGGGCTGACAGTGTCCTCCTATAGCAGGTCAAGAGACTGCTGGATCATCTAAGCCAGTGGCTCTTAACCTGTGGTCCGGGCACCCCTGGGGGGTCCGCAAAGTTATGTAAATATGAAGGAATCTGAAATAGGAGGCTAAAAATTAAATGAGCATCCTCAGATTGATTTGTGTGAGCAGTGCAAGTGCATCAAACAGAATATAGCATGGATGATGAATGGCTGCAACTGAATTTAGAAAAGATTTACCCTTCCCATTAAAATTTGTATTTTATGTGTTTGCAAATTAAATAAAATGTTTACTAAGTTGTGCATATTTTTTTGATGAATGCTTGTTTCTGTATTGTTTTGCAGTTCAAATAATTAAAAATGCTAAGGTCGGGGTCTTCAGGTTCCAGTAGTGATTAAGTGGGGGTCCGCACAAGTCAAAAGGCCAAGAACTGTTCATCTAGACATCAAATTATTCAAATTCAATATCTGCATTGCATTAATTTAATAAGGCAAAGGCTGTGGCACATGCTCAGGGATTCCACACCTTCATGCCACAAAGATGAGGAAGATTTTCTGCAACCAATTTGGAGCTAAAGAATAATCAGGGTATTCTGGGTAGCAGTCAGGACAGTTCTTCTGGTGGTACTAGATCAATAAGTCATCCTGACCTCCTGCACAACTCTGTTAAAGATCTTAGAAGATTAAAGTCTCAATAGATCTGAGAACACATTTTTACAGTTTAGCCTAGTGATTGCTAAGAAGTACATTACACAAAACTGGAAACAAGAAGTGTTCCCATTCTTGTCAAATGGAAGGCTTGTGTTGATACTTGTAGGGTTAAGGTCTGTACACTTGTCTATTGAAATACGTTTGTAATACTCATCCTGAATTTGCCTGCACTGTATTTGCAAGATGTACGGCAAGCTGAAAATGTCACAGTATTTCAATGTTGTCTGTGTTAAAGTCAAAATGGCAATAAAGTTTTATATTTAAAAAACTGCTTTGTACAGACAGATGTTATGTGATGTGTATATAAATAGTGCACAATTTACCTGCACAGTATCCTGGCACTGGCGCAAGACCTGTATAAGCAGAGTCAGGACTGGGGTTGGTGAAAAGCCAGGTATTCAGTTTCTTGCAGAATTCATGAAATGAGTATGAGGCTATGATGTGTAGGGGGTGGTCGTTCCAAACTTTAGGAGCTAGGTAAGAGAAAGTATGACGCCTGGACCTGGTTCTGCATATAAGGGGGTAGGGGGGGGGGGCGGACTAGGAGCCAGCCAAGCAGAGTTTTCTCATAGGTTTGTGGAAGTCAAGGGTCAACACAGCAGGCCAGGGGGAATGTGGCAACAGATGTCAGTATTTAACCCCTTCCCCGCCAGGGACGTAATGGTTAGGTCCATGGCAGCGCCCGTGTGGCGCCATGGACGTAACCATTACGTCCTGGGACTGGCAGTCGGGGGAAGCGCTAGCGCTTCCCCCGAGGGCCGCCCCCCAACACCCCCAGGCCAGGGCTGAAAGGGGAATCCCTTCCCCTTACACGCCCACCCCCCCCCCCCCCCCCATGACGTCAGCGCTGATTTCATGGAAAGGGGGAAAGACGCGCTGGAAGCCATTTGCTTCCAGCGCGTCAAGGGAGAAGGTGAGTATTTCACCTTCGTGCGGGGTGGGGGTGCTCTGAGAGAGGCATCGAGGGAAAGGAAAGGGTTTTCCTTTCCCTCGATGTCTCTTTGAGCATTCCTGCTGCCCGATCGCGATGCGATCGGGCAGCAGGAATGCCCACTAGACACCAGGGATTTCTCTGTTGAGTGCTTATTAGTGTAGGGGAGCGACCCCTTGGGCAAGGGTCGCTCCCCTTTGGGGGCAAATGTATTTTACGTCGTTTCTGCCCCCCCTGGGGCAGATTGGCCCTATTTTTAGGCCGATCTGCCCCCAAGGGGGGCAGAAAGCCACTAGACACCAGGGATTTTATTGTTGATTTTTATTTTTTGTGTTGGGGGGCGGCCCCTTGGGCAAGGGTCGCCCCCAGGGGCCCTCATGTATTTTTGGGTAGTTCTGCCCCCCTTGGGGGCAGATATGCCTATTTTTTAGGCCTTTCTGTCCCCAAGGGGGGCAGAATCCCCATAGCGCCAGGGATACTATATGTGTGTGTGTGTGTGTGCTTTGTGTGGGGGTGTGGCCCCTTGGGCAAGGGTCGCCCCCCCCAAAGGGTGCAATGTAATCTGGGCGATTTCTGCCCCCTCCCCTTGGGGGTAGATTGGCCTATTTTTTTTTAGGCCCATCTTCCCCCAAGCAGAGAAGACTAGACACAAGGGAAAATGAAAAAATGGTTAGTGGCGGAGTGTTTGTCAACTGGCGAAGTATTTGCTTTTATGATAATAACAGTTTTTCTCCTTTTTGTTCTAGTTAAAAGCTTTTGCTGACTTTGCTGTGGCTTGTTGCAGTTTTGGCAGTAGTTGTCCTGCGGTTTGCGTAGTTGCATGTTTTAGGTAAGTAAATAAATTTACTCCAAGTGAGTATTGTTGCAATGCATGAATGACATGTTTGTAGGTGGTGTACTGAATGCAGGATTGTGTGAGAAATTGTCCTTAGAGTTATGCACAATGATTATTGTGTTGTCTTATGTCTAATTTGCTTTTTTTTTTCTTTTTTTAGTGGGATATCGTTGGTGATTGCTGTGGCTGTGCAGAGTAGTTGCTGGTGAGTCAAGCTTTTTCAGGCAAGTGAGCAGTATAGTTTTTGAGTTTATAATTCTTAGTGATAAACCTATACTTTGTTACTTATCTTACACAGTTGCTGGTTGTTGGTGGTGTATTTGTCCAGTTAATTTTTGTAGGAAGGATCATGGCCAGCCGTAGGATGACCGCTCAGCAGGTTGTTAGTGTGCTTTTTGAGTCATCTTCTGACCATGAATATGAGACTGACTCTGCATCTGAGGCAGAGGAGGAAGTGCAGGATTCTGGAAGTGAATTTTCTGTCAGAGATGAATCATCTGATGATGAAGCCACTCTCAGTGCTGATGAAGGGCCTGTTTTAGAGGAGGACAGTGATGTGCCAATGGTGCAGGAGCCAGCGGCTGAAAGGCTTCCCATTGGAAGACCTGACGCATGGGTTGCACCTAACATGGAGCAGCCACAGTTGCCTGCGTTTACTGGTTTTCCAGGGTGTCGAGTTAATACGGAAAACTTTTTGCCCATCAACTTTTTTGAGTTGTTTATGGACGATATATTTTTGGAAGAGATTGTTGAGCAGAGCAGTTTTTGAGGGACAACGCTGCCAGACTTAGGCCACACTCTAGAGCTAGCCGGTGGATTCCCACAAATCTGGAAGAGTTGAGAAAGTTCTTGGGTTTAACTTTTTTGATGGGGCTGATAAGGAAGCCATCGCTGTCTTCATATTGGTCTACTAGTCCCTTGATGGCAACTGCTATATTTCCTGCCATCATGAGTCGTAACCGGTATGAGCTTCTTCTTCGGATGTTGCATTTTGTAGATAATGCTTTAGCCTTGCCACGAGATCATCCTGATTCTGACCGTCTTTTTAAGATTAGACCTGTCCTTGATCATTTGGTAGATCGGTTTTCAGAGATCTATGTTCCAGGGAAAGAAATATCTGTAGATGAGTCTTTGGTCCTGTTCAAGGGTCGTTTGGTTTTTAGGCAGTACATTCCTAGCAAGAGGGCACAGTATGGAATTAAATTGTATATGCTGTCAGAAAGTAGTACAGGATATGTTTATAATTTCCGGGTCTACACTGGTAGGGATTCCAATATTGACCCCCCTGGTTGTCCTCCCACTTTTGGAGTTAGTGAGAAAATTGTGTGGGAACTTGGTAGACGACTGTTTAACAAAGGTCACCATTTATATGCAGATAACTTCTACACTGGAGTTCGGTTGTTCAAGGAGTTGTTCAGAGTGGACACTGTTGCTTGTGGCACAATCCGCTCTAATCGGAAAGCCGATCCAAAAGAGCTTGTCTGTAAAAAACTTGAGAAGGGACAGTGCAGTGCCTTGCGGAATGATGAGCTGCTAGCTCTGAAATTTGTAGACAAGAGGGATGTATACATGCTAAGCACCATCCATGATGAGAGTACTTCACCTGTGGCTGTTTGGGGTCAGGTTGCCGAAGTGCGCAAACCTGTGTGCATCTTAGACTATAATAAGCACATGGGTGGTGTTGATAGAGTAGATCAGAGGTTAGAACCTTACACTGCTGCTCGTAAGTCTTATGTGTGGTATAAGAAATTAGCGCTTCACTTGTTCCACTTGGCAACTTTTAATGCTTTTGTTGCGTTTAAGGATAGTTCTCCAGAGTCAAGGATGACATTTGTGAAATTTCAGGAGTCTATCATAGCTAGCCTTGTTGTGCTGGAACAGGCAAGAGTTCCTAGAGAAGCACTGGTGGAGGATGTGGCTAGATTGAAAGATGGTCACTTTGCTGAGCACATTCCTCCCACGGCCAAAAAAAACTTTCCTGCTAAGAGATGTAGAGTCTGTGCTCGAAGAGGTATCAGGAAGGAGACTAGGATGTACTGCCCTGATTGTCCTTCAAAGCCTGGGCTGTGTGTGGGTGGCTGTTTCAGGAGCTACCACACACAGAAGAATTATTGGGAAATTCCGTGAGCGTAAACTGGTGTTTTATATTTTTATATGTTCGGTTTCACGGTTGGCATTAGTCATGTATTCAGTTAGAGCTTTTGCGTTTGTAGTTTTGTACTAATTTATGATTAGTGGTTTCTTTGTTGTTTAAAAACAAAAAAAAAGGGGATGGCATGTGTAGAGTGGCGCTTGGCTGGCGGCGTGGGTGGGGTTGCGCTTTGCTGGCGGTGTGTGTGGGGTGGCGCTTGGCTGGCGGTGTGTGTGGGGTGGCGCTTGGCTGGCGGTGTGTGTGGGGTGGCGCTGGGCTGGCGGTGAGTGTGGGGTGGCGCTTGGCTGGCGGTGTGTGTGGGGTGGCGCTGGGCTGGCAGTGTGTGTGGGGTGGCGCTTGGCTGGTGGTGTGGGTGGGGTGGCGCTTGGCTGGCAGTGCCGGCCAAACGCCAGTCCACACACTCATCAGCTGGTGTGATTGCTGTATCAGGCATGTGGGCGTATGAAAGTGATGGGCCCTTGACTGGCGCTGTCTGTGGATGCGAGTCTTGTAATGTGCTGGGCCCGTGGCTGGCGGCGTGAATGGTCTAGTGCATGTCATGTATGAAAGGTGTGTGAATGGACTGTAAAGCGGTTGGTGCCTTGTCGTGGCTTTACAGCTCACGAGCTGTGAGTCATTGGTTCAGTTTTTTGGCCTTTCAGTTATTACCAGTGCATTTCACTTTTGTGAAATCTCTTGTTAATAAAATTTGATCTACTGAACCATCACTCACCCTCGTGTCAAATCCAATCAGTATGTGTGGTACAAATGACAAAACCTGCTCCGCTGTAATCATGTGTCGCAGCACCCTTGAGACACGCTAGGTGCCTCGGGTGGGGCCCCGATGATGAAGCATGCCACCAACTTGGTTGGTGGGTGAGGGGTCTTCTTCACATAACCTAAGTGTGTTTCTTTTCACAATTTTAGTGTTTGGCACATCACGGACGTATGTGCACACATCAAAGTGATATATTCCAAAAATACCTGTGTTTGGGGGGGGAGGGCCCACCTATGTTTTTGGTCCTGGGTGCGGCCGTCATGTAGGGAAACCTACAAAACCCAGAAACTTTTTAAAACTAGGCACCCCAAGGAGTCTAGGGAGGTGTGGCTTGTGTGGCTCCCCCAACATTTTCTTACCCAGACTCCTCTGTAAACCTCAAAATTTGCATAAAAAAAGCATATTTTCCTTAGTAGGATCACCGCTCCAGCACAAAATTCCTACTCCCCGGTTTTCCCCTCAGTCTCCCAAGTAAAATGACACCTCACTTATGTGGGTCCCCAAAGCAGAGTCCGTCTAAAGATGTATAAAAGAATATGCCCTTATAAACTTGCTGTGCTATCCCTTCTATCCCTTCAGGTTTTGGGCCTTATTCTGTTGCAGGCACCTGGCCCACCCACACAAGTGAGGTATCATTTTTATCGGGAGACTTGGGGGAACGCTGGGTGGAAGGAAATTTGTGGCTCCTCTCAGATTCCAGAACTTTCTGCCACAGAAATGTGAGGAACATGTGTTTTTTTAGCCAAATTTTGAGGTTTGCAAAGGATTCTGGGTAACAGAACCTGGTCCGAGCCCCACAAGTCACCCCTCCTTGGATTCCCCTAGGTCTCTAGTTTTCAGAAATGCACAGGTTTGGTAGGTTTCCCTAGGTGCCGGGTGAGCTACAGGCCAAAATCCACAGGTAGGCACTGTTTTCTCCCAAAATTTTGGATGTGTCCACGTTGCGCTTTGGGGTGTTTCCTGTCACAGGCGCTAGGCCTACCCACGCAAGTGAGGTATCATTTTTATCGGGAGACTTGGGGGAACGCTGGGTGGAAGGAGATTTGTAGCTCCTCTCAGATTCCAGAACTTTCTGCCACAGAAATGTGAGGAACATGTGTTTTTTTAGCCAAATTGAGGTTTGCAAAGGATTCTGGGTAACAGAACCTGGTCCGAGCCCCGCAAGTCACCCCTCCTTGGATTCCCCTAGGTCTCTAGTTTTCAGAAATGCACAGGTTTGGTAGGTTTCCCTAGGTGCCGGCTGAGCTAGAGGCCAAAATCTACAGGTAGGCACTTCGCAAAAAACACCTCAGTTTTTCCCCAAAATTTAGGATGTGTCCACGTTGCGCTTTAGGGTGTTTCCTGTCGCCGGCGCTAGGCCTACCCACACAAGTGAGGTATCATTTTTATCGGGAGACTTGGGGGAACATAGATTAGCAAAACAAGTGTTATTGCCCCTTGTCTTTCTCTACATTTTTTCCTTCCAAATATAGGAGAGTGTGTAAAAAAGACATCTATTTGAGAAATTCCCTATAATTCACATGCTTGTATGGTCACCCCAGAATTCAGAGATGTGCAAATAACCACTGCTCCTCAGCACCTTATCTTGTGCCCTTTTTGGAAATGCAAAGGTTTTCTTGATAGCAATTTTTTACTCTTTATATTTCAGCAAATGAATTGCTGTATACCCGGTATAGAATGAAAACGCACTGCAGGGTGCAGCTCATTTATTGGCTCTGGGTTCCTCGGGTTCTTGATGAACCTACAAGCCCTATATATCCCCGCAACCAGAGGAGTCCAGCAGACGTAACGGTATATTGCTTTCCATAATCTGACATTGCAGGGAAAAGTTACAGAGTAAAACGTAGAGAAAAATTGATGTTTTTTTCACCTCAATTTCAATATTTTTCTTTTTCAGCTGTTATTTTCTGTAGGAAACCCTTGTAGGATCTACACAAATGACCCCTTGCTGAATTCAGAATTTTGTCTACTTTTCAGAAATGGTTAGGTTTCTGGGATCCAGCATTGGTTTCATGCCCATTCCTGTCACTGACTGGAAGGAGGCTGAAAGCACAAAAAATTGCAAAAATGGGGTATGCCCCAGTAAAATGCCAAAATTGTGTTGAAAAATTGGGTTTTCTGATTCAAGTCTGCCTGTTCCTGAAAGCTAGGAAGCTGCTGAGTTTAGCACTACAAACCCTTTGTTGATGCCATTTTCAGGGGGAAATCCACAAGCCTTCTTCTGCAGCCACTTTTTCCATTTTTTTTTTAAAAAACGAAATTTTCACTGTATTTTGGCCAATTTCTTGGCCTCCTTCAAGGGAACCCACAAAGTCTGGGTACCTCTAGAATCCCTAGGATGTTGGAAAAAAAGGATGCAAATTTGGCTTGGTTAGCTTATGTGGACAAAAAGTTATGAGGGCCTAAGCGCGAACTGCCCCAAATAGGCAAAAAAAGGCCTGGCACAGGAGGGGGAAAAGGCCTGGCACAGGAGGGGGAAAAGGCCTGGCAGCGAAGGGGTTAAAAGGGGTGAGGTACCATATGCAACAAGGACAAATAGGAATAATATTTACTTAATGCTTGGATGTGACCTGGAGAATATTTTTGAAAACCTAACGATTGAAATAGGAACTGGTGATATTACTTTTAAATATTAGTACAGAGAGTTTAGGTTCTAAACATCTGAACATCCAGAAGAAGAAGACAACAGTCCCATTACATTTTTGATGATGTTTGTCCTTGCAGTACTATTTTAGTTTCAATACTTCACCTCACAGCTGATGGAACAGAAGCCTGTCACTGACGGTCACTGAAAAAAGGCTCACAAAACAATTACTAATAGGAATCCGTCCCTTAAAGAGGCTGTTTACATTGGTAAGGGTACTGAATTGTCCAGCAAATCTGAAAAGTAGATTAAAACTTCAATAACGTGATCATCAACCAGTATGTACAATACAGAAAGGCGGTTTCTCTTCCTTATTGTAAGGGTCACAGGGAAAAGAAAATAAGTCTTACAATTAAGTCAGCGAAGGACAAAATCTGTGGGGAAAAGAAGATAGTTTTGAGAATGGTAGCTGCAGGAGTCTTAAGGCCAACAAGTGTAAAACTAGTTGCAGAAATATCTGGGGAGGTCCATGAACTCTGGAAAGCAACTAAGATGCTCGAGTGTGCAAGGCTGATGTGGAGTGCACAAATAAGTACGCCAAAGTGTTGGTCGTTGGTATCATCTTTGACGTTAGTTGGGTTCAGGCTTGAATATCAAAATATTATCTGAAGAATCGCATATGAACTAATGGTTAACAAGTCTCAGCTCCCCAAATGATCTGCCTCCCGATGCCTACGTCTATATCTATACACAAGTAGGCAAAAATCAATATCTATACAAAATCAAGTCGAAGCAGTAACTTTGCAATGTTTCATTACACTTAACAGTTATCACATATACTGGACAGGTCACTGAATGCATATTTGGCTTCAACTACTGGTGAAGTGTGAAAAAGGCAAGGTGAATTGCGCTTTTAAAGCAATTTATACACTTTAAGGATGATATTTGATTGGAATACGTGTATCAGAAGTGCCCACTCTTTTTCCAAACCAGAGATATGTATTGTATGCAACAAGCCTCAATTTATCAGGAATAATAGATTTGAAACATCCTTTTTTAGGGACAAGGCTGCAAGATCATGTGCTAGCACATGCATCTCGCTGGAGAAGATCTGTTGTTAACTAAAAAGGGCTTGGCGTCCATCCGTTGCTTACTATTTGTGGGCTTGCGTGGTTCTATTCTTTGAAGCCTTGTAATTAGACACTTCACGCCAAGCACCGTCATTTCTGTTGAGCAGGGACCAGGCAAAGATTTGATTCGACTTAATCAGTGCCCGTCCGTTGCTCCCAATGTGATTGAGGTACTTCTTTTTAATTTCTAGAGCCCTGCAAACAGAAGGTAGTTGACTGGCAAAAACGTGACAAGCAGGACAAACAAAAATGCAAAGATTTATTTTCTATAGTTAACTCTTTTCTTTTGCCAACTCTTATTTTCTCACTGCACTCATGTTTTGTTTTTGCTCTTGGGCACTGTTCTCAAAAGATGGTGATTACCTTGTTCTAAATATTGCAAAGCAACATGGTTTCTTTCTTATGTGTAATTTCCAAAATGATGCTTTAATAATTAATCGTGCAGTACACCCCAATCTGCCCCATTCCATCCCACCCCACCTCAACTCACACCAATCCACCCCATTCAATCCAATCTACCCCACTCATTCCAATCGACCCCAGAAAATCTAATCCAATCCAACCCAATCCACTTCAATCCATCATACTGCAATATTCCCAACCCACCCACTCCAATGCCAAACAACCTGCCCCACACTCCAATCCCAAACAATCTGCCCGACTCTCCAATCTGCCCCAATCCAACCTGTTTTAAATTGGGGTGGGCCAGACTGGAGTGGGGCAGATTGTTTTGGATGAGAGCAGGCAGATTCTTTTGGATGGGAGTGGGGCAGATTGTTGCACCATAATCCACCCTACTCCAATCCCAAACAACATGTGCCACACCAATCTGCCCCACTCCAAACCAAAGCAATCTGCCTCACTCCAATCCAAAACCATGTGCCCTATTCCAATCTGCCCCACTCCAATCCAATTGAGTCCACTCTATACCATCCCATCCCAATCCACCCACCCCAAACCAATCCACCTCATACCAATCTAATTCACCCCAATCCAGCCAAATTCAATCTACCCCACCCAAACCACCTCAATCCAATCCAACACACCCTACTCCACTCCAATCCAACCCACCCCACTCAATCCTCTCCAATCCAATCCACGCACTCCACTCCAATCCACCTCACTCCAATCCAATCCACCCCACTGTAATCAAATCTACTCCACTTCAATCCAGTCCACCCCACCCCACAACACCCCACTCAATCTATTTCCCCCCACTCCAATTCACCCACCTCAATGCAACCCATTCCCTTCCACCCACCCCAATCCAATCCACCCACTCCAACACACTCAACCCCATTTCAGTCAAACCCACTCCAATCTAACCCACCGTACTCCAGTACACCCCACTACAGTCCAATCCACCCCACTCGATCCAATTAATCAGGCCTACTCAAATCACTACATATACACAAGGGCATCTCTGGGGGGGGGGGGGGGGGGGGGGGGGGAGGGGTCACAAACTGACCCACAGTGCTGTCATCCAGGAGAACCTGCCTTGTGAGGGATCAGTTCAAATACACAAGGTCATCTGTGATGGACCACTCCCCAAATGTAAGAACCCTGTGGTATGAAGGACGGGTCCGATGTAAACAAGGTCATCTGTGATTTTTTTTTTTTTGGGGGGGGGGGGGGGGGGGGTCACAAATTGGCCCACAGCGCTGTCATCCCCAGGGAACCCGACAGAGGTAAGTTCATATACACAAGGGCATCTCTGGGGGCGGGGAAACCAGCTGAGAGATCAGTTCATATACACAATGCCATATGTGATTTTGGGGGGGGGGGGGGGGGTACAGACTGACCCACAGCACTCGTCACCCCCCAGGGAATCCGGCTTATGAGATCAGTTCATTAACACAAGGTCATCTCTGGTGGAGGAGCACACACTCGCCAAAAGCGCTGTCATCCCACGGAGAACCTACCTTGTGAGGGACCAGTTCATATACACAAGGTCATCTGTGATGGACCACTCCCCAAACATAAGAACCCTGTGGTATGAAGAGCAGGCCCGATGTACACACGGTCATCTGTGATGGCGGGTCACAGACTGACCCACAGCAGTCGTCGCCCCCAGGGAACCCAGCTAATGAGAGATCAGTTCATGTACACAAGGTCATCTCTGGTGGAGGGTCACAGACTCGCCCCCAGCGCGGTAACTCCCCGGAGAACCTGCCTTGTGGGAGATCAGTTCATATCCACAAGGTCAGCTGATTGATCTCTGGCATTCACACACCCTTGAGTGTTTATCACCGCTGCGGACCCCGGCGGCGAAGGGACAGCCGATATACAGGTGGTCATCTGGTGGAACGCTCAACAAAGTGACCCTCAGCCCTCGTCACCCCCAGGGAGCCTGCTTATGAATTGAACGGTTGGCATATACGGGGTCCTCTCTTTAATCGGACACGTCCAGGGCCTCTGGGGTGATCACCTCCCTGACAGGGTCTACACAGCTGCCTTCAGTGGCACTTAAGGGCTCGCCTGTTCGGGGGCGCACGGCAGGGCTGGGCATTGAAGGGCACAGCTGACGTGCACTCTGTCCCCTCTTTCGTCTCCGCTTACCTCAGCCCTTCCCGTGGCAATCCTTAGCCTCAGGGCTGCTAGAACACGCACTCAGACCTCGGTCTGCTCAGGGAGCAACTCACTCAGCAGCCTGACCTGTTCCAATCTGAATTTCACATAATATATCGCGATGCGGAGTGCTTTTTGATTGGGTTGTAGAGGGGCTCTTTTTGTGGCAGTAGACACACGGATGTTTTGATCCCATGCTTGTGTTTATTTTATTTTATATTCTCTTAGCGAAATGTTTTTATTGATCCTCGAAAGTTATACTTGTCTTGGTACATTTCTTTACCGTACTCTGTGACTTGTATGTGGGTGAGGGGGGGCTGTGCAGGATGCCAGAGGCAGGTGACCCGCAGTCCTGTGGTGTCTAACGTTAGACGCAGGCCTGCAGAGGGGCCCTGCTCCGATCTGAACAAACTGGACGGGGCCCGGTGACCATTTACACTCCAGTGAGGGCCTCGGCTGCTACGTTCATTTCTTAATCATGTGGTGTGGACCTGCGCCGTAAAACTCCTTGGGGTATGTGTATTCCGTGCACCAGTCCGACAAATCCCGAAGAGCACGCTTGGCAGAATGTCTTAGTAGGCCCCAGGGACCCCATCCCCTGGGACCAAGTAACTAGTAAAGGGAGGGGGGGCTTGTGTTCCCCCTTTCTAATCTAAATTGGGCCACTGGGACCCCCACCTCCGGGGCCAAAATTTAATTAAGAGGTGAAAGGCTGCGCAGGCCACCTCCCGGAGCACTTTTCCACCCCAGGGACCCCATCCCCGGGTCAAAATGCGTTTATAAGGGTAGGGGGCTGTGCAGTCCTCCCCCCAAGCCACTGCCAGCCCCCACGAGCCCATGACCTGGGACCCATTATTAATAATATCAGAAGGAAGTCGCTCCCACCCCACAACCCCCGAGTCCGCATCCCTCAGGGCCCAAAGTATTTGTTAAAGGGAGAAGGGACCTGAGGCCCCTGTCCCCGAACCCCGAAAATACCCTGCAGACCCCATCCCCCACAGCCACTACTTAAATTAAAAAAGAGGGGGGCCATGGGTCCCTCTCTTAGCCATTATTGGCCCTGGGGAGCCCACCAGGGAGGGGTGCATGCGGCACCCACACTGAGCCATGATATGCCCCAGGGAGCGCACACTCACGGCCAAAATCTCCATGGATGAAACTTCTTTTTGCTTTCACCTAGCAGGAGCAATTTCAAAACTTCCCCCAAACAGGAGCAAATACAAAGTCTGCTCCCAGCAGGAGAGAGCTTTCAAAATGCTTCTGTCAGCGGGAAGCGGACTTTTGACCTGTTTCCCTGCCCGCACTGATGCGGACAATTAAACAGATCAGAAGATTGTTCCTGTCCGGAGGGAGCAGAATAAGTAACTTAAAAAGGAGAGATGATTAAGAGGATGCACAACCACATGCAAGAGTTGTATTTAAAATCCTGAAACACCAATAAACCTTGTGATGTTCCAGTATCAAGTATGTAAATGCCCTGATGATGACATAACACTAATTAAGTCCCACAGTGAAGGAGGTCAAAACCGTTGGTGCAATACATGAGGGCTCTTTGTACTTTGATAGATCACTTGCCAAAGATCCACCCATGTCTGTGTCTTTACACGGAACTTAATGAACTCTCTAATGACCTGTTGGCTGTATGTCCAAATAAAAGGAATTTCCCTGCTCTGGGTCGTCATTTGATGATCAATATATAAGAACCTCTAGGTTGCATGGCTGTGATTTTGTTGAACACAGCCAGCGTGCTGTAAATATGGGCACAGACGAAACTTCTATGTCATTTGTTTTTATATTTGTGATGAGTTGATTTAGGAGTATCTTATTAGTGGTGTTGTTTGTAGCCATTGGTTTTGTGCAGGGTGAATACATTGTTAAATCTCTTTGTTTAAATGTCAAATACATATCTAGAGTGCTTCTAACTCCTCTAATAACTGAACAAATAGCATGAAAAAGCAGTACATTTTCAGGCACAGCAGCACCAAAAAAAAGAGATAGATGGCAGGCAAATTAAACACCTCATTAAATTCACTGGAAAAAAAAAGCACAGTTAAAGGTTTGTTGTGATACAGCGAACACAAAACCAGAAATCTCCTGATATTTGCCAGTTATTATGTGCAACATACACAGTAACTCATGCCGCTCACCATGCTCTATACACAAATTTGCTAATCACACACGAAAAAAAATCAGCCTACGAAGGGCAAATCCTGGCCAGCTCCATTAGTTATGGTGCCCACTGCATTACCATAATTGGTTAGTTTCATATTTTTTCTTCGGGATTTGTATTAGCGGACTGTAATTATAGACATGTCTATGTATGCTTGTATGTATTTGTGTGTGTGTGTATATTTGTATAGCCAGATGTGTGTGTGCCATACCAGTGAACATAAATGTGGCCTAATGCTTTATTTGGAGAAAGGTAAGTGATAAAAGCAAGTGCAGACATTTTATTACAGTGCAAAGATCTGTGCACCACAATAGTCCTATCCAAAGAGATTGTGCTCTTTGTGCGAGAATGTGTTTTTGTAACTAATGCACAAGGACGGCATGACGTACAGGATATGTGGGCAACAGAGACAGTAATATGGTATTTAGTACCAGGTTTTTAGTTTTTGGAAGGGGAGGGGCATCATATATACCCTACATAAAGCTCCCTATAAATATAAACTACCCTTGTAAAAAATAGCCAGATTTCTTTGACATTTTAAAAATACACCTAAACTCACCCGAAGAGGGTGATTGCTGTAGTAAATGGTAATACATTTTGTGAAAAAATATGTAATAGGTAGTGAGAGAGAGAGCGACCCATCACATAGCGGAAATGACAAAATGGAAATGAGGAGGATGTATTATCTTCTCTTGTCAATCTGAACATGTAGGTTTGAATTATGGCGTTCACTGTGGTGTGCAAACCTTTAAGTAAATACCAAGGATGTCAATTAATCGATTGGCAGGGGTAGCAGAACTGACATCACAGGCCCTTTGACCCCCACTTACACACACAAATTCATGCTTACATACACTCACACAAACACACTCTCAGGGACGGCTTCGGGGGTGTGTGACTGGTGCGGCCACACTGGGCGCGGAGTTGGAGGGTGGGCACTGACCTGAGGGTCCGGGGGAACCGTCTTGAACAATAACGTTCTTTTTTACAGCACCTGCTGCAGAGTTTCTTGTGCGTCCAGCTTTCAGGCAGCAATAAAAATGTCAAGATAACTCATAAAGTATAGCTTAGTGTTAATATACAGATCGGTACTTTATGAGCATAGCTGAGCGGATTAGTAAGGCAAGCCTTTACCTACGCTTGCTTTAAAACAAATTAAATATATGTGCTAGAGGGGATATGGAGAGGTAAGGGGCACTTTAGCAGGGTAGCAGTGAGGGAATCGGAGGAGAAAGTATATGGGGGGGTGGGCAGGGGCGCCAAAGAAGATTGTTGCACCGGGCACCACCAGTGCTAAAGTCGGCCCTGCACACTTTCTCCCGCAACCATGCACACAAAATGCATTTAAAAGCATTTGTTTCTTACCTCAGCTGGCATGGAAAGGCATATTCCAGCCAACTGTACTCTATTTTTATTACACTAATAGTGAATAATATATTATTAGTCACTATGGCCCCTTTTATGACAATACCGGTGTAAAAAAAAAAAAAAAAAAAAAAAAAAAAAAAAATTGCGCCACGGCGACAGCTGCCAAAAGACCGTCGCCGCGGCTACCATCCATCCTCTAGATTGTGACCACACGTATCTGCCACAAGAAGGGCGGAAATCCAGCTGTGGCCATACTGGCGGATGGGGGTAAGGTGGCGCTGGTGCCACCAGAAGCACCACGCCAGTAGATTGCTGTCAGACGTATTATGACAAATAATATGGCCTGGTGGTGCTCTGCTGGTGGTGGCAGCGCCCCGTCCAGTCTCCTGCTGGAAGACCCCTGGATCCAGGTAAGTTGGGCCTCTAACATGGGAGGGGGGTGAGGGGTGGGGCATGTTGTGTGTGGGGGTGTGCATGTATGTGTGAGTGTGTGCGTGAATGCGAGTGTGTGTTTAGTGTTTGCATGCTTGTATGAATGTGAGTGAGTGAGTGTATGTATGGAAATGTGAATGCGTGTGCGTGTATTTTTTGATGTGTGTGTAAATGGATTAATGCATGCATGTATGCATGTGTGGATGAGTGCGTATGTATGGGGGCGTGGATGTAGGGAGGGTTGGGGTGGTGTTTGGAGAGGTTTTGGGGGGAGGGGTTACGAATGCCACAAAAACCATGGCGGTAGGCAGGGTCATTATTCCGCCGGTGGTACAATGGCGGCCGCCGGGCTGGAGATTCTTTTTTTTTTTATAAAGAGCTTTTATTGGTTTTGCGAAAAAACAGTGAAATAATAATACATATAACATGGCACCCGGGCTGGAGATTCTTATCTCCGGCCCAGCAGCTGCTTCCGCCACAGCAGTCGGAGTGGTACATTGGCGGGTTGGCTTCATAATATGGCGTTAAGTACCGCCAGCCTGTTGGAGGTACTACAGCCACATTAGCTCCGACCGCCAGGGTCATAATGACCCCCCATATGTGTAATTAAAAACTGACAGAAAACAGAGTGGAGCCCCAACGGACGTCCATAAGGATGAGTTGCCTCTGTGTTCCTGGCACTGAATTTGCCACTTCTGGTGCCAGGGGTCACAAAGACAGTGTCAGGAGTTGCAAAGGGCAAGCCAGGGGTCGCAGCTGCGACCTCTGGTGACCCCCTAAATGACATCCATGGTAAGTACCTTTGCCTGTTGGATATGTGGCAAGGGGAGAGGGAGAGTGGTAAACAACTTCACTTAGGGCGGGCAATGACTTAACTCAGTCGGCCTGTCTTCACTGATGGTAAGCTGTACCACAAGCGAGTGTCAACTAGAAAGGGCCAATTGCTGCAGTGTTAAAGAGGCTCTGTGATTTAGTTGACAGTTTTTTTCAGTGGACAGAGGAACATTTCTGAATGGAAACGTGGACAAGAGACAAACGGGTTAAACATTAATGTTTAGTTAAACCAATAAATCAAATAAAGGTCCCTTTTTCAGAGTGACAAGCCCTTAGTAAGAGGAATGTATGGTATGGTCGAAGTGTGTAGGAAAGAAAACATTTTAGCTTGAATAGAAAACGGGGAAGGAAACGTTTTGCTCAGTATGAAAAACTGTAATCCAGAGAATTTGAACAGAGTCAAGGAGTTAGTTAAGCCGAGTGAAATTTGAAGTCCTTGGAAGTTCATGTTGTTTCCAGTGAGCTTCATCCTGTACTTTGCTGTTTCACAGCGAGTTTTGCCAGGCTTCGAAATTTATTATTCTTGAATTGGCCACAGACCTAAGTCCATGATCACTTTTCATGACCTAAGCATAAAGAGTGCAAGCGGTGAGTGTGTTTGGAAGGTAAAGGTAGTAGTGCTCTGTGGAGAAGAAATTTGTTTGACTTGATGTACCCTGATCTGTGCACTGCTGCAGCCCTGTGGAATGTTTTTCAGCTAAGATGGAGAAGAGGAGATCAGTGTGCTTTGTGGTGATGTTGGTGCAGAGACACAGAGAGGAGCAGGGAGGAAGGCGTGTGCAGATTTGATCTCCTCCCTTGTCATTTCACGCTCTAAAGTCAGGGCCACAGACATTTTGAAACATGGGAAAACCGATTTATGCGGTAGGCATGACTTATGCATCAAGAAAAGAAATTATGTGGCATAATGTATAACTCTTTGTGATACTATCGCAATATTTGTCATTTTTTCACATGAGAACACTATCTGGAATAAGGTTTCACCTGTTTAGTACTATTTCAACAGCCAGTACAGCAATAAGCAAAAGAAAGGTGATCGGTCAACCTTTGAGAAGAGCCTTCCACTGTACAGTAACACGTGTCACTAAGTTTTTAGTAACTTTTGATCCGTTTGAGATAGAACAATTTTTTTTTTGTTAGATCTGCAGATTTTGCATCTGATGATGGATTATGTGCCAAAAACAGCAAATTCATGAATCCTATTACCATATACTCCCAATTAACACTTCTGGATTCTTTCTTCCTCCCCTCCATTACTCCAGTCAATCTAACTAACAAACTCTCATATCCGCGGCTCAAATTAACTCATAATACTAAAACTTTACTCATATTTCCCAATACTAATCCATCACTGATTCTTGTTGGGTTCCGGAGTAGTGTGCTACTCGCCGAAAAGCGCTTCGACGCCTCGTCAGGGGTAGTAAGTGCTATATAAATACTATTACAATGCAATACAATTAGTCCTCCTCACTACACCATTCCAGTCCATTTCACTCCAGTCCAGTCCACCACACTCCAATCCACCGCCCTTCAGTCCAATCCACTCCCTGCAGTCAAGACCAATCCACCACACTCCAGTCCAGTCTCATCCACCCCCCACCTCACTCCAATCCACTCCACTCTATCCAGTCCCCACAGTCGAATCCAATCCACTCCATCCAGGCCACCCCCACTCCAACCAACCCCACTCAATCCTAGATCAATTCAAGCCATCACCTGGCCTCAATCCACTCCAACCCTCTCCACCCTATATCACGCCACTCCACAACACTCTCTGCCAGTAAACTCTACTCCCCTCTACTCATTTCTCAGACACTTTACTCTTCCTACTTTACAGCACTCTACTCCATAAAATCCCGTCTACAACACTCTACTCCCCCATTCAACTCAAGGACACTCCTTGTCACTAACTTTTAGCCATACTGGACAGCAGCCACACTGGAATACAACACAGCAAAAACACACTGCCAAAGCCAATAGATCTTGTATAGTCAAGATCTATTGTCTTTGCAAATGCCTGTCTGGGATTTGGTGCAGAGTAATCGCTCCATATATATGTAATGGCATTAACTCCATACTGTCTTTCACTGGGCCACACATTTAAGTTAGCCCTTCTAGGCCTGGCATTAGCCAAGACTTTTTGAGTTTAACAAAATGATATGTTTAACATTGTCAAGGACCCTCAGAGTTGCCATGTCCTGACTCCTGTAAAGTATGAAAGAAAAGCAAAATACTTGCAGGTCAAGAAGTATCCACAGTGGAAAAGGCGATATCCTTAATGGTAGATTGTTCTTCTAATTATATTACAGACATTACAAGGAAAGAACAGAAATCCAAGATGGCTGCCAGGTTGTTCTGTTACAAGTTTACAGGTCTAGTGTTTGCACTACTGAGATGGAGATGTTGTTAATACACTTGTGCGCGGCTCAGCTGCCGCGCACTTCAAATGTGTTCTGACTGAAATCCGGAGGAGTTTGGAGACGGCGCATTACGTGAGGTAAACATTTTCCAACAAAGTCCCTGCTACACGGAAATTTCAAGGATCATTCAAGTAAGCCACAGACAATATTTGTAACTGTTCGAAGCTGATAAAAGTTCCAACGTATTTGGCGGTGTTATTCTTTGAAGGCCAAGAAATCTCAGAAGTCAGAGACTAGTAATTTTCTTTCGCGTTTGAGAATGCATATTAAAATTACTTCCATACAGTTGTCTGAATTGAGAGAGGTATTTGCTGCAGCACTCGTGTATGGAATACAAGGATATTGTTACCTGATAAAAGTTAATGAAAAAAGACTGTCAGCAATTATCGCATCTTTCTAAGTCACATGGCTATATTCAACATATACAATTCTTAACAGAGGAAGTGAAGGCAAAACAAACTGATTACATATACCCGCAAGGAGTCAGCAAAATTCAACAAAATCAAATTATTACTTCAAGTCTAAAGAACGTCCTCTGAGCAACCTTTTACTAATATTAACAATTACCATATAAGAGAGAGGCAAATTCCTCAGAAAATTCAGGTAAAGGGTTTTGAGGTAAAAAGCAGAAGTAAACATAACTAATTATTAGTTGAACGCTGTAGGATTGTAGAAAGCAGTGTGTCCCTAGTAATTGTGGTTGTAATCTTTTCTGGTGCCGCTTCCAAGATAATTTGAGAATAGTTTGATCGGCAGAGCTGAAGAACAAGCAGACCTCTGAGGCAGTCTCTCTTTTTTCCCCATTCCCCCGCACCCTTCTACACCCCCAGGTGCTCGAGATGGGGAACTCCATCTGCTGCGAGTTGCCCGGTTCGGGACTGAGGACCTTTCTTCTGCTTCTGAGGGAATCTAGCCAAGTTATCGTGACAAATGTTCTTATAGATAAGATTTGAATGGGGAAGATTGCTTATACAGCCAGCCCTCTTCCTCCATTGTTTATATATTTTTTTTATCATGTCATTCACATTTTTCTTTAGCCCATTACAGTAAATGGTATGGGGTGGTGGATGAGCTCACTTCAGGCGCTGGCTACCTTTACTGTAATTTTGCAAGAAGAACATCCACACACAAAGTAATTTGTTCAGTGCCGGGAACAACTACAATAATGTGAGATCTTGAGCATTTTTTTTTTTTTTTTTTTTAATTTAAGATGGACCCACCCATTTCCCGAACAATAAAGGGTTGGAACCTTGACAAAACAAAAACATTAACAAAGCCAAAAATCAAGCAGCCAGCACCATACCTGTTGCTTCGCCAGTGCTTACAATCTGTTATAGGGCTGTTTTATTTGCTCACAAAATTTATACGTTTTGGTAGAAAAACAAATTATAATAATAATAATAATAATAATAATAATAATAATAAGGAGTCACGTGAGCAGTTTGCTGTATCTTATTTATTCAAAGGAATGCAAGGTGGGTTTTAGCTAACCCCTACTTAAGTTTAACACCATACGTGATGACTATTTCCCCACACACTCCACTGCTTTCTGTTGAAAACACATGTTTCTTCTCGGTGAAATCACGCTTCGTCACATTTGATACTGGATATTGCACTTCATCATGCTTGCTTTGAATCTGTTCATACACCTGTTTGTTGCCTTGAAGCACCACTGTCCTATGAACAAATGTTTAATAAGGTCCTGAAACAAAGGCAACACAACTGATGTGCCAAAATGCATTCTGCAAAACTGGAGTGCCATCAAGAGTTAAAACAATCACTGGCAAAGCCAATAAGTCTCGCTTATACAAAAGGTATTGGCTTGGCAATGTGTTTTTGCCATGTTAAACACCAGTGTGTGTGATGTCGGCATGGCTTAAAGTTAGTGGCATGGAGTGTCAGAGTGGAGTAGGGGGAAGTAGCGTTATAGAGTGGATTTGGTTGAGTAGAGTGTCAGAGCTGAGAAGAGGGGAGAAGAGTTCAGTAGTACAGTGGCAGAGTCACAGAGAGGAGTGGTGTAGAGTGAAGTGGAGTGGGATGGAAAGGATTGGAGTGGATTGGTTTAGTGTGTTAGATTGGATTGGAGTACAGCGGATTGGATTGGTGTAGAGTGGGGTGATTGCGTGTAATGCAGTGGACTTGAGTGTGGTGGATTGAAATGGGGTGAGGTGGATCGGATGGGGTGGACTGGAGTGGGGTAGATTAGATTGGGGTGGACTGAATTGGAGTGAAAGGAGTGGGGTGGATTGGGGTGGGTGGAATAGATGAACCAGAGTGGGGTTAATTAACCCATTCTGTGCCCAGGACGTAATGGTTACATCCTGAGGCACAGTGCTGCTGTGTTACGTCCTGTGCACAGAGCCCAGAGGGAGCGATAGCGCTCCCTCTGTGGGGTTCTCCCCCCCCAAGTCAGGGATGGAAGGGGCCGGCTGAGCTAGAGGCCAAAATCCACAGGTAGGCACTGTTTTCTATGAAAAAATGTGATGTGTCCACGTTGTGTTTTGGGCCATTTCCTGTCGCGGGCGCTAGGCCTACCCACACAAGTGAGGTATCATTTTTATCGGGAGACTTTGGGGAACGCTGGGTGGAAGGAAATTTGTGGCTCCTCTCAGATTCCAGAACTTTCTGCCACAGAAATGTGAGGAACATGTGTTTTTTTAGCCAACTTTTGAGGTTTGCAAAGGATTCTGGGTAACAGAACCTGGTCCGAGCCACACAAGTCACCCCATCTTGGATTCCCCTAGGTCTCTAGTTTTCAGAAATGCACAGGTTTGGTAGGTTTCCCTAGGTGCCGGCTGAGCTAGAGGCCAAAAATCTACAGGTAGGCACTTTGCTAAAAACAGCTCTGTTTTATGTGATGTGTCCACGTTGTGTTTTGGGGCATATCCTGTCGCGGGCGCTAGGCCTACCCACACAAGTGAGGTATCATTTTTATCGGGAGACTTGGGGGAACATAGAATAGCAAAACAAGTGTTATTGCCCCTTGTCTTTCTCTACATTTTCCCTTCCAAATGTAAGACAGTGTGTAAAAAAGACGTCTATTTGAGAAATGCCCTGTAATTCACATGCTAGTATGGGCACCCCGGAATTCAGAGATGTGCATATAACCACTGCTTCTCAACACCTTATCTTGTGCCCATTTTGGAAATACAAAGGTTTTCTTGATAGCTATTTTTTACTCTTTATATTTCAGCAAATTAATTGCTGTATACCCAGCATAGAATGAAAACTCACTGCAGGGTGCAGGTCATTTATTGGCTCTGGGTACCTAGAGTTCTTGATGAACCTACAAGCCCTATATATCCCCGCAACCAGAAGAGTCCAGCAGACGTAACGGTATATTGCTTTAAAAAATCTGACATTGCAGGAAAAAGTTACAAAGTAAAACGTAGAGAAAAATTGATGTTTTTTTACCTCAATTTCAATAGTTTTCTTTTTCAGTTGTTATTTTCTGTAGGAAACCCTTGTAGGATCTACACAAATTACCCCTTGCTGAATTCAGAATTTTGTCTACTTTTCAGAAATGTTGCGGTTTCTGGGATCCAGCGTTGGTTTCATGCCCATTTCTGTCACTGACTGGAAGGAGGCTGAAAGCACAAAAAATCATAAAAATGGGGTATGTCCTGGTAAAATGCCAAAATTGTGTTGAAAAATTGGGTTTTCTGATTCAAGTCTGCCTGTTCCTGAAAGCTGGGAAGCTGGTGATTTTAGCACCGCAAACCCTTTGTTGATGCCCTTTTCAGGGAAAAAACCACAAGCCTTCTTCTGCAGCCCCTTTTTCCCATTTTTTTTAAAAAAAAAAAAAACGAAATGTTCACTGTATTTTGGCTAATTTCTTGGCCTCCTTCTGGGGAACCCACAAAGTCTGGGTACCTCTAGAATCCCTAGGATGTTGGAAAAAAGGACGCAAATTTGGCGTGGGTAGCTTATGTGAACAAAAAGTTATGAGGGCCTAAGCGCGAACTGCTCCAAATAGCCCAAAAAAAAGGCTCGGCACAGGAGGGGGAAAAGGCCTGGCAGCGAAGGGGTTAAACTGAACTGGAGGGAGGTGGATTGGAGTGGGAGTGGGGTGGATTGGTTTCTTTGGGTTGGAGTGGGTGGATTGGATTCTTTGGGTTGGAGTAGGTGGATTGGACTAAAGTGGGGTGGACTGGATCGATTGGAGTGGGGTAGACGTAACTGGGGTGGGGTAGACTGGATTGGAGTAAAGAGGGGTGTACTGAAGAAGACTGGATTGGAGTAGATTGCATTAGAGTGAGGTGGATTGGAGTGGACTAGAGCGGGACGGAGCAGGGTGAATTGGATTAAAGTGGGGTATATTGGATTTAGAGTGAGTTGGATTGGAGTGGGATGAGTTACACTGGGGTGGATAGGAGTGGGGTAAATTGGAGTGGGGTCAACTGGAGTGGTGTGGATAGGATTGAGTGACGTGGATTGGAGTGAGGTGAGGTGGACTGAACTGGGGTTGGGTGGATTGGATTGGGGTGAGGTGGAATTTTGGAATGGGGTAGATTTTTGGAGTGGAGTGAACAGACTGAAGAGGAGTGGATTGTATTGGATTTTGTGTGCTTTAACTATGCTCATCTCACACCCATCACTTTTATTCGTTCCTGGGTTTGCCTTACAAAAATACCTTGATGTCATTGGTAAATGGTATAGGTTTGTCCCACCTTGAGGATGTTTTGTTACACCTTGCAGACTGGCCCCCTTACATGTATAATTGAACAATTGCCAAAATACTTAAGGGTGGGCAAACTACTTTTTTCTTTTGTCTCTCCCCTTCTCACTCTATCGCAGCCATGGTGCTTTGAAGTTTCGCTCAGCGGTATTGGAGCGCTTTGCATGACTACCAGTTACATAACATTGTTTCTTTTGTGTCTTTTTTCCTCATGCTAATAAAGTACCGTTCTTTAAATTATGGTTTAGTGTGTCCATATGGTGTGTAGGCACCAGAGTTTCCTCAATGGCCAAGATCACACTGTCATATGACTCGGTCTCCTAGGATACAAGTATTTAAACTGAGCACAGGAAACCAGCACTGACAGCAAACACTGACTAGAGGGTGAGAGACAAGCGTTTCACAAGTCTGCCTTACGGTTAACCTTGACTGCTGTACACTCAGCTTGCAAAGGTAAAAATCCAATGTGCTTTATTAGTCCTATAACCTAGCTACCAGTAGATCCCAATTTATGCATGACTCAGCCAGTCCCCACGTGTTGAGCATCAGAACACTGCATGCTGGGACTTGTATTTTCACTTGTTGCATTGTAAAATGTGTGTTAAGGTCGTAAGCACAGTGCTACTGGCCAAAACACAGGAATTGCTATAGGAGTTACACAAGAATCTGGTGGCCATTTGGCAGATATGGTGGTGGTGTTCATCAGTCATTGTCGACGATGATCAAGGACATCACGTTGAGGAGGTAGACCGGGAACGGTGTGTCCGGCTTTGCCGCACATCAGGCACAAGTGGTCTGCTGGGTTGGTTGGCAAAGAGTTGGTTATCAATTTGCAAAGCTCACGCTTATTCTGCACCTCCACAATCCTGCTCTGCTCGTAGGACATAGCGCCTTTGCTGATACAGTTTTGCCAGGCGGGGCGGTCTTGCGCTAGGATTTCCCAGGAGTCTGGATCAATGTCAAAGCTCTTCACAGAGACTTTCAGCGTGTCCTTGAAGCGCTTTTTCTGCCCACCTTGTGTTTGTCTTCCGCCAGTTCACCACAGAACAGTTTCTTGGGAGGCGTATGTCTGACATAGGCACGAGGTGGCCTGCGCACCTGACTTGGCTCTCCTCAGCAGGGTGTAGATACTTGGCAGGCTAGCTTGAGAGAGGACATCTGTGTCTGGAACTTTGTCCTGCCAGGTAATTTTCAGCAGCTTTCTTAAGCAGTTCATGTGGAAGCAATTCAGCTTTTTAGCATGGCGTTCGTACACAGTCCATATCAAACAGGCATACAGTAGTGTGGGCTGTATGACTGCCTTATCCATCTCAGCTTTGTGGACAGTTTGATGCCTCTGCTCTCCCACACTAACTTCTGCAACTGTACAAATCTAGAGCTTGCCTTGGTGATGCGTGTGTCTACCTCATCGTCAATGTTCACAGATCTGGAGTCTGTGCTGCCAAGGTATGTAAACTGGTCAACAGCCTATGGGATTTCTCCTTCAGCTGAGATAGTTGGTTCCGTATAGGTCTTCTGCAGTGCGGGCTGATGCAAGACCCCAGTCTTCTTGGTACTGATTGAGAGGCCGAAATTTCTGCAGGCAGTGGATAAACAGTTCATGCTCTGCTGCATCTGGGCCTCTGTGGCAGCGTGGAGTGCACAGTCATCTGCGAACAGAAAATCGCGCACAGAGTACTCTTTAACCTTGGTTTTTGCCTGTAGCCTCCAAAGGTTGAAGTGCAGAAGGCATCTGACAACATGGCTGAAAACATCATGCTGAACAGCGTGGGTGCCAGTACGCAGACCTGCTTGACTCCGTTGGTGACTGGGAAGGCATCAGAGGAGTCTCCATCATCCAGTACTCGAGCAAGCATGCCGTCGTAGAACTGGCACACCATACTGATGAATTTGCCTGGGCAGCCAAACTTCTCCATGATCTGCCATAGTCCCTTACGACTGACAGTGTCAAAGGCTTTGGTCAGGTCCACAAAAGTTGTATAAAGGTCCCGGTTTTGTGCCTGGCACTTCTCCTGTAGTTGACGTGCTGCAAATATGCCCACTGTCCCTCAGCCCTCTCTGAAGCCACACTGACTTTCTGGCATGTGTCCATCTTCCAAAGCTCGACTGAGGTGGTTGAGGACGACTGGCATGGATTTTGCCGGCAACGACCAGGAGAGAGATTCCTCTATGGTTGTCACAAGACTGCCTGTCTCCCTTTATCTTGTATATCTTGTATAGATGGACGATGGAAGCATCCTTGAGCTCCTGAGGAATAACTTCCCGTTGCCACATGGTCTGAAAGAGCTTGGTGAGCTTCTGTAATAAGACTGTCTCTCTCCCCCCCCCCCCCCCCCACAGCCTTGTAAATTGCAGCTGGGATGGAGTCAGAGCCCAGTGCTTTACCACTGGAAAGGAGCTGAATTGCTTCCTTAACCTCCGATTCCTTTGGGGGTTCTGCCAGGGAGGTGTTAATAGAGACTTGTGGCATGCGGTCAATGGTTTCAGCATTGATAGAGGAAGGCCTGTTCAGGACATTGTTGAAATGCTCAGCCCATCTTTTTAGGATGCTGTTCTTGTCAATGAGCAGGGTGGACCTGTCGGTACTAAGCAGTGGTGATGTTCCAGAGGACTGTGGCCCATAGATGGTCTTCAGGGCATTGTAGAAACGCTTGGATTTGTTGCAGTCAACGTACTTCTGGATGTCATCTGCCTTTCTGCTGAGCCAGGAGTCTTGCATCTCTCTGAGCTTTGCTTGCACCTTGCTCTTGATGGAGTTGCAGACTGCCTTCTTGGAGGCAGATGTCGTGTCTTGCCGGAGGGATCTGAAGTCTTCACGCTTCTCATCCAGCAGCTTCTGAATGTCTTCATCATCGATATTGAACCAGTACTGGTGTTTGCGTGTGTTCTGGTCCAACTGAGCGATAGGGGTGTTGTGGAACATCTCTAAAAGCTGCCCAGCTCTCTTCTACACCGTTTGTGCCAAAGCTGAGTTGGTCAAGCTTACTGTCAAGGTCCTCACTGAGGTTCTGGCTCACAGAGTGCCGTTCTAAATTGCTGACATTTAGTCTTCTATTAATCTTTCTCCCCTGGATGCGCCGCCTGGGCTGGATCTACATGTTGAGTTTTGAGAGGATGAGTCTGTAGTCAAAAAGAATGTCCAAAAAAGTCTTACGGACAGCTAGCCATCAAAAAGCTTTTGAGGATCTTAAACAGGCCATGTGCTCTGCATCTATTCTAAGAAGCCCTGACTACTCCAAGCAGTTCATAGTACAGACAGATGCTTCTGAGGTAGGGTTTGGGGCAGCGTTATCTCAGCTTAACACTGAGGGCCAGGACCAATCAGTTGCTTTTATAAGCAGAAGGTTGACCCACCAGGGAAAAGTGTTGGTCAGCCACAGAAAGAGGCCTTTGCTGTGGTCTGGGCCTTGAAGAAGATGAGGCCATACCTGTATGGCACTCACTTCCTAGTTCAGACAGACCAAAGCCCCTTCTTTGGCTCAAACAAATTAAAGGTGAAAATCCCAAAACTGTTAAGGTGGTCCATATCCCTACAGGGAATGGACTATACAGTGGAACATAGATATTGGAGTAACCACTCTAAAGCAAATTGACTCTCCAGATATTTCCATTTAGACAATGAAGGTTAGCCTTATTGTCCTTCGTTTGGGGGGTTGTGTAACAAAGTACCCTCTTTCTTGGCATGGTTACCTCTATTTTCTTTCAAAACACAAAAGGAATATGGACGGAGTACTGATACCCTGAAACTGGTCCCAGGATGCTTGTTTTCAGTCCAAGAAGGACCTGGCTTGGCAGTTCGGGCTGGACTGTTCCCATGGGGAACAGGGTCAAGACTGATTTGCATCTGGCTAGGTCCAAACTGGGGGGGCATGGCGAGCAAAAGAATGATGGATTACTGGGATGACTGGGGGTGAGTGGTTGAAAAGTTTCAGCACTCCGCCCATCATCCTTGTGTTGCTAAAGCTACTCCCATTTCCATCCTGTTATCAGTGTGTTTGCCTGTGTTCACTGGGATCCTGCTAACCAGGACCCCAGTGATCATGCTCTTTCCCTTCAAACTTGGTGACTTGGTTACTTATACCCCACATTTGGCATACTGGTGCCCCTTTGTAAGTCCCTAGTATATGCTACCCAAGGCATTGGGGTAACGGGATCCCCCATGGGCTGCAGCATGTATTCTGCCACCCATGCAAAGTATATCTGCCAGCCGGCTATTGCTGGCCTGCGCGAAAGGGTGCATGCACCTTTTTTCAACACAGGGCTTTGCACCAGGTCCCTGTAAGTCACCCCTATGGCAGGCCCTCCTAGTCCAGAGGGCAGGGTGCAAGTACCTGTGTGTGAGGGCACCCCTGCACTACCAGAGATGCCCCTACGAACTCCAGTTCCATTTTCCTGGTCTTCATGAGTGAGCGGACACCATTTTTTGTGTGTACTGAACGAACGAGTTACTTACCTTCGGTAACGACTTTTCTGGTGGATACATTAGCTACCTGTGGATTCCTCACCTCATGAATACTCCCATGGCGCCAGCATTCGACGGAAATCTTCTTACTAGTCTCTGCACGTCAACGAGGACGTCACTGTCGCCCACGCGACGCCGTCTGACGTCATACAGGCAATAAGAGGTCCTCGACGACGTGCGGACGTCAGTACCAATCATTTTTTACGTGCATGAGAACAACCAGGCAATGCAATGAAAGAGCAAGGCAACATCCATTATATTGTAAAAATACACCACATTGTATGAATAACTGTAAATCTTTTTATGTACATATATATATATATATATATATATATATATAACTCTCTCTTTTAAAATATATACACACACCAAGTATATACATAAAGATATATACATATATAAATATATTATATATACATCTATTGCACCCTCAAAGACCAAGAGGAGCGCACTCAAGGATTACTTGGCAAGACCATAAAGGCAACGGGGAGGCGGGTGGGACCGTGAGGAATCCACAGGTAGCTAATGTATCCACCAGAAAAGTCGTTACCGAAGGTAAGTAACTCGTTCTTCTGATGGATACAACTACCTGTGGATTCCTCACCTAATGAATAGAGTCCCAAAGCAGTACCACGCCCGGCGGTGGGTGCCTAAATGGTCAAACCAAGAAATCCTGCAGCACTGACCGTGCAAAATGGCCGTCCCTTCTAACCTCAGAATCTAAACAGTAATGTTTTGCAAAAGTGTGAAGGGACGACCAAGTTGCGGCCTTGCAGATGTCGACCACAGGAACACCTCTGGCTAAGGCCGAAGTGGCCGACTTAGCTCTGGTGGAATGAGCTCTAATGCCCTCAGGAGGATCCTTCTTTGCCAAAGAGTAACATATTTTAATGCAAAGAACAACCCACCTGGATAGTGTTCTCTTGTGGACTGCCTTTCCTCTCCTCTTGCCCACGTATCCAATAAACGGCTGATCCTCCAGCCTGAAATCCCTTGTTCTATCGATAAAGAAGCTCAACGCTCTCTTTGGGTCCAGACGGTGCAGTCTTTCTTCCTCTTTGGAAGGATGAGGCGGAGGATAGAACGTGGACAAAGTAATTGCCTGAGCCAAATGGAAGGGTGAAACAACCTTCGGGAGGAAAGCAGCCTTGGTCCTCAACACCACCTTATCCCCATAAAAAGTTGTATAAGGGGGTTTTACTGATAAGGCCTGCAACTCACTCACTCTCCTTGCTGATGTTATAGCTATCAGGAAGACTGTTTTTAAAACCAAATACCTCAAGGGGCAAGAATGCATAGGTTCAAAAGGGGACCCCATAAGGAAAGTCAGGACTAAGGACAAATCCCATTGCGGCATAACGAATGGCTTTGGAGGATATTGATTTAGAAGACCTTTCAAGAATCTGATAACAATAGGGGATTTAAATAAAGATGGTTGGTCTGGAAGACATATGAAGGCTGACAAGGCCGATAAATAACCTTTAATGGTAGCCACTGCACAACCTTTCTGCGCCAGAGATAGAGCAAAAGACAAAACGTCCGATAGATGAGCATGTAAAGGATCAATCTGCCTCTCTCCACACCACGCAACAAATTTAGACCACCTATTAGCGTAGATAGATTTAGTGGAGTGTCGCCTGGCCGCTAATATAACATCCACTACCTCAGGCGGGAGAGAGAAGGAACTCAGGTTGCCCCGTTCAATCTCCAGGCATGTAGGTGCAGACTCTGGAGGTTGGGGTGTAGAACCTGCCCCTGCGACTGTGAGAGGAGGTCTGCCCTGAAAGGGAGACGGAGCGGCGGGCACGTTGAGAGTTGGAGAAGGTCGGAGTACCACACCCTCCTTGGCCAATCCGGAGCTATTAAGATTACTAGAGCCCGGTCTTGGCGAATCTTCCTCAATACTCGAGGAATCAAGGGTATGGGAGGAAACGCGTAAAGCAACTGGCCGCACCAGGTCATTTGAAACGCGTCCCCCAACGCTTCCTGCATCGGATACTGAAGGCTGCAGAACAACGGACAATGCGCGTTCTCTCGAGTGGCGAACAGATCTACCCGAGGAAACCCCCACTTCTGGAAGATTAAACGGACTTGATCTGGATGGAGACGCCACTCGTGGTCTGCCGAGAAGTGGCGACTGAGACTGTCCGCACGCACGTTCAAAACTCCGGCCAGATGGTTTGCTATCAAGCAAATCCGATGGTCCTTTGCCCAGGACCATAGTCGAAGAGCTTCTCTGCAGAGAAGGTACGACCCCACTCCTCCCTGCTTGTTTATGTACCACATCGTGGTAGTATTGTCCGTTAGGACCTGTACCGACTGACCACGAAGGGAAGGGAGGAAGGCCTTGAGAGCCAGACGTACAGCCCGTAACTCTAACAGATTGATGTGAAACATCTGTTCCTCTGGAGACCAAAGACCTTTGATCTCCAGATCCCCCAGATGAGCTCCCCACCCTAGAGTGGAAGCATCCGTTATGACTGTGGCCACTGGTGGCGACTGCTGGAACGGCTTTCCTTGTGAAAGATTGTTGCTTGCAATCCACCACTTCAAATCCACAGCAGCATCTCTGGAGATCTTGACAGTACCCTCTAGATCCCCTCTGTGTTGAGACCACTGCCTTCGGAGGCACCACTGAAGAGCCCTCATGTGCCAGCGAGCATGCGTGACCAACAGAATGCAGGAGGCAAAAAGACCGAGCAGACGAAGGACCTTGAGGACTGGAACTACCGCTCCATTTCGAAACATTGGAACCAAATCCTGAATATCTTGAATCCGCTGAGGCGGAGGAAAGGCCCGACCCAATGTTGTATCCAGTACTGCCCCTATGAACAGGAGGCGCTGAGAGGGCTCTAGGTGAGATTTGGGCTTGTTCACCGAAAAGCCCAGGTCGAACAACAACTGGGTTGTTGACTGCAGATGACGCAACACAAGCTCCGGGGACTTGGCTTTGATCAACCAATCGTCCAAGTAAGGGAATACTGCTATCCCCTTCCTTCCGAGCTCTGCCGCAACCACCGACATCACCTTCGTGAAGACTCGAGGTGCTGAAGTAAGACCAAACGGAAGGACCGCAAACTGGTAGTGTTGCGATCCCACCACAAACCGGAGATACTTCCTGTGTGACTTGAGTATCGGGATATGAAAGTAAGCATCCTGCAAGTCGACAGACACCATCCAGTCTTCCATGTTCAACGCCAAAAGCACCTGTGCTAGGGTCAGCATCTTGAACTTTTCCTGCTTGAGGAACCAATTCAAGATCCTCAGGTCCAGAATTGGTCTCAAACGACCATCCTTCTTGGGAATCAGGAAATACCTTGAGTAAACTCCTTGACCCCTTTCCTGCTCCGGGACCAACTCCACCGCGCCCTTTAAAAGGAGGACTTCTACCTCCTGTTCTAGCAACAGGAGGTGTTCTTGTGAACAATACGAAGGGCGGGGCGGGATGAGGGGCGGAAACTCCCGAAAGGGAAGGGTGTAGCCTTTTCCCACAACACTGAGAACCCAAGTGTCCGACGTAACAGTCTCCCATTTGGTGAGAAAATGCTGTAATCTTCCCCCTACAGGAGAGGAGTGAGTGGGAAATGGCGGAAGCCTAAGGCTGCTTCCCCTGCTGCACCCCGCCAGAGGATGAGGAAGAGGCAGAGTGCTGCTGAGAAGCTCCCCTGGTGCGGACCCTACCCCTCCCCCTAAAAGATCTATAGGGATGGGAAGAGGCAGGTTGCTGATATCTTCCCCGAAAGGAAGAGGAGGAAGAGCCACGCCCAAATCCACGAAACCTCCTGAAGAATCTGGAAGAGGCCGTGGAAGAAGGAGCTTGGAGTCCCAACGACTTAGCCGTGGCCCTGCTCTCCTTAAACCGTTCCAAAGCCGAATCAGCCTTAGCCCCAAACAGTTTGTCCCCATCAAACGGGAGATCCAACAATGTGGACTGTACATCTGCCGAAAAGCCCGAGTTACGGAGCCAGGCCTGTCTCCTTTCCACCACAGTTGTGCCCATTGCTCTGGCTACCGAGTCGGTGGTATCCAGTCCCGTCTGGATAATTTGGGTCGCAGCAGCCTGGGCATCAGAGACAAGATCCAAAAGACCCTGGGGAAGCTCTGTAAACGAAGAGGAGATGTCATCCATCAGAGCATGAATATACCTCCCCAGGATACAGGTTGCATTGGTGGCTTTTAATGCCAGACTGCAGGACGAAAAAATCTTCTTCGACTGCGCCTCCAGCTTTTTTGAATCTCTGTCCCCAGGCACCGTCGGAAAAGAACCAGGCGCTGACTTGGACGAACAGGAGGCCTGCACAACCAGGCTCTCCGGCGTAGGGTGCCTAGATAGGAAACCAGGATCAGTTGGAGCCGTCCGATACCTCCTGGCCACGGCTCTGTGAACTGCTGGGGAAGATGCCGGCTTCTTCCACACCTCTAAAACCGGATCCAGCAGAGCGTCATTAAAAGGTAATAGAGGCTCCGCCGCGGCTGAGGCCGGATGCAACACCTCTGTCAAAAGGTTTTGTTTCGCCTCCACCACCGGCAAAGGCAGGTCCAAAAAACTAGCTGCCTTCCGTACCACTGTATGAAAGGAAGCAGCTTCCTCGGTATATTCCCCCGGGGACGAAAGGTCCCACTCAGGGGAAGTGTCCAGCCCACTGGCCGACTCCAGTCCACGCAGCCCATCACCCGAGTCCTCTAGCTCTCCTTCCTCTAGGGCTCGTTGGTACTCCTGCTCTTCTAGTATCCGGAGAGCACGCCTCCTTGAATGCAGTTGTTGCTCAATCCGCGGAGTCGACAATACCTCCGCCGAAGTCGGAGATCGGCGCCGATCTTCCGAAGCCACCGACGCCGCATCCGGCGCCACAGGTAACTTCGGCACCGACTGAAGAGCAGTTGAAACGGATGGACCCACCGGAGTCACAGGCCGAAATCTCGACGTCGACGGGATGGAAATCCCTGGGGCCAATCCCTCCGAAGCCACCGGAGCGGCCACCGGCGCCGACACTGGCGCCGAGCCCACGTTCCCAAACGGGAGAAAGGGCATAAAGGGTGCCGGCCGAAGAGGCGCAGGATCACCCAAAGAAAAGGCCAAAGGCCCAGCCGGAGCACCCCCTGGAGCCATCTGTTGGAAGATGGCATACATCGCATTCAAGAATGCGGAACTATCGGCTCCAGGGGTGGGAAAAGCCGGATACTGGGGTGCCTGACTCGGAGGCGACCCGGACGCCGGCCTCGGCGTCTGCGCCGGAGAAAACACTTGAGGCTCCAATACCTCAATCACCGACGCCTGTCCAGGCGAAGTTGGAGACGCCGGAGAGGGCAACGGCGTCGAAGGATGCGGCGTCACCGTGGGGCTGACCTCCCATGTTCTTCGGCGCCGATCCGGAGACCTGGAACGAGCCTCCCTTGAATGACGCCGAGATTCTCTACGGCGCCGGGAGTCTCGATGACGCCGATGTCTTGGAGAAGACTTTTTCTTGTGATGCTTCTCCTTTGACTTGGCCATAAACAGCTTCGCCTCGCGTTCTTTAAGGGCCTTCGGATTCATGTGCTGACATGAATCACAAGTCGAGACGTCGTGGTCGGAGCTCAAACACCAAAGGCAATCGGAATGAGGATCCGTCACCGACATCTTGCCTCCACACTCACGACAAGGCTTAAATCCAGACTTTCTCTGCGACATTATTTCCACAGAGAAAGAGTACGCAGCAAGATATACACTGTAACCGCAAGAGTAACAGTTGCTCCCTCGAAGATAACCGTTTCGAATGCACGGAAAAAAGGGAACTGACGTCCGCACGTCGTCGAGGACCTCTTATTGCCTGTATGACGTCAGACGGCGTCGCGTGGGCGACAGTGACGTCCTCGTCGACGTGCAGAGACTAGTAAGAAGATTTCCGTCGAATGCTGGCGCCATGGGAGTATTCATGAGGTGAGGAATCCACAGGTAGTTGTATCCATCAGAAATAGGCCACTACCTATGTCCAGCTATATAATGGTAACTCCGAACCTAGGCATGTTTGGTAACAAACATGTCGGAATCATGCCCTGTTGCTAGTATTGAACGTATGATTCCATGCACTCTGGGGGCTCCTTATAGGACCCCCAGCATTGCTCCTACTAGTCTTCTGGGGTTTTCAGGGCAGCCCAAGTTGCTGCCACCCCTCAGACAGGTTTCTGCCCTCCTGCTACCTGAACAGCTCAAGCCCATTAAGGCAGAACAAAGTATTTCCTTTGTGGGGGGGGGGGAAATAACACCCCCTTCCTTTGGAAATAGGTGTTACAGGGCTTGGGAGGGGTAGCCTACCCAAGCCACCGGTATGCTCTGAGGGGCACATTTGGTGGCCTTTGTGCATAAACCACTCTACCTCTGGTTCAGGAACCTCTGGGAGCATTTGATTGGCTAGGTCAGGCAGGTGACACCAGAGCCCCCCTTTCAGAGCTATTTAGGGTCTCTCTCTTGTGGGTGGGTCCAAAAATTTGGCTTGCAAGATTCCAGCAGGACTCCTCTACAAACTCTACTTCAACTTCTATCCAGTAGAACCGCAATTGGACCCTCCAGGAACTGACAATCTGCATCCACGAGGAAGGCTCTGCTTACAACATTGTTTCCACAGCTCCTTCCTGCTTCTACAACATTTCCCTGGCTGTGCATCCTCTGATGGCAAAAAGTATTCAGTCTGCATGAGAAGGAAGAAGGAATCTCCCCTGGAGTGAAGGAGTCACTCCCCTGCATTCGCAGGCACCAACTGCAATGACGATCAGCTGCATGAATCTCCTCTCATCCTGAGCTGTGTGTATCCTGCATCAAGGGTGGTGGTCCGGAGTAGTCCTCTTGGTCCTCTCTGCCAGCTGTCCAACTTTGGTGGAGGTAATCCCTTGCCTTCCCATGCAGGACAGTACCCCCATCCACCACGTCTCTTGCAGCTACCAAGGCCTGTTTGCATCTCCTCCAAGGGATCTTCATGCTCCGTGTAGTCCTAGCCCCCAGCACTCCTTCCTGCGATGTGGGACCCTCCTCCAGTTGTGTTGTGTGGGCTCCTCTGCGACTCCTGGTTCCTCGTCCAGTGGGTCTCCTATGGGGGCTGCCTCTCTTTTAGACCCTCTGCCTTGCTGAGGGTCTCCCTAGGACTTCCCCCGTGGGTTGAGTTCTCCTGGACCTTGCTGGTCCCTGGCAGCTCTACTTTGTGCTTCACCGCGGCCTTTGCAAAGGCTTGTTGGTAGCCTTGCCACGCCACTAACCGATTGCAATCATCCATCGGGTGGTATGCCGACTGCATCCTCCAGGAACTCTTCACCTGCTCCAGGGCTGCATTCCTGACCATCTTCATCCTACTGTCGACCAACTCCTGAAATCACACCTGGGTGGGTAGTAGCTCCTGCTCCCCCTGGACTCTTCTGTGACTTCTGGACTTGGTCCCCTTCTTCCACAGATCTTCCACTTCAGGAATCCACTGCTGGTTTCTTGCAGTCTTGTCTGGGTGTTGCATTTTCTTCTTTTCCTTCCTTTTGGGTGGTTTGGGGAAAATCCAGTAACTTACTCCTTTCCTCCTGGTCGCTAGGGGGCACAATGGTACTTAGCTTTGGGGTTTCCTAGTACCTCCAGCTTCCCTGTACACATTCCACTTGCCTAGGTGGAGGTCCTGTGTTTGCATTCCATTATTTTAGTATACGGTTTGGGCCCCCCTTGGGGTCACTATTGTCTATTTGCATTTGCACTGTTTTCTATCACTTTTTATGCCTATTACGGATTACTAGTGTATATATTTCTAGTGTGTTACCTCCTATTGGAGGATTGCCTCTCGTACTTTTTGGTATTTGTGTCACTAAAATAAAGTACCTTTATTTTTTGTAACACTGAGTGTTTTCTTTCATGTGTGTAAGTGCTGTGTCACTACAGTGGTACTGCATGAGCTTTGCATGTCTCTCATCCACAGCTACCTCTGGAGAGCCTGGCTTCTAGACACTGCCTACACTACACTAATGGGGGATACCTGGACCTGGTGTAAGTAATTTAGGTACCCACCACACACCAGGTCAGTTTCCTACATGCATTTAAAACGTCAATACCTCCAACTCAAGCAAATGCAAGACCTATTGTATTGCAAATGTTTTTTGTCTAATGTTTCCTCCCACGGAGCACCAGCCACATACTGTATCCTTATGCTTAGCTTGCTTACCTCTTTGCTTGGAGGACTATTTCAATAATGCTTTCCTGCTTGTGTTACATGAGCGCTCGATGTGTTTAATTGCTCCGACCTCTGAATTCAAAACAAGCTTCCATCTGATTGGCTTTATAGTAGGTGAAGTTGACCCAAAGATATTGGATCACATAACGTGATCTCTGGTTACCTTACATGCAATTAAGTGATTTGCACACATTTATAGATTTTTGAGATTATGCAGCGACTCAAAACTGCCCACCGGCGTAATTTTACAGTGATTGGTGATTTCAAAGCAGTTGAGTCACCAGGCCTGTACCCAGTCATGATATACGTCAGTGCAAGCTCCGTCTGTACAACTGTCGGTACAAGTACAGCCCTGGCTCTGAGCTTGATGCAGGGGAGAACCCTCATGTGCAGTTTCGGTCAAACACTCAGAAAGTCCACTATAAACCAGGTCAGTGTTTTGCTTTTTTCGTGGTGTTTGTGATTGAGCATGGTTGGGTGCAATACAGTAAAATTATGTGAGGAACAACTACTTACTTTGTGTAGAAGTATACAAGCGCGTTCTTGCTCACTTAGTGAAGATGTACTGTACAAAAATAAATTTCATCCACTGCATAAATATGTGTACCTCAAAAACGACACAGGGGTAGAGGGAAGGTGGAAGAATGGGCTGTGTTTCCGAATGCATGCATGTCTACGTCTGAGTATGCGTTTGTGTCTGTGCATGTTTGTTTTGAAGTTGTTTTTTGTTGTTAATGGCACATACAAGGCCCAGGGGGCGGGTGAGAGCGCTTTACTGAGAATAATATCTGTGACAATAAATACTTAACATATGACACACTGACGAGTCGAAAACACAACAGTACGAACAAGATGGGTCAGTTACACACCTGAACGTGTTATGCTCTCGTCCTTTCTTTTACCTTTGTCGAGTTTGCTTTTATTGCTGCTTATTCTATGTACATGCTTCAAAGCTGATCTCTTTGCATATCAGCAGTATATAAATTGAATACAAATATTGTAGGATGAACAACGAAAACAGTCAATAAGTAAAACAATACAACCGCTCATCCTGTAAAACATGAACATATCATAAACAATGCACCAACAATAACACAGCAGATCCTTGTAGGAGGCTGGCCTGGTTTGTAGTGGGTACCTAAAGTACTTACACCTTATACCAGCTCCAGTTATTCCAGTTATTCCTTATTAGTAAAATGTAGGTAGTGTTCTAGAAGCTTAGGCTATCTAGAGGTAGCTGTAGCAGAGCAGCTTAGGCTGAAGTAGGAGATATGCAAAGCTCCTGCAATACCACTATAGTTACACAGTACTTTCACACAATAAAAGACAATACTCAGTGTTACCAAAAATAAAGGTAATTTATTTTAGTGACACAAGGCCAAAAATATCTTAGAGGCAATACTCCTTCTGGAGGTATGTATTATACACAATATATACACTAGTAGCCAAAATCAGGTAAGTTCACAGTCAGAAAATAGTGTAAACAGTGAAAAACACAATAGATTGCAATAGGCCTAGGTGAACACAAACCATATACTAAAATAGTGGAATGCGAATAACAAATTCCTCCCCTATGCTAGTGTAATGTGTAGAGGGGTGCTGAGAGTGTAAGAAAACACCAAAGGTAAGTAAAATGCCCCACCCCAGAGCCCAGGAAAACAGGAGTAAAGTACAGCAAGTTTCATCTGGACACACTACAAGTCGTGATAAAGGATTTTGCAGGGACCAAGCAAGACTGCATGAAACCAACAATGGATTCCTGGACCTGAAGACCTGTGAAGAGAGGAGACCAAGTCCAGAAGTCGCAGAAGAGTCCAGGGAGAACAGGAGCCCCTGCCAACCTGGAAGAAGGTGCAAAAGTGGATTCTACGGTTGGAAGAAAAGTGCAGAATTGCACCAAAGAACATAGCTGCGGGTTCCTGCGTGATGCAAGAGATGTCCCACGTTGAGTCGTTGCATGCAGGCAGTTTTCGGCGCTGGATTCCTCCAACAAGCATTAGTTCAAGCAAGTTCGTGGTTTGCGTAAAAATGGCGCTGCCTAGGCCCAGGAGGGACCTGGGGGTCTCAACATGGACTGAGAAGATAGAGGGAGCTCTCAGCACTTTAGAGAGCCCTCAGAAGACCAGGAAGCACCCACAGGAGTCCCAGGACACGGGGACAAAGAAGATGAAAAATGCGGTGGTAGCAGCACTACACTGGAAGGTCCAACGCCCCGGAGAACAACTCAGGGATTTGAGCGTCACAGGATAGAGTGCTGGGGACCTGGGCTACGCTGTGCACAAAGGAATCTTGGAGGAAGTGCACAGAAGCCCAAAGAGCTGCAGAAGACGCAGTGCACAGGGGTATTGTCACAGCACGGGAAGGCAAGCCCTTACCACCACCAAATATGGAAAGCTGGACACTTGGACAGTCAGGATCACTTCAGTCCACCACCTGTGTTCCAGGGATCACGCTTGTCGCCAGGAGTCCCAGAGTACTGGTTGTTGTCACAGAAGGGTGCCTGCTGAAGCAGGGCAGTGACTCCATCACTCCACGGGAGATTCCTTTGGTTCATCTGGAGCAGGATGAAGACAGGCAGTCCTCAGAGCGTGCACACCTTGGAAACTGTTGAAAATGCTGGCTGGAGCTGAAGTTGAAGGTCACAGTAGCCTTCCTGGAGACTTTGTTGCAGTTACAGCAGTTCCTGGAGCAGTCTGCGGTTGATCTGACAGTCAGAAGCTGAAGCAGAGGAGTCTTGCAAACCAAATCTGAGGAAAAACCCAGAGGAGAGACCCTAAATAGCCCTGAGAGGGGGATTGGCTACCTACTCAGGTATTCACCTATCATGAGGGGTCTCTGACGTCACCTGCTGGCACTGGCCACTCAGAGGTTGCCAGAGGGTGCCCACACCTTGGAATCCAAGATGGCTAACACCAGGGACACTCTGGAGGAGCTCTGGGCACCACCCCTGGGGTGGTGATGGACAGAGGAGTGGTCACGCCCCTTTCCTTTGTCCAGTTTCGTGCCAGAGCAGTGACTGGGGGTCCCTGAACCGGTGTAGACTGGATTATGCAAGGAGGGCAAAGTTTGTGCCCTTCAAAGCATTTCCAGAGACTGGGGGAGGCTACCCCTCCCAAGCATGTAACACCTATTTCCAAAGGAAATGCATTGTTCTACCTTCCTGGGACTGAGGTGCTCAGTCCCCAGGAGGGCAGAAACCTGTCTGTGAGGTTGCAGCAGCTGGGGCTGCAGTGGAAACCTCAGAGAGCTGGTTTGCCAGTACTGGGGGTCCATTGTGGAGCCCCCAGGGTGCATGGGATTGGCCCCCCAATACCAGATTTGGATGGGGGGGGGGGTCAATTCCATGATGAAGCTATATATATGTAGTGCACGCTTATAATGGTATCCCCGCACTCACGAAGTCTGGGGAATTGGCCCTGGACAATGTGGGGGCACCTTTGCTAGTTCAAGGGTGCCCTTACACACAGTAACCTTGCACCTAGCCTTCAGTAAATGAAGATTAGACATATAGGTGACTTATCAGTTACTTAAGTGCAGTGAAAATGGCTGTGAAATAGTGTGTGCACTATTTCACTAAGGCTGCAGTGGCAGTCCTGACGAAAGGTTTGTATGAGCTCCTTATGGGTGGTAAAAGAAATGCTGCAGCCCATAAGGATTTCCTGGCACCCCAATGCCCTGGGTACCTAGGTACCATATACTAGGGACTTATAAAGGGGGTCAAGTGTGCCAAACAGAATTGGAATATGGAGTCACTAAGGTGTAGTGACAAATCTGGTAAGTAGAGAGAGCATGAGCACTGGAGTTCTGGTTAGCAGAGCTTCAGTGACAGGTAAGCATACTGGCAACATACACAGGCCACAAACTATGAGCACTGGGGTCCTAGCTAGCAGGATCCCAGTGAGACAGGGAAAACACACTGACAAACAGGCAGAAATTGGGGGTAACATGCCAACAAAGATGGCACTTTCCTACAATCCTGGTAACAGGGAAGGTCGAAATCAAAGGCTGGAGAAAGACATTTAAGTCCTAGACGACATAGAGCAGAACAAAACTAAGTGGAGGAACCATTTGTGTGTCCCTGTGGGCCTGTGTCACTGTGTGTATTAGAGTATCACTTTATGTGTCTGTGCGTTTGTTGCTTACATTTGTGCTGGTAATTACTGTTGCTGTGTGTGCGTTTCTGTCCTCCTACCTCCGCCTATGGGTCTTTGTGCCTGTGAGTGTGCTTCTGTGGGAGGTGCGCGAGTATCGCATCGCAGTAAGTGTGATTAGTTAGTTGTGTGTGTGTGATTGTTGGAGTATTACTGTGAGTGGGGATATAAGTCTTTGGGTCAGTGTATCTATCAGTATATAAGTGTCTGTGTCACTATATTGGGTGTCTATGCTGTGTGCACGTATGTGGGTGTATCACTGTGTGCGAGTCTGATGTGTGCATGAGTGGTTTTATCATCATGTGCATGTGTACTTGTGGCTCTGTATACTTGTGTGTATGAGATTTTTTTTGCATATTGCATATTTGTGTACAAATGTGTGTATTGTGTGCATGAGTGTGGTGGTATCATTGTGAGTTTGTGTGTGTGAGGTGTGCTTTTGGGTCTACGTATCTGTGTGTGCGAGACTGTATATTACAATGTGCTGTGCATGCCTATTTGTCTGTGTGCCCTCTGAGAATTTATTTCAAACACTACAGTGAGTTCACAAGACAAAACACTAGGGGTGCCCTGTGTTTTAACAATTCTAACTCTGCCCCACTCAAATCCAGAACAATCTGCCCTATTTCAAACCAAAACAATTTCCCCCACTCCAATCTGCCCCACTTCCATCCAAGACAAATTGCCCTACTCCAATCCAAAACAATCGGCCCTGTATATTTAAATGTACATAAAATGGTTTACTGCTAACAAACATTTAGATTATAAAAATAAAGAAACAAGGAAAAATAAAAACCTTTACCAATAGAAACAATCTTCTTTATTTCACAAGAAGAGAAGCTAGGGGTGCCCTGTGTTTTAACAATTCTAACTCTGCCCCACTCCAATCCAAAACAATCTGCCCTACTTTAACCCCTTCGCTGCCAGGCCATTTCCCATCTGGGCCGAGCCTTTTTTTGGCTATTTGGGGCAGTTCGCACTTAGGCCCTCATAACTTTTTGTTCACACAAGCTACCCATGCCAAATTTGCGCCCTTTTTTCCCCCCAACATTCTAGGGATTCTAGAGGTACCCAGACTTTGTGGGTTCCCCTGAAGGAGACCAAGAAATTAGCCAAAATATAGTGAACATTGTGTTTGTTTTTTCAAAAAAAAAGAAAATGGGAAAAAAGGGCTGCAGAAGGGTGCTCGTGGTTTTTTCCCCTGAAAATGGCATCAACAAAGGGTTTGCGGTGGCAGGATCACCATCTTCCCAGCTTTCAGGAACAGGCAGACTTGAATTAGAAAACCCAATTTTTCAATACAATTTTGACATTTTACTGGGACATACCCCATTTTTACTATTTTTTGTGCTTTCAGCCTCCTTCCAGTTAGTGACCGAAATGGGTGAGAAACCAATGCTGGATCCCAGAAAGCTAAACATTTCTGAAAAGTAGACAAAAATCTGAATTCAGCAAGGGGTCATTTGTGTAGATCCTACAAGTGTTTCCTACAGAGAATAACAACTGAAATAACAAAATATTGAAAATGAGGTGAAAAAAACAGTCATTTTTCTCCACGTTTTAATCTAACTTTTTCCTGCAATGTCAAATTTTTGAAAGCAGTATACCGTTACGTCCGCTGGACTCTTCTGGTTGCGGGGATATATGGGGCTTGTAGGTTCATCAAGAACCATAGGTACCCAGAGCCAATAAATGAGCTGCACCTTGCAATGGGTTTTTATTCTATACCGAGTATACAGCAATTCATTTGCTGAAATATAAAAAGTGAAAAATAGGTATCAAGAAAACCTTTGTAATTCCGAAATGGCCACAAGATAAGGTGTTGAGAAGCAGTGGTTATTTGCACATCTCTGAATTCCGGGGTGCCCATACTAGCATGTGAATTACAGGGCATTTCTCAAATAGACGTCTTTTGTACACACGGTCTTACATTTGGAAGGAAAAAATGTACAGAAAGACAAGAGGCAGTAACACTAGTTTTGCTATTCTGTGTTCCCCCACGTCTCCCGATAAAAATGGTACCTCACTTGCGTGGATAGGCCTAGCACCCGCGACAGGAAATGCCACAAAACACAAAGTGGACACATCAAATTTTTTCACAGAAAACAGAGGTGTTTTTTTTACAAAGTGCCTACCTGTGGATTGTGGCTTTTAGCTCAGCCGGCACCTAGGGAAACCTAGCAAACCTGTGCAATTTTGAAAACAAGACACTTAGGGGGTGGATAGATGGGGTGACTTGTGGGGCTCTGACCAGGTTCTGTTACCCAGAATCCTTTGCAAACCTCAAAATTTAGCCCCCCCAAAAAAAAAAAATACACTTTTTCCTCTCAGTTCGGTGACAGAAAGTTCTAGAATCAGAGAGGAGCAACCAATTTCTTCCACCCAGCTTTCCCCCAAGTCTCCCGATAAAAATGGTACCTCACTTTTGTGGGTGGGCCTATTGTCCACGAAAGTAAATGCCCCAAAACACTATCTGGACACATCAAAATTATCAAATACAAAACTACCTGTTTTTGCAGGGGGGCACCTGTGTTTTTGGTCCTGGGCTCAGCAGCCTTCTAGGGAAACCTACAAACCCAGACATTTCTGAAAACTAGACACCCGAGGGAGTCCAGGGAGGTGTGACTTGCGTGGATCCCCCAATGTTTTCTTACCCAGAATCCTCAGCAAACCTCAAATTTAGCTAGGAAAATCCTATTTTTCCCACATTTCTGTGTGGGATCACCGCACTGGGACACATTTCATACCACCCGATGTCTCCCGGTAGAAAACGGTACCTCATTTGTGTAGGTGGGCCAAGTGCTTGTGAAAGGGAAGAGCCAAAAACATGTGGATATTGAGGGGGAACAAAGGGGGTCCAAAAGGGCAGTTTGCAAAAAAACATTTTTAGGCTGACAGGTGCAGCAGAATTCTGATCGGTATAGATGAGACAATGCTGGGTGGTAGGAATTTTGTGGATTCCTGCAGATTCCGGAAGGTTCCATCACAAAAACGTGGGAAAAATGTGTGATTTCCAGCAAAGTTGGATGTTTGCAGGGGATTGTGGGTAAAAAAAATGGTGCGGGTACATGTGAAACACACCACCCTGGAATCACCATGATGTTTAGTTTTCAGATGTGTCTAGGTCTTGTGGATTTTTCTACATGGCAGCGTCCCAAAGTCCATGAGGTGCAGCCCTCACCATTCCAAGTGGGATGATTTTGAGAGTAAGCCAAGCGCTCATGGCCCAAATGTAAAATTAAAACCCAAAGAACAAGTTACTTACCCTCGGTAACGCTTTTTCTGGTGGATACAATAGCTACCTGTGGATTCCTTACCTTATGAATTCGTCCTTGCGCCAGCATCCGACGGAACGTCTTCTTCCTAGCTGTCCACGTCGACGAGGACGTCATAATGCCACGGCTCCACGTGACTCCATCTGACGTCAACGTGCCAATAAGAGGTCCTCGTCGGCATACTGACGTCAGTTTCACCTCATTTGTTACGTCCCTTTGAGCCGAACAGGTGAGAACCGACCCATCAAAAACCATAAAGAAAAAAAAAAAAATATATATATATATATATATATATATATACACACACACACATACACACACACACTAACATTTCCCATTAAACGCATATATTTACATACATGCATTAAAAAAAAATATATATATATATATATATATATATATATATATATATATATATATATACACACACACACACATATACACACACACACACATATCTCCAGATAAGCAAAAATCAACCATTACAAGATAACTGAAATCAGGCAGGCAACGGGGAGGGACTGTGAGGAATCCACAGGTAGCTATTGTATCCACCAGAAAAAGCGTTACCGAAGGTAAGTAACTTGTTCTTCTGATGGATACAACTACCTGTGGATTCCTCACCTTATGAATAGAATCCCAAAGCTGTACCGCACTCGGTGGTGGGTGCCCGCCTGATTACACCAAGAAATCTTGCAATTCTCGAGCGAGGGTCAAAGAAGCGGACTTTGCCCTAGTAGAATGGGCCCTGATACCTTCAGGAGCAACTTTCTTCGCTAGAGAGTAACACATTTTTATACACAGGATGACCCACCTGGAGATTGTTTGTTTCTAGACTGCTCTGCCCTTCCGCTGTCCAACATACCCTACGAACAGCTGATCATCCAGACAAAAGTCTTTTGTCCTCTCCAGGTAGAAACTCAGGGCCCTCTTAGGGTCCAACCGATGGAGCCTCTCTTCATCCTTAGAGGGGTGGGGAGGAGGGTAGAACGAGGGAAGGGTAATAGCCTGCCCTATATGAAAAGGAGTGACAACTTTTGGCATAAAAGCCGCCCTGGTTTTCAACACCACTTTATCAGGGAAAAACATGGTAAAAAGAGGTTTAACAGAAAGGGCTTGAAGCTCCCCAACCCTCCTAGCAGAAGTAATCGCAATCAAGAAAACAGTCTTTAAGACCAAGTATCTAAACGGACATGAATGCATAGGCTCAAAAGGCGAACCCATCAGAAACGTCAATACTAGATTCAAGTCCCACTGAGGCATGTGAAAGGGCTTGGGAGGAAACTTATTAACTAAACCCTTAATGAACCTATTTACAATCGGAGATTTAAATAAAGAGGGCAGGTCCGGAAGGCAAAGAAAAGCCGACAAAGCCGCCAAATAACCTTTAACCGTAGCTACCGTACAGCCTTTCCTTGCTAAATCAAGAGCAAACAAAAGAATATCTGAAAGGTGGGCCTTCAAGGGATCTTTTTGATTCTCTCCACAAACTACAAATTTTGCCCACCTACCGGCATAAATGGATTTAGTGGAGTGTCGCCTGGATAATAGAATAACATCCACTACATCCGGTGGGAGAGAAAAGGAACTCATGTTGCCCCGTTCAATCTCCAGGCATGAAGGTGCAGGCTCTGGAGGTGGGGGTGTAGAACCTGCCCCTGCGACTGTGAAAGGAGGTCTGCCCTGAGCGGGAGATGGAGCAGAGGGCACTGACAGAGTTGAAGTAGGTCTGTATACCATACCCTTCTCGGCCAGTCCGGTGCCACCAAGATGACTTGGGCCCGGTCTTGACGAACCTTCCTCAGAACCCGAGGAATCAAGGGTATGGGGGGGAAAACGCGTAAAGCAACTGGCCACTCCAGGACATCTGAAACGCATCCCCCAACGCTCCTTGCAACGGATACTGGAGGCTGCAGAACAAGGGGCAATGCGCGTTCTCTTGAGTGGCGAATAAATTCACTTGAGGCGTACCCCACATCCCGAAGATGTAGAGAACCAGGTCTGGATGGAGACGCCACTCGTGATCTACTGAGAAGTGACGACTGAGACCGTCCGCACGTACATTCAGAGCTCCGGCCAAATGATTTGCTATTAAGCAAATCTGATGGTCCTGAGCCCAGGACCAGAGCCGCAGAGCTTCTCTGCAGAGAAGGTACGACCCTACTCCTCCCTGCTTGTTTATATACCACATCACGGTAGTGTTGTCTGTCAAGACCTGAACTGACTGACCGCGAAGGGAAGGGAGGAAGGCCTTGAGCGCCAAAACGTACGGCCCACAACTCCAACAGATTGATATGCAACATCTGTTCCTCTGGAGACCAATGACCCTTGATCTCCAGGTCCCCCAGATGAGCTCCCCACCCTAGAGTGGAAGCATCTGATATCACTGTGGCCACAGGAGGTGGTAGTGAAAACGGTTTTCCTTGGGAAAGGTTGCCGTCCACTGTCCACCAATGAAGATCCACTACAGCGTCCCTGGAGATCTTTATTGAATCCCTGAGATCTCCTGCGGAGGCACCACTGAAGAGCCCTCATATGCCAGCGAGCGTGAGTGACCAACAGAATGCAAGAAGCAAACAGACCTAGCAGGCGTAAGACCTTGAAGACTGGAACTGCCACTCCAATTTGAAACATTGGAATCAGTGCCTGAATGTCCCGAACCCGCTGAGGCGGGGGGTAGGCCCGAAACAATGTTGTGTCCAGTACTGCCCCTATGACAGGAGGCGTTGAGAGGGCTCCAGGTGAGATTTGGGTACATTTACTGAAAAACCCAGATCGAATAACAACTGGGTTGTCATTCACGGATGAGACAACACAAACTCTGGAGTCTTGGCTTTGATCAACCAATCGTCCAGGTAGGGAAAAACCGCTACTTCTGAGATGTGCTGCCACAACCGCCATCACCTTCGTAAAAACCCGAGGTGCTGAAGTAAGTCCAAACGGAAGGACAGCAAACTGGTAGTGTTGCGTCCCGACCACAAACCGGAGATACTTCCAGTGCAACTTGATTATTGGAATATTAAAGTACGCATCCTGCAAGTCGACAGACACCATCCAGTCTCCTTCGTTCAACGCCAACAGTACCTGCGCTAGGGTCAGCATTTTGAATTTTTCCTGTTTGAGGAACAAATTCAAAATCCTCAAGTCTAGAATCAGTCTTAGACGACCGTCCATTTTGGGAATCAGAAAATATCTTGAATAACACCCCTGACTCCTTTCCTGCAAAGGCACCAACTCTATTGCGCCCATTGACAACATGGTCATAACCTCCTGTTGCAACAACAGAAGATGGTCTTCTGAACAAAAGGAGGGACGGGGGGGGAAGGGAGGAAGGGACTCCTGAAAGGGGAGAGCATAACCTTTTTCCACAATTGAGGCCGTTGTAATCGACTCCCACTTTTGGAGAAAAAGACTCAATCTTCCCCTACAGGAGAAGTATGGACGATAAAGTGGGGAAAACTAGGGCTGCTTCTGCTGTTGTCCAACGGAGGAGGAGGATGAAGATGAAGGCTGCTGGGCTGGCCCTCTAGCTCTACCCCTACCCCGCCCTCTAAAGGCACAACAGTGCAGATTGGCAGGTTGCTGGGCCAAGTATTGTGACCTCCGAAAGGCAGAGCCACGTGTAAACCCCCTAAACCTGCGAAAAAGTCTATAAGATGCTGCAGCAGAGGTCTGTAAGCCTAAAGACTTAGCTGTTGCCCGACAGTCCTTAAACCATTCAAGGGCAGAATCCGCCTTGTCTCCAAACAGCTTTTCCCCATCGAATGGTAGATCCATTAAGGTGGATTGAACGTGCGATGAAAATCCAAAGCACCTTAACCAGACATGCCACCTAGTAGCCACAGATGTTCCCATGGCCCTGGCTACCGAATCAGACGTGTCCAGGCCAGACTGTATAATTTGTTGTGCAGCCGCCTGCGCATCCATAAAAAGAGATCCAAATGACCTTTGCATCTCCTGTGGCAGAACCTTGGCCATCTCTTTAGCGGAGTCCATAAGGGCGTGGACATACCTGCCCAGCACACAGGTAGAATTAGTAGCCTTGAGCGCCATACTACAGGATGAAAATATCTTCTTCGAAGACTGCTCCATCCTCTTGGACTCCCTATCAGTTGGGACTCCAGGGATTGTTCCAGGAGCAGACTTCACGGAGCAAGACGCCTGGACTACTAAGCTTTCCGGAGTCGGGTGTCGGGACAGGAAAACCGGATCTCCTGGTGCACCCCTAGGTCTCCTCGCCACTGCCCTGTTCACTGCAGGAGTCGTTACTGGCTTCCTCCACAAGTCCAATATAGGCTCAGTTAAAGCCTCATTGAAAGGCAGCAAAGGATCAGCACTGGACGCAGAAGGATGCAGTACCTCTGTGAGCAGGTTAGTCTTCACCTCCGCCACAGATAAAAGCAAGTCCAGAAACTCTGCTGCCTTCCTCACCACTGTATGGAAGGATGCGGCCTCTTCTGTAAACTCCCCCGGAGACGCAATGTCCCACTCCGGGGGAAGTATCCAGCCCACTTGCAGTGGCCAGACCTTGGAATTCATCCGAAGGCTCAATCTCACCTTCCTCCAGCTGTCCATATTCTTCCTCCTCCAAAAGTTTTAAAGCCTTCCTACGAGACCGAAGATGTGTCTCCAGAGCCGGCGTTGATAAAGAATCCATCGACGCTGACGACTTCGAACCTCAGAAAGGCCCAGGAAGAGATGGGTGACTTCTAGCCTCACCCGGCGCCGACACTGAGTCCAACGATGACCTCCGCGGAATTGGTTGGCAGGAAGGTGATGGAGCCGGTCTGGAAGGAGACATCGTCGACGTTGAATGGCGCGGCGATGGCGTCGGCTGACGCGATGGTGGAGCCACCGTCACAGGTGGTGAACTCCCACAAGGGGATACCCTCAGCGCCGATCTGACACTCTCCGTAGGACAAAAGGGCATGAATGGAGCCGCCTTATACAGCGCCGGAGAGCCCAAATCAAATGCCAATGGCCCCGTGGGACCCGCCGGTGCACCAGCAGGGGCCATAGTTTGAAACACGGCATACATTGCATTAAAACATGCAGCCAGATCCGAGCCGGGAAAGCAGGGTATTGCTAAGTAGAGGTCTGCTGTACATCAGGCTCCCTCGACGGGAGCGAAAATTGAGGGCTATGATGAACAACCTCAAAGACAGATGGCGCCGTCGACAACTCCGGACTCCTGGGCTGAGGCGTCACAGTAGGGCTCATCTCCCATGTCTTCTGGCATCGAGAAGACCAAGACCTCGACCGGCTCCGCTCCGACCGGCGCCGAGAGTCATGACGGCGCCGTGAATCATGATGCTGCTTCTTATGCTTTTTGGGTGAAGCATGGGAGGAATCCCTCTTATGGCCCTTCTTCTTTGCTTTTGCCAGAAAAAGCTTGGCCTCTCGCTCTTTTAAAGCCTTTGGATTCATACTCTGGCATGATGAGCATCCTTCAACATCATGCTCAGAACTAAGGCACCAAATACAATCCGAATGAGGGTCGGTCACTGACATCCGACCCCCACATCCTCTACATGGCTTGAAACCGGACTTCTTTGGAGGAGACATTGTAACCACCAAAAAAACGCAACAGTAATCAACGAGCCAGGAAGAAAAACCGTTGGCGAAGGCACGGAAAAAAGGCAAACTGACGTCAGTACGCCGACGAGGACCTCGTATTGGCACGTAGACGTCAGACTGAGTCACGTGGAGCCTTGCCATTATGACGTGGACAGCTAGGAAGACTTCCAGTTGGATGCTGGCGCAAGGATGAATTCATAAGGTGAGGAATCCACAGGTAGTTGTATCCATCAGAAATAATCAAATGTCTTCTTGCTTGCTGTGGGATAAGATGTTTTAGAGTGCGGGGGGGAAGAGCTGAAAGACTGTTACCCCCTTCAGTTGAGGTGGGGACGTAACCAGGCCCATACTGGTTGGTATCCACCACCCCAATATTTTTTGTTTTTTTTAAATTCCCTGGCATCTAGTAGACTTTCTGCCCCCTGTGGGGTGTGGATCAGGGGTAATTGCCCCATCTGCCCACTGGTGGGCGGAACAACTTTGGCCCCATTTATTTGGGGTGGGGGTATGGCCATACCCCCACCCTCTTATTTTTGGAGAAAAAAAAAAAAAAAAAAAAAAACTTTCCTGGCCTCTGCTGGGCTTTCTGCCCCCCCCCCCCTTGGGGGCAGATGGGCCTTCCAAAAAATAGGCCCATCTGCCCCCAAGGGGGGGGCAGATATGGTCAACAGTAATGTGCCCCCATGGGGAGCGACCCTTACCCAAGGGGCTGCCCCCCCCAAAGAAAACACACACATCAATCCCTGGTGCCTAAGTGGTTTTTGCCCCCATGAGGGCAGATTGGCCTAACAAAAAAACAAAAAAATTAAAAAAAAAAAAAAAAAAAAAAAAAAAAAAAAATAAATCGGACGATCTGCCCCCAAGGGAGGCAGAAATGGTCTAAATACAATTTGCCCCCCAGGGGAGCGAACCTTGACTAAGGGGTCGCTACCCACCTCTAAAAAAAAAACAAGAAAAAATGATCCCTGGTGCCTAGAGGTTTCTGCCCCCCCCCCCCCGGGGCAGAAAAGCCCTTCAAAAAAATGCCCCCCTGGGAAGCAACCCTTGCCCAAGGGGTCGCTCCCCTTATGCCAATTTCCTATAAAAAATAAAATAAATCCCTGGTGTCTAGTGGGCATTGCTTTGCAATCCGGCAGCTAAAACGCTCAGAGAGACTTCAAAGGGAAGGAAATTCCTTTCCTTCCCTTTGAAGCCTCTCCGGCCTCCATCACGCGATCGGAAGAGAAATGCTGAGCATTTCTCTTCGGAGGAGGCCTCTGTGATAGTGCGCGGTCGCGCACTGACGTCACGGGGGGGGGGCTGTCCGGGGTGGAAGGGGAAGGGCTTCCCCGTCCATCCCTGCCTTGGGGGGGGGGGGGAACCCCACAGAGGGAGCGCTAGCGCTCCCTCTGGGCTCTGTGCCCAGGACGTAATGGTTACGTCCTGGGCACACGAGCACTGTGCCGCAGGTCGTAACCATTACGTCTGCGGCACAGAAGTGGTTTAACCAAAACAATCTGCCCCACTCCAATCCAAGACAAATTACCCCACTCCAAAACAATCTGCCCTGTATATTTAAATGTACATAAAATTGTTTACTGCTAACAAACAATTCGATTATAAAAATAAAGATACAAGGAAAAATAAAAACCTTTACCCATAGAAAAAGTCTTCTTTATTTGCATAGAGGTATTCTTAAAACGCACTACACCACCATTGCAATTAAGAAATCCCATGCCATTTGTGACAATGGGTCTGTTTTGCATTTCCAAAATACTGATTTCCTATTTTGCAAATGCAAAACCAGGACAGCTACAGGCGAAAGCCCCCCCGGAATGCTCCCCAAAAGCAGTGGTACACAAGTAGAGCACACATATGTCCTAGGGGCAAGTGTGCACTTGATTGGACTTTAAAGAAAGCATCTTTAGGTGTATTTTTTTTAAAGTGCACATTGTTATCATCAACTTGAAGTCGATGGTAACTGTATTTCCTAAATGCCCAATTCGTATTTCAGAAATGCTTTGTACATCTGATTAGGAACCGCAAATTGGTAATCCCTATTTGCTAATTCCTATTTAGAGGATCGCAAATTTCTACTGGATAGAAATTGCAATTTGCGATTCCCTAAAGAGCCTTGTACATCTGAAAATCCCCTTTAGCATTTCTTAATGGTCTGAAATAGCGATTCAGACTGTTAGGAAATGCTAAATGGCTCTGTACTTCTGGTCCTTTGAGTGTATTGGCATATGGACTAGTGGGCAAAGACTGCAGTGGTGCATAGCAGAGTGCTGTGGGGTAAAGCATTGGCATAACAGACAGTGGTGTCAAGTGACATAGTGCAGAGTACCGTGCAGTGATGTGGAGTGGGGTAAAATGAAGTATGCATGGTGTGGTAGCGCAGCACCATTACAGACAACCCATCTTCAAATGAAATGACCATCACATTTGCACAGAAAGTTTGACTGATAAAAGTATACAGCGCATAAACAATAATGTTATGTAAATGTCATCACCTAGTGCATTGTTCGGAGTGTATTAAATATTTGTTTCCATCACACTTCAGAATTACCAAAAATGTGCTTCTACAGTGAATTCCATATTCTGAAATATCTGCTCAGTTAATTTACAGACATTAAAAGTTTGTTTTATGCTACAATAAATAGCATCTTACAGCACACCCTGAGCAGCCAGCATGATTGTTACAAATTCTCAAGTCAGAGAAAAATAAACACAAAGCTCCCTGGAAGACAGAGCCCAACATTTGACCTCTTGCTTTGAATGAACAGCAAATATGTCAAGACAAGAACAAGATTTAAAGGCCTGTTTACAGAAATCCGCTATTGGTAGGAGAATACAGTAAATAAACTTTGGGCAACAGAAGGGATGAACTCCGGCTGGACAGCCTAAAACAAACAATTCCCTGCTGCCAAAAAACTAAAGGAGTGGCAAAGAGGCATGAATGCCCAGTAGCAAGCAAGGATTTTTAAATGATGACGAAACAAACAAATTAAATGTCTCTAAGCCCACAGAAGTATACAAGAGGTTGTATGCTTACGCTACACCTAAAAAAAAAAAAAACAGAAAACAGAAAGCAAGCAAATGTCAGTTACAAAGTCAATGGTAAGCAATGGGCGGAACGCATTCCCAGGAAAGCTTTCCAAATGGCCACAAGATGTTGTTAGCAAACCAGACACTGGATTTTGGGAACATGTAAAAGGGAAGCTGCCAGACAAATATATAGTCTACAGTTTACCTCAAAAACTCAAGTTTAAAAACCAAACAATGGGGGCGTGGCTTGATGGTCGAACATGAAGGTCGCTCTGTAAGGTGCTCTGCCGTCCACCGTCTCCAATCTGCTGCAGCCACAGCTCCCCAGGGCAATCCTGCCGAGTTGAGCTGTATTGTGGCAGCTGACATTCAGCACCTCACCGCACTGACCCCTGGCTTGCGGAGGAGAGGGTGTACACCGCAACAACGACGTGAGCCATGGGCCGAGCGCGCTTGAGGCCAGAGGTGCTGAATGGCGCCCATGGTGAGGAGCCTATCGGGGTTGGGAGAGAGCGACATCAGAACCCGGACAGTAGCTGGCCGACTCGAAAAATTCAGGAAGCCCCCCTCACGTGTTGACTGCCAGTTTCCGACTGTGCAGGGAGGAGGCAGGCCTTGAAAAATCATTAAAATGTTACTAGACATGCAGGTCGAGTAGCTTGAATAATCTGCTCGACCTAACTGTAATGTACTTGACCCAGAAACGGATCTCAAATTGTGAGATCCTAGGCATATATTGTATTTTACAGTCGCCTTTTTCTTCATTCTCACGAGTGCACCTTCAAATATGTGAGTTCAGCATTTCTGCTGTTAAAAAACAAACAAACCTTGTTTGATTAAATACAATAAACGTTTTCTCCATGTATAATAAATCTAGTCCATATATAGGGTACACGTGATCCATGCATGGCTTGCCTCTTAGTTTACTAATAGCTTTGCCATCAGGGTAGTAGTGTTTCTCAGTATATTTAAAAAAACTCACTTTAATATATATATATATATATATATATATATATATATATATATATATATATATATATATATATATATATATATATATATAGCTAAAGCATGCTGTAGTAGTGCACTGTCATTAACAGACAGTAAATTTTCAAGAAATGTTCAAAAACCTTCCCACTAACTTGCAGCTTTACTGATAAAACTATTTAGCGTATTGACAATAATCTGTGAAAATTGGGTTTCAGAAAACATTTACCATTTTCACATCACCAAATAATGTGTTCTGACTTTTTTCCCCTCCATCCTATTAAAATATTATTTTCATCAGAAGTACAAACAAGCATTTGCAATGCAACGGGTCTTGCGTTTGCTCATGTTAGAGTTGATCGCGTTGTAAACTCCTAACCCGACTTTTCATCTATCGGCAAAAGTGCTTTTATGTATGTAACCTGAAAAAGTGAAATTAACTGTGTAAAGCGCTCGACTTCTGCCAAGCGAAATCGCGCTAGTAAAATAGAGAAAAAAAGTAGTCCGCGAGCCAGACAGAAAACAGCGAGCCTCGCAAGTTTTCTGTACTTGGTCGATGCGCTCGAGGAGGGATAGCCACTGGAAAAGGCATGATGTGAGCATGCCTTCAACTAATGAAAGCAAGCGATTTTTAATAGTCAAGCCCACGAACCAATGGTTAACACTGATGTGATGTCGACAGGGCTCCGAGCCCTTTTCCAATAACTAAAGCGTCTTGCTGCGATACGCAGGCTCGACCCTAAAAATGGCCTTTCACAGCTGCTGAAATATATTTTGAAACATTTGTAAAGTTGACTTAGTTACATAAATGTTGTGTGTTAGGAAAAATCTGATGCCATAAGCCTTTCATTTCACATAGGTCAGACAGTTCACCTTACAAAATTCTGGAACTCTGCAGTCACACGGAAAAGTATTTGCATTGCAAGAAGACAAACTGACTTTTGACTTCTGTCTCAGAACATAGAGCAAATGTGACAAGAATAAGATTTAAAGGCACCTTAATTGCTAATTCAGTTTCTGACTGAACATGTCAACTGTTCTTTGTCTACTTGCCAGAAGGGTCAAGTCGAATCTAAAAATAGCTCGACCTCATAAAATAAAACTCGCCATAGCGAGTAGTTGAGTAGATTTTTCGATCCCGGAGGAGAGCTGGGCCGGACGCCTGTACCCTCCCGGTAGCCGCACCTCTAGGCTGTGATCATCCTTAGTGGTACGGTGGGGCCCGCAATAGGAAAGGGGGCCAAACGGGGTACAGGACCCAGCATCGGAGTGTCCGAGCACTAGTGGGTGCTCAGAGAGCATCAGCCGAGCAGATTTGCCGGAGTGGAGTGGAGACACTGCGCTGGGCAGATGGACTGGCAAAGCCATTAGGGTTGCATGACCATAGAACGCAACCTCACACTAACTGGATGTACGGTGGGCCTTGCGCTGTACTCAGGAAACCCCGTCCATGGAGTCCATCTGAGAAGGGTCTTCTCCTATTCTCCCCAACCCCCACAAACACAGGGCACTGCAACCGGGAGAGCGGACACCCTGGCAGCTTCGACTGTGTGCATACGAGTTAATCGTCCACTTGGCTGAACCAGCCTTTGATGAAGAGAGAAAGTGAGAAGCAGCTGACTGAATAAGACGTGGCTCATCGGAACTGGACCCGTCGCAGCACCCACCACATGGAGTTCAGCTGAACCTGTGTATGCCCTGGCAGCCACTTCCCCTCCCTTATGCTTTCCCTCCCTCCTCCGCTGGTGTGGGTCGGGTGAGTTGAAGTGATGATAGTGGCACCCAGCTGCTACTATCGGGGGCAGTGATCAAGCTGTGTAGAGGTGCTGCTGCCGGAGAAGGCAGTCCGGTGTCAAGAGACTGGTTGATGCTTTCGCTTAAAAACTCTGCGGACTCTTACCCCTGCTGAGGAGATACCTCTACATCCACATTGCACAGGTGAGCCCACTTCTGCGATACAAATTGTCTCCCTGTAGGAAGTACCACCTTTCTTGGCATGTTACCCCCATTTTCACCTGTATGTCAGTATGTTTTTGCCTGTCTCACTGGGATCCTGCTGGTCAGGACCCTAGTGCTCATAGTTTATGGCCTAATGTGTGCGTGTGTGTATAGTGCTTAACTGTGTTACTGAGGCTCTACTAACAACAACCTCAGTGCTTATGCTCCCTCTGCTTTTAAATTTGTCACTATAGGCTAGTGACTTCATTTACCAATTTTAATTGGCACACTGGACCCCCCTTTTAAGTCCCTAGTATATGGTACCTAGGTACCCAGGGCATTGGGTTCAGGAGATCCTTATGGGCTGCAGCATTTTTTTTGCCACCCATAAGGAGCTCAGACAAACCCTTTCAAAAGGACTGCCACTGCAGCCTGCGTGAAATAATGCACACATTATTTCACAGCTATTTTCAGTGCACTTAAGTAACTTAAGTCACCTATATGTCTAACCTTCATTTAATGAAGGTTAGGTGCAAAGTTACTAAGTGTGAGGGTACCCTTGCACTAGCAAAGGTGGCCCCATATAGTTCAAGGCCAATTCCCTGTACTTTGTGAGTGCGGGGACCCCATTACACGAGTGCACTACATATAGGTCAATACCTATATGTAGCTTCACAATGGTAACTCCGAATATGGCCATGTAAGGTGTCTAAGATTATGGAATTGTTCCCCCATTCCAAATATGGTATTGGGGAGCCAATTCCATGCATTCTGGGGGCTCCACCATGGACGCCCAGTAGTGCCAAACCAGCTCTCTGAGGCTTGCAATGCAGCTAAAGCTGCTGCCACCTCACAGACCGGGTTCTGCCCTCCTGGGGTCTGAGGAGGTCAATCCCAGGAAGGCAGAACAAAGCATTTCTTTTGGGAGGAGTGGGGTTATACCCTCTCCCTTTGGAAATAGGTGTAACAGGCTGGGGAGGGGTAGCCTCCCCCAGCCTCTGGAAATGCTTTGAAGGGCACAGATGGTGCCCTCCTTGCATAAGCCAGTCTACACCGGTTCAGGGACCCTCAGTCCCTGCTCTGGGGGCGAAACAGGACAAAGGAAAGGGGAGTGACCACTCCCCTGTCCATCACCACCCCAGGGGTGGTGCCCAGAGCTCCTCCAGTGTGTCCCAGACTTGAGCCATCTTGTTTTTAAAGGTGTGGGGACACTCTGAAAGTGGCCAGTGCCAGCAGGTGACGTCAGAGACCCCTCCTGATAGGTCCATACCTGATAAGGTAACCAATCCCCCTCTCAGGGCTATTTAGGGTCTCTTCTGTGGGTTTCTCTTCGGATTATACTTGCAAGTTTCCAGCAGGAATCTTCTGCAACTACTACTTCATCCTCTGACCTCGGCTCAACCACAGACTGCTCCCGGAACTGCTGTGACCGCAACAAAATATCCAGAAGGGCTACTTTTCCTCTGCAACGTCAGCTTCAGCCAGCAACTGCAACAGTTTCCGAGGTGTGCACGCTTTGAGTACTCCCTGTCTTCACCCTGCACCAGAAGGACCGAAGAAATCTTAGTCAACGACTGGTTCTCTTGGACTCCTCTCCTGGGGACGAGCGTACTCCTTGGAACACAGAGGGTGGACCCCATCAACAAAGACTGTCCTGGGGTCCTGTGCACCACGTCTTCACTATCTCCTGTGGCCCCTGTGCACTATTTGCAAAATTCCTCCGTGCACAGCCTGGCCCAGGTCCCCAGCACTCTATCCTGCGATGCTCAACTCGCTGACATGTTCTCCAGCGGCATGGAACCTTCCTTTGTAGTGCTGCACCAAACGCATTTTGCACCTCCTTTGTCCCCATGTCTTGGGACCCCCGTGGGTGCTGTCTGATCTTCTGAGGGCTCTCTGAAGTGCTGAGAGCCCCCTCTTCCTCCTCACGCAGAGCTGAGGCCCTAGGGTCCCTCCTGGGTCCAGACAGCAACACTGACGCAAAACACGACTTTGCCAGAACCAAGGCTTGTTGGACGAATCCAGCGCCAAAACTCGCCTGCATCCAACATCTCTTCGTGGGACATCCATTGCATCATGCAGGAACCCGCTGACATCTTCCTTGGGTGCATTTCTGCACACTTCGTCCAAGTGGGGACTCTTCTTTTGCCCCCTCTTCTGGGTTGGTAGGGACTCCTGTCCTTCCTGGAACTTCTTTTGACTTCTGGACTTGGTCTCCTTCCTTTGCAGGTCTTCAAGTCCAGGAATCCACCATTTGTTGGATGCAGTCTTGCTTGGTTCTTGCAGTATCTCTAATCATGACTTGTAGTGTGTCTTAAGGAAACTTGCAGTACTTTACTCCTGCTTTTCTGGGCTCTGGGGTGGGGTAATTTAGTTACCTTTACTGTATTCTTACTTTCCCAGCAATTCTCTACACACACTACACTTGTCTGGGGAGGGGGGGGGGGGGGGTGAGAGTTGTGATTCACATTCCACTTCCTTAGCATATGGTTTGTGTTGCCACAGACCTATTTTCTCCCATTGCATTCTATAGCATTTCCTATTGTTTGCGCTATCCTATGTCTAATTACTTATCTTTTTTGTTGTCTAGTGTATATATTGTGTATAATACTTACCTCCAGTAGGAGTATTGCCTCTAAGATATTTTTGGCCTTGTATCACCCAAAAAACTACCTTTATTTTTGGTAACACCGAGTATTGTCTTCACTTGTGTATAAGTACTGTACAACTATAGGTGGTATTGCAGGAGCTTTGCATGTCTCCTAGTGTAGCCTAAGCTGCTCTGCTATAGCTACCTCTATCAGCCTAAGCTGCTAGAACACTACTACATTTCATTAATAAGGGATAACTGGACCTGGTATAAGGTGTCAGTACCCAAGGTACCCACTACAAACCAGTCCAGCCTCCTAAGCTCCCCATGAAGGTTATGTACTTTATAGAGTGTGCAGGAGTACCTCACTGATTAAAAACAACCTCTGTGCTCCCGGGCGGGTGAGGTGTAAGTGCTGCACAACAACAGACCGCACTGACATGTCCTCACTGTTGAAGGGAGCTGATCCCCCTTGGAAGCACCATGGCTGAAGATAAGCCAGCGGCCACCACCTCACTTCCCAACAAAAGATTGACAAATTCACTAAACAGGTTGTTGCTACGGATGAGGCAGGGCAGCTGGGGATGGACCAGCGACAGACAGGGGGAATGGAGGGCAGGCAATACAAACCTCTTCTATACTTCATGTAATTCAGGATCTTGAAGTTACCATGGAGGGTAAGATAGGGGAGCTGAAGGTTTACTTGGCCCTGATCAAGAAAGACTTAAGGAACAGTACTCATAGGGTGATGGAGGTAGAGAGCAGAGTGTCAAACTGAAGACGCTGTCAAGTCACAGTAGGCATGCCTGGTAAATTTTCAGCATCATGTGGGAGAGCTTGAGGCCCACGCTGAAAAAGTGGAGGAGAGGTCACAACGCACCAATCTGCTCATGGTCGGCACACCGAAAGGTGCAGAAGTGACCATGGCCAGTGCATTCATACACAACTTGTGGTTAAGCTGGGTTCCCTCGGGAGAGATGTTGAACTGACTTAAGTGCAGCAGACACACAGGGCACTGTTTGCCAAACCCCCAGTGGGCGCCCCGCCCATTCATCGCATGGATACTTAACTATCCTGATCGCGATGTGATGTTTGGAGTGGCTGCAAGGCTGAATTGTTGATTTGCCAATTCTCTCCCACTAGGTCTTCCCAGATTACAATCCTTCCAAGAAGCAAACTAAAAACTACAGGTCATGGAAATCAAATATATGCTGCTCTTCCCGGCCTGCTTGGAGGTCATCTGCTAAAACAAGGCATTCTTTACTGACACTCCGATGACGGTCTAGGACTGAATTGAGGGGCGCCCAACCGTTTGGTCTGGGGATTTTCTGTCCCAGGGTTAGGAGGTGGGGGGATTGCACTGGGGGACCCCCCCCCCTAAGGAATGGCTTACCGCTTTGAGAAAGCTGCTGCACTGTGAGGGCTGCAAAGCCTGATCTGTGGGCTCTGAAAGACCCCTCCTGCCAGGCCAGGTCCTTCCTGGACCGTAGACAAGCATCCTGGGACCGGTTTCAGGGTATCACCCTTTCTCAGCTAGGCTAGCTTAAATCCAGTGGCACAGTGAGCAGGGGACCCCGTCTGGGTATACCCTTCCCACTTACTGCAACTTTAGCAACACAAAAGAATGATGGACGTAGTGCTGAACAATGCAAACACTCACCCCCAGTCACTGGGTTTAATCCATTGTTTTTTGCTCACCATGCCACCCCAGTTTGGACACAGACATATGCAAGTAAGTCTTAACCGTGTTTCTCATGGGAACAGTGTAGACTGAACTGCCAGGCCAGGTCCTTCCTGGACAGGAAAGAAGCCTCCTGGGACCAGTTTCAGGGTATCACCCTTCCCCTGCCAGGCTAGCTTGAATCCAGTGGCACAGTGAGCACAGGACCACTTCTGGGCATACCCTCCCCACTTAGGGCAACTTTAGCAACACAAAGGAATGATGGATGGACTGCTGAACAATGTAAACACTTACCCCCAGTCACACATCTGGGTTTAATCCATCATTTTCTTGCTCACCATGTCACCCCAGTTTGGACCCAGCCATATGCAAATCAGTCTTGACCCTGTTCCTCATGGGAACAGTGTAGACTGAACTGCCAGGCCAGGTCCTTCCTGGACCTGAAACAAGCGTCCTGAGACCGATTTCAGGGTATCACCCGTCCTCAGCCAGGCTAGCTTAAATCCAGTGGCACAGTGAGCACGGGACCCACGCCTGGGCATACCCTTCCCACTTAGGGCAAACTTTAGCAACACAAAAGAATGATGGACAGTGCGCTGAATGTTAGGTACACCTGAGCTTGCAACTGTGTCGTAGCAGCGCGTCCTTCCAGATAAACTTACAATACTCTAATGAAATGTTAACATCATGCTCGACAAAATCAAACGAGGGGCAGTACTCCAAGAGGCCTTAAAGACGGACAATAATGTTCTGATGCTTCAAGAGATTCACCTTCTTGGTAATCACTGTCCCTTTCTGGCCGGCAGAGGTTACGCACAGGTCTACTATTCAGGTTTCTGCTCGCACGGCCATCTTGATTCAACAACATACTCCCCTGGCGGTAACTACAGTGTGACATGGTGATCTGGGCCAGTAAATGGTAGTGATGGGCATCCTGTAAGGCTTACCAATATCCTTGATTTATGTTGATCCCCGCCTCTTCTGAATTTTTCTGACTGCTGGGTGGCTTATTGTGAGAGTGTGCGACCCAGAACTTGGAACACTGGCCTTAGTCCAATTCTCTTATCGGCTTTCCTACACAACCAGACTCTGGTCGACGTGTGGAAGGCCAATCAACCGGGGAAGAGGGGGTACACCCTTTACTATGGAGTACACCCTTTACTATGGAGTTCACTGGTCTTTCTCCATACTTCATCAATTTCACATTCCTGACGTGAGAGCCACTGAGTTTTAGATGTGCAGATTTTGGTTTAAGGCCTCTCCGACCACTTGCCACTGGTGATAAAGTTGGCAGGGGACCCACCCGAGCTGAGACGGCCTGGTGCCTGAATCACTGGAGTCTTCAAAGTGAGGCGTTTAGGGAGATGTGCCAGTATGGGTGCTAGCGCTTACTCACTTAAAACAGGGGCTCAGTGGAGTCACAGGGCACGCTGTGGGGGACCCAGAAGGCCACCCTTCGAGGGATCCAATCAGCTATTCCAAGAGCCAGAAGGACTGCGTTCAACAGAAGGTTAAGGGCCTAGAGCGGTGGGTGCTCAATCTGAAGAGCCGCTATGCTGCCCTAATAGAGGAGTCCCTCCTGAGGGACTCCCTACACACGCGAACACAGCTTAAACAGAAACTCATGCAGGAGGTGCTGAAAACCTGAAAGGACACCCACAGTCACATTTAGCCATTGCACCAAAAAAGGCAGCAAAACTCTGCATTGGCTTTGTACCCCTAGGAAGACTGGTGCTCCAGTGGCCTCCTTAGTGGACGAGGATGGCTACCAGATCTCCGAGCGTCCAAAAGTGGCATAATTCCAAAACCAGGATTGGAAGGTACACTACTGGCTGATATCGTAATAAACATGGAGGTAAAGATTTGGGCCAAAATGTTGGCCTGTAGGCTCTCGGGAATCATTACCCACCTTGTCCACACGGACCAGGCCACATTTATGCCTATCCCGCTACTCATCACAACCTGTGTAGTGCCCACAAAGCCATTGAGCTGAGCAGGGATTGTCCCAGGAACAGAGCCTTATTATCGGTTGATTTTTAAAAAGCCATTGATATCGGGTTTGGGCCAAAAAAGTTATCAGGTATGTGTGTTTTCTCTATATTAACATCATGACCAGGGTGTGTGTTTTTGAAGGGTGGGGGGGGGGGGGGGACGATCTTCGATTGGCTCCTGATAGAGATGGGCACAAGACAGGGCTGTCCAGAGTCCCCCTTGCTGTTCCCGTTGGCGATTAAACCTTTAGCGGCATGGGTGGGGTTGGACACACTGTTTCAGGGCTTCCAAGGATCTCCCAAGCTGAGTGACAGAATTTCATTGTATGCAAAAGGTCTTGATGTTCCGCGCTGACCCAGAGATGACAGGACCCCAGGCTCTTCAGATCTTTGGTGTGTTCTCTGCCCTACACATGAACGTGCCTCCTTTGCCAGCTGCAGAATCATCCTTTTCGGGTAGAGTGGGCTTTTTTGACTAAAGTGAAAATGTTGATTAGAACACTACTGTGAGGAGGGGGCCTCCCTCGAATATCTCTAGGGAAATGCTTTTGGCCACTTTTTAAGGAAAGGGTAGCTACTCCCGACATTTTCTTGTTCTACCAGGCGTCACACCTACTTGTAAAAAGCATTGGCAAAGCCAATAGTTCTCCCCTACGCAAGAGCTATTGGCCATGTTATATCCCAGTGTGGCTGCTGTTCAGCATGGCCAAACTTTAGTGGTGTGGCGTGCAATAGAGTGGGGTGGGGGAGTAGTGTTGTAGAGTGCATTTGGTTGAGTAGAGTGTTGCAGAGTGGATAGTGAGAGTAGAGTGTTATAGAGTTGAGTAGAGGGGAGTAAAGTTCAGTGGCAGAGAGTAGAGTGGTTTGGAGATCCGTAGATTGGAATAGGGTGGAGTGGGTTAGAGAAGATTGAGGTAGTTTGGTGGATTAGAGTAGAATGGGGTGGACTGGAGTGAGTGGAATGGACGGATTGGAATGGGGTGGATAGAAAGGGGGTGAGGTGGACTGGAGTGATGGGACAGGTTGATTGGATTCGGGTGGGGTGGACTGGAATGGAGTGGAGTAGTTTGGATTGGACTGGAGTGGGGTGGGGTTGATTTGATTCAGGTGGACTGGAAAGGGGTGGAATGGACTGTGGTAGAGTGGGGTGGATTGCAGTAGACTGGACTGAGCAGGGTGGGGAGGACTATGGGGTAGATTGGAGTGGGATGGATCAATTGGGGTAGGATGGACTGGATTGGAGTGGGATGGGTGGACTGAACTGGATTGGTGTGGGGTGAATGGGAGGGAGTGCTGTGGATTGGGTTACAGAGGGGCGGACTGGAGCGGGCGGATTGTTTTGGAATGGAGTGGAGCAAATCGTTATGGAGTGGAGCAAATCGTTATGGAGTGGAGTGGGGCAAATCATTTCGGGCTGGAGTGAGGTGGATGGGGTCGGGGTAGATTGGGGTAATGTGTACTGAATTAGGGTAGAATGAGGGAGTGGGGTGGACTGGAGTGAATGAACTGGATGGGATTAAAATGGGGTGAGGGGGATTGAAATTGGGTGAGGTGGATTGGTTTGGGGAGGATTGGAATAGATTGGATTAAGGTGGGTGGATTGAAATAGAGTGATAAAACAGGAGTGGCGTGGATTGCAATGAGGCGATGTGGATTAGATTTGGGTGGGCTGGAGTAGACTGGATTGGGGTCGATTTGATTGGGGTGGAGTGAACTGGAGTAGGGTGGGCTGGACTGGAGTAGGAGGGGTTGCGGTGATTGGATTGGGCTAGTATGGGGAGGATTGGAGTGCAGTAGTCTGGATTGTACTGTATTGGATTGGGGTGGGGTGAATTGGATTCGAGTCAGGCACATTGGAGTGGGGCAGATTGCTTTGGATTGGAGTGGGGTGGACTGGATTTGGGTTTAATGGATTGGGTGGTATGGAGGGAGTGGACTGGATGGGATGGATTGCAGTGGCGCAGATTGTTTTGGAATGGAGTGGGGCAGATTATTTTGGATTCAAGTGAGGTGGACTGGAGTGGGATGGACTGAATTGGATTAGGGTAGATTGGAGCAGGACGGATTATGATGGGGCAGACTGTTTTTGCAATAGAGTGGGGTGAACTGGAGTGGGGTGGATTGGATCAGGACGGTGGGGCAATTGTTTTGGAATGGAGCAGATTCTTTTGGAAGAGTGGGGCAGATTGTTTTGGATTCATGTGGGGTGGAGGATTGCGTGAGGTGGATTGAATTGGATTGGGGTTGACTGGACTGAGATGGACTGGAGTCGGACGGATTACGTTGAGGCAGATTGCTTTTGGATTGAAGCGGGGCAGATTTGAGTGGGTCGGAGTGGAGTGGAGTGGACTGGAGTGGGGCAGGTTGTTTAGGATTGGAGATGGGGAGATTCAAATGGGGGCAAACTGGAATGGACCAAATTGGAGTGGGGCAGATGGTTTTTGATTGCAGTGGGGTAGGTTGAGAAGACTGGAGTGTGATGGACTGGGTTGGGTGAGTGAGGTGGATTGGAGTGGGCTGCATTAAACTGGAGTCGATTGGACTAATCTGAGTAAACTATATTGAGTGGGGTGGACTTGTGTGTGGTAGGACGGATTGGAGTGGGGTGGACTAGGGTGTATTGCACAATTATGTCTTAAGCAACACTTCAGAAATTACACATAGGAAAGAAACAATGTGGCTTTGCAATATTTAGAACAAGATAATTGACATCTTTTGAGAACAGCGCCCACAAGTCAAGGGGACCTAAGACCAATGGATGATGAAGACTGGCAGGAGGTGGTAGAGGCCCCTAGAGAGGTAGTAATAAGCCCCCTCCCCCACCCCCCATTTCAACTGAACGCAACTCAAGCTGCTACACTGCATTTATCTTGCTGGAGCATGGCTACACAGCATGGAATTCATAGCTACAGGGAACTGTTTGCGATGTAATGACCCATATGGGGACATACCCAACACGTTCTGACATTACCCCACGCGCACACACTTTTGGAACATGGTCCTGGGAAGCCTGGAGGGTATGTTGGGTTGGAGCATAAGCCCAAGGATCCCAAACGTATCCTTTTGCATATTACAGATGACTTATGAGACAACAAGTACAAAGAGGGCATTGGGGTTGTTTGGCCTGATCATTGCTGAAAAAGACACTGCGCGTGCCCCGAGGCTCCCTCGGTTGGGCAGGTGGCCAAGAGCATGGATTTCTGACTGCTCTTACGGAGGTATACAATTAGAGCCCAGCCGCCTAGCTCATGGTCCACTGTCGAAGATGCTCGCTCATGTGACGCTGATGTAAGTAACTTGCATACAGGTTGAGGGGCTCGGGGCTTGCACCGTGATTATGAACTGCTGAACGATGTTATGTGCATTGTTGCTTTAATACTTGTCTGCTGTGTTGAAGTTGTGGCGAAGTCTCTCGTGCCGTCTTGCTGTTATGTACCATTTCGGGATATTGTTTGTAAAAAACAATAAATATGTGTTTTAGAAAAACGCGTCTTGTCCTCTCCATGCAAGTATAACTCACGTCTAAGTTCATGACCTTTTAACCACTGCCTCACCTTGCTCTCCCCTATTTCTTGGCTACCACGGCTGACGCGCTACATTTCCAGGTGGCTCGTCTTGCTTTCTCCCCATATGTACTGCCACTCACTCACCTCCAAGCCGCCCCTTCTTGTTGGCCACCTTATCAGCCAACGATAGTTCTCTGTTGGCGGTGAGAGCGGGTTTTCCATGGCGTCCACTCAGGAGATAAGTCACTCGAGCCTGTAACGCACTGCCTGAAGCCATTACAGCACGGCGTACAGGACTCGATAATACTGGCCGAGAAATACGAAAAATGCTACGAAAGACTTCCGCGCCAAACCAAAAGAGCATGGGAGACTACACTCGTGATTCTCTGCACGCCGAGTCGATAGATTTATCCTCAGAAAGGGCCATCGCGGCAGTCCAAGATCGGATTGGCTGACGGATAGCTGTTTCCGATTGGCTGTTTCTGAAAAGGCATAAAACCGAAAGCAAACTCGCAAATACCCGGTGTTCTGCCTCTTGGCGATCCCTCATACGTATGTGTAGCCCCTACGTCACAGGGTGCTCTTTCATTCAGCTGCTTCCTACATGTTTCAGCTCGTGTGTCCTGCTCCCTGAACGCGATGTTTCGCAATGGGCGAGCAGTCACAGCAACACGGTTTCAAACGATATGTTTAACCCCTTCGCTGCCAGGCCTTTTCCTTCTCAGGTGGCAGGGATTTTTGTCTATTTGGGGCACTTCGCGCATAGGCCCAGCTTTCAGGAACAGACAGGCTTGATTCAGAAAACGCAATTTTTCAACCCAATTTTGGCATTTTACTGGGACATACCCCATTTTAATGATTTTTTGTGCTTTCATCCTCCTTTCAGTTAGAGACAGAAATGGGTGTGAAAACAATGCTGGGTCCCAAGAGCTAAACATTTCTGATATGTAGACAAAATTATAATTCACCAAGGGGTCATTTGTGTAGATCCTACAATGTTTTCCTACAGAAATAACAGCTGAAATAAAAAATAATGTAATTGAGGTCCAAAAAAACTGCCGTTTTTCTCCACGTTTTACTCTGTAACTTTTTTTCTGCGATGTTAGATTTTTGAAAGCAATATACTGTTACGTCTGCTGGACTCATCTGGTTGCGGGGATATATTGGGCTTGTCGGTTCATCAAGAACCCTAGGTACCCAGAGCCAATAAATGAGCTGCACCTTGCAATGGGTTTTCATTCTATACCGGGCGTACATCAATTCATTTGCTGAAATATAAAGAGTGAAAAATAGGTATCAAGAAAGCCTTTGTATTTCCAAAATGGGCCATGGCAAGGTGTAGAGAAGCAGTGGTTATTTGCACATCTCTGAATTCCGGAGTCCCATACCAGCATGTGAATTATAGGGTATTTCTCAAATAGATGTCTTTTTTACACACTGTCTTACATTTGGAAAGAAACAATGTTGAATAAGGCAAAGGGGCAATAACACTTGTTCTTCTATTCTGTTTTCCCACAAGTCTCCTGATTAAAATGGTACCTCACTTGTGTGGGTAGGCCTAGCACCCGCGACAGGACATGCCCCAAAACACAACATGGACACTACACATTTTCCTAAAGGAAACAGAGCTGTTTTTTGCAAAGTGCCTAGCTGTGGATTTTGGCTTCAAGCTCAGCCGGCACCTAGGGAAACCTACCAAACCTGTGCATTTCCCCCAAGTCTCCCGATAAAAATAGTACCTCACCTGTGTGGGTACGACTAGGTCTCGCGACAGAAAATGCCCCAAAACACTATCTGGACACAAGAAAATTATCAAATACAAAACTACCTGTTTTGGTAGGGAGGGGGGACACCTGCGTTTTTGTTCCTGGATTCAGCAGCCATCTAGGAAAACCTAACAAACCCAGAGATTTCTGAAAACTAGACACTCAAGGGAGTGCAGGGAGGTTTGACTTGCGTGGATCCTCCAATGTTTTCTTACCCAGAATCCTCAGCAAACCTCACATTTAGCTAAAAAATCTAAATTTTCCCACATTTCTGTGTGGGATCACTGCACCGGGACAAATTTCCTACCACCCAATGTTCCCCTCAGTCTCTCTGTAAAAATGATACCTCACTTGTGTAAGTGGGCCAAGTGCCTGTGATAGGGAAGAGCCAAAAAAATGTGGAAATTGAGGGGGAACCAAAGCAGGTCCAAAAGGGCAGTTTGAAATAAAAAAATTTTAGTCTGGCAAGTGCAGCATAATTTTTATCGGTATAGATGAGACAATCTTGAGAGGTAGGAAGTTTGTGTATTCCTGCAGATTCCGGAAGGTTCCATCACAAAAATTTAGTAAAAATGTGTGATTCCCAGCAAAGTTGGAGGTTTGCAAGGCATTGTGGGAAAGAAAATGGTGTGGGGTGTATGTGAAGCACACTATCCTGGAATCAACCAGATGTTTAGTTTTCAGATGTGTCTAGGTGTTGTGGATTTTTCTACATGGCAGCGTCCCGAAGTCCAAAAAGCGCAGCCCTCATCATTCCAAGTGGCACAATTTTGAGAGTTACCAAGCTCTCATGGCCCAAACATAAAACCAAGACCCAAAATAATTAAATGTCCTCTTGCTTGCCATGGGATAAGATGTTTTAGTGTGCGGGTGAGAGCTGAAAGACTGTTACCCACTTCATTTGGGGTGGGGGTATAACCAGGGCCATCCTGGTTGGTAGCCAACACCCCATTATTATTATTATATTTTAAATTCCCTGGCATCTAGTAGACTTTCTACCCCCGAGGTGTGTATCAGGGGTAATTGCCCCATATGCCCACTGGTGGGCAGAACAACTTTGGCCCCATTTATTTGGGGTGGGGTATGGCCATACCCCTACCCTCTTATTTTGAAAAAAAAATCTTCACTGGTGGGCTTTCTGCCCCCCTTGGGGACAGATGGACATTCCAAAAATAGGCTGGTCTGCCCCCATGGGGGGTGGATACAGCCAACAGTAATATGCCCCCATGTGGAGCGACCCTTGCCCAAGGGGCTGCCCCCCCAAACAAAACACACACATACACACACACCAATTCCTGATGTTTATTGGTTTCTTCCCCCCGGGGCCATATTGGCCCTACAAAAATGGTCCAATCAAGAAATGGCCTAAATACAATTTGCCCCCCAGGGGAGAGACCCTTGCCTAAGGGGTTGCTCCCCATACATAAACACATAAAGTAAATGAAAAAAATATATATATATAAATATCCCTGGTGTCTAGAGGTTTCTGCCCCCGGTGGGGGGGGGGCAGAAATGGCCTAAAAGTAATTAGGCCCCCCGAGAGTGACCCTTGCCTAATGGGTGGCTCCCCACATATAAAAAATAAACAAAAAAATAAGTTATCCCTGGTGTCTAGGGGTTTTCTGCCCACCCTGGGGGCAGATCGTCCTAATTATATTAGGCCGATCTGCCACCATGGGGGCAGAAATGGCCTAAAAATATTTTGCCCCTCCTGGGGAGAGGCCCTTGCCCAAGGGGCCACTCCCTTTATGTGTAAGTATAAAAACAATAAAAATTCCCTGGTTGTTTCTGCCCCCCCCTGTGGGCAGAAATGGCCTAAACATAATTTGGACCCCGGGGGGGGGGGTGACTCTTGCCTAAGGAGTCGCTCCCCACATATAAAAAAATAAAAATAAACCCCCCAAAAAAATATCCCTGGTGTCTAGGGGCTTATATTATGCCGATCTGCCCCCGTGGGATTGGTGGGCCGGGCAGAAATGGCCTAAAAACATTATGGGCCCCTAGGGAGCGACCTAAGAGGTCCCTCCCCACACATAAAAATAAAAAATAAACAAAAAAAATTATCCCTGGTGTCTAGGGGCTTTCTGCCCCCCTGGGGGCAGATCAGCCTAATTATATCAGACCGATCTGCCACCAGGGGCGGCAGAAATGGCCTAAAAATAATATGGACCCATAGGGAGCGATCCTTGCCCAAGGGGCTGCTCCCCTTATTGACAGTACCTTAAAAATAATTCCCTGGTGTCTATCGGCTGCCCAATCGCATTGCGATCGAACAGAAGAAATGCTGTGAGAGACAAGAAAGGAAAGGAAAGGTCTTTCCTTTCTTTTCTTGTCCCTCCCGCCCCACCTCCCGGTCGGAAGAGAAATGCAAAAGCATTTCTCTTCCAGTGTTCTAGCTGTCTGCGCATCCCAATCTGTCTGCGCGTCCCCATCTGTCTGCTCTCCCCCTGATGTCAGAGGGTGCTCCGAAATACCGCTGCTGCCTGTATGTTTGAGCTTGTGCGTCTGTCGGTGCCTCCCCAAACGTGATGTTATACAGGCATATCACTGGATGAAATACTTATCCTTGCAAGGTCACACAAACTGTCCAATAGTCGCAGAGGACATGGAGCTGCCCTAGCGCAATCTGCTCCGGCACCAGGCAAGGCCAAATTGGGCCCGGTAAAGGAAGAACGGGTTGAAACCGTCCAAAGATGCTACAATCAGCCGCCTGTGGCTCGACCACCGAGACTGGAGGAAAAGGGGTACGGTAGCTGCGGTCTAGAGCACAGGATACCAGGAGTATGCCCCGCCAAGGGAAAGAACTGCTCCAAATGTGATAAGCCCAAAGATTTTACCAAAGTTTTCCGAGGGAGGTCGCCCAGATCTGTGACCACGTTGGCCCGGAAGGCGGCAATAAAGCAAGTTACGCCAGACGATGGCACTGGGATGGTGGCGGTGGACGCATACCCAGGCAACAAACCCTACGAGGATGATGAAGACAAGGAGATATTTGTTGTTTTGTTTGCTGACAGGTTGGACCAGAGGTGGAGGCCAACAACCATGTGTACCATATTGGTAAATGGCACGACAGTGACTGTGCTCATAGACACTGGGGCATCGGTAAACGTTATGGATGTGGAACAATACAGCAAGATATCTCCCCCACCAGAGCTCACACCAGGCTGGACCAAGATATATGCCTATAGGGGCATGGACCCGTTACCCCGGCGAGGGGCAATAGAGGTTACTGTTGGTAGTGAGCGCCGTTCGACACGTGCCAAATGCCATGTCCGACACGTGCCAAATGCCATGTGTTGGAAGGCAAGAAAGGAACCCTTCTCCGATGCCACACAGTGGAAGACCTGGAGCTAGTGTTTTTCACCCGGCAAGTCCACAACTCCCTGGCTGAGGCAGTGCTGGTCCATTTCCCGGAGTTGTTTCGGGGGCCAGGAAAACTGAAAGGAAAGTAGTTCCAGTTACATGTCGATCCTACAGTACGACCCATTGCCCTAAGGCACCGGCGGGTGACTTTCCACTTACGACCCCAGGTGGAGAGTCAACTACAGACAATTGAGGAGTAGGGGTCATAGAGAAGGTGACCGGCCCGACGCCTTGGGTGTCGCCACTCGTCATCGCCCCAAAGCCTAAGCAGCCTGACACCATTTGCCTGTGTGTGGACGTGCGCCTTCCCAACATTGCCATAAAGTGAGAACGCCACATCACACCCACCATGAACGATATTGTTGTGGATCTTAACGGGGCCCAGTTGGACCTATCAGCGGGAGCTAACCCCAGAAAGCCGGAAAACGTCACCACATTCTCAACCCATGTGACGTTACAAGTGCCTTAGCTTTGGGGGCTCTTCGGCCGTGCAGATCTTCCACAATGCCATACGGGAGACACTGTCCGGTTTGACCGGCGTCATTAATCTATGTGACGACATCTTAATTTTCTCCAACACATTAGAGGAACATCAAAAACAGCTGAGAGCCACTCTCCAGAGGTTAGCAGAAGCAGGACTAACGCTGCACCGGAAGAAATGCGCCTTGTACCACAACTCCATTGACTTTTTTGGCTCCATCTTTTCAAGGAAAGTTCTGAAGGTTGACCCCAATAAAGTAGAGGCCATCCAAGGAGCAGCCTTACCTCGCAACGCCACTGAAGTCAGAAGCTTCCTCGGTATGGCAACAAACTATGGGCGGTTCATCCCCAATCTGGCCACACTTGCCGAACCTCTTCGACAGCTCACGAAGGCCAACACCCCCTGGGAGTGGGGCATAGAAGTGGACAAGGCATTCCAAGCAGTCAAAAGTTCACTGTTGGACTCTGTGGTCATGACATACTTCCACCCGCACAAGAGAACGGAAGTCGTGGTGGACTCCAGCCCCATTGGGCTCGGAGCCGTATTGCTGCAGGACAGAGCCACCAGCAGTGCACGCCAGTGGCCTATGCCAACAGGGCCCTCTTGGCAACGGAGGCCCGGTATGCGCAAATTGAGCTGGAAGCGCTGGCCATACGATGGGCCTGTCAGCATTTCAACTTGTATTTTTGAGGGCACGAATTTTTGATGGTTACCGACCACAAACCACTGGTATCCCTCTTTGCGGGCACGGCCCGACTTGCCCTGCCAAGAATTGAAAGGTGGGTGGTGCTCGTCCAGCCCTACCGGTTTTACATTGTCTACTGGCCTGTAGTCAACAATCCTGTGGGTTACTTATCACGCCATCCGTTGCGGCCATGCTCGCAGGGAGAAGAAGAGGAGGAGGATGGACGGTCAGAGAGTTTCGTAAGCATGATTGTGAACCTAGCATGTCCCACAGCGCTGATGGTGACGGAGATCACTGACGCCTCAATCCGAGATGCAGTCATCGGCTGAGCCAATCGGTAATGGAAATGTTTCCTTGACAAGAAGCACGATTTTGACTCTGAGGAGCTCAAGACGATGCAGTGTATTTGGAAGGTGAGGCATGGAGCTCTCTGTGAGTCTGAAAGGTCTTCCTCTCCAGGGCCAGCGCTTAGTAATACCCCGCAGTCCACACCTTAGAGTTGTAGAATTAGCTTACCAGGGTCATCAGAGGACAGCAAAGACTAAGGCCTGTTTGCGTGAGAAGGTGTGGTTCCCCAGGATGGATGCCATGGTAGCTGACCTGATACCAAGAGGTGAGGCCTGTGCGATCACCGCTCGAGATCCCGTCCTTGCTCCAGTGATGACCAAACCGCCCAACACTCGACCATGGCCCCGGGTAAGCCTGGATTTTGGTAGTATTCCTGATGGCTGGCTGACGGCTGTCATGACTGACTTGTGCGCCTGGTTCCCGATGGTGGAACTGGTGACGTCCACAGCATTTGAGCACGTCCATCCTGTCTTGGAGAAGGTTTTCGCTCTCCTGGGTCTGCTGGAGGACATAACAATGGACAATGGTCCTCCATTTCACAGCCAGGAGTTTCAGGTTTTGTTCGCCATATCACACTGGTGAATTACCCCTCAATGGCAAACGGGGATGTTGAGCACTTCATGTGGACCTTGAGCCGTGCTTTACAAATTGGAGTACGTCAACAAGAGAACGCCAAGATATGCCTGCATGCATTCCTGAGGGCGTACCGGCAGACACCCCATAGCACGACGGGGTGTGCCCCGGCAGCGTTGATGTTTCGTTCGCCACCACAGGACTGCAGATACGCTGATGAGCAGTGGCAACCCACTGAGTTGGATATACTCAAGATGCAGGAGAAGCGAAAACAGACCAATGTCTAGGCCAGCGAGAGGAGAAGGGGAAACATTCTGACCTAAAAGTGGGGGAATCCGTCATTCTGAAGGATCGCCACGCAGGTTGGAAGTTCCGTACCCCTTTTGAACCTGACATCTGGATAGTCCAGAAGATCGCTGGGACCATCGTTGCTGCCAGAAAAGTGGGGCGTCAGGTGACCCGGAATGTGTCGTGGTTCTGGAGGGTTGAGCCTCGGGATGGCGATTCAGGAGCTGACCCGTTGGAGGAGAGTGGCGAAGAGCTTGAAGGAGGCTATGTTTCGCAGCCAAGTTCTCCAGATGAATGCCGACCAGTAGTTGATGGAGGTCCCAGCAGAGATCTCGAAGGGTCCTGTTCCCCGGATCGGGGACCCGCACGAGGGCTGAAGCAGAGCGGGATAAGTGAAAGGTACCACCTGCTGCCCAACCCTGAACCCAGCCAAAGTCTTAAGAGACTTCATGTGTTTAAAAGAAAAGTGACTGGTGTCCGTGTACAGCCAATAACTCCTGCTGTTATCTTCTTTTCCTTTCTCTCTTTTCTTTTGTATCCCTGGTTGTTATTGTTATTCATATGCCTTGTTCGAGGGTGATTGTTTTCGTAGTAGTTCACTAAAACATGGGGGGGAAGTAGACAACCACCCGGGCTCTCCCCTACAATGTTGCCTGCTCTGTGACACCATACGTTGTCCGGGGCGGAGGTTATAAAAGAAAGAGGTGCCCGACCTGCACGGTATTGGTGCACTAGTTAACTGTACAGCTTGCTGCAGTGTGGTTTTGTTCCCCTATTAGGCCGTACAGTCCACAGTCAGTGCGACACACCCAGCCGTGCTACAGTAACTAGAACCTCCGCCCCGCCATGGTCACACATCAATGTTGTTATAACAGATGTCATGAGTGCTGTAATATCTGGGTTAATTATCAGCGCACGGCGAGTGCACAAGTTATATTTAACCTATATCATATTATTTTACTTGTAGCCCTGGGGAAGTGGTGGTCTCCAGGGTGTGGGGGCTAGGCGCAGCCCTTGCATAGTTACTAAGCTTAGCCCTGGGGAGGTGGTGGTCTCTGGGGTTTCTAAAAGCACTAGTAGGGGGGATCCTGTGTGCCCCCATCCTATTTTTAAGCCATAATGCCCTGGGGACCTGGCCAACCCTGGGGCAAAATAACTGAGAAACTTGGGTGACCATTTTTTTAAACCTCTGCAAAATCTACAGATCCAGCCGCAGATTTTGCAGAGATTTAAAAACAAAATACCTTTAAGCCCTGGTGGGGTCCCAGAGGGACCCCTGGACCAAAGCAAGTGGGTTAGACTATACATATCCTGTTACCTTTTCTTTTTATGTTTATTGGGACTCTGGGAAGCTGAATTCCACACGTGTGATGTCTTAGGGGTCACCTCCTCCCCATTTTTAGGTCTGCATTGCCCACAGTGCATTTACTGCCTCTGCAATATATATATAGCTTACCTTTTGGGGTTTGTAGCCTATCCATTGCTTGCTGTTGGACCGGACGCAAAAACGACAAGGTGATGGATGGAATCCTTGAATTAATCCCGGGCCATGGAAATCGCTTGGGCAGCATCCCATTACAACATTTTTTTTGCCCACCATGCCACCATATCACCCCAGTTTAGAACCTGCCATATGCAAAGCAGTTTTTACCCTACTCCTCAAGGAACAGTCCAGCCTGAAATGCCAGGCCAGATCCTCCCTGGACCATAAACAAGCATTCTGGGACCGTTTTCAGGGTATCACCACCTATGGGCCAGGCTAGCTTGAATTCAGTGGCACAGTGACCACAGGATAAACATCTGGGCATAAGCTTCCTATGTAGGGCAACACCACACCACTCCACTTTACACTACTCCTCCCTACAACACTCCACATCACTTCACTCTGCAACACTCTGCTCCACTCTATGCCCTTCTACTCCATGCAAGCCTCACTTCATGCCATGCTACTCCACTCCAAGACACTCCACTGTAAGACTTTCTATGACACGGTTCACCACTCCACTCCACACCATTCTACCCCACTCCACTCCAATTCAATCCAACCCAATCTACCCCACTCCACTTCACTACAATCTGTGCCACTCCACTCAAACCTTCCATTTCATCTACCATACTATAAATTACCCAATCTACTCTGCTCCAGTGTATCACACTCCACGTTAACCTACCCCCACTCTACTTCAGTCCAATCCACCTCACTGTACTCCACTACAATGTAGCCCACTCCACTCTAATCCCCTTTACCACTCTGTATTTAACCCCAATCTACCCCACTTCACTCCAATCAATCCCACTAAAAATTTACCACACACCACTGCAATCTAACCCACTCCACCCAAATCTACGGCATTACAGTCTAGTGCAGTATACTCCACTACAATCTACTTCACCTCAATCTACTCCACTATACCCCATTCTCCTCCACTCCAACCTACACTATTCCACTATAATCTAACCCACTTCAAACTACTCCACTCCAATCTACTCCAGTATACCCCAATCCACTCTTCCTCAATTTACCCCATTCCAGTGTATCTCAGTCCACTCTACTGCAATCTACCCTGATATACCTCAATCCTATCTACCGCAATCAACACAGACTTACTCCTTTGAGACCTGCATCAGCTGCAAGGTGCTTCATTTGCATCTATCTTTACTTATATAGCTGAGCTGTTGTCTGAATGTATCAATGCTCATGCTGTATGAGAGTTTATTCACACCTCATGATAGTATATTTAATTAGTGTGTAGATCACTCTTGCAGGGATGTATTTCTTGCACTTACCTTGTTGGAGTCTCAATATTAGCCAAGCCTGGTTTGTGTTTATGTAACTTTCTTCACATAGAGAGGTAGGCCTCTTTTTGCCCTTGGTTGTGTGACCTTAGCTGTTCTTGCTGGTCCAGTTGATGCCTTGTTATTTGTTGTTTAGCAGGGCTCTTTCTCTGCCCCACCATCTCCTAGCACCCTTTTTGGTCTGCAGTTGCCCTTTTCTTTGCTCAGCTCAGCCCCTAGGCACTGTCACTTGATGCTTGTTGTCGGTTATGTCTTGGCTGGTGGGTCTGTGTGTTTCTTTTGCACCCTTTGCTTTTTATTTTGCACTTTTATTGTTGTCCTGCTGCTACTGCATTGACTTAATAGTGTCTTATTCAAATTCCAATATGTAGTCCTCTTTTGTAATTGGTGTACTCCTCTGTGTCTATGGCCGGAATATTGCTATTCCTCATTTTCTCATAAGTCAATGCATATCTGTGGGTTCCAGTATGGCTCCACTCCACTCAATGCAACTGTAAGCCACACAGTGCCACTTCACTATACTCAGTGCCTCACCACTTCACACCTCACACCACATAATATGACTACACTCCATGCCACTATACTCCAAGCCACACAATGCCACCCTACACCACACAATTACACCGCTCTTAATACCACACCACACAATACCAACTCCACTCCACCAGCACTAAGCCACTCCACCCTACACCATTGATCTTCAAACTTTTTAATCCCAGGCCCACACAGACACATACACCCACACAGACACACACACCCACACCATTTTTTTCACAATTATTCTATTAAATGGGCAATGTTTAAACGTTTTTAAATATTGCAGATAACTTGTGTTACTGTTATAAAAAATGCAATCAAATAAATGATGCCAACCATACTATTCTGGTCAGGCATGTACTGCGCATTTTATTCAGCTTAAGACACAGCACGGTTCTCAGCATAATGCTTCTCTTGGCCATAGCCTGGCGCCTCACCTCCCTGGGATCATTTGAGGCCCCCCAGGGGAACCCACCTCCCAGTTTAAAGGCCTCCTGTTCTACACAATGGCACTGTACTCCACTCCTCTAAGTGCAACTCCACACCACTTAATGCCAGTCCAGTACACTCCAAGCCACACAGTGCCACTCCATCCCACAATGTACCACACTACTCTAATCCACACAATGCTACTCTTTTACATGTTGCGCAATGCTACTTCAAACCATGCCAGTCCACTAAATTACAATACACTACACTCCAAGCCACAAAATGACACTTCTCCCATGCCAAGGCACTCCACTTCAGTCAGTGCACTCTACTTCATGCAACATAACATAACTCCACTTAATACAATTTCACTCCTCTACACTCCACTCCACACAGTGCCATGCAATGCAATGCCACTCCACTCCTTCTAAATCAATATAGTTTACATATGTGCAGGAGCAGTGCGCGGCGGGGGCGGCTGGTGCGGGGGTGAAGAAAAATTAATAATTGAAGAAAAAAAACTTACCTGAATGCGCCACCGCCATCACCACCACCAAGCATCACCTCTTTCCTTGGCAACAGGCACAGGCTCCCAGCCTGCCCTGCGGCCAATCTAAACGTTACCATCATGACACAAGTGTTCAGATTTGGGGGAGTGCCAAGCCACGGTGCTCCTAGGCAGACTGCGAGAGTCTGCCTGTTCTCTCCAACCCGGCACTGCATTGCTGGATTGGACAGAGCTTAGTGCGCATGTATGTTTGCCCAGCCTGAGACAGCCGGCTAAACATACATGCGTACTGAGGGTGAGTACTGAGTATTCCCCCTCTGTGCTCGTCAGGGCCCGTGGCCCCACCCCTTCTACAATACAACAATAATAAACATAGTTCATTATTGCTGTATTGTAGAGGTTTGGCAGCTGCTGCTGCTGGTGGGGGGCGATGCTCCTCCGACCTAACGGAGGACCCACCCCTGCATATGTGAGATCTGTTGATTTTTCTAATGCTTGTTTTGCAACACCTTTGGCGTCCCTTAATCTTTGTGTTCCCTGGAGGTATAATGAGGGCAGATCTTCCAATCTTTCCCACGGGTGAGTGAGAAGGACCATTAGAGTCCAAGGGGCTGGAATTCTGGTCTGAGGCGGGCGGTCTCCAAACATATTTTCTTTTCATTTTTTTAGATACATCTTTGATTGTAATGGGTTTTTAACCACCCCTCACGCCCCCACCTTCAGAGATCATGACGGTTGGACTGTGGGTAATCCTCCAATATCACTGTTAACTGTATTCGTAGCAACTGATGCTGAGACTATGTGATAATTTTCATTAATTGGTGAACAAGTGTTTGCGTCATATCATTTTAAATGTTTTTATTTGTTCTCTTTTTAAGTTAAATCAGAGTTTAACTTGTTGTGGAGAAAAATATAAATGTCAGATTAGAGTCTATCCGTAAACTTTCATACGTCAATACAGGTGTTGGAAATATGGCTGAAGGTGATCCACTGTTTTCAAGGGCAGAAACATACACAGTTGCCATGATTCTTAAGGAAGTTAATTCCATATATACGAATATCTCAACCTTTCACACTACTCTACTAGACATGGCACCCAATGTAAAATATTTCATATTAGAACTGCTTTTTATTCATCAACATGTAGATAACACTAATTAAAGTATAGATGAAATATATCATGTCTATGGTCAACCGCCTGATTGGGGTACAGATATTGCCAGGTTACAGTCGAAGCTAACCAATTTGAAAGTCCGTGGAGATATACATATTATGTCCATCCAATATTAATAGGCCTCACTTTTTTTGACAATCTGTAAAATATTTCCGACATGATGATGTCATGTCAGATGGCTATTTTGTTCTTCGGTGAGTCTGACTGCCAGGGTACATTACAGAGCCTTATTGAGTGAGCCTTCTGAAATTCTAAATCTGCAATACTCAAAGGTCCTATTACCTAACATTACATGGACGCTCTGGCAGAAAGGTTCTAGGCAGAGTTTTTGATGCCCTGTTGCTAGAACATGGCAAAGAGAAATCGAGACCGCCCCCCCGGAAAAAATAAGTCATGGAAGGATTATAAAAATTACCTTTTCATCAAGGTTTAGTTATGTCCATGGTATGCTGTGGCTTACAATTGCTAAATCTTTATTGACGAGTGTTGAAAGAATGATAAAACAATTCGTATTGGGGATCGACTAAGCCTAGGACCCGGAAGACTGAACTATAGGCTCACACAGAGGCAGAAGGCCTGCGTCTCCTAAAATTTGTTTTTATTATAGGGCTAATCATCTGTCACAGATGGTATCTGATAAGTGCAAAATGAGATTGCAGAATGAATCGTATGTGCAGACAACTGGAGTTTTTTATGTTGCTAAGAAACTCTGCACTGGACATGTTTCACTCAACTAAGGGCCCGGTTTAATTAGTGGCCAACCCATCATTGAGTAAATTATGAGAACATGGAGTCTTGCGTATATGGAGGGGGGCTGGATCCATGCACACGCACCTACATGGAATACTGCTCAATTTAACTATACCCAAGAAGGACCTCCCTGACATGCAAGCCCTAGTAGATCCAATGGGCTCTTAACACGATAAGATATTGGGGTATTAACCTAACTCCCACACTGCCACCTTGGACGCAGGCCAGTTGGCCGCAACTACGGAGATCCATTCTAACAGATCTCAGGCGCTGGAAACCCCACATTGTCTTTTTGCTGGTATGCATCAATGTCATAAAAATAAGGCCCTCCACCTTTTTTGGTCCCTTTCTACTCTGATCACCCAAGATGACAACTCGCTTACAGAGGGACTTCTGCTCCTTTATCAAGAATGGCAAGCATCCAAGGATCTGTAAGTCTGTACCAATGCAGCTTACAGAAAGTGCTGTACTAGCCTGCCATAATATGCTCGAGCACTATTGGGCCGCCCACTTGCAATGCATCTCTGAGTAGGTGGTCCACGAGTGTGAGAAACACTGGTTCCACATGGATCTGTCAGTGGACTGCTGGCCCCTCTGGGTTCTAGCCTGGCTACCCAAGCATGTTTCATTGTTCAGCACCTACATAGCTACCCCCCATTAGGACGGTACTTGACATATGAGACAGATTGGGAATCAGGTGAGGGCTTACTACCTTCCCCTCCTTCAACACTCCAATTGCACGCAACCCTGATTTCACTCTTGTGCTACTGCCTCCATTATTTACTAGCTTGGAGGCAGAGGACTGTAGGAAATTAAGGGACCTCTTTGCGGGAGCCTCCATTAAATCATTTGAACAGTGTAAGGCTTATTACTCTCTCCCTGAAACAACAAGGCTACAGTACTGCCAGCTGCATCATTGGGCATTGCACCCCTCCAATTATTCTGGGGCTACCATACCCTATACTGACTTGAAAAATTAGTGAGCGCATATGACGGGTCTAAAGGACTAATCTCCAATACATACCGGGCCATTCAACACTCTACACCTCTTCAAACCCACACATTTCAAACTTTCAGGAAGACTACCACTACAGATGGCATTTCGTCTAAGCAATTGGAACCCCTTTGGCAAGACATACCTAAAACTTAAGAAAGCTTATCCCACCGTGAAATAGCTAATATGATCATTTATCTTTGGTATTATACATTGGCTTACCTCTCCACCATGTACCCCTTCACATCTTTTTTCTGCTGGTAAAGTAGACTAGTTGTGGGGGATTATTGACACATCCGCTGTTGACTCCCAAGCAGGAATTGGAATGTTTGGGGATCAGAGTGTGCTGGTGTCATGCTAACTGACTCAGCAGGCCGCTTCACTTTTGCGACCCACCCGCCACCTCAAAACTCTTGGCCACAGCAAGGCCTGATACCGGGGGAGTTCAGGGCGTAGGTGACCTTAGATAGCATCTCACATAGAACTGCCGTAGCATAGGAGGTTGCACCAGACATCAGTGAACAGACTTTGGTTGATACCAGTTACTGAGAACCCCAGCGACCCTGTGGGCCTGAACTTCGACCAACAACCCCACTGTGGGCTTCACGAAGGAGTGCAGACTAAAAGGGGGTGTTGGCTACCACCCATTTTATCCCCTGGGCCTATAGTGACCACACTTGATTATTTGCCAGTTCAGCACTGGGACTGCCTGTCCCCCTCTGCTACGTGGGGTAAGTCGGGTCTTACAACATATATTACTGGGTGTAGAGTGCAGCAGGGGCTGACATTGCTGCTGGTCAAGTGGTGTGCACAGGCTCTGAGCTAGAACAGCAAAGCCATTCTGTTACGAAAATGCCAGTATTCCTTTTCCCGGATTATATCTGTGCAGCGCCGCAGGGCTCCCTTTTGGGGGTGACGTGCAGATTGAGGCAGGCTGACCTCCACTATTCCCTCATATTTCTAGTTAAACTGAAGACCATGGTTGGAATTAAAAGTTACTGCTTTACCAAGCCAGTGGATGCCTGGGACTGGGTTGAGACAGCCGCTTTCCCTTCACTGCCATGCCGACAACATGAGGCACAAACATTGCATCGCCAGAAGCACTGGGCACGCAAACATGGTGGTGCTGGATTCAAAGGGGCATCCACCCCAGAACAGGCAAAGGAGGGACAGGCCCAGACTTGAGGTTGGAGGTTACATTGTGGGTAGACTGCATTCACCCCTTGCTTACTGTTCAGACGATGTCATATCCGATGTCTAAGCATGGTCTCAGCAACTCTGCAGGAGCTGACAAGGGAAACAGCAGAGGAGCTTATATCACAACAAGAACCTCAGGTGAAGTAATCTGTATTCATCAGATTGTAGTAACAGGTCATCCCAGCTGAGCCAGAGTGAGTAGAACTGCAGACTGCTTACACACTGTGGAAACTGAAGACAGCCTGGCTACCCCCCTTGCCTAGCTCCCGGCCAAACATGATCCATGCTGGTAACATGCAGGACCTTTTCATCCATGGGCCTTTTTTTTTTTTACTGTTTAGGTGACCATAATGTTTGAGGGTTGTTCACGGTAGGGAATTAGTTTTTACAGTTTGTTGAGTTATGGGGTGTAATAATGTATTCTTTTTTAGGAAGTATGACATTCATATTTTGGTGTATAACTGTGATGATGTGGCTTATGATCCGATACAGAGCCCACACCCTCTGCACTTAGGATACTGACATGTCTAAACTTAGCATAATCAGGTGGAATGTCCATGGTATGGGCTCCACTCGTAACAGACATGCGGTTCAGCAGTATCTTAGGTGATGGAGAGTTCAAATTGCACTGCTATAAGAGACTCATATCATGGGAGGGGAGGGTGCCCATTTTAAAAAATGCTGTAGAAGGAAATGTTTTGTACCACATACTCTGGCTTTGCTTGCAGAGCCATAATCTTGGTTAGACCAGGTATTCCCTTCAGGCTCACAATAATCAAAATTTACCTGAAGGGCGGTCCCATGCTGGTCGAGGGGCAACTAGATGGGAGGATGGTCTTGTTAGGTAGCATTTAGGGCCCCCCATTCAACATAGCAGGCCTACTTCTCACATCTGTTCTCCATATTCACTAAATGGGCCCACATCCCCTGTATCATTGACTTTAAGTCTATAGTTGACCCACAGCGTGATTGATTCCACCTACCACTCCCATACTCCCCGGTGTAAGCTTCAACACTGGACTTTGTTGGACTGATGGAGATTGCTGCACTCAGACTCTAGGGAATGTTCCTATAATTCTCCCGTCCCCCCCCCACATGCTTTGCATATCCGATTCGATTGGATACTCTGTGTCCCAGCTACTAGGCTATTGGCATCAAGGGCAGAATATCTGGGGGACCTATTCCGACCTTAATCCCCTCCAGGTACAGTTTTAGTGGGGTGCATCATGGTCACAGGTTCCCACTAGGCATTTACAGCCCACCATGCTTGGAGATCAGGTATTCTGTGACACAACAGCAGAGACACTCTCCCATAGCCTACCCAACAACTGGGGAATGTCTGTGTCCAAGGTAATTGACTGGGAAGCGATGAAAGTTATCCTCAGAGGTCACTGCACCCATGCGGTTGTAGGGGTGAAGGCAGGCCCACACAGTGACATGTCCTGCATTTAGACATCCCTGGGTGCACTGCAAACTACGGCCCAAGCTGACTGTACAATGCTGGGTGCAATGATTAAGGCACTGCATAGACATGCTCAAATGAGTAAGCAACTTCAACACCTCGACATCTGTGCGTACCAAGCAAAGCAGTATGCAGATGTTTATTGTCCTGGCTCCTGCGCAGCATGAACCTGCCCACACCGATCACGATAATCAGGGATTCACCAGCAATTGTTGTCACAAATCAGTCAGATTCACAAGGCATTTACTATGCATTATCAGACCGCATATGACCCTCTATTATGGACAGTTAGGTTGCCATATGTCACTTTCTTGCGTCTGTGAACTTAGTAGTCCTTCGTCCACTAGATAAGGAAGATCTTAACGCACCCCTGTCCTGAGAGAAAAAGACGGTGTCATGCGGGGCACAGCAATTCATAAAACACTGGGGATGGATTCCAAATCTAATTCTACAAAGCCTACAAGCACCATTTAACCCTGAAACTCCTCAAACTTTATCAAGAGTTCCAAACGGACGGTTGACTTCTGCCAACTGTAGGAGGCTGGACTGGCTTGTAGTGAGTACCAAGGGGTACTTACACCTTGCACCAGGCCCAGGTATCCCTTATTAGTGTAGAGGGGTGTCTAGCAGCTTAGGCTGATAGAAAAGGTAGCTTAGCAGAGCAGCTTAGGCTGAACTAGGAAATGAGTGAAGCTCCTACAGTACCACTAGTGTCATATGCACAATATCATAAGAAAACACAATACACAGATATACTAAAAATAAAGGTACTTTATTTTTATGACAATATGCCAAAAGTATCTCAGTGAGTACCCTCAGTATGAGGATAGCAAATATACACAAGATATATGTACACAATACCAAAATATGCAGTAATAGCAATAGAAAACAGGGCAAACAATGTATAGTCACAATAGAATGCAATGGGGGCACATAGGGATAGGGGCAACACAAACCATATACTCTAGAAGTGGAATGCGAACCACGAATGGACCCCAAACCTATGTGACCTCGTAGAGGGTCGCTGGGACTGTAAGAAAACAGTGAGGGTTAGAAAAATAGCCCACCCCAAGACCCTGAAAAGTGGGTGCAAAGTGCACCTAAGTTCACCAAAGAGCACAGAAGTCGTGATAGGGGAATTCTGCAGGACTAACACCAGCAATGCAACAACGATGGATTTCCAGACGAGGGTACCTGTGGAACAAGGGGACCAAGTCCAAAAGTCATGATCAAGTCGGGAGTGGGCAGATGCCCAGGAAATGCCAGCTGTGGATGCAAAGAAGCTGCCACCGGATGGTAGAAGCTGAGGATTCTGCACGAGCGACAAGGGCTAGAAACTTCCCCTTTGGAGGATGGATGTCCCACGTCGTGAAGAGTCGTGCAGAAGTGTTTTCCCGCAGAAAGACCACAAACAAGCCTTGCTAGCTGTAAGGGTCGCAGTTAGGGTTTTTGGATGCTGCTGTGGCCCAGGAGGGACTAGGATGTCACCAATTACGTGAGGGGACAGAGGGGGCGTCCAGCAAGACAAAGAGCCCACTCAAAAGCAAGCAGCACCCGCCGAAGTGCCGGAACAGGCACTACGAAGTGGAGTGAATCGGTGCTCACCCGAAGTTGCACAAGAGAGTCCCACGCCGCCGGAGGACAACTCAGGAGGTCGTGCAATGCAGGTTAGAGTGCCGGGGACCCAGGCTTGGCTGTGCACAAAGGAAATCCTCGGTGAGTGCACAGGAGCCGGAGTAGCTGCAAAACACGCGGTTCCCAGCAATGCAGTCTGGCGTGGGGAGGCAAGGAGTTACCTCCACCAAACTTGGACTGAAGAGTCACTGGACTGTGGGAGTCACTTGGACAGAGTTGCTGAGTTCAAGGGACCTCGCTCGTCGTGCTGAGAGGAGACCCAGAGGACCGGTGATGCAGTTCTTTGGTGCCTGCGGTTGCAGGGGGAAGTTTCCGTCGACCCACTGGAGATTTCTTTGGAGCTTCTAGTGCAGAGAGGAGGCAGACTACCCCCACAGCATGCACCACCAGGAAAACAGTCGAGAAGGCGGCAGGATCAGCGTTACAGTGTCTCAGTAGTCGTCTTTGCTACTTTGTTGCAGTTTTGCAGGCTTCCAGCGTGGTCAGCAGTCGATTCCTTGGCAGAAGGTGAAGAGAGAGATGCAGAGGAACTCTGATGAGCTCTTGCATTCGTTATCTAAGGAATTCCCCAAAGCAGAGACCCTAAATAGCCAGAAAAGGAGGTTTGGCTACTTAGGAGAGAGGATAGGCTAGCAACACCTGAAGGAGCCTATCAGAAGGAGTCTCTGACGTCACCTGCTGGCCCTGGCCACTCAGAGCAGTCCAGTGTGCCAGCAGCACCTCTGTTTCCAAGATGGCAGAGGTCTGGAGCACACTGGAGGAGCTCTGGGCACCTCCCAGGGGAGGTGCAGGTCAGGGGAGTGGTCACTCCCCTTTCCTTTGTCCAGTTTCGCGCCAGAGCAGGGCTGAGTGATCCCTGAACCGGTGTAGACTGGCTTATGCAGAGATGGGCACCATCTGTGCCCATCAAAGCATTTCCAGAGGCTGGGGGAGGCTACTCCTCCCCAGCCCTGACACCTTATTCCAAAGGGAGAGGGTGTAACACCCTCTCTCTGAGGAAGTCCTTTGTTCTGCCTTCCTGGGCCAAGCCTGGCTGGACCCCAGGAGGGCAGAAACCTGTCTGAGGGGTTGGCAGCAGCTGCAGTGAAACCCTGGGAAAGGCAGTTTGGCAGTACCTGGGTCTGTGCTAGAGACCCGGGGAATCATGGGATTGTCTCCCCAATACCAGGATGGCATTGGTGGGGCAATTCCATGATCTTAGACATGTTACATGGCCATATTCGGAGTTACCATTGTGAAGCTATACATAGGTAGTGACCTATGTATAGTGCACGCATGTAATGGTGTCCCCGCACTCACAAAGTCCGGGGGATTGGCCCTGAACAATGTGGGGGCACCTTGGCTAGTGCCAGGGTGCCCACACACTAAGTAACTTAGCACCCAACCTTTACCAGGTAAAGGTTAGACATATAGGTGACTTATAAGTTACTTAAGTGCAGTGTAAACTGGCTGTGAAATAACGTGGACGTTATTTCACTCAGGCTGCAGTGGCAGGCCTGTGTAAGAATTGTCAGAGCTCCCTATTGGTGGCAAAAGAAATGCTGCTGCCCATAGGGATCTCCCGGAACCCCAATACCCTGGGTACCTCAGTACCATATACTAGGGAATTATAAGGGTGTTCCAGTATGCCAATGTAAATTGGGAAAATTGGTCACTAGCCTGTTAGTGACAATTTGGAAAGAAATGAGAGAGCATAACCACTGAGGTTCTGATTAGCAGAGCCTCAGTGAGACAGTTAGTCATAACACAGGTAACACATACAGGGCACACTTATGAGCACTGTGGCCCTGGCTGGCAGGGTCCCAGTGACACATACAACTAAAACAACATATATACAGTGAAATATGGGGGTAACATGCCAGGCAAGATGGTACTTTCCTTCACAACCCCCCCCCCCCCCAAACGAAGGACAATAAGACTAGCCATGACCTGATGAGTCTTCATTATCTAAGTGGAAATATCTGGAGAGTCCATCTGCATTGGAGTGGGTACTCCCAGGTCTGTGTTCCACTGTATAATCCATTCCCTGTAGGGATATGGACCACCTCAATAATTTAGGGTTTTCACCTTTCATTTGTTTTAGCCAAAGTAGAGGTTTGTGGTCTGTCTGAACAATGAAGTGAGTGCCAAACAGGTATGGCCTCAACTTCTTCAGTGCCCAGACCACAGAAAAGGCCTCCCTCTCTATGGCAGACCAACGCTTTTCTCTAGTGGTCAACCTCCTGCTGATAAAAGCAACAGGTTGATCCTGGCCCTCAGAATTAAGTTGTGATAAGACTGCCCGTACCCCTAATTCAGATGCATCAGTTTGGACAATTAATTTTTTGGAGTAACAGGGGCTTTTCAGGACAGGTGCAGAGCACATGGCCTGCTTCAGCTCCTCAAAAGCTTTCTGACAGCTAGCTGTCCACAATACCTTTTTAGGCATTTTCTTAGATGTGAGGTCATTAAGAGGGGCTGCAATGGAGCCATAGTTCTTTATGAACCTCCTGTAATACCCAGTGAGGCCTAAGAAGGCTCTCACCTGGGTCTGAGTTGTAGGGGGAACCCAATCTATAATAGTTTGGATTTTCCCCTGAAGTGGTGCAATCTGTTCTCCACCTACCAGGTGTCCCAGATAAACCACTTTCCCCTGCCCTATCTGGCACTTTGAAGCCTTGATAGTGAGGCCTGCTTTCTGCAGGGCCTCCAAAACTTTCCATAGGTGGACCAGGTGATCATCCCAGCTGGAGCTAAAGACAGCTATATCGTCTAGATATGCTGCACTAAAAGCTTCCAGCCCTTGCAGGACTGTGTTCACCAACCTTTGAAAAGTGGCAGGTGCATTTTTCAATCCAAAAGGCATTACTGTGAATTGGTAATGGCCTCCAATGGTTGAAAATGCAGTTTTTGCTTTTGCATCCTCTGATAACTTGATCTGCCAATACCCTGCAGTCAAATCAAAGGTGCTTAGATACTTGGCAGATGCCAGTGTATCTATTAGCTCATCTGCCCTGGGTATAGGGTGAGCATCAGTTTTGGTTACCTGGTTGAGACCTCTATAGTCTACACAAAACCGCATTTCCTTCTTTTCATCTTTGGAATGAGGTTTTGGTACAAGTACCACAGGAGAGGCCCATGGACTTTCAGAGTGCTCAACCACTCCCAGTTCAAGAATTTTCTGCACTTCTTGCTTTATGCAGTGTCTGACATGGTCAGGCTGCCTATAGATCTTACTTTTGGCAGGCAAGCTGTCTCCAGTATCTATAGTGTGCTCACACCAAGAAGTGGTGCCTGGCACAGTAGAGAAGAGTTCAGAAAACTGACCCAGGAGATTTATGCAGTGGTCTTTCTGCTCAGCAGTACTACAATCTGCCAAAACTACACCTTCCACTAGAGCATCTTGTTCTGTGGAAGAGAAGAGATCAGGGAGAGGGTCACTCTCTCCTTCCTGTCCCTCATCTGTTGCCATGAGCAGGGTGAGATCAGCCCTGTCATAGTAGGGTTTCAGGCGATTGACATGGAGCACCCTAAGGGGACTCCTGGCAGTGCCTAAGTCAACTAAGTAGGTGACTTCTCCCTTCTTTTCAACAATTATGTGGGGTCCACTCCATTTGTCTTGGAGTGCTCTTGGGGCCACAGGCTCCAAGACCCACACTTTCTGCCCTGGTTGGTACTGAACCAAAACAGCCTTCTGGTCATGCCATTGCTTTTGGAGCTCTTGGCTGGCCTGAAGGTTTTTACTGGCCTTTTTCATGTACTCAGCCATTCTAGATCTTAGGCCAAGTACATAGTCCAATATGTCTTGCTTTGGAGCTTTTAAAGGTTGTTCCCAACCCTCCTTAACAAGTGTTAGAGGACCTCTTACAGGGTGTCCAAATAGGAGTTCAAAGGGACTGAAGCCCACTCCTTTTTGGGGTACCTCCCTGTAAGCAAAAAGGAGGCAAGGTAACAGGATATCCCATCTCCTGCGGAGTTTTTCAGGGAGTCCCATTATCATACCTTTGAGAGTTTTGTTAAATCTCTCCACCAGTCCATTAGTTTGTGGATGATAGGGTGTGGTGAACTTGTATGTCACACCACACTCCGTCCACATGGCCTTTAAGTAAGCAGACATGAAATTGCTTCCCCTGTCTGATACCACCTCTTTTGGGAAGCCCACCCTGGAAAAGATTCCCAGGAGGGCCTTTGCCACTGCAGGAGCTGTAGTGGTCCTCAGAGGAATTGCTTCAGGATATCTGGTGGCATGGTCCACTACCACCAAGATAAACCTATTGCCTGAAGCAGTAGGAGGGTCAAGGGGGCCAACTATGTCAACCCCTACCCTTTCAAAGGGAACCCCAATCACAGGCAGTGGGATAAGGGGTGCATTTGGAGTGCCACCTGTCTTGCCACTGGCTTGACAGGTTTCACAGGACTTACAAAATTCCTTTGTGTCCTCTGACATTCTAGGCCAATGAAACAAGGGGACAAGCCTGTCCCAAGTTTTCATTTGCCCCAAATGTCCAGCTAAGGGGATGTCGTGGGCTAGAGTTAGGAGGAACTTTCTGTACTCCTGAGGAATCACCAATCTCTTGGCAGCTCCAGGTTTTGGATCCCTTGCTTCAGTGTACAAGAGGTTGTCCTCCCAGTAAACTCTGTGAGAGTCACTGACATCCCCATTTGCTTGTTTGACAGCTTGCTGCCTTAGACCCTCTAGTGTGGGACAGGTATGCTGTGCCACACTCAGCTCCTCCCTGGCAGGCCCCCCTTCACCCAAAAGCTCAGCAGTGTCTGCTTCCAGCTCCTCTGGTGTGGGTTCTGCACAGGGTGGAAATTCTTCTTCCTCAGAAGTTGAATCCACTGTAGAGGGAGGGATAGTAGGTAGTGATTTACCTTTACTAACCCTAGCTTTAGGGAGCACTTGGTCCATTCTTCCAGGATCCAAGTCACCCTGTCCTTTTTGCTTTTTGGCCTGAGCCCTGGTCCAAGCAAAAATATGCCCTGGAATGCCCAGCATTGCTGCATGAGCCTCCAACTCCACTTCTGCCCAAGCTGATGTCTCTAAATCATTCCCTAATAGCCAGTCTACAGGTAAATCTGAGGCAACCACAACTTTCTTTGGACCAGTAACCCCCCCCCAGTTGAGATTCACAACAGCCATGGGGTGGCTAAGAGTGTTGTTATGAGCCTCGGTTACTTGGTACTGGTGACCAAGTAGGTGTTGTTCAGGGTGGACCAGTTTCTCTATTACCATGGTAACACTGGCACCTGTGTCCCTGTAGGCCTGAACCTCAACACCATTTATTAGGGGTAGTTGCTTGTACTTATCCATGTTAAGGGGACAAGCAACCAAGTTTGCTAAATCAATAGCCCCCTCAGAGACTAATACAGCCTCTGTGGTCTCCCTAATCAGACCAACCCCAACTAAATTACCAAAAGTGAGCCCAGCTACTCCCTTGGATTGGCTATTAGTAGGTTTGCTCCCACCACCACTGCTATTACTAGGGGCACTAGGTGTAGCAGCAGGGGTTGTAGTGGTAGGAGGCTTGGTGCTTTTCTTTGGACAACTGGGATCTGTTGTCCAATGGCCTTTTATTTTACATAAATAGCACCATGGTTTCTTTTCTTTGTTTTGATTTGAAGAGGATTTGGGCCCCCCACCCCCACCAGAGTGTTTTTGTGGGCCTGATGAAGACTCATTTTTAGATTTGTCCCCACCCTTGTCAGAAGACTTACCATCCTTCTTCTTGCCATCTTTGTCACCCCCTATATGAACTTTTCTGTTCACCCTTGTTCTGACCCATTTGTCTGCCTTCTTTCCCAATTCTTGGGGAGAGGTCAGATCAGAGTCTACCAGGTACTGGTGTAACAAATCAGACACACCATTATTAAGTATATGCTCTCTCAGGATTAAGTTATACAGGCTTTCATAGTCAGCAACTTTACTGCCATGTAACCACCCCTCCAAGGCCTTCACTGAATGGTCAACAAAGTCTACCCAGTCTTGTGAAGACTCCTTTTTGGTTTCTCTGAACTTCATCCTGTACTGTTCAGTGGTTAAGCCATAACCATCAAGGAGTGCATTCTTAAGAACTGTAAAATTATTGGCATCACTTTCCTTTACAGTAAGGAGCCTATCCCTACCCTTACCACTGAAAGATAGCCATAGGATAGCAGCCCACTGCCTTTGAGGGACCTCCTGAACAACACAGGCCCTCTCAAGTGCAGCAAACCACTTGTTAATGTCACCCCCCTCCTTGTAAGGGGGAACTATATTGTGCAGATTCCTAGAATCATGCTCTTTTGCAGGATGACTATTTGGAATACTGCTGCTGCCACCATGGGTTTCAAAACCCAATTTCTGTCTTTCTCTTTCTATTTCCAAGGACTGCCTATCTAAATCCAGCTGTTGCTTCTTGAGCTTCAGCCTGGATTGTTCCACTCTCAATCTATTGAGCTCCCTTTCTAACATTCTGTCATCTGGGTGGGTGGGTTGGGCATGTCTTGAAACAGAAGAATGGTGAGAATGAACAGAGGGAGACCTGGCCCTAACAGATGGCACACTAACATTCTGGCCTACAGAAGTGATACTTCTACTGTGATGAGAAGCAACACTATTACTGTGATGTGAAGCAAAACTTTTACTGTGATGTGAATTCACATCAGTACCAGCTATGCTAGGTGGCCTGCTAAGGGGCAGGTTGGAAAGATTCCCTCTCAATTCTTTTGCTAGGGGTGCCCCAGAATCAGAGTGGGAACCATCAGCTAATTTCTCACCAGAAGTGCCAACAAAAGTCTTATCTTGTTCAACTAGCATGTTAACTAATAGTTCTCTAGAGGGATTTTTACCTACCCCTAAACCTCTTTCTACACAGAAACTCCTTGCTGCCTTCCAGCTAAGGTGGTCATAAGCAGTCTTGGACAGATCCAGAGTTTGACCTGTACCAGACATAATAGAAAAGTTTAAGGGACAGAAAAAGAAAGAAAACGTTTTCAGAACTTTTTAAAGGACAGAAAAAAACTTTTAAAAACTTTTTAAGAACTTTTTGAAAGTTTAGAGGTACTTTTCAGCACTTAGTAAAGAAGTGAGAGAAGAAAAGCAAAACTTTTTGGTTAGGTGTACATACACTGAACTTGTTTTGTATATTTTTCTCTTATGAAAAGTACAATGACAAAAGTGGTAATTAGTTGCAAAGTACTTATCCCACCGCTGCACAACCAATGTAGGAGGCTGGACTGGCTTGTAGTGAGTACCAAGGGGTACTTACACCTTGCACCAGGCCCAGGTATCCCTTATTAGTGTAGAGGGGTGTCTAGCAGCTTAGGCTGATAGAAAAGGTAGCTTAGCAGAGCAGCTTCGGCTGAACTAGGAGACGAGTGAAGCTCCTACAGTACCACTAGTGTCATATGCACAATATCATAAGAAAACACAATACACAGATATACTAAAAATAAAGGTACTTTATTTTTATGACAATATGCCAAAAGTATTTCAGTGAGTACCCTCAGTATGAGGATAGCAAATATACACAAGATATATGTACACAATACCAAAATATGCAGTAATAGCAATAGAAAACAGTGCAAACAATGTATAGTCACAATAGAATGCAATGGGGGCACATAGGGATAGGGGCAACACAAACCATATACTCTAGAAGTGGAATGCGAACCACGAATGGACCCCAAACCTATGTGACCTCGTAGAGGGTCGCTGGGACTGTAAGAAAACAGTGAGGGTTAGAAAAATAGCCCACCCCAAGACCCTGAAAAGTGGGTGCAAAGTGCACCTAAGTTCCCCAAAGAGCACAGAAGTCGTGATAGGGGAATTCTGCAGGAAAGACCAACACCAGCAATGCAACAACAATGGATTTCCAGACGAGGGTACCTGTGGAACAAGGGGACCAAGTCCAAAAGTCACGATCAAGTCGGGAGTGGGCAGATGCCCAGGAAATGCCAGCTGTGGATGCAAAGAAGCTGCCACCGGATGGTAGAAGCTGAGGATTCTGCACGAATGACAAGGGCTAGAAACTTCCCCTTTGGAGGATGGATGTCCCACGTCGTGAAGAGTCCTGCAGAAAGACCGCAAACAAGCCTTGCTAGCTGCAAGGGTCGCGGTTAGGGTTTTTGGATGCTGCTGTGGCCCAGGAGGGACCAGGATGTCACCAATTGCGTGAGGGGACAGAGGGGGTGTCCAGCAAGACAAAGAGCCCACTCAGAAGCAAGCAGCACCCGACGAAATGTCGGAACAGGCACTACGAAGTGGAGTGAATCGGTGCTCACCCGAAGTTGCACAAGAGAGTCCCACGCCGCCGGAGGACAACTCAGGAGGTCGTGCAATGCAGGTTAGAGTGCCGGGGACCCAGGCTTGGCTGTGCACGAAGGAAATCCTCGGTGAGTGCACAGGAGCCGGAGCAGCTGCAAAACATGCGGTTCCCAGCAATGCAGTCTGGCGTGGGGAGGCAAGGACTTACCTCCACCAAACTTAGACTGAAGAGTCACTGGACTGTGGGAGTCACTTGGACAGAGTTGCTAAGTTCAAGGGACCTCGCTTGTCGTGCTGAGAGGAGACCCAGATGACCGGTGATGCAGTTCTTTGGTGCCTGCGGTTGCAGGGGGAAGATTCCGTCGACCCACGGGAGATTTCTTCAGAGCTTCTAGTGCAGAGAGGAGGCAGACTACCCCCACAGCATGCACCACCAGGAAAACAGTCGAGAAGGCGGCAGGATCAGCGTTACAGTGTCGCAGTAGTCGTCTTTGCTACTTTGTTGCAGTTTTGCAGGCTTCCAGCGCGGTCATCAGTCGATTCCTTGGCAGAAGGTGAAGAGAGAGATGCTGAGGAACTCTGATGAGCTCTTGCATTCGTTATCTAAGGAATTCCCCAAAGCAGAGACCCTAAATAGCCAGAAAAGGAGGTTTGGCTACTTAGGAGAGAGGATAGGCTAGCAACACCTGAAGGAGCCTATCAGAAGGAGTCTCTGACGTCACCTGCTGGCCCTGGCCACTCAGAGCAGTCCAGTGTGCCAGCAGCACTTCTGTTTCCAAGATGGCAGAGGTCTGGAGCACACTGGAGGAGCTCTGGGCACCTCCCAGGGGAGGTGCAGGTCAGGGGACTGGTCACTCCCCTTTCCTTTGTCCAGTTTCACACCAGAGCAGGGCTGAGGGATCCCTGAACCGATGTAGACTGGCTTATGCAGAGATGGGCACCATCTTTGCCCATCAAAGCATTTCCAGAGGCTGGGGGAGGCTACTACTCCCCAGCCCTGACACCTTATTCCAAAGGGAGAAGGTGTAACACCCTCTCTCTGAGGAAGTCCTTTGTTCTGTTTTCCTGGGCCAAGCCTGACTGGACCCCAGGAGGGCAGAAACCTGTCTGAGGGGTTGGCAGCAGCAGCAGCTGCAGTGAAACCCTGGGAAAGGCAGTTTGGCAGTACCCGGGTCTGTGCTAGAGACCCGGGGAATCATGGGATTGTCTCTCCAATACCAGGATGGCATTGGTGGGGCAATTCCATGATCTTAGACATGTTACATGGCCATATTCAGAGTTACCATTGTGAAGCTATACATAGATAGTGACCTATGTATAGTGCACGCGTGTAATGGTGTCCCCGCACTCACAAAATCCGGGGGATTGGCCCTGAACAATGTGGGGGCACCTTGGCTAGTGCCAGGGTGCCCACACACTAAGTAACTTAGCACCCAACCTTTACCAGGTAAAGGTTAGACATATAGGTGACTTATAAGTTACTTAAGTGCAGTGTAAAATGGCTGTGAAATAACGTGGACGTTATTTCACTCAGGCTGCAGTGGCAGGCCTGTGTAAGAATTGTCAGAGCTCCCTATGGGTGGTAAAAGAAATGCTGCAGCCCATAGGGATATCCTGGAACCCCAATACCCTGGGTACCTCAGTACCATACACTAGGGAATTATAAAGGTGTTCCAGTATGCCAATGTAAATTGGTAAAATTGGTCACTAGCCTGTTAGTGACAATTTGGAAAGAAATGAGAGAGCATAACCACTGAGGTTCTGATTAGCAGAGCCTCAGTGAGACAGTTAGTCATAACACAGGTAACACATACACGGCACACTTACGAGCACTTGGGCCCTGGCTGGCAGGGTCCCAGTGACACATACAACTAAAACAACATATATACAGTGAAATATGGGGGTAACATGCCAGGCAAGATGGTACTTTCCTACACCAACCCTCCGCAAATCTCTCTTAGTATCCTTTTCCAAGCCTGTGAAAGACCCCATGGAGCTTGCCTCTTAATGCCCGCATTCTAAGTTGAGGTCTGATTATAAAATCCTGAACAAGGTTATAGCGGGAAGGCTGTGTGAACACATGCCACGTCTGGTGCACACAGGGAGGTCCACCACCACTTTAAATATACACCTTCTTCTGGTCCAGTGGCCATTTGCTGCATGCTTGGTGCTGGACTTGCATTAAGCATTTGATATAGTGGATTGATATTGCCTGTTTTTGACCATGACTACTTTTGGCATCAAGGGATGACTAGATGCGTTAATTTGACTCCTATACATTGAACGCACAGTGTGGGTGAATATTGGCCAGTGTGTCTTCCCCTGTTTCTGAGTGAGCAGAGGAATGTGGCAAGTCTGTCCGCTGTCCCCTCTGCTCTCTGGCCTTGCTATGGAGCCCTTATCCCTGAGGCTCCGACAGCAGGGGCGTTCCTGGAGTATCCCATTGTCTGGGGAGATCCATGTAGTCTTGTTATATGCAGATGATGTATTATTTTACATCCGAAACATACAGGAGGGCATAGCTGATATCCAAGACATACCCCTGGAGTTTCATGTTGCTTCTGGCCTGGGGGTGACCTGCGCCAAATCATGCCTGTTTATGCTGCACCCGAACTGTCCCCAGCAGCATTTCATTGTGGATTCCAATCCTTTGCGTTAGGAGCCCCGCATGTTTTGATACCTTGGCATAAACATCTATCACGAGACAAAGTATCTAATAGATGGCAACCTTATAAGAATCACAGCAACCCGCATCCCCACATGGCTTTTTGGAGCACTTTGCAAGGTAGAGTGTCCCTATCTAAGATGGTAATGCTCCCTCTGCTACTTTACTTTTTCTATAACCTCCTGGTCTGTGTCACCCAGATGCTCATCCCATCCATTACACTTGGCCATAAGGAGTTTCATTCGGAACAAGGGGAGATGCCACATTGCACTCCGTAAACTACAGTTGTCCATAGACTAAGGGGCATTGGGGGCTCCCAATTTTGAACATTACTAGTTGGCGGCCCAGGTGCATCGGTCGGCAAGCTGGTTGTCAGGCCATCACACAGTCCTGGTCAAAAGTTAAAAGCTGACCGTCCCGGAAGAGGTCTTCCACTGTGTCAAATGAGTGTGCCTGCCAGTCTGGTAGCTGCTCTCTTGTCAATGAGCCCTACACGCTGGTGAGGCCCTGTATTGCAATGTTAGGGGCATATGGAGCAATCTGGTTTGTTTGTTAGGCGAATGTTTCTGGTTAGACATTTCCATGGCAACCATCCAGGAAAGGAGCAGGGCATCATCAGTTGTGATCTCAAGCTGTGCCACCAGGTAGTAAGACTCAAAACAGGGGGCCCCTCAAACCTCCCTGAACCACTGGCAACCCATCATTCCAGATTGTATCCCCCATCAAGTGATCTAGATCACAGAAGAAGTGGCATGGTGGAAAGCCTTGTAAGTTGACAAAATAATACTGCAATTGGGGAAGGATTATCATCTTTGAGAATGCAATCTTGCCGGTGAGGGCTCTGGGGAGCTGCTGACAGAGTTGCCCTCAAATTAGTCTTCCTGCAAGTGGTGAAGTGGAACCCCAGGTAACAGGAGGCTGTGGACTTCCAAGCTAAGGGTGTAGGGGCAATGCTGGTGGTGTGGGGTTTCACCTCAGAACAAGAACGTATAGAATTTTCCCCATTTAATTTGGAGCCCAGTCACCGCTTCGAAGTCCTGAAAGGCAGATGTCAAACAGGAGGTGTCGATTTTCGTGTCTCGGATGTAAAGTAGAACATAATTTGCTTAAAGGGACACCAAGTTCCTCCGTGCAGCTGTATCCCCCAAAACGGGGCTCTTCCAACTGAGGCAGTGCGCCATTGGCTACATGGATATGGAGAACAGGATTGGGGAGATGGGACAACCCTGTTTTGCGCCACGACCAACAGGAAAGGGGGGCAATATTAGGCAGCCCAGTAGGACCCTTGAAGTGGGGCTTATGTTTAGTAGTTTGTTGTAGGCTAGGAGGTATGGACCTAGAACGAGGGATGATAGGGTTGCAAACAGGTACTCCAGAAGAGTCAATCAATACAGACTATTAGGCTGATCTAGTATATAGTGGGGAGGCCTGGTCTATTACATTGAATACGTGACAGATATTATAGGGGTGGCCAGTTAGCTGTGTAGGTCAGAGTGATACATACTGAAGAATGGCAGATTGCAAATGTAATACCCGGCCTATAGGCAGGGTGATTTCTGTTATTGTAGGGGACCGGCACACCAGCAGTTAGCCAGGTTTGTCCCCTTATGAGTGGATTCGAGCTGTGTATTTGTTAGAGTTAGGCTGGCAATCTGAGAGATACTGCAGTATGGTGTCTCAGGAAGCCCTTGTTAATAGTGTGGAGCAAATTGATTAAAAAGCCGCCTACAGTGTTGAAGAAAGGAGTGGATGGGCCCCCAGACCCGTGGGCGTTGGTTTTTACAGGTAGTCTGCTAATGGCAGGGTCACAACCTGGTCATGGGTTCCATTGGCATGCTTCACTTGGCTTTAGCCTGGCATGACTCAGCACGTACCTAACAAGTGCACTTTGTCCAGAAGGTCTTGGGTGGTCTGTTTTTGGGTCTTCAGCTGTGGTACCATCTCTGTGATATTACGTTCTGTGTTGGTGAACGGGAAAGCCAGTTTTCGCAGGTCCTTCTGAAGGGGACCAAATTCCACACATATCTCCTTTGTGTGTGCTTCTACTGATGGGCAAGAGGATTTATTGGTGAGTAGGATGGTGGCCTGTTTTGCACCCAAGCCCTGTGGAGAACTGAAGGTCTTTGCCCCGTGTCAAGGCTCCTCCCCATGATGGAGTGTGGGATAGGGTGGACGGGGTGAGGTTTTGGTGATTTCGGTTTACCCATGGTGTGTTCCCAGTCTACCGCGCCAGTACGTTGCTGGATCACTGTATGCAGGATGACTCCAACCATGTTCCGTGGGGTAAAAGTCTGCTAGTGTCAGCTGTGGTCTTTGTAGTAGCCAGCCTCCCTACACCCTCCCCCTCCCACCTGTACCGGGCATGCCCCAGTACGGTATGCAAGGTTGGTTCTGGCCAGTCGACAATCTAATGCAGCACTGTCTTAGTCCTTTGGGGGGGGGAGGAGGGGGGGAGGGATTGCACACCCTGGGGTGAGCATGGACCGAAGTTGATTGCCCTTGATTCGGGTCTCCACAGTCTGTCTAGGAGCAGAGGGAGGGTGTCGTGCTGCAATCGTGCACTGGATGATCCTGATTCCTATGCACTCCCTCTGCCCCTAGCCCTCTCCTGAAGGCTGCCTTTTGGGGGGCCTGGTGAGATGAGTGCGTTTACTCGCTGGGGAAGCTTGGATGTCACCTGACTCATCACCTCTAAATCCACAGTGCCATCAAGCAGGGCCACCCAGTCCCACAGCTGCATCATCAAGGAAGGGGAGGTGATGTTGAAGAGCAGGCAGTACCCCCTCCATGTGGCTCTCCCAGTGCTGGCATCCCCTGGAGTTGCTCCACAGAGTGGGGTACCTCAGAATCGGCCTGCTGTCAATAGTCGCATTCCACTACTTTCTCTTACTAGTTTAAACTCCAGGGCAAGTCCACCGTCTGGGTATGGAATCAGGTCCCAGGCCTCCCTAGGTCCCCAGGCATGCACGTCATGGTTGCACTGAAGCAGTGGGGTACCTCACCTCTGTCTGGGGATGACATGGGTCCTTCTGTAAATTCATGTTGTATTCTGTCCCACCGGGGACTGTCATGGTTGTGTGACCCCCCTCACACTGGGCTCGGGTGCTGAGCGGGGAAGTGGGCGACAAGTGTGAGGCTGTCTTCATACACAGTGCAACGGTACCAGTCTCTCTCACCTCCACCTTCCGGATCAGCAAAGCCCGCAGTCAGCCCAGTTGATGACCACTCTCTGTGGATCATTGCAATGAGGCGTCCCCTCTCAGTAGGCAGGTGCAGAGAGGGGACGTGCGATAGGCCAGCTCATGTTGTTGCAGGCTGGGTAGCCATAATCAGTTGACGGGAGGGTCGCCTCCCCGGCCCCGCAGCTCCTTTACATGCAGATGTGTTGGGGAAAGAGGTGAGGGAGCCTCCTGGGCACCTGATTATGGCAGGATTAATGTTGATTGCAGCATTCAGGTCCTGGAGCAAAGTTACTCCACGGCTGCCATCTTTGGCTCCATTGAAACCCCATAAGCACCCTCTCATACACACACTGTATATAATGGGTTGAGGCTGTAGACTTGTCACCTGGTTTGTTTGTGCACTAGCATACCCCGCGCACAACCTGTTAAATGTAGTCCTTAGGGAGTGGGGCTTAGGTGGCGAGTTGACTAGGAAAGACTGGAAACAGTACTCAAATACCCCAGGATGATGCGGAATACCAAGTTCAGTAGATCCAGCATAATATATTGCATATAGCTGACCTCACTCCCGCAACTCTGTCCCAAATGTTTGGGCCCTCCTCTGGTTACTCGAGATGCCAACATGCAGGTGCTGACACGATGCACGTGTTCTGGAGCTGCTCAGAGTCTGTAACCTTATGGGTGTCAGTGTCCAACTTGCTGAGAGGTGACTGGATGTGTTCACAATGAAATTTGCACTGTTGGGATTGTTCAGATGCTCAAAAACAGATAAAGCTGCTAACCGGTTTATAAGCCAAGCATTGCTGATAGCATGCAGACTAATTACCATGCACTGGAAAGCCCAGGTATTGCTAGATACAGCCCACTGGTGTGCGGCAACACTGAAGTGGGGACAGGGAGAGGAGCTCAGGAGGCAAGAAACATGAGGACTACGCAAATACCCCAGAACTGTGGAATGTGAAGCACTATTACTTGACTTGCACACATACAAACAAGAGTTGGTGGCCCGTCACTTAAACCTACCCTGGTGGGGACATAACCCCCTCCTCCCCCATCCCCTTTTATCCACATTCCCACGCCTCCGTCATAACCCCATCCAGCCTGTCCATGGGTGAGTGACAACACCCTTCTGTTACACCCTTTGATGTCCCCAAATAGCTTCCTACTGGCCATTATAGCTTCATGGATGTCACTGTTGATTTTCAATGTTTGCAGTACTTGCTTGAGATAGGAAGATTGAATAGCACTTATGGTAATGGCAGAATGTGAGTTAACATCAACACATGACTTGTTTTTTCCAATGTTGCTGTTTAAGGACTGAACCAAGGACTGCTGCTGATACTGATGTGATACTATTTTATTAATGACGATGTAGCTGGATTGCTGATTTTACTAATGATAATGTAACTTTCATAGATGTAATGTATTCAAGATTGTGATATTGAAAACGCAATTAAAATTGGTTAAAAAAAGTTATTGGAGATGCAGTTGGGTAGTTAGCTTTCACTAAAAAATACTAAAGGTAGGTCAGCACTAATGAGGGACACATTAGCAAAGCACATTTACTTTTGATAATTATTGAAATTATTAACTATGATTCAATATCAAGACCGGAGCCATGGATTATGCATTTCCTTTGTCCATTTTATTAATCAGCAGCCTTTACAATCAGAAAAAAAACTTTATTTCACAGAAATATTAGGGAAGGGGTATTCCACATAACCAATCAAACTCTATATTCATAACATAGTCCATGTTTATGTCCCCTCTTTCTTCGTGCGAAAAAAACGGTCAGTTCCTTCGTGTTCATTCCTGTTTGGAGCAGTCATTCCCTAGAAGAGAAAATACACCTTGTAACTATTCCATGCAGAACCAATATAACGTTCAAGTGGAGGGCAAGCACATAGCAATGTCACCTTAAATCTTGAATACAGTATTCAAAAGCCTGATAATGGCAAAATAGTCATACTACTACCATAGGAAAGTCCCAATTGTATCCTGCATCAACTTTGTCACCGGGACAACAGAAACCTCTTGCTAAAGCAGGTGTTGCCTTCATGTCCTTAACCCCTTCACTGCCATGGACATAATGCTATATTAAATAGGCCGATCTGCCCCCATGGAGGGCAGAAGCCATAAGGCACCAGGGATGTTTTTTTTTTTTTTTTTTATTTCTATTGAGAAGGGGAGCGACCCCTTCGGCAAGGGTTGTTCCCCCCCCCCCCCGGGTGGGGGGATGAAGCAATTTTTTTATTAAATAACTTTTCTGCCCCCAGGGGGCAGATTGGCCTATATTAATTAGACCGATCTGCCCCTTTTGGCAGGGGGGTGGGGGAAGGGGTGCAGAAGCCACTAGAAACCAGTTTTTTTTTTTTTTAAACCTTTATATTGATAAGGGGAGCGACCCCTTATGCAAGCTCCAAAATGGCCTAAAGTACAAATTACTTACCTTTGGTAACAAAATATCTGGTAGAGACATATTCTAGTTGCACATTCCTTACCTTAGAATTTCCCCCCAGGCGTCAGACTGGATCCGGAGATTTTTCTTCGAGCAATACCCTTGGGCGTCGGTAGGTGGCACCGGTCGACTCCGCAGGCATTGACCGACGCCGTGATGACGTCGGGAGTAGTACATAGACGCCACCCTCGCGCAGTGACGTCAGTTTCTTTTAACGACTTTTCACGCCAGAGCGCAGAGCCGCTAAGAACACTGAGATTGGTGCGCCAGATCTAAGGACCTGAAAGGGGGAATCCCTGTCCCTAGAAATCATTTCGCAGAGCGGGGAGGATGGGTGGGCAGTAAGGAAGCTGCAACTAGAATGTGTCTCTACCAGATATTTCAAATACCGAAGGTAAATAACCTGGGCATCTGATAGAGACTTCTAGTTGCAGATTCCTTACCTTAGAATTGATACCCAAGCAATGCCATCCTCGGTGGTGGGCTGCGAACAAAGATCATACTAGAAAGTCTTACAGGACTGAACGACCAAAGTAGCCATCTCGACGGACCTGACTATCCAGGCAGTAATGCTTATCAAACGTGTGTAGGGATGCCCATGTAGCTGCCTGACAGATATCCAGGACAGGAACTCCGCGTGCTAATGCAGTGGAAGCCGCAGTTGCTCTGGTGAAATGAGCACGCAAGCCTTCAGGAGGTTGCTTTTTAGCCAAAGTGTAGCACATTTTGATGCAAAGAAGCAGCCATCGAGAGATGATCGGCTTTTGCACCACCTTCCCTTTCTTAGCACCCACATAGCCAAAGAGTTGATCGTCCACCCGGAAATCTTTAGTACAATGGAGGTAGAACGCCAACGCTCTTTTTGGGTCCAGACAGTGGAGTCTCTCCCCTCCGCATGGGAAGGGTGTGGGGGTGTGTAGAAGGTAGGCAAAGTGATGGACTGGCCTACATAAAATGGTGTAAATACCTTAAGAAGGAAGGAAGCTCTAGTGCGTAACACCACTTTGTCAGGGTGTACAGACAAGTATGGAGGCTTTGAAGAAAGCGCCTGGAGCTCACTCACCCTGCAAGCAGAGGTGAGAGTGACCAGAAAGACAGTTTGAATGTGAGGATCAGCCAGGGACAATTATGCATTGGCTCAAAGGGGGTACACATTAAATAAGAAAGTACAAGATTAAGATCCCTCTGAGGTATGATAAATGGAGTGGGAGGAAATAAGTGGGTGAGCCCTTTTAAGAACCTACTGACAATAGGAGATTTAAAGAGTGAGGGCTGATCAGGTAGCCTAAGAAAGGCGGAAATGGCAGACAAATACCCTTTATAGGTGCCCAAAGCAGAGCCCTGCTGGACTAAAGAATGAACAGAAGAACCTCTGACAGAGGGGCAGAAATGGGATCAACGGATTTGTTGGTACACCATGCCACAAGATTTATTCCAACGACAGGCGTATACAGTTTTAGTCGATGGATGCCTGGCTGCCAAGAAACATTGCAGACTTTGGGTGGAAGGGCAAATGCAGTCAACTGTTGCAGCTCAATCTCCACGCATGAAGGCGGAGGTTGGACAGGTGCCTGTGGAGAACCGTCCCCTGCTGTTGTGACAGAAGATCCGCCCGAAGAGGATAGATGGACATGCTCAATAGCTCTGGAAAACACACTCTTCGAGCCCAGTCCGGAGCCACCAAGATAACTTGGGCCCGGTCATACTTGATTTTCTTGAGAACTCTGGGTAGAAGAGGGCTAGACGGGAAGGCGTACAGGAGGCCGGAGCTCCACTCGAGACGAAAAGCGTATCCGAGCGAGTGCCGCCTTGGAAAATTCCAACGCGCAAAACAGCTGACATTACGCGTTCTCTGCGGAGGCAAACAGATCTAACCAATGCTCTCCCCACTTGAATGAGAGACCTTGCGTCAGCTCCGGATAGAGACGCCATTCGTGATCGACTGTGTGTCAGCGGCTGAGTTTGTCTGCTCTGGCGTTGAGCCTGCCAGATGTTCAACCATCAGCGTAATGCCCTGATGTTCCAGCTACGTTCAGAGGTGTAGTGGTTCCTGACAAAGGGTCCAGTACCCTACCCCGCGTTGTTTGTTGGAGTACCACATGGCGGTAGTGTTGTCCGTGAACACCTGCACCACTTTCCCTTTGAGAGAGGGAAGGAATGCTTTCGACCTAAGCCTGATCGCCCGGAGCTCCAGCATTTTTATGTGGAGCCCCGACTCTGCCGGAGACCAGAGGCCTCTGATATCCACCTCTCCCATGTGGGTGCCCCAGCCCAGAAGGGACGCATCTGTCACTATGGAGAGATCTAGTTGGGGAAGGGAGAGGGATCTGCCGTTGACCCAATTTGGATTCTAAAGTCACCACTGCAGGTCTTTCGCAGTCCCCTCCGAGATCTGGACCATGTCCGAGCGATTTCCCTGATGCTGCGCCCACTGGAACTTCAGGTCCCACTGCAGAGTGCGCATATGCCATCTGGCATGTGTACTAGCAGGATACAGGAGGCCATGAGGCCCAGTAGCCTCAGAGTCAGTCTCACCCAAACCCAAGACCGAGGCTGAAAGATCGGAATCATAGCCTGAAGGTTTTGGACTCGCTTGTCGGGAGAATAAGCAGGAAATTGCACTGTATCCAGAACAGCTCCAATAAAAGTGAGCGTCTGAGAGGGAGTCAGGTGTGACTTCGGCACGTTTATAGTGAACCCCAGCTTGTGCAGGAGGTTCGCCGTAGTCTGAAGGTGGGAGACAACTGACTGGGGCGAAGGCGCTTTCAACAGCCAGTCATTGAGGTAGGGGAAGACTGAGACCCCTAACCTGCACAGATGAGCTGCAACCACCGCCATCATTTTTGTGAACACCAGAGGGGCGCTGGTAAGGCCAAAAGGGAGCATTTTAAACTGAAAGTGCTCGTGACCTACTATGAACCGTAGGTAACGTCTGTGGGCAGGCAGAATGGGGATGTGAAAATAAGCGTCCTGCAAGTCCAACGCTACCATCCAGTCTCATGGGTCTAAGGCAGACAGAACCTGAGCCAGGGTGAGCATTTTTTATTTCTCCTTCTTGAGGAAGTAGTTCAGGTCCCGAAAGTCTAGGATAGGATGTAAGCCCTTGTCCTTCGTTGGTATTAGAAAGTAGTGGGAATAACAACCACAACCCACTTCTGGCACAGGGACTCTTTCTATAGCTCCCTTGGCCAAGAGAGCCACGACTTCCTGGTGGAGAAGCACAAAATGATCCTCCGGAAGATGATGGAAGGATGGTGGCATCTGTGGTGCTGCAGATTCGAAAGGAGGGTGGGGAGGAGTAGCCCTTCCGAATGATCTGCAAAACCCACCCGTCAGTGGTAATAAGTTCCCAGTGGGGCAGGTGATGGCGGATCCTGCCCCCAACTGGGTGTGAGTGAGGGGACGGACTAGGAGGGTTTGGAGACTGCAGCGGGGGGGGCAGAGGTGGTCTTGACAGACCTATGGTTCCCTGTCTCACAGCCACGTGGAATTCCGCGACCTCGGCCATGCATAGGCTGCCCAGCATGCGTGGCATGGTGGCTGGGTTGAGGACATGACAGGGTGCCCCTTCCGTGTCCACGAAGTGAACGAAAAGTGGACTGCAGTGGGCGAGTTGCGGAGGAAAGACCAAGGGACAGAGCCGTAGACTGGGAATCATTGAATCTCTCCAAGGCAGAATCCGCTTTGTCTCCGAAGAGACGGGTGCCATCAAAGGGCATGTCCATGAGTGACTGTTGGACATCCCCCGAGAAGCCACAAGTGCGTAACCAGGCATGGCTCTGTAAGACCACTGTCGTTGCAACCGATCTGACAGAAAGTCTGTCGTATCCCGGCCACAACGGATAGTGAACTTTTCTGTGTCCCTCCCATCTTTCACTGCTTGGGAGACGATAGCACGGGCCTCCTCCGGTATCTGCGGCAGGACTTGCGCAACTGTAACCCACAGGGAGTGGGTATAACGTCACAATAGACATGCAGTGTTCACAGACTGCAGTGCGAGGCTGCAGGAAGAAAACAACTTCTTGGCAAATTGTTCCAGCCTTTTGGATTCCCTATCCTGGGGTACGGAAGGGAACGCGCCTGAAGAAGTGGAAGCCTGGATAACAAGACTCTCAGGAGTGGGGTGTTGGGACAGGAATTTAGGGTCGTTCGGTGTAGGCCAATGGCGGCAAGCAATAGCCCTGTTCACAGGAGCCCATGTGTTGGGTTTGGACCATGTACCCAAAAGGACATCGGTAAGGCCCTCATTGAATGGGAGAAGGGGTTCTGAAGTAGAAGCCCCAGGCTGAAGCACTTAGTCAGGAGATCAGACCTGACTTCCACAGTAAGTAGCTAAAGGCCGAGGAACTCAGCTGCCTTACTGACCACCATACTGTAAGTTGCTCCCTCCGTCGTAGCCACGGTAGGAGGAGACAGCATGCCAGCGTCAGGAGAAGTGTCCAGACCACTGGCTTCACCCAAATCCTGTTCCCAGTCCATAGTAGGGTCATCCTGGTATTCATAATGGTCCAGGGACCCATCCAATTCCTCCCCATATGCGTACTCATAGGAAAAAGGGTCTGAATCCGACCTTGGGTGAATAGGCCCCACCGAAGCCGATGGCGCCGTCGGCCGATGCCTCTCCGACTCGTCTGGGATAAGAATTGGGTCAACGTCGATAGTGGGCACTACCGACGTCGGGAGCGTTGATAATCGACCTGGCGACGTGGAAGGTCTCGAAGGTACGACCAGCGTCGGTGCGGATCCGGAGGTGACCTTGGTGGCCGGGGCCAAATCTGCCGGCGCGGAACCCAAAGCCCCCTCAGCCTAACTCCTTGGGCCCGAAGGCGCCATATCGGTGTTGGCCCGCCCAAAGAGGAGGCGCATGGCCTCGTAAAACTCCTTTAGTTGGGCGGGGTGGCTCCGGCAAACTCGGGAAAGCGCAGAGTCGACCCAGGCGCAGACTCCGAGGATGGAGGCCTAGTGCGTGGACGCTCGTCCCACGTCGGCCGAGCGACAGGGTGAAGTTGGAGAGCGATGGGACTTAGACTTCTTCTTCTTACATTGACCCGAGGATTTCGAAGAAGACGAGTGGTGATGACTCCGCAACCGATCTCGAGACCTTCCTCTCGAGCGAGACCAGGACCTACGCGGAGTCGAGTGCCGGGCCGCCATTAGCTTTAGGGAACACTCACTCATAGCTTTCGGGTGGATGGCCCGACACTTGGAGCATGACTTCGGGTTGTGGTCGCGCTCGAGGCACCACAGACCAACGCGATGAGGATCTGTCACCGACATCGCCTGATGGCAGTCCTCACAAGCCTTAAACCCGGTCTTCAGGGACATCTTGACGCACCAAAGTCGTACACAAAAACTTCAACAAAACGGTTGAATTTGGGCAAAAAAATAAAAAATAGCCAGGGTAGCTCTCTACGGATCAGCGCGTGGTACAGAAAGAAAAGAACTGACGCCCCTGCACGAGGGTGGCGTCTATGTACTACTGCAGACGTCATCACAGCGACCACGATGCCACCTACTGACGCGGAAGTGCATTAGAAGAAAAAATCTCTGGATCCAGTCTGACGCCTGGGGGAAAATTCTAAGGTAAGAAATCTGCAACTAAAAGTCTCTATCCGATATTATTTTTAGGCCATTTCTGCCTATTTTGTGAAGGCCCATCTGCCCCGAAGAAGGTGCAGAAAGCCCACCAGAGACGAGCAGAGAAATTTATTTTCTAAAATAAGAGGGTGGGGGAATGTCCGTACTCCCACCCTAAGTAAATGGGGCCAAAGTTGTTCTGCCCACAAGTGGGCAGATGGGGCAATTACCCTCAATCCTCAACCATGGGGGTGGAGTGGTTGGAGGGGGGGGCAGAAAAACTACTAAATGCCAGGGAGTTAAAAACAAAAAAAAATTAAAAAAAGGAAAAATAAAGTGTTGTGGTGACTACCAACTAGTATGGGCATGGTTATGCCCCCACCCCAACTGAAGGGGGTAACAGACTTTCAGCTCTTACCCTGCACACTAAAACATCTTAAGCCACAGCAAGCAAGAGGACATTTGATTATTTGGTGTTTTGGTTTTACATTTGGGCCATGAGAGCTTGGCTAACTCAAAATCTTCCCACTTGTAAGGGTAAGGGCTGTACTTTTAGGACTGTGGGATGCTGTCATGTAGAAAAATCCACAAGACCTAGACACATTTCAAAAGTAAACATCTGGGTGAGTCCAGGGTGGTGTGCTTCACATGCATCCTGCACCATTTTCTTACCCACAATGCCCTTTAAAACGCCAACTTTGCTGGTAATCACACATATTTCCCCATTTTTATGAGGGAACCTTCTGGAACCTGCAGGAATACACAAAATTACCACCCAGCATTGTCTCATCTATACCGATAAAAATTCTGCCCCACTTGTCTGCCTAAAATATATATATTTTTTTCTTTTTTAAACTGCCCTTTTGGACCTGCTTTGGTTTCCCCTCAATTTTAACATGTTTTTGGGTGGTAGGAAATTGGCCCTGGTGCGGTGATCCCACACAGAAATGTGGGATTTTTTTTTTTTTTTTTATAGCTAAATTTTATGTTTGCTGAGGACTCTGGGTAAGAAAACACTGGGGGATCCACGCAAGACACACCTCCGTGGACTTCTTTGGGTATCAAGTTTTCAGAAATTTCTGGGTTTGGTAGGTTTCCCTGTATAGCTGCTGAGCCCAGGACCAAAAACACAGGTGCCCCCCGCCCTTCCACAAAAACAGGCAGTTTTGAAGTTGATAATTTTGATCTGTCCAGATAGAGTTTTGGGGCATTTCCTATTGTGTGCACTAAGCCTACCCACACAAGTGAGGTACCATTTTTATCGGGAGACTAGGGGGAACGCTGGGTGGAAGGAAATTTGTGGTTCCTCTGACCTTCCAGAACCTGGTCACCAAATTGTGAGGAAAAAGTGTTTTGTGGCCAAATTTTGAGGTTTGCGAAGGATTCAGGGTAACAAAACCTGGTGAGAGTCCTACAAATCACCCCATCCGGGATACCCCTAAGTGTCTAGTTTTAAAAAATGCACAGGTTTGGTAGGTTTCCCTAGGTGCCAGCTGGGCTAGAGGCCAAAATCCACAGCTTGGCACTTTGCAAAAAACAGCTGTTTTCTTTGAGAAAATGTGTTGTGTCCATGTTGTGTTTTGGGGCATTTCCTGTCGCGAGCAATAGGCCTACCCACGCAAGTGAGGTATCATTCTTATTGGGAGACCTGGGGTAGCGCTGGGGGGAACTACATTTGTGGCTCGTCTCAGATTCAAGAACTTTCTGTAACCAAAATGTGAGGAAAAATTATTTTTTGGGCCAAATTTTGAGGTTTACCAAGAATTCTGGGTAACAGAACCTCAGGAGAGCCCCACAAGTCACCCCATCTTGGATTCCCCTAGGTGTCTAGTTTTAAAAAATGCACAGGTTTGGTAGGTTTCCCTATGTGCCACCTGAGCTAGAGATCAAAATGCACAGCTAGGCACTTTCCAAAAAACACGTCAGATTTCAATCTAAAAATGTGATGTGTACATGTTGCATTTACTGTTGTGTGTTTTAGGACTATGCACAAAAGTGAGGTATTATTTTTATCGGGAGACTTGGGGGGGTAACACAGAATAGCAGAACAAGTGTTATTTCCCCTTGTCTTTCTCTACATTTTTTACTTTGAAATATAAGACAGTGTGTAAAAAAGACATCTATTAGAGAAATGCCCTGTAATTCACATGCTAGTATGGGGAACCCGGAATTCAGAGATGTGAAAATAATCACTGCTTCTCAACATTCTATCTTGTGCCCATTTTGGAAATACAAAGGTTTCTTTGATACCTATTTGTCACTCTTTATGTTTCAGCAAATGAATTGCTGTTTACTCGGTATAGAATGAAAACCCATTGCAAGGTGCAGCTCATTTATTGTCTCTGGTTACCTAGGGTTCTTGATGAACCCACAAGCCTTATATATACCCACAACCAGAAGAGTCCAGCAGAGGTAACGGTATATTGCTTTAAAAAAAAAAAAAAAAAAAAAAAACACGGACACGGCAGGAAAAAGTTACAGAGTAAAACGTGGAGAGAAATGGCTGTTTTTTTCACCTTAATTTCAATATTTTTTTATTTTAGCTGTTATTTTCTGTAGGAAAACCTTGTAGAATCTACACAAAAAACCCATTGGTGAATTTGGAATTTTGTCTACTTTTCAGAAATGTTTAGCTTTCTGGGGTCCAGCACTGGTTTCACACACATTTCTGTCACTAATTGGAAGGAGGCCAACGCTTGAAAAATAGTAAAAATAGGGTATGTGTCAGTAAAATGCCAAACTTGAGTTCAAAAATGTGGTTTTCAGATTCAAGCCTGCCTGTTCCTGAAAGCTGGGAAGATGGTGAATTTAGCACTGCAAACCCTTTGTTGATGCCATTTTCAGGTAAAAAACCACAAGCCTTCTTCTGCAGCCCTTTTTCACAATTATTTTGGACAAATAAGGACATTTTCGCTGTATTTTGGATAAATTCCTGTTCTCCTCCAGGGGAACCCACAAACTATGGGTACCTCTCGAATCCCTATGAAGTTGGAAAAAAATAAAATAAAAATAAAAAATAACGCAAATTTGGCATGGGTAGCTTATGTGGCCAAAAAGTAAGGAAAGCCTAAGCGCGAACTGCCCCGAATAGCCAAGAAAAGGCCTGGCACCTGAGGGGGGAAAGGCCTGGCAGCTAAGCGGTTAGTAAAATTATAACTTTGTTATTAAAGCTGGGAAATGTTATATTCTGTGTCAGGACCAGAGGTGAGGATCATGCTAGCCGCAGACACCTAACCTTAGAATCGATACCCAAGCAATACCATCTCCGGTGTATCCAGAACAGCTCCAAAGAAAGTGAGCGTCTGAGAGGGAGTCAGGTGTGACTTCGGCACGTTTATAGCGAACCCCAGCTTATGCAGGAGGTTTGCCGTAGTCTGAAGGTGGGAGACGACTGACTGGGGCGAAGGCGCTTTCAACAGCCAGTCATTGAGGTAGGGGAAGACTGAGACCCCTAACCTGCACAGATGAGCTGCAACCACCAGCATCATTTTTGTTAACACCAGAGGGGCGCTGTTAAGGCCGAAAGGGAGCATTTTAAACTGAAAGTGCTCGTGACCTACCATGAATCGTAGGTAACGTCTGTGGGCAGGCAGGATGGGGATGTGAAAATAAGCGTCCTGCAAGTCCAACGCTACCATCCAGTCTCATGGGTCTAAGGCAGACAGGACCTGATCCAGGGTGAGCATTTTTAATTTCTCCTTCTTGAGGAAGTAGTTCAGGTCCTGAAAGTCTAGGATAGGATATAAGCCCTTGTCCTTCGTTGGTATTAGAAAGTAGAGGGAATAACAACCACAATCCACTTCTGGCACAGGGACTCCTTCTATAGCTCACTTGGCCAAGAGAGCCACGGCTTCCTGGCGGAGAAGCACAAAATGATCCTCTGGAAGATGATGGAAGGATGGTGACATGTGTGGTGCTGCAGATTCGAAAGGAAGTTGGGGAGGAGTAGCCCTTCCGAATGATCTGCAAAACCCACCCGTCAGTGGTGATAAGTTCCCAGTGGGGCAGGTGATGGCGGATCCTGCCCCCAACTGGGTGGGAGTGAGGGGATGGACTAGGAGGGTTTGGAGACTGCAGCGGGGGGCAGAGGTGGTCTGGACAGACCTATGGTTCCCTGTCTCACAGCCACGTAGAATTCCACGACCTCGGCCATGCATAGGCTGCCCAGCGTGCGTGGCATGGTGGCTGGGTTGAGGACATGACAGGGTGCCCCTTCCGTGTCCACGAAATGGACGAAAAGCGGACTGCGGTGGGCGAGTGGCGGAGGAAAGACCAAGGGACAGAGCCGTAGACTGGGAATCATTGAATCTCTCCAAGGCAGAGTCCACTTTGTCTCCGAAGAGACGGGTGCCATCAAAGGGCATGTCCATGAGTGACTGTTGGACATCCCCCGAGAAGACACAAGTGCGTAACCAGGCATGGCTCTGTAAGACCACTGTTGTTGCAACCGATCTGCCCAGAAAGTCTGTTGTATCCCGCCCACAACGGATAGTGAACTTTTCTGCGTCTCTCCCATCTTTCACTGCTTGGGAGACGATAGCACGGGCCTCCTCCGGTATCTGCGGCAGGACTTGCGCAACTGTAACCCACAGGGAGTGGGTATAACGTCACAAAAGACATGCAGTGTTCACAGACCGCAGTGCGAGGCTGCAGGAAGAAAAAAACTTCTTGCCAAATTGTTCCAGCCTTTTGGATTCCCTATCCTGGGGTACGGAAGGGAACGCGCCTGAAGAAGTGGAAGCCTGGATAACAAGACTCTCAGGAGTGGGGTGTTGGGACAGGAATTTTGGGTTGTTCGGTGCAGGCCAATGGTGGCGAGCAATAGTCCTGTTCACAGGATCCCATGTGTTGGGTTTGGACCATGTACCCAAAGGGACATCGGTGAGGGCCTCATTGAATGGGAAAAGGGGTTCTGAAGTAGAAGCCCCAGGCTGAAGCACCTCAGTCAGGAGATTAGACCTGACTTCCACAGTAGGTAGCTCAAGGCCGAGGACCTCAGCTGCCCTACTGACCACCATACTGTAAGTTGCTCCCTCCACCGTAGCCACAGTAGGAGGAGACAGCATGCCAGCGTCAGGAGAAGTATCCAGACCACTGGCTTCGCCCAAATCCTGTTCCCAGTCCATAGTAGGGTCATCCTGGTATTCATAATGGTCCAGGGACCCATCCAATTCCTCCCCATATGCTTACCCATAGGAAAAAGGGTCTGAATCCGACCTTGGGTGAATAGGCCCCACCGAAGCCGATGGTGCCGTCGGCCGATGCCTCTCCGAGTCGTCTGGGATAAGAATTGGGGCAACGTCGATAGTGGGCACTACCGACGTCGGGAGCATTGATAATTGACCTGCCGCCGCGGAAGGTCTCGAAGGTGCGACCAGCGTCGGTGCGGATCTGGAGGTGACCTTGGTGTCCGGGGCCGAATCCGCCGCCGCGGAACCCAAAGCCCCCTCAGCCTAACCCCTTGGGCCCGAAGGCACCATATCAGTGTTGGCCCGCCGAAAGAGGAGGCGCATGGCCTCGTAAAACTCCTTTAGTTGGGCGGGGTGGCTCCGGCAAACTCGGGGAAGCGCGGAGTAGACCCAGGCGCAGGCTCTGAGGATGGAGGCCTAGTGCGTGGACGCTCGTCCCACGTCGGCCGAGCGACAGGGTGAAGTTGGAGAGCGATGGGACTTAGACTTCTTCTTCTCACATTGACCCGAGGATTTCGAAGAAGACGAGTGGTGATGACTCCGCGACCGATCTCAAGACCTTCCTCTCTAGCGAGACCAGGACCTACGCTGAGTCGAGTGCAGGGCCGCCATTAGCTTTAGGGAACGCTCACTCATAGCTTTCGGGTGCATGGCCCGACACTTGGAGCATGACTTCGGGTCGTGGTCGCGCTCGAGGCACCACAGACCAACACAATGAGGATCCTTCACCGACATCGCCTGATGGCAGTCCTCACAAGCCTTAAACCCGGTCTTCGGGGACATCTCGACGAACCAAAGTCATACACAAAAACTTCAACAAAACGGTCGAATTCGGGCAAAAACATAAAAAATAGCCAGGGTAGCTCTCTATGGATCAGCGCGTGGTTCAGAAAGAAAAGAACTGACGTCCCTGTGCGAGGGTGGCGTCTATGTACTACTCCAGATGTCATCACAGCGACCACGACGCCACCTACCGACGCAGAAGTGTATTCGAAGAAGAAATCTCTGGATCCAGTCTGATGTCTGGGGGGAAATTCTAAGGTAAGGAATCTGCAACTAGAAGTCTCTATCCGATATTATTTTTAGTCCATTTCTGCATATTTTGTGAAGGCCCATCTGCCCCCAGGAAGGTGCAGAAAGCCCACCAGAGATGAGCGGAGAAATTTATTTTCTAAAATAAGAGGGGTATGTCCGTACCCCCACCCTAAGTAAATGGGGCCAAAGTTGTTCTGCCCACCAGTGGGCAGATGGGGCAATTACCCTCAATCCTCAACCATGGGTGGGGGGAGTGGTTGGAGGGGGGGACAGAAAAACTACTAAATGCCAGGGAGTTAAAAAAAAAAAAAAAAAAAAAAAAAAAAAGGAAAAAGAAAGTGTGGTGGTGGCTACCAACTAGTATGGGCATGGTTATGCCCCCACCCCAACTGAAGGGGGTAACAGATTTTTAGCTCTTACCCTGCACACTAACACATCTTAAGCCACGGCAAGCAAGGGGACATTTGATTATTTGGTGTTTTGGTTTTACATTTGGGCCATGAGAGCTTGGCTAACTCAAAATTGTCCCACTTGTAAGGGTGAGGGCTGTACGTTTAGGACTGTGGGATGCTCCCATGTAGAAAAATCCACAAGACCTAGACACATTTCAAAAGTAAACATCTGGGTGAGTCCAGGGTGGTGTGCTTCAATGCATCCTGCACCATTTTCTTACCCACAATGCCCTTTAAAACGCCAGCTTTGCTGGAAATCACACATATTTCCCCATTTTTATGAGGGAACCTTCTGGAACCTGCAGGAATACACAAAAATTACCACCCAGCATTGTCTCATCTATACTGATAAAAATTCTGCCCCACTTGTCAGCCTAAATTTTTCTCTTTTTTTTCTTTTTTAAACTGCCCTTTTGGACCTGCTTTGGTTTCCCCTCAATTTTAACATGTTTTTGGGTGGTAGGAAATTGGCCCTGGTGCGGTGATCCCACACAGAAATGTGGGGAAAATGTTATTTTTTTTAATAGCTAAATTTGAGGTTTGCTGAGGACTGTGGATAAGAAAACACTGGTGGATCCAGGCAAGACACACCTCCCTGGACTCCTTTGGGTATCTAGTTTTCAGAAATTTCTGGGTTTGGTAGGTTTCCCTGTATGGCTGCTGACTCCAGGACCAAAAACGCAGGTGCCCCCCGCCCTTCCACAAAAACAGGCAGTTTCGAAGTTGATAATTTTGATCTGTCCAGATAGAGTTTTGGGGCATTTCCTATCGTGTGCACTAAGCCTACCCACACAAGTGAGGTACCATTTTTATCGGGAGACTTGGGGGAACGCTGGGTGGAAGGAAATTTGTGGCTCCTCTGACCTTCCAGAACCTGGTCACCGAATTGTGAGGAAAAAGTGTTTTTGGGCCAAATTTTGAGGTTTGCGAAGGATTCTGGGTAACAGAACCTGGTGAGAGTCCTACAAGTCACCCCATCCGGGATACCCCTAAGTGTCTAGTTTTAAAAAATGCACAGGTTTGGTAGGTTTCCATAGGTGTCAGCTGGGCTAGAGACCAAAATCCACAGCTTGGCACTTTGCAAAAAACAGCTGTTTTCTTTGAGAAAATGTGTTGTGTCCATGTTGTGTTTTGGGGCATTTCCTGTCGCGAGCAATAGGCCTACCCACGCAAGTGAGGTATCATTCTTATTGGGAGACTTGGGGGAGCGCTGGGTGGAAGGACATTTGTGGCTCGTCTCAGATTCAAGAACTTTCTGTAATCAAAATGTGAGGAAAAATTGTTTTTTGGGCCAAATTTTGAGGTTTACAAAGGATTCTGGGTAACAGAACCTCAGGAGAGCCCCACAAGTCACCCCATATTGGATTCCCCTAGGTGTCTAGTTTTAAAAAATGCACAGATTTGGTGGGTTTCCCTATGTGCCGCCTGAGCTAGAGATCAAAATACACAGCTAGGCACTTTCCAAAAAACACATCAGATTTCAATCTAAAAATGTGGTGTACATGTTGCACTTACTGTTGTGTGTTTTAGGATTATGCACACAAGTGAGGTATTATTTTTATCGGGAGACTTGGGGGGGTAACACAGAATAGCAGAACAAGTGTTATTTCCCCTTGTCTTTCTCTACATTTTTCACTTCGAAATATAAGACAGTGTGTAAAAAAGACGTCTATCAGAGAAATGCCCTGTAATTCACATGCTGGTATGGGGAACCCGGAATTCAGAGATGTGAAAATAATTACTGCTTCTCAACACCCTATCTTGTGCCCATTTTGGAAATACAAAGGTTTCTTTGATACCTATTTGTCACTCTTTATGTTTCAGCAAATGAATTGCTGTATACTAGGTATAGAATGAAAACCCATTGCAAGGTGCAGCTCATTTATTGTCTCTGGTTACCTAGGGTTCTCGATGAACCCACAAGCCCTATATATACCCACAACCAGAAGAGTCCAGCAGAGGTAACGGTATATTGCTTTAAAAAAAAAAAACACGGGCATGGCAGGAAAAAGTTACAGAGTAAAACGTGGAGAGAAATGGCTGTTTTTTCACCTACATTTCCATATTTGTTTATTTTAGCTGTTATTTTCTGTAGGAAAACCTTGTAGAATCTACACAAAAAACCCATTGGTGAATTTGGAATTTTGTCTACTTTTCAGAAATGTTTAGCTTCCCGGGGTGCAGCACTGGTTTCACATCCATTTCTGTCACTAACTGGAAGGAGGCCAAAGCTTGAAAAATAGTAAAAATGGGGTATGTGTCAGTAAAATGCCAAACTTGAGTTCAAAAATGTGGTTTTCAGATTCAAGCCTGCCTGTTCCTGAAAGCTGGGAAGATGGTGAATTTAGCACTGCAAACCCTTTGTTGATGCCATTTTCAGGTAAAAAACCACAAGCCTTCTTCTGCAGCCCTTTTTCACAATTTGTTTTTGAACAAATAAGGACATTTTCGCTGTGTTTTGGATAAATTCCTGTTCTCCTCCAGGGGAACCCGCAAACTATGGGTACCTCTCGAATCCCTATGAAGTTGAAAAAAAAAAAAACTAAAAAAAAAAAAAAAAAAAGCAAATTTGGCATGGGTAGCTTATGTGGCCAAAAAGTAATGAAAGCCTAAGCGCAAACTGCCCCGAATAGCCAAGAAAAGGCCTGGCACCTGAGGGGGGAAAGGCCTGGCAGCGAAGCGGTTAGTAAAATTATAAGTTTGTTATTAAAGTTGGGAAATGTTATATTCTGTGTCAGGACCAGAGGTGAGGATCATGCTAGCCGCAGACACCTAACCTTAGAATCGATACCCAAGCAATACCATCTCCGGTGGTGTGTTTGCAGACCAATTTCAAAGGAGGAAGTCCTGATGGGCCAAAGGGGCAAAATTCTCATTTTTATGGACCTGGCCTACCTGCCAGTAGTGTCTGATAAACGTGCGCAGGAAGCAGACGCTGCAGACTGGCAGAGATCCAGTAACAGAACTCTTTATACCAACGCAGGGGTCAAATCTTGAGATCTGTTGACATGAGCTTGCAAACCTTCACATGCATCAAAAGTTCATAAATATCTTACCCGGCCTGCAGAACGATTAAACTGAATAATCTACCTGACCTATCTGTAATATACTTGACCCTCACACTGTTGTTAAGTTGTGTGATCCTAGGCAATATTTTATTTAGCTGTCATTTTTTCATTATCATATATGAGAGTACCTTCAAATATGAAAGTTCAGCATTTCTGCTGTACAAAAAAACCTTTTTGATTTAATAGGCTAAACGTTTGCTTCATGCATATTACAAATGTAGCCCACATTAGGCTACACATGAACCCTGACTTGCCTCTTAGTTCACTAATATCATTGTCATCAGGGTGGGGGCAGAAATATTTATTAATTCTTGCTAAAGATCTCAGTTTAAAAAAATATAATGCTAAAAAGTGATATGATTGTGCACTGTCATTTTCAAACATTTTCCATTGACATGATAATAAACTTTCAGAATAACCTTCGGTAATAATTTATCTGGTAGAGACATATTCTAAATGCAAATTCCTTACCTTTGGATTTCTCCCAGGCGTCAGACTGGATCCGGAGATTTTTATTATCGCAGTACCCTTGTGCACAGTCAAGTGGTGGCAGTCGTCTCCACGTCTGTCGCTGGTGTCGTGATGAAGTAGGAGGTCGTATATAGGCGCCACCTCAGTGTAGTGACGTCAAGTTTCTTTTCACAACTTTGACGCCAAAGCGCAGAGCCATGAAGAACACCAAGCCAAAACTTAGGCCCTGTAATGGTTATCCCTGTCCAATGAAATCAGTTCGCAAGCAGGAAGGATGGGTGGGTTGGTAAAGAAACTGGAACTGGTATTAGAAAGTAGAGGGAATAACAACCACAATCCACTTCTGGCACAGGGACTCCTTCTATAGCTCCCTTGGCCAAGAGAGCCACGGCTTCCTGGCGGAGAAGCACAAAATGATCCTCTGGAAGATGATGGAAGGATGGTGACATGTGTGGTGCTGCAGATTCGAAAGGAGGTTGGGGAGGAGAAGCCCTTCCGAATGATCTGCAAAACCCACCCGTCAGTGGTGATAAGTTCCCAGTGGGGCAGGTGATGGCGGATCCTGCCCCCAACTGGGTGGGAGTGAGGGGATGGACTAGGAGGGTTTGGAGACTGCAGCGGGGGGCAGAGGTGGTCTGGACAGACCTATGGTTCCCTGTCTCACAGCCACGTAGAATTCCACGACCTCGGCCATGCATAGGCTGCCCAGCGTGCGTGGCACGGTGGCTGGGTTGAGGACATGACAGGGTGCCCCTTCCGTGTCCACGAAATGGACGAAAAGCGGACTGCGGTGGGCGAGTGGCGGAGGAAAGACCAAGGGACAGAGCCGTAGACTGGGAATCATTGAATCTCTCCAAGGCAGAGTCCACTTTGTCTCCGAAGAGACGGGTGCCATCAAAGGGCATGTCCATGAGTGACTGTTGGACATCCCCCGAGAAGACACAAGTGCGTAACCAGGCATGGCTCTGTAAGACCACTGTCGTTGCAACCGATCTGCCCAGAAAGTCTGTCGTATCCCGCCCACAACAGATAGTGAACTTTTCTGCGTCTCTCCCATCTTTCACTGCTTGGGAGACGATAGCACGGGCCTCCTCCGGTATCTGCGGCAGGACTTGTGCAACTGTAACCCACAGGGAGTGGGTATAACGTCACAAAAGACATGCAGTGTTCACAGACCGCAGTGCGAGGCTGCAGGAAGAAAAAAACTTCTTGCCAAATTGTTCCAGCCTTTTGGATTCCCTATCCTGGGGTACGGAAGGGAATGCGCCTGAAGAAGTGGAAGCCTGGATAACAAGACTCTCAGGAGTGGGGTTTTGGGACAGGAATTTTGGGTTGTTCGGTGCAGGCCAATGGTGGTGAGCAATAGTCCTGTTCACAGGATCCCATGTGTTGGGTTTGGACCATGTACCCAAAAGGACATCGGTGAGGGCCTCATTGAATGGGAAAAGGGGTTCTGAAGTAGAAGCCCCAGGCTGAAGCACCTCAGTCAGGAGATTAGACCTGACTTCCACAGTAGGTAGCTCAAGGCCGAGGACCTCAGCTGCCCTACTGACCACCATACTGTAAGTTGCTCCCTCCACCGTAGCCACAGTAGGAGGAGACAGCATGCCAGCGTCAGGAGAAGTATCCAGACCACTGGCTTCGCCCAAATCCTGTTCCCAGTCGATAGTAGGGTCATCCTGGTATTCATAATGGTCCAGGGACCCATCCAATTCCTCCCCATATGCTTACCCATAGGAAAAAGGGTCTGAATCCGACCTTGGGTGAATAGGCCCCACCGAAGCCGATGGTGCCGTCGGCCGATGCCTCTCCGAGTCGTCTGGGATAAGAATTGGGGCAACGTCGATAGTGGGCACTACCGACGTCGGGAGCATTGATAATTGACCTGGCGCCGCGGAAGGTCTCGAAGGTGCGACCAGCGTCGGTGCGGATCTGGAGGTGACCTTGGTGTCCGGGGCCGAATCCGCCGCCGCGGAACCCAAAGCCCCCTCAGCCTAACCCCTTGGGCCCGAAGGCACCATATCAGTGTTGGCCCGCCGAAAGAGGAGGCGCATGGCCTCGTAAAACTCCTTTAGTTGGGCGGGGTGGCTCCGGCAAACTCGGGGAAGCGCGGAGTAGACCCAGGCGCAGGCTCTGAGGATGGAGGCCTAGTGCGTGGACGCTCGTCCCACGTCGGCCGAGCGACAGGGTGAAGTTGGAGAGCGATGGGACTTAGACTTCTTCTTCTTACATTGACCTGAGGATTTCGAAGAAGACGAGTGGTGATGACTCCGCGACCGATCTCAAGACCTTCCTCTCTAGCGAGACCAGGACCTACGCGGAGTCGAGTGCAGGGCCGCCATTAGCTTTAGGGAACGCTCACTCATAGCTTTCGGGTGCATGGCCCGACACTTGGAGCATGACTTCGGGTCGTGGTCGCGCTCGAGGCACCACAGACCAACGCAATGAGGATCCTTCACCGACATCGCCTGATGGCAGTCCTCACAAGCCTTAAACCCGGTCTTCGGGGACATCTCGACGAACCAAAGTCATACACAAAAACTTCAACAAAACGGTCGAATTCGGGCAAAAACATAAAAAATAGCCAGGGTAGCTCTCTATGGATCAGCGCGTGGTTCAGAAAGAAAAGAACTGACGTCCCTGTGCGAGGGTGGCGTCTATGTACTACTCCAGATGTCATCACAGCGACCACGACGCCACCTACCGACGCAGAAGTGTATTCGAAGAAGAAATCTCTGGATCCAGTCTGATGTCTGGGGGAAAATTCTAAGGTAAGGAATCTGCAACTAGAAGTCTCTATCCGATATTATTTTTAGTCCATTTCTGCCTATTTTGTGAAGGCCCATCTGCCCCCAAGAAGGTGCAGAAAGCCCACCAGAGATGAGCGGAGAAATGTATTTTCTAAAATAAGAGGGGTATGTCCGTACCCCCACCCTAAGTAAATGGGGCCAAAGTTGTTCTGCCCACCAGTGGGCAGATGGGGCAATTACCCTCAATCCTCAACCATGGGTGGGGGGAGTGGTTGGAGGGGGGACAGAAAAACTACTAAATGCTAGGGAGTTAAAAAAACAAAAAAAAAAACAAAAGGAAAAAGAAAGTGTGGTGGTGGCTACCAACTAGTATGGGCATGGTTATGCCCCCACCCCAACTGAAGGGGGTAACAGATTTTCAGCTCTTACCCTGCACACTAACACATCTTAAGCCACGGCAAGCAAGGGGACATTTGATTATTTGGTGTTTTGGTTTTACATTTGGGCCATGAGAGCTTGGCTAACTCAAAATTGTCCCACTTGTAAGGGTGAGGGCTGTACGTTTAGGACTGTGGGATGCTCCCATGTAGAAAAATCCACAAGACCTAGACACATTTCAAAAGTAAACATCTGGGTGAGTCCAGGGTGGTGTGCTTCAATGCATCCTGCACCATTTTCTTACCCACAATGCCCTTTAAAACGCCAACTTTGCTGGAAATCACACATATTTCCCCATTTTTATGAGGGAACCTTCTGGAACCTGCAGGAATACACAAAAATTACCACCCAGCATTGTCTCATCTATACTGATAAAAATTCTGCCCCACTTGTCAGCCTAAATTTTTCTCTTTTTTTTCTTTTTTAAACTGCCCTTTTGGACCTGCTTTGGTTTCCCCTCAATTTTAACATGTTTTTGGGTGGTAGGAAATTGGCCCTGGTGCGGTGATCCCACACAGAAATGTGGGGAAAATGTTATTTTTTTTAATAGCTAAATTTGAGGTTTGCTGAGGACTCTGGATAAGAAAACACTGGGGGATCCACGCAAGACACACCTCCCTGGACTCCTTTGGGTATCTAGTTTTCAGAAATTTCTGGGTTTGGTAGGTTTCCCTGTATGGCTGCTGAGCCCAGGACCAAAAACGCAGGTGCCCCCCCGCCCTTCCACAAAAACAGGCAGTTTCGAAGTTGATAATTTTGATCTGTCCAGATAGAGTTTTGGGGCATTTCCTATCGTGTGCACTAAGCCTACCTACACAAGTGAGGTACCATTTTTATCGGGAGACTTGGGGGAACGCTGGGTGGAAGGAAATTTGTGGCTCCTCTGACCTTCCAGAACCTGGTCACCGAATTGTGAGGAAAAAGTGTTTTTGGGCCAAATTTTGAGGTTTGTGAAGGATTCTGGGTAACAGAACCTGGTGAGAGTCCTACAAGTCACCCCATCTGGGATACCCCTAAGTGTCTAGTTTAAAAAAATGCACAGGTTTGGTAGGTTTCCATAGGTGTCAGCTGGGCTAGAGACCAAAATCCACAGCTTGGCACTTTGCAAAAAACAGCTGTTTTCTTTGAGAAAATGTGTTGTGTCCATGTTGTGTTTTGGGGCATTTCCTGTCGCGAGCAATAGGCCTACCCACGCAAGTGAGGTATCATTCTTATTGGGAGACTTGGGGGAGCGCTGGGGGGAAGGACATTTGTGGCTCGTCTCAGATTCAAGAACTTTCTGTAATCAAAATGTGAGGAAAAATTGTTTTTTGGGCCAAATTTTGAGGTTTACAAAGGATTCTGGGTAACAGAACCTCAGGAGAGCCCCACAAGTCACCCCATATTGGATTCCCCTAGGTGTCTAGTTTTAAAAAATGCACAGATTTGGTGGGTTTCCCTATGTGCCGCCTGAGCTAGAGATCAAAATACACAGCTAGGCACTTTCCAAAAAACACATCAGATTTCAATCTAAAAATGTGGTGTACATGTTGCACTTACTGTCGTGTGTTTTAGGATTATGCACACAAGTGAGGTATTATTTTTATCGGGAGACTTGGGGGGGTAACACAGAATAGCAGAACAAGTGTTATTTCCCCTTGTCTTTCTCTACATTTTTCACTTCGAAATATAAGACAGTGTGTAAAAAAGACGTCTATCAGAGAAATGCCCTGTAATTCACATGCTGGTATGGGGAACCCGGAATTCAGAGATGTGAAAATAATTACTGCTTTTCAACACCCTATCTTGTGCCCATTTTGGAAATACAAAGGTTTCTTTGATACCTATTTGTCACTCTTTATGTTTCAGCAAATGAATTGCTGTATACTAGGTATAGAATGAAAACCCATTGCAAGGTGCAGCTCATTTATTGTCTCTGGTTACCTAGGGTTCTCGATGAACCCACAAGCCCTATATATACCCACAACCAGAAGAGTCCAGCAGAGGTAACGGTATATTGCTTTAAAAAAAAAAAACACGGACATGGCAGGAAAAAGTTACAGAGTAAAACGTGGAGAGAAATGGCTGTTTTTTCACCTACATTTCCATATTTTTTTATTTTAGCTGTTATTTTCTGTAGGAAAACCTTGTAGAATCTACACAAAAAACCCATTGGTGAATTCGGAATTTTGTCTACTTTTCAGAAATGTTTAGCTTCCCGGGGTCCAGCACTGGTTTCACATCCATTTCTGTCACTAACTGGAAGGAGGCCAAAGCTTGAAAAATAGTAAAAATGGGGTATGTGTCAGTAAAATGCCAAACTTGAGTTCAAAAATGTGGTTTTCAGATTCAAGCCTGCCTGTTCCTGAAAGCTGGGAAGATGGTGAATTTAGCACTGCAAACCCTTTGTTGATGCCATTTTTAGGTAAAAAACCACAAGCCTTCTTCTGCAGCCCTTTTTCACAATTGTTTTTGAACAAATAAGGACATTTTCGCTGTGTTTTGGATAAATTCCTGTTCTCCTCCAGGGGAACCCACAAACTATGGGTACCTCTTGAATCCCTATGAAGTTGAAAAAAAAAAAAAACTAAAAAAAAAAAAAAAAAAAAAGCAAATTTGGCATGGGTAGCTTATGTGGCCAAAAAGTAATGAAAGCCTAAGCGCGAACTGCCCCGAATAGCCAAGAAAAGGCCTGGCACCTGAGGGGGGAAAGGCCTGGCAGCGAAGCGGTTAGTAAAATGATAAGTTTGTTATTAAAGCTGGGAAATGTTATATTCTGTGTCAGGACCAGAGGTGAGGATCATGCTAGCCGCAGACACCTAACCTTAGAATCGATACCCAAGCAATACCATCTCCGGTGGTGTGTTTGCAGACCAATTTCAAAGGAGGAAGTCCTGATGGGCCAAAGGGGCAAAATTCTCATTTTTATGGACCTGGCCTACCTGCCAGTAGTGTCTGATAAACGTGCGCAGGAAGCAGACGCTGCAGACTGGCAGAGATCCAGTAACAGAACTCTTTATACCAACGCAGGGGTCAAATCTTGAGATCTGTTGACATGAGCTTGCAAACCTTCACATGCATCAAAAGTTCATAAATATCTTACCCGGCCTGCAGAACGATTAAACTGAATAATCTCCCTGACCTATCTGTAATATACTTGACCCTCACACTGTTGTTAAGTTGTGTGATCCTAGGCAATATTTTATTTAGCTGTCATTTTTTCATTATCATATATGAGAGTACCTTCAAATATGAAAGTTCAGCATTTCTGCTGTACAAAAAAACCTTTTTAATTTAATAGGCTAAACGTTTGCTTCATGCATATTACAAATGTAGCCCACATTAGGCTACACATGAACCCTGACTTGCCTCTTAGTTCACTAATATCATTGTCATCAGGGTGGGGGCAGAAATATTTATTAATTCTTGCTAAAGATCTCAGTTTAAAAAAATATAATGCTAAAAAGTGATATGATTGTGCACTGTCATTTTCAAACATTTTCCATTGACATGATAATAAACTTTCAGAATAACCTTCGGTAATAATTTATCTGGTAGAGACATATTCTAAATGCAAATTCCTTACCTTTGGATTTCTCCCAGGCGTCAGACTGGATCCGGAGATTTTTATTATCGCAGTACCCTTGTGCACAGTCAAGTGGTGGCAGTCGTCTCCACGTCTGTCGTTGGTGTCGTGATGAAGTAGGAGGTCGTATATAGGCGCCACCTCAGCGTAGTGACGTCAAGTTTCTTTTCACAACTTTGACGCCAAAGCGCAGAGCCATGAAGAACACCAAGAACGGTGAGCCAAAACTTAGGCCCTGTAATGGTTATCCCTGTCCAATGAAATCAGTTCGCAAGCAGGAAGGATGGGTGGGTTGGTAAAGAAACTGGAACTAGAATGTCTCTACCAGATAAATTGTTATTGAAGATAAGTAACTAGTTCATCTGATAGAGACTTCTAGTTGCAGATTCTTTTCTTAGAATAGATACCCAAGCAATACCATCCTCTGAGGTGGACTGAGAATCTAAGCTCATACTAGAAAGTCCTGCAGGACCGAATGACCAAAGCAGCAGTCTCTGCGGACCTGACTGTCCAGAGAGTAATGCATTTTAAATGTGTGCAGAGATGCCCACGTTGCTATTTGACAGATATCAATGACAGGAACTCCAGGTGCTAACGCTGTGGTAGCAGCATTAGCTCTTGTAGAGTGAGCGCGCAAACCCTCAGGGGCTTGCTTCTTAGCCATAAGCGTAGCACATTTTGATGCAAAGAAGCACCCATCGTGAGATATTACACTTCTGCACCGCCTTCCCTTTCTTCGTACCCACATACCCCTCCAAAAAAAGAGTTCATCATCCAACCAGAAATCTTTGGTACGATTGAGGTAGTATGCCTAGGCTCTTTTTGCATCCAGACGGTGGAGTTTCTCCTCTTCGTGAGAAGAATGTGGGAGTGAATAAAAAGGGAAAGTGATGGATTGGGCTTCATGAAAAGGCGTGACCACTTTGTGAAGGAATGAGGCCCTCGTATGGAGTCCCACCTTGTCAGGGCAAACAGACAAAAATGGGGGTTTAGAAGAACGAGCCTGAAGCTCACTCACCCAGCGAGCAGAGGTCACGGCAACCAGAAGAGCAAGTTACTTACCTTCGGTAACGCTTTTTCTGGTGGATACATTAGATAACTGTGGATTCCTCACCTAATGAATTCTCCCCATGCGCAGCATTCGACGGAAACTTCTCTCTCTAGCTCTGCATGTTGGCAAGGACGTCACAATTGCCCGACTCCACGCGGCTCCTCGTGACGTCATTGTGGCAATAAGAGGTCCTTGCCGCCGCGCTGACGTCAGTTCACGCCATTTTTGACGTGCCTTTGAAACATATAAAGAACATCGACAATCTACACCCTTTAAGATTAACAAGAATAAACTTTATAGACAATCATCTAAAAACTTTTGCACAATTCTTTAAAAAAGGGCACATCCCAACATGAATGGTTTGCAAACTTGAAAATAACTTGAATTAGAACTATAAATATATATACATATGTAGAAACATTGAAACTAAAGCACTGAAGTGCACACCCAAGGCGATCCTGGTATGACCAGGCAGACAACGGGGAGGCGGAGGGACCGTGAGGAATCCACAGGTAGCTAATGTATCCACCAGAAAAAGCATTACTGAAGGTAAGTAACTTGCTCTTCTGATGGATACAACTACCTGTGGATTCCTCACCTAATGAATAGAGTCCTCGGAGGAGGGTGTCCGTCTGGTCAAACCAGGAAATCCTGCAGCACCGACCGCGCAAAATGGCCATCCCTCCGCACCTCTGCATCCAAACAATAATGCTTCACAAAGGTGTGGAGGGAAGACCAAGTCGCAGCCTTGCAGATGTCCACCATCGGAACACCTCTGACCAAAGCCGATGAGGTTGACTTGGCCCTGGTGGAATGAGCCCTGATCCCCTCAGGAGGATCCTTCTTTGCCAATGAGTAACATATTTTAATACAAAGAACGACCCACCTGGAGAGAGTTCTCTTGTGGACGGCCTTCCCCTTCCTCTTCCCCACGTATCCAATAAAGAGTTGTTCATCCAACCGGAACTCTCTCGTCCTGTCGACATAAAAACTGAGAGCCCTCTTAGGGTCCAGACAATGGAGTCTTTCCTCCTCCTTAGATGGATGCGGAGGAGGGTAGAACGTCAAGAGAGTTATAGATTGTCCCAAGTGAAATGGAGACACCACCCTGGTGGAGGAAAGCCGCCCTGGTCCTCAAAACCACCTTATCCTTATAAAAAGTGGTGAAAGGCGGGTGAGCAGAAAGAGCCTGCAGTTCGCTAACACGTCTAGCCGAAGTGATGGCCACCAAAAACACCGTTTTGAAAAACAAATATCCTAATGGGCAGGAATGAAGTGGCTCAAAGGGGGAGCCCATCAAAAAAGTCAACACCAAATTAAAGTCCCACTGCGGCATAATAAAAGGCCTGGGAGGAAACTTATTAGTAAGCCCCCTCAAAAATCAAACAACCAAAGGAGATTTGAATAGGGAGGGCTGATCTGTAAGATATAAAAAAAGCTGAAAGGGCTGAAAGATAGCCCTTAACCGTGGCCATAGCACAACCACGCTGAGCCAATGACAATGCAAACAACAAAACATCTGAAAGATGGGCACTTAAGGGATCAATTTTCTTCTCTCCACACCAACGAACAAAATTAACCCACCTACTTTCATAGACCAACTTGGTGGAGTGTTGTCTGGCCAATAAAAGAACATCCACCACCTCCGGTGGGAGAGAAAAGGAACTCAGGTTGCCCCGTTCAATCTCCAGGCAGGAAGGTGCAGGCTCTGGAGGTGGGGGTGTAGAACCTGCCCCTGCGACTGCCAGAGGAGGTCTGCCCTGAGAGGGAGACGGAGCGGCGGGTACAGTGAGAGTCGGAGAAGGTCTTCATACCACACCCTTCATGGCCAATCCGGAGCTATCAGAATGACTTGGGCCCGGTCTTGGTGAATCTTCCTCAAAACCTGAGGAATCAAGGGTATGGGGGGAAACGCGTAAAGCAACTGGTCACACCAGGACATCTGAAACGCGCCCCCCAACGCTCCTTGCATCGGATACTGAAGGCTGCAGAACGACGTACAATGCTCATTCTCTCGAGTGGCAAAGAGGTCTATTCGGGGAAAACCCCACATCCGAAAGATGTAAAGAACTAGATTTGGATGCAGATGCCACTCGTGGTCGTCTGAGAAGAAGCGACTGAGCTTGTCCGCACGTACGTTTAGTACCCCGGCCAAATGTTTTACCACTACACAAAGCCAATGGTCCCTTGCCCAGGACCAGAGTCGCAGAGCCTCTCTGCAAAGAAGGTACGACCCTACATCCCCCTGTTTGTTGATATACCACATCGCGGTCGTGTTGTCCGTCAGAATCTGAACTGACTGACCGCAAAGGGAAGGGAGGAAGGCCTTGGGGGCCAAACGAATCGCCCGCAGTTCCAGTAGATTGATATGAAACCTCTGCACTACTGGAGACCAACGACCCTTGATCTCCAGATCCTCCAGATGACCTCCCCACCCTACTGTGGAGGCATCCGATATCACCGTGGCCACCGGAGTTGGCTGCGAGAACGGCTTTCCTTGAGAAAGGCTGCCTTCCACAGCCCACCATCGGAGATCCGCTGCAGTGTCTCTGGAGACCCTTATCGATTCCCCGAGATCTCCTCTGTGCTGAAACCACTGCTTGCGGAGGCACCACTGAAGAGCCCTCATATGCCAGCGTGCATGCGTGACCAACAGAATGCAAGAAGCGAACAGACCGAGCAAACAAAGGACCTTGAGGACCAGAACTACTGCTCCTTCTTGAAACATTGGAACCAACGCCTGAATGTCCCGTATCCGCTGTGGCGGAGGAAAGGCGCGATTCAATGTTGTGTCCAGTACAGCCCCTATGAACAGGAGACGTTGAGAGGGCTCTAGTGAGACTTGGGCACATTTATTGAAAAACCCAGACTGAACAACAACTGGGTTGTTAGCTGCAGATGACGCAGCACAAGCCCCAGAGACTCGGCTTTGATCAACCAATTGTCCAGGTAAGGGAATACTGCTACTCCCTTCCTCCTGAGGTGTGCTGCAAGAACTGCCATCACCTTCGTGAACACCTGTGGTGCGGAAGTAAGACCAAAAGGAAGGACCGCAAACTGGTAGTGCTGCGATCCTACCACAAACCGGAGATACTTCCTGTGCGACTTGAGAATTGGAATGTGAAAATAAGCATCCTGCAAGTCAACCAACACCATCCAATCCTCCTTGTCCAACGCCAAAAGCACCTGTGATAGAGTCAGCATTTAGAATTTCTCCTGTTTGAGGAACCAATTCAAAATCCTCAGGTCCAAAATAGGCCTCAGACGACCATCCTTCTTGGGGATCAGGAAGTACCTGGAATAACACCCCTGACCCCTTTCTTGCTCTGGAACCAACTCCACTGCACCCTTCAATAATAGGGAGAGAACCTGCTGTTGTAACAGCAGGAGATGATCTTCTGAACAAAAGGAAGGACGGGGAGGGAAGGGAGGAGGAATCCCCCTAAAGGGAAGGGCGTAACCTCTTCTCACCAAACTGATGATCCAAGAGTCTGTTGTTATGGACTCCCATATTGGAAGAAGGAGTGAAAGCCTCCCCCCTACCGGAGAGGTAGGAGAAACAATGGTGAGAGGACTAGGGCTGCTTTCCTTGAGGTAACCCTCCAGAGGAAGAGGAAGAGGAAGGGTGCTGCTGCTGGGTGGTACCTCTTGTGCCGACACTACCCCGCCCCCTGTATGAGCGATAAGGGAGGCTGGAGGACTGCTGCCCTGGCTGCTGTGATCTCCCACAAAGGAAGAACCTCTTCCAAAAACACGCAGCCGTCTAAAAGATCAAAATGGGGTAGCAGCAGCCTGCAGACCCAAAGATCTAGCTGTGGCCCTACATTCTTTAAAGCGCTCTAGCGCAGAGTCCGCTTTTGAACCAAACAGTTTTGCCCCATCAAAGGGCAGATCCAGCAACGTAGACTGGACGTCTGTTGAAAATCCGGAAGTGCGTAACAACGCATGCCGTCTGGAGGCAACGGAAGTCCCCATGTCTCTTGCAATAGAATCCGTGGTATCCAGCCCTGTCTGAATAACCTGCGTAGCCACCGCCTGAGCGTCTGAAAGAAGACTACTCAAGTCCTGGGGCATGTCCGGAAGTACAGTCTTCGTCGCATCCATTATGGCATGGATATACCTGCCCAGAATACATGTTGCATTGGCAGATTTTAGAGCCATGTTGCAAGAAGAAAACACCTTCCTGGCTGATTGGTCCATCCGCTTGGATTCCCGGTCTGATGGTACTCCCGGAAACAAACCAGGGGCTGACCTCGAAGAGCAGGATGCTTGCACCACCAACCTCTCTGGTGAAGGGTGTTTGGATAAAAACTCCGGGTCCCCAGGCGCAGATCTATAGCGCCTGGCCACCGACCTACTAACAGCCGAATAAGAAACAGGCTTCTTCCAAACCTCTTCGATCAGATCCATCAGGGCTTCATTAAATGGTAAAAGAGGATCCGCCATGGCTGTAGCAGGATGCAAAACCTCAGTCAAAAAGTTGGTCTTCATCTGCGCCGTCGGTAAAGGAAGATCCAGAAATGCTGCGGCCTTCCTAATAACAGAGTGGTAAGAGGCTGCCTCCTCTGTATATTCACTAGGGGAGGCCAGATCATACTCTGGAGAGGTATCAAGACCACTTGCTGTGTCCAACCCAGGGAAATCACCCTGGGGATCAGTGATCTCCCCTTCTTCGAGGAATTGCTGCTGATATTCCCTGGAACATGGCATTGAGGAATGCCGCAGGATCCGTACCCGGAGCCGGGAACGAAGGATAAGCCTGTGGAGCCGGTGCCAGGCTGGACTCTTCAGGTTCAGGATGCACCGGCAAAGCCAGATGACTTTGAGGCTCCAAAACTTCAAAGACTGACGGCGCCGGGGACGTTTGCGGCATCGCAGGTTGAGGGTACACCGTCGGACTCACTTCCTAAGACTTGTGGCGTCGGGACGATGGGGACCTCGACGCCGACGACTTCTGGACCGACGTCGGGAGTCACGATGACGTCGCTTCTTATGGGACGACTTTCCAGAAGAGGACCGATGGTGCTGCTTCCTCTCCTTCTTGGACCTTGCCAAGAAAAGCTTCGCCTTGCGTTCCTTCAATGCCTTCGGATTCATCTTTTGGCAGGATCCGCATTCTTGGACGTCGTGATCGGAACTGAGGCACCATAGACAATCGTTGTGCGGATCAGTCACAGACATGCGACCTCCACATTCCCTCCAGGGCTTGAAACCTGACTTTTTCGGAGCCAACATCCTGGAAATACACAAAGTATCCCTTCCGAAGAGCTAACGATGCAGGTAACAGAAAAGTAACTGTTATCAAAGGCACAGAAAAAAGGGACCTGACGTCAGCACGGCGGCGAGGACCTCTTATTGCCACGATGACGTCACGCGGAGCCGCATGGAGTCGGGCAATTGTGACGTCCTCACCGACGTGCAGAGCTAGAGAGAGAAGTTTCCGTTGAATGCTGCGCATGGGGAGAATTCATTAGGTGAGGAATCCACAGGTAGTTGTATCCATCAGAAATGCAGTTTTAAGAATAAGGAGCTGCACAGGACAGCTGTGTTACGGCTCAAAGGAAGCACATATCAGCTAAGTAAGAACAATATTTAGGTCTTACTGAGGTGTGATAAAGTGGAGGGGGGGAACAAATGGGTAAGACCATTAAGTAATCTACTCACAAGAGGAGACTTAAAAAGAGAATGTTGGTCCGGCAACATTACGAAGGCTGAGATAGCCGCCAAGTAACCTTTAAACAGTGCCAATGCAGAGCCCTACTGGGTGAAAGATATGATGAACAGAAGAACTGCAGAGAAAGAAGCAGGGAGGGGGGGATCAAGAGACTTGTTTGTACACCATGACACAAATTGATGCCGACAAGCATATACCGTTTTGGTGGAGGGACTCCTGGCTGCCAAGATAACCTGACAGACTTCGGGTGGAAGGTCAAAAGCCGTCAACTGCCGCCGCTCTATCTCCACATGGAAGGCGAAGTTTGGACAGCTTCAGATGGAGAACCATCCCCTGCTGCTGTGCCAGAAGTGCCTCCCGAATATGCAGTCTGACTGGAAGATCGGTTGCCATGCTCAATAGCTCTGGATACCATACTCTCCGTGACCAGTCTGGAGCTTACTTGGTCTTACTTGGGCTGGTCATTCTTGATCTTCTTCAGAACTCCGACCAGAAGTGGTATTGGCAGGAAGGCGTAAAGGAGGCCCGAGATCCACTCAAGACTAAAAGTGTTGCAGAGCGAGTGCAGTCATGAAAACTCCAACATGCAAAACAGTTGACATTGAGTGTTCTCTACAGAGCCGAACAGATCCAACCAAGGCTCTCCCCATTTGTGAAAGAGACCTTGCATCTTTTCTAGATGTAGACGTCATTCGTGATCGACTGACTCAATGGCTGCGTTTGTCTGCTCTGACGCTTAGGGATCCCATTTCCAGAATCACAGAGCCTCTTTATAAAGGGTCCAGGACCCTACTCCGCCCTGTTTGTTGCAGTACCACATGGCAGTAGTGCTGTCTGTGAACACCTGGACTACTTTCCCTTTGAGAGAGGGAAGGAATGCTTTCAATGCAAGCCTGATTCCCCGGAGCTCCAGAAGGTTGATGTGGGGCCCAGAATCCGCATGAGACCACAGGCCTATGATCTACACCTCTCCTATGTGGCCGTCCCATCCTAGGAGTGAGGCATCTGTCACTACTGAGATATCCGGTTGGGGAAGCAAGAGATCCAGATTCCAAAGCCACCACAGCAGATCTTTCACAGTGCCCTCCGAGATCTGGACCATGTCGGAGAGATTCCACTGATGCTGTGCCCACTGGAACTTCAAGTCCAATTGAAGAGCCCACATATGCCATCTGGCATGTGTCACTAGAAGGATGCAGGATGCCATGAGGCCCTGCAGCCTCAGAGTTGTTTTCACCGAAAGCCAGGATAGAGGCTGAAACATCAGAATCATAGCATGAATTTCCTTGATTCGCTTTTCGGGAGGATAGGTCCGAAACTGCACTGTGTCCAGAACAGCCCCGATTAAACAGAGCATCTGAGAGGAAGTCAGGTGAGACTTTGGCATGTTTATAGTGAACCTCAATGTATGCAGAAGGTTCGCCTTAGTCTGAAGGTGGGAGACGACTTTCTGGGGCATGTCTGCCTTCAACAGCCAGTCGTTGAGATAGGGGAAGACCGAAACCCCTAACCTGCGCAGATGAGCTGCAACCACCGCCATCACTTTCGTGAACACCCGAGGGGTGTTGGTAAGGCCCAAAGGGATCACGGTAAATTGAAAGTGCTCGTGACCTACTAGGAATCGTAGACAGTACACGTGGGCAGGCAGGACGGGAATATGGAAACAAGCACCCTGCAAGTGTAACGCTACCATCCAGTCTCCTGGGTCTAAGGCAGACAAGACGTGAGCCAGAGTGAGCATTTTGAACTTCTTCTTGCAGAAGAGAATGAGGGCCCGAAGGTCTAGGATAGGACATAAGTCTTTGTCTTTTTTGGGCACCAGAAAGTAGCAGGAATAACAACTACAACCTACTTCTGGCACAGGGACCCTCTCTGTGGCCCCTTTGGCGAAGAGAGCCATGACTTCCTAGCAGAGAATTGCCAGATGATCCTCTGGTAAGGGGCCGTAACATGGAGGCATGGCCGGTGGGGATTACCCCCTTTGGATGATCTGCAAAACCCACCTGTCTGTCGTGATGGTCTCCTAGTGGGGCAGGTGAATGCGAATCCTGCCACCAACTGGTATATGAGGGTGGGTACAGACTAGGAAGGTTTGGAGGCTGCACCAGGGTGGAGTGGGCAAACTTCTGTTTTCCTGCTCCAGGAGCCCGCAGGATTCTGCATCCCCGGTGGCTGTAAAAGGGACACAACAGGGAGCCCGTTCCATGGCCACGAAAGGGGCAAAATATAGACTGTTGGTGGTGAGGTGAAACCGAGAGGCCAAGGGATCGAGCCATAGTCCGGCACTCCTTAAACCTCTCATGCGCTGAGTCCGCCTTGTCCCCAAAGAGACAGGTGCCATCAAAGGGTATGTCAATGAGGGTCTGTTGGACATTTCCTGGAAAAACAGATGTCCTCAACCAGGCATGGCTCCTCAAGGCTGCCGTCAACGCAACCGATTTACCTGGAGAATTGGTTGTGTCCATTTCACAGGGAATGGTGAACTTAGCTGCATATCTCCCATCAGCAATGGCTTGGGAGATGTTAGCCTGGGCCTTCTCCAGGATCTGCAGCAGAACTTGCATGACTGTATCCCACAAGCAGTGTTTAAAGCAGCACAAAAGGCATGCAGTGCTCACCGACCTCAACGCCAGACTGGAGGAAGAAAACATCATCTTCTTACCAAGTTGGTCTTTGATTCTCTATCCGGGGGAGTGGAAAGTAATGCACCAGATGACAATGATGCCTGGATGAAAAGGCTCTCAGGTGAGGGGTGTTGGGGCAGGAATTTAGGGTTGTTTGGAGCGGGCTGATGGTGGCGCGTGATTCTACTGTTTACAGGAGCCCATGTGCTGGGTCTGGACCAAGTACCCGGAAGGACATCAATAAGGGCTTCATTGAAGGGGAGGCTCGGCTCGGAGGTAGAAGCCCCAGCTTGAAGCACCTTCATCAGGAGATTCGTCCTGACCGCTACAGTAGACAGCTCCATGCCAATTACCTCAGCCACCCTACTGACCACCACAGAATAAGAGGTTCCCTCCGCCTTAGCCACGGTAGGAGGAGAATGCATGCCAGCGTCTGGAGAAGTATCTAGACCATTAGCCTCACCCTATTCCTGTGCCCAGTCCAAATCAGGGTTATCTAGCTGGTATTCTAAAGGGCCCAGCGTCCCCTCCTATGCTTCCTTGTATTTGTACCCATAGTAATAAGGGTCCAAACCCAATCTGGGGTGAGAACCACATCAAAGTCAGAAGCAGCGTCGGCCGACGCTGTTCTTTCTCTGCGTCATCGTGGGTAAGAATTGGGTCAATGTTGATCGTGTGCACCACCAATGTCAGGAGCACTGATGACCTAGCTGGGGGTAACCATGCCAAGGAGGCATTCCCTTACAACTACCCTCTGATAAGCCTAACTTCTCGACCACACCACAAACAGAGCATTAGTATTATCTATTATTGCCTCTGTCAAGCCTCCTGGGGAACCCCTGGACTCTGTGCACAGTGTATCTCATTTTGATATAGTACAGACAGAGCCAGCTTCCTACAGTAGGTTTGTAGGGGGCACCTCTAAGGTGCCCTGTGGGTGCATTTATTATTATATTCATCACAGGATTCAGTGAGGGTGTATCAATACAAGATGTTTGATAACAAACATCCCTATCTTCAGTGAAGCCATCATGTAGCTGGGGAACTCATAATTACCGGTGTCCAGCGCATGTACCTAAAACGGCTTCCCTGGTCACATGCTATGCCAGAGAATCAACAACGACATAATGGGGCATTTCTGCTCACGCTGTCACATTTATTATAATGCACCCTACCTCAGGGCTATAAAGCATGACGTAGGGGTGACTTGCATTTAGTGCATGCAGTGTTAGGGGACACGGCACATATGCTGTGTGCCATAATCTTCTCATTTTAATTCCTCACCAAGCAACCAACCTGCAATGGCAGTGCAGTGTGCACTTGGTGACAGGGTCCTCGAGGGTGGCACAATCTGTGCTGTAGCCCTCAGGGTCCTTGTTTTAGGAACCCATGCCCAAGGTTCCAGAGGTACCGTTTACTAGGGGCTTAGAGTGATAGTGAAAGGTTCTGCCAATTGCAAAAACAACTGTGCAGTTTTATGTCAAAGAACACTGGCACCGAGGATCTTCTTAGCAGGAACATAGTGCACGTCAGTCTAATTTGCATCTAAAAACCAGGCAAAAAGTTGGAGGGGGGAAGAAGGGGTACAGCAAACAGAACACAGCTCCCTACAGCATGGTAGTCCCAGCCTCTACTTTACCAGGTGCATTCCCTTCGGCATCCCCGGACAGGGGATCCAAGATGATAGACCAGCTTGGGAACAAGATGTTTACTTCCATCAGCCTGGCATTGAAGTCAGTGCAGACCTCATACTAACTGGCCCGATTTTAAGATACCTTACGGGAGGATATGGTTGCGCAAGGACTGCCACAGGTCACAGAGGCGGCCAGGGCCAAACTCCCCCAAGCAGTGAAAGACTGGAGAGATACAGCAAAGTTCAAGATTAGGTGTGTCCTGGATACGACTGACACGCTGGGAGGAGCAGTTTCGTCAAGTCTAGACTTATGGTGCAACGCCAGGCTGAAAACATCTGGCTTTCCGAGGGATGTTCAGACAAACCTTGAACATGCCCTTCGACTGGACTGGCTTGTTTGGCGAGAAGGCTGACTCAGCGCTGGAGCGCTTCAAGGACTGTTGGGCTACGTCCAAGTCCTTGGGCCTCTCAGTAACCACTCATACACAGTCTGCATTTCATCCCTCTTGGGAGGGGCGTACCACTACACCAGCCCTATGCCATCCACCATCCTGTGCTGGCTCTACAAGCTAAGGGTGGACGTGGGTGCTGTTTCTTCTGAACGAGGGGGTCAGGAAGACAGAAGCTGTCTGCCACCATGCCTCTGGCAGCTGCAACCTCAAAGTCCGCCTGGTTTGATTCTGCATAACCATGCTTGCCCAGTTCGAGGTAGAATTCAGCATCATCTCCTCCACTGGCAGTCTGTTACATCAGATGTTTGGGTTCTGCAGATCATTCGGAAGGGCTATGTCCTGCCTTTTCAATCCTTCCCTCACCAATACCACCGGCATATGAACGGCTGGTGAAGGATCATTTGTCTATGCTCGGACATGAAGTTACAGCTCTTAGCCAAGGGAGCTATAGAAAGGGCCCCATATCAGAAGTAGGCAGTGGTTGGTATTCACGCTACTTTACGATACCCATAAATAACAAGGGTCTTTGCCCTATTCTAGACCTACTAATCGTCAAACTCTTCCTCAAGAAGGAGAAATTAAAGATGCTCACGTTGGCTCAGGTCTTGTCTGCCCTAGACCAAGAAGACCGGTTGGTAGCACTGGACTTATGGGTTGCATATTTTTTTACATTCCCATCCTGCCTGCCCACAGACCTTAACTGTGGTTTACAGTAGCTCTTCAGGTGTTCACCAAGGTGATGGCGGCAGTCGCAGCTCAACTGCGCAGGTCAGGGGATTCAGTCTACTCCTACCTCGATGACTGGCTGTTAAAGGCATCCCTTGCCCCAGACTGTCCTCTCCCACTTACAGACTACTGCAGACCTCTATGCATTCGCTGGAGTTCACTATAAACATACCAAAGTCACACCTGACTCACTCTGAAACACTCGTCCATCCGAGGTGTTCTGGACATTGTACAGTTTCGGCCTAATCCTCCTGAGCAGCACGTCCAGGATATTCAGGTTATTATACCAATGTTTTGGCCTCTATCTTGGGTTCGGTGAGATTGACTTTGAGGCTGCTAGGCCTCATGGCCTCTTGCATCTTGCTGATAAATCATGCAAGAAGGCATATGTGGTGTCTGCAGTGAGACCTGAAGTTCCAGTAGGTGCAGCATCAGGGGAATCTCTCAGTTGTTGTAAGGAAATGCCTCCTTGGCATGGTAACTCCCTGACTTTTTGCCTTTGCTGATGCCAAGTTATGATTTGAAAGTATGCTGGGACCCTGCTAACCAGGCCCCAGCACCAGTGTTCTTTCCCTAAACTGTACCTTTGTCTCCACAATTGGCACAACCCTGGCACTCAGGTAAGTCCCTTGTAACTGGTACCCCTGGTACCAAGGGCCCTGATGCCAGGGAAGGTCTCTAAGGGCTGCAGCATTGTCTTATGCCTCCCTGAGGACCCCTCACTCAGCACATGCCCATTGCTTCACAGCTTGTGTGTGCTGGTGGGGAGAAAATGACTGTCGACATGGCACTCCCCTCAGAGTGCCATGCCAACCTCACACTGCCTGTGGCATAGGTAAGTCACCCCTCTACCAGGCCTTACAGCCCTAAGGCAGGGTGCACTCTACCACAGGTGAGGGCATAAGTACTATGCCCCTACAGTGGCCAAGCAAAACCTTAGACATTGTAAGTGCAGGGTAGCCATAAGAGTATATGGTCTGGGAGTTGGTCAAACACGAACTCCACAGTTCCATTATGGCTACACTGAAATCTGTGAAGTTTGGTATCAAACTTCTCAGCACAATAAATGCACACTGATGCCAGTGTGCAATTTATTGTAACATACACCCATAGGGCATCTTAGAGATGCCCCCTGAATGCCAACCCGACTTCTAGTATAGGCTGACTAGTTTTTGCCAGCCTGCCACAGACCAGACATGTTGCTGGCCAGGAACAAAGCCTGTACTGGGTAGAGGTGCTTCTCACCTCCCCCTGCAGGAACTGTAACACCTGGAGGTGAGCCTCAGCGCCACAAGGCATCCCAGCTAGTGGAGATGCTCGCCCCTCCGGTCACTGCCCCCACTTTTGGCGGCAAGACTGGAGGAGATAATGAGGAAAACAAGGAGGAGTAACCCACCAGTCAGGACAGCCCCTAAGGTGTCCTGAGCTGAGGTGACCCCTGCCTTTAGAAATCCTCCATCTTGAGTTTGGAGGATTCCCCCAATAGGATTAGGGATGTGCCCTCCTCCCCACCGCGAGGAGGCACAAAGAGGGTATAGCCACCCTCCAGGACAGTAGCCATTGGCTACTGTCCTCCCAGACCTAAACACAACCCTATATTCAGTATTTGGGGGCACCCTAGAACCTAGGAAACTAGATTCCTGCAACTTAAAACAAGAAGGACTGCTGACCCGAAGCCCTGCAGAGAAGACGGAGACGACAACTGCTTTGGCCCAGCCCTACCGGCCTGTCTCCTGACTCAAAGAAAACTGCAACAGCGACGCATCCGACAGGGACCAGCGACCTCTGAAGCCACAGAGGACTGCCCTGAACCAAAGGACCAAGAGCCTCCCGTGAACAGCGGCCCTGTTCAAAACCAGCTACTTCTTTGCAACAAACAAGCAACTTCCAAAGACTGCACATTTCCCGCCGGAAGCATGAGACACTACACTCTGCACCCAACGCCCCCGGCTCGGGATCCAGAGAACCAACACCACAGAGAGAACTCCCCAGCGACTGTGAGACTTTGAGTAGCCAGAGACGACCCCCCCCGAACCCCCACAGCGACACCTGCAGAGAGAATCCAGAGGCCCCCCCCGACCGCAACTGCCTGTAACAAAAGACCCGACGCCTGGAACCAACACTGCACCCGCAGCCCCCAGGACATGAAGGAATCGAACCTCAGTGCAGGAGCGACTCCCAGACGACCCTCTGCCTAGCCCGCCCAGGTGGTGGCTGTCCCGAGAAGCCCCCGCTGTGCCTGCCTGCAACGCTAGAGTGATCCCCGGGTCCCTCCATTGTTTTCAACCTAAAACCCGACGCCTGCTTTGCTCACTGCACCCGGCCGCCCCTGTGCCTCTGAGGGTGTACCTTGCGTGCCTTCTCTTGTCCCCCCCCCCCCCTGGTGCTCTACAAAACCCCCCTGGTCTGCCCCCGAGGACACGGGTACTTACCTGCTGGCAGACTGGATCAGGAGCACCCCTGTTCCCCATAGGCGCCTATGTGTTTTGGGCACCTTTTTGACCTCTGGACCTGACCAGCCTTGAGCTGCTGGTGTGGTAACTTTGTGGTTTCCTTGAACCCCCACCGGTGGGCTGCCTATGCCCCAAACTTGAGAATTGTAAGTGTCGGTCTTACCTCCAAAACTAACCTTTACTTACCTCCCCAAGGAACTGTTGATTTTTGCACTTTGTCCACTTTTAAAATAGCTTATTGCCATTTTTACAAAGACTGTACATGATATTGTGTTTATTCAAAGTTCCTAAAGTATGTAAGTAAAGTACCGTGCATTTAAAGTGTTTGATGTAAATCTTTAACCTGTGGTTCTTAAAATAAACTAAGAAATAATATTTTTCAATATAAAAACCTATTGGCCTGGAGTAAGTCTGAGTGTGTGTTCCTCATTTATTGCCTGTGTGTACAACAAATGCTTAACACTACCCTCTGATAAGCCTACTGCTCAACCACACTACCACAAAATAGAGCATTAGAATTATCTCTTTTTGCCACTATCTTACCTTTAAGGGGAACCCTTGGACTCTGTGCACACTATTTCTCAACTTGAAATAGTATATACAGAGTCAACGTCCTACATATATGTACTCCCTTAAACATACACTGCAACCTGCCCCTGGGGCTACCAAGGGCCTACCTTCGGGGTGCCTGACATGTAGTAAAAGGGAAGGTTTAGGCTTGGCAAGTGGGTAAGCTTGCCAAGTCGAATTGGCAGTTTAAAACTGCACACACAGACACTGTAGTGGCAGGTCTGTGCCATGGTTACAGGGCTACTAATGTGCTGAAGGCCCACTAGTAGCATTTGATTTACAGGCCCTGGGCAACTCTAGTGCACTTTACTAGGGACTTACCAGTAAATCAAATATGACACTCATGGATAAACCAATCAACGGTACAAGCTCTATAGGGAGCACTTGCACTTTAGCACTGATTAGCAGTGGTGAAGTGCACAGACAAACCATCAAAAATGGACCAGAAAAATATTGTAGGAAGGCAGCAAAACGTTTGGGGATAACCCTGCAAAAAGGGCCATTTCAACTATCACCCCTGCAGAAGCTGTAACATCTGGTGGTGAGCCTCAAAGGCTGAAGCCTCTTGTTACAGTGCCAGTGGAGTTGTCAGCACACGGACAAAGCCCCACTTTCGGCAGCAAGTCCAGCAGGGAAATTATGGAAAGCAGGGAGGAGTGACCCCCCCCCCTGCCATCCAAAGCTAGGGCCACCCCTAGGGTGTCCAGAGCTGAGGTGAACCCCCCTTCCTGCAGAATCATCCATCTTAGTTTGGAGAACAGGAACCAATAGGGTTAGGTTTGCGTCCCCCTCCCCAAAGGGAGTGGACACAAGAAGGGGGTGTAGCCACCCTCAGGGACAGTAGCCATTGGCTACTGCCCTCTGACCCCTTTAACCCCCCTAAATCCAGGATTTAAGGGCTTCCCTGAACCCAGCTCATGAGATTCCGGCTGACCTGACAAGAAAGAAGAAGGACTGCTGAGCTGAACCCCCAGCAGAGAAGACAACAACAACGGACTTGGCCCTAGCCCTAACAGCCCGTCTCCTGCCTCAAAAAACCTGCACAAAAACAGTGAGGCATCCAGCGGGACCAGCCACCTCGACCAAGTTATATAAGGCTGTCCTGCACCCAAAAGGACCAAGAACTGCAGTGGACAGCGGCCCTGTCCAAGAAGGAAACACCCAGGGACTCCGGCACCCCTCCAGACACGCGAGTCCTGACCACCCTGCACCAGACACCCTATGGCCGGTGACCACATGGCCCAACCAGCTAAAGAATCATAAGGCGATTGTGAGCAAGTGCCCCCCCTGGGTTGACCTTTCGACCCCTCCACAACGATGCCTGCAGAGGAAAGACCGATGACCCCCACCCCTGACCGCAAAAGCCCTGGATGAATATACCGCACTGTGAGAGACTGGCAACTTATTGCAGTACTCCCCCACATTTTTGCCTGGTTTCTGAATGCAACTTGGACTGGAGTGCACTGGGATCCTGCTAACTAGGTTCCCGGTACCAGTGTTCTTTCCCTAAAACATTGTAAAAGTGATTGGATACATCTTTAGCTACCACTACAAGTCCCTAGTAAAAGGTACTTAGGTACCCAGGGCATGCGGTATTTTGGATGAGCCCCTGGTGGCAGCGGCACTGATTGTGCCAACCTCAAGGGACATGCATCAAGATACACACAGCACTGCCATAGCAGACCGAGTTTCCTGCTGCAAACCTAAAACACAAACTCGACTTGGCACACTCCCTGTATGCCCTGTCCACCGTACACCGCATTAACTATGGGTAAGACACCCCTATAGCAGACCTTACAGCCCTAAGGCAGGATACTCCATACTATATGTGAGGGCACAGCTGAATGAGCAGTATGTTCCCACCGTGTCCCTGGCAAACCTGGGATATAACGAGTGAATAGAGCAGCCATTTTAATGTATGTGCTGGACACTGGCCAACACGAGTTTCCCAGCTACATAATGGCTACTCTGAACCCTGGGTTGTTTGGTATCAAACCACTCTGAATGATAAATTCAAACTGGTACCAGTACTGGATTTATAATAAAATGTACCCAGAGATCACCTTAGAGGTGTCCCCTGCAAAAGCCAACTATCCTGGCATATTTTCTGACTGGTTTCATCCAGCCTGCCACATCCACACAGTCCATATACAAACCTTGGTGGAGAGCCCTGTCTCCCTGGTTTGTAAACCAATGCCCTTCCTTGGTGGAGGAGCTAATACCCACTCCCCCAGGAATGTGCAACACCCCGGTAGTGAGCTTCAAAGGGCTGCAGCCCCTGAAACTCGAGCCTCCAGGCCTGCTGCTAGCAGCAGAGGGGTTCCCACTTTGCAAGCCCCCACTTTTGGAGTGAGAAAAGGTGGGAAACCACACAAAGATTAGGAGTGGCGGCCTAACCTAGCATGCACCACCTCTAAGGTGTTGTCTGCGAAGTGGACCCTCAAATTCAGTTTCCTCCATCTTGAAATGGAGGAAACTAGCCAATCAAGTTAAGGGAAGTGACCCTTCCCAAAGGAAGTGGTCACTAAAGTGGGTGGAGCCACCCATATGTAAGTGTCCCATTGGACACTACCAGGTTTCTCCTAAAACACCCACTAAATTCTATATTTATTGGACATCCCTAGACCAAGAAATCAGATTTCAAAGGACAAAGAAGACCTGCACCAAAGAAGATCCAAAGCAAGAGAACTACGGACCTGTTGCACAAGAAAAGGCGCCAAACCCTGCCTGCTGCACCCAGGGCCTGCAAACCGCTGCTGTGGAGGAGTTGGAAACTGGACCGAGCCCAAGAAACCCAGGGGATTTCCAGGCTTAAAGAATCACCCCAGATATCCCTTTTGAGTGGAGGCACCACTCAAAAACCAAGCAAGATCCAATAAGCCAGTGAAGGTCACTTCACTGGCTGGCCGATATGTCCACAACCGAAAGTTGCAGCCGGACCCCACGACACACTAACTACCGTCCCGGACGTGACCTACAAGGGTGCCAAGATTGGTGGCACTGTGCCCTTCAGTGGCCGAGTTACGTCAATTCCCTGGGACAACCTCAAACCAGCTCCCCAAGAGCTGAAAAAGGATCAGGAGGAAGCCCCTGTAGAGGGACTTTAATACCACCCTGGGACCTATCACCAGAATGCTCACAGTGTCCTGTAAGCAGCCAGAGAGACTCACCTCCAAAAGGACTCAGTTGCGCACAGCTCCTGGATCTCACCCCTCATCTGGCTGCTCTGCGCCCGCAACAAGGAACCAGCTGTGCTCCACAGATCCCCAAACCCTTGCGACCTCGACAGCCCAGGGGGACCCCCAGAAACCATCTTTTCCAAGTGGCCCTGTGCCAAAAGCATTTTCAGCGCTGCTCCCACCAGAAACGGGAGCCGCAAGAGGCTCTCCGGCTGGCACAAGGTGCCTACAGACCGCTGCGACCACCCTGCAAAAAAAAGAGACTGGTAACTTAATTGTACAATTTTGAATGGTAACTGTACATTGATGCGTAATTATGCGCAGAAAGACTAACTTTATTACAACTTTTAAAAGTAATATCTAAAAAAGTATTTGAAAGATCTTGGTCTTAAAAATTACATAAAACGTAAGTATTTTTGATAAACTCTGGTCTCCAGTTATTCATTGAGTGCATGTGCTGCATGATTGGATTTGCAAGCACAACAAATGCTTAGTACATCTCCTGGATTAGGCTTACTGCTCGACCAGCTACCTTAAAAGTTGTACCATTAGGTGGTCTAATTTTTGCTCCTGGAAACCAAAGTGTGGTCGCCTGGACCCACTGCATAGTGTGCCTAGTTTTGCACACTGCATAGAAGGCCAGCCTCCCACAGATGCTGGAAAGACCACTGCACCCGCAGCCCCCAGAGAACCCGACCTCCGGCACAGGTACATTCAGTAGGTGGCCCTCCTCCCTGTCTAGCTTCGGGTTTGCTCTAGGCGACCCCCTGGTCCTTACATGCAGCTTCTGAGTGACCCCCGGGGTCTCCTCCTAAGGATCCATTGGAAACTCAATGCCTTGTTTGCATCCTGCACCCAGCTGCCATAGTGCCACTGAGGGTGCATGTTTGATGCCTCCTTGTGGCCCAAACAGTGCCCCTCTAACTCTCCCTCTCCTACCCCCAGGTCTGCACACCAAAGAACAGGTACTTATCTGCTGGCAGATCTGATTCAGAGTGCACCCTGTCTCCATAGGAGCCCACTTTAAAATGGCTCAAATTTGACCTCTGCACCCGACTGGCCCAGTGTTGCTGGTGGTGGGTGTTTGGGGTTCACTTGAACCCCCAGCTGTGGACTTCCTAAGCCCTGGAGACTGAAACTGTAAGTCAAGTACTTACCTCTAAAACTGTGCTTTAGTTTCTTCCCCCAGGATGTGTCCTGAAAATTGCAGTGTCAACATTTAAAATAGCTTTATTGGCATTTATTCAAAAACTGTATGCTATATGAATTTCATTCAAAGTATTATTATTGATATATATGTGAAATACTTATCTATTGATGTAATTACATGCAAAGAGAATCATGTGGTTCTAGAAATAAATTAACAAAATATATTTTTCTATATAAAAACCTATTGGTCTGTAGTTCAGTCATTAAGTGTGTGCTTCTTCTATTGTCTCTGTGTGTAGAACAAATGCATTTGTAGTATCTACTTTAGCCTCTGTGGAACACCTGGACTCTGTGCATACTATATGTCATTTTGATATAGTATATAAAGAATCAGCTTCCTACAAAGGGGGACTGACTGAGTTGGCGAGGTAGCGTGTTCTAGGTCTGTGCGGCGATGTAGGAAAAGGATCTCCCTCTGGCTGTGTTGTTACCAATTCTAGGGGTGGCGGCAAGGGCAAGGTGAGCAGAGCGGAGTTGTCGGTCTTTGAATGGGTCTGAGAGACTCAGTTGGTGCACGAGTCGCTGAGTCCGAGTGGCTCTGTGAGTGTGCGCATGAGTACCTCAGTGAGTCTGTGAGTGCTTGCATGATTTTCTGAGCAGGTCTGTGTGAGTTCATGAGTGCCTCTGTGGGTGTATTACTGGGTGCATGAGTATGTGAGTATTGTAGGAAGCAGCCTATATAGTGAACCAAAACGAGGTACACTGCGCAAAAAGTCAAAGCAATCATCAGAGGAATCACAGAGGAACAAATTACATCCCAAATGCTCCCTTTTTGGGTAGTGTGGTCAAGCCACTCCTACGGTAAGTGAGACACACACTGAAAGAAATCCTACACCAATTTATACAAATAACATGTACTTTTATATAAACTCTGATATTTTGATTTATGAATTTTTACAGCTTGCAAAACTTGATACAGTGCATTTTTCAGATGCAGTAAAGTTATCCTATGAAGAAAAAACTAGCACTGCATACAGGTATAGTAAAGCAGCTTACATGACCAATCTCCTGGACTTCGGCCACACGGACCATTCACCTCGGGCAGCTGGGTGCATGGGTACAGCTCAGCGTCAGGTGCCCCATGTAAGTCTGTGGGGACCGCTTTGGTCACAAAGTTGCTTGAGGGATGTATTGGGAGTCCACATCAGAGGAACCCACGTGGGTTTCGAACCTTGAGACCCTTAGGCTCGTAGGGACACCACCGGTCCACTTCACCTAAGGCTGTGGGGTGCAGGTGCAGTGGTGTTTTCTTGCATCAGGTCTGGTGCTGGAGTTCCTTGTGGTTGCAAGGGGCTCCGCACAAACAGTCTATAGGCATGGACTTGGGGTTTAGTCCGAACAAGCCAACAAGTGGCCTCAGGTCTCACGAGGCAGAGAGATGTGGGGACAGCCTTGGTCCTCTTCTCCTAGGTCCAGGGCAGACGGGTGCAGAGGTGTCCGGAGGCATGGGGTCTTTGTCTTCAGGTCACTCACTGTTGCTAAGGGTCTGCAGAATCAGGCTGCAAACGCTGTCAGGAAGTCCACATAGGGCAAGCTCTGGGTAGGCTGTGTCTGAATGGCCTGGGGACCATGGTGACACCGCTGGCCCACTTCAACTCGGGCTAGGCAGCTCAGCTGCAGTGATGTTGCCCAGTGTTGGGTTTTTGGCAGTCCTGGCCCTCACAGTTCTTCCTTGGGTGCCTGCAGATGCAGGGCAGCAGCTCCTGTAATCCAAAAGAGTTCTTCTTGGTGATTTGTGAAGCACGGACAGCGCTCCCTGTTTTTTGGAACCTACAGTGGCAGGACAGGTCAGTTGCTGCTCAAGGGCCAGGTGCAGCAGGCAGGCAGGCAGGCAGGTTTGGCACCACGTCAGTCGTGCTTCTTAGGTCTATGGTTTTGCAGTCTTGTTGCACACTCCTTTTGTGTCATGGAAGAAAGTCAGAGAATCTGTATAGGAAAGTGCCCTTGTTGGCATGGTTGCCCCCCAGTTTTTGTCTGATATTGGTGATAACTTGACAGAACGTGATGGGATCCTGCTAACAAGGCCCCAGCACTAGTGTGCTTTCCCAAAACTGTAGCATTGTGTCCACACAACAGCACACCCTTGGTACACAGTTAAGTCCCTTGTAAAAAGTACCCATGGTACCAAGGGACCTGTTAACTGGAAAGTCCCCAAGTGCTGCAGCATGTCGTATGCCACCCTGGGGACCCCTCACCTAGCACATGCACACTGCCATTGCAGCTTGTGCGTGCTGGTGGTGAGAAAAAGGCAAATTCGACATCGCACCTCTCTGTGTGCCACGCCCACAAACCACTGCCTCTGGTATACGCAAGTCAACACTCAAGCAGGCTTTACAGCCCTAAGGCAGGGTGCACTATACCACAGGTGAGGGCATACCTGCATGATCAATATGCCCCTAAGTGTCTAAGTCCATTCTTAGACATTGTAAGTCCAGTGGGGCCATATTAAGTATATGGGTTGGGAGTTTGTCATTATGAATTCCACAGATCCATAATGGCTACACTAAAGTCTAGAATGTTTGGTGTCAAACTTGTCAGCACAATAAACCCAAACCGATGCCAGTGCTGGTTTTATTGAAACATGCACCCAGAGGGCATCTTAGAGATGCTCCCTGTATTTACCCATTCCTTTAATGCAGGACTGACAGGTCTGCACCAGCCTACCACTAACAGACAAGTTTCTGACTCCATGGGGTGAGTGCTTTTGTGCTCTCGTAGGCCAGAAACAAAGCCGACACTGTGTCTGTGCTTCACACCTCCACCCTGCAGGAATTATAACACCTGGTAGTGAGCCTCAAATGCTCAGGCTTCTTACCTAGAAGCAGGCCTGATTCTGAGTGCCCCCAGTCTCCATAGGTTCCCACTGTAAAACCCAGCAGCAACGTTGACATCTGCACCAAGCCAGCCCAGTGTGGCTGGTAGAGGGTGCTTGGCGCTAACTCAAACTCGACCCATGGTATTAGAACCCCCAGAGAATGGAACTGTAGGTCTGGTTCAGGGATCCCCAAGCCCTGCTCTGGCGTGAAACTGGACAAAGGAAAGGGGAGTGACCACTCCCCTGACCTGCACCTCCCAGGGGAGGTGCCCAGAGCTCCTCCAGTGTGTCCCAGACCTCTGCCATTTTGGAAACAGAGGTGTTTGTGGCACACTGGACTGCTCTGCGTGCCCAGTGCCAGCAGGTGACTTCAGAGGCTCCTTCTGATAGGCTCTTACCTCTCTTGGTAGGCAATCCTCCTTCCATGGTAGCCAAACCTCCTTTTCTGGCTATTTAGGGTCTCTGCTTTGGGGAATTCTTCAGATAACGAATGCAAGAGCTCACCAGAGTTTCTCTGCATCTCCCTCTTCACCTTCTACCAAAGGATCGACCGCTGACTGCTCAGGACGCCTGCAAAACCGCAACAAAGTAGCAAAGACGACTACTGCAACCTTGTATCGTTTCATCCTGCTGGCTTTCTCGCCTGTTTCCTGGTGGTGCATGCTCTGGGGGTAGCCTGCCTCCTTCTTGCACCAGGAGCTCTGAAGAAATCTCCCGTGGGTCGACGGAATCTTCCCCCTGCAACCGCAGGCAACAAAAGACTGCATCACTGGTCCTCTGGGTCCCCTCTCAGCACGACGAGCGTGGTCCCTGGAACTCAGCAACTCTGTTCAAGTGACTCCCACAGTCCAGTGACTCTTCAGTCCAAGTTTGGTGGAGGTAAGTCCTTGCCTCCCCAAGCTAGACTGCATTGCTGGGTACCGCGTGATTTGCAGCTGCTCCGGCTCCTGTGCACTCGTCCAGGATTTCCTTTGTGCACAGCCAAGCCTGGGTCCCCGACACTCTAACCTGTAGTGCACAACCTTCTGAGTTGTCCTCTGGTGTCGTGGGACTCCCTTTTCTGACTTCGGGTGGACTCCGGTTCACTCCTCTTCTAAGTGCCTGATCCGGTACTTCTGTGGGTGCTGCCTGCTTCTGTGAGGGCTCCCTGACTTGCTGGGCGCCCCCTCTGTCTCCTCATCCAAGTGGCGACATCCTGGTCCCTCCTGGGCCACAGCAGCATCCAAAAACCCTAACCGCGACCCTTGCAGCTAGCATGGCTTGTTTGCGGTCTTTCTGCGTGGGAACACCTCTGCAAGCTTCTTCACGACATGGGACATCCATTCTCCAAAGGGGAAGTTCCTAGTCCTCTTCGTTCTTACAGAACACCAAACTTCTTCCACCCAGTGGCAGCTTCCTGGCATCCTCAGCTGGCATTTCCTGGGCATCTGCCCACTCTCGACACTGTCGCGACTCTTGGACTTGGTCCCCTTGTCTTACAGGTACTCAGGTCCGGAAATCCACTGTTGTTGCTTTGCTGGTGTTGGTCTTCCTTGCAGAATCCCCCTATCACGACTTCTGTCCTTTCTGGGGGTTGTAGGTGCACTTTACACCTACCTTACAGGATCTTGGGGTGGGCTATTTTTCTAACCCTCACTGTTTTCTTACAGTCCCAGCGACCCTCTACAAGCTCACATAGGTTTGGGGTCCATTCGTGGTTCGCATTCCACTTTTGGAGTATATGGTTTGTGTTGCCCCCATACCTATGTGCTCCTATTGCAATCTACTGTAACTTTACATTGCTTGCATTACTTCCTTTTGCTATTTCTGCATATTTTTGGTATTGTGTACATATATCTTGTGTATATTTGGCATCCTCATACTGAGGGTACTCACTGAGATACTTTTGGCATATTGTCATAAAAATAAAGTACCTTTATTTTTAGTATATCTGTGTATTGTGTTTTCTTATGATATTGTGCATATGACACCAGTGGTATAGTAGGAGCTTTGCATGTCTCCTAGTTCAGCCTAAGCTGCTCTGCTATAGCTACCTTCTATCAGCCTAAGCTGCTAGAAACACCTCTTCTACACTAATAAGGGATAACTGGACCTGGTACAGAGTGTAAGTACCCCTTGGTACCCACTACAAGCCAGGCCAGCCTCCTACACAGGGTGATCAAATGGAGGCAAGGTGCACCGCATTAGCAGTACGAGTAGCAAAACAGAAGAGTAGGCAGAAGCCTAAAATAACCTCAGCTGTGCAAGTGAGGACATTGGTACGCAAAGAAAACTGGGATCCTTATGCTTGGGATGGAACAGTCTCGGATAATGATGATGACTGGAATTGGGAGGATGAGGTGGAAGTACGTGTAGCAGAACTAGGTGGAGTTGAAAGTGGTGAAGGAAGTGTAGGCGAACTTGAAGGTGGAAGAGGAAGTGTAATGGAGGTTCGCCCACTCGTGCAAAACAAATCAAAGGGAGTGAATGGTGGGCAAATACAGAATTCTCGTTTGGTAAGAGATTATACACAGAGTGAGTTGTTGGAGATAACCCGTATGTTTAGGCAGATGCCTGCAGAGCCTTTGTTTAAATGGTTGGTGAGATTGTGGGACACTGGAGCAGATGGTACATATTTATCACCAACTGAACTTCTGAAAATGGGATCAGTAACTACACATGCCACGTTTGGGCAACGGTTACGAGGTGCACAGGAGCAACAAGGTTTCTCTCTAATGGGTTGGTTGATGGAAGGAGTGAAGCAATTGTGCCCAACTGCTATAGATATGGAAGAGAGGTGGGGCCCTTGGCATACAATTTCAGAGGCAAATGAACAACTGCGAGAAATGGGGATGCAGAGCGCAGTATATTCCCAACAGTTTTTAGGACCTGACATTGAACCCGTGACAGCAGGGATCAGGGCACGGTTGATTAGGAATGCCCCTCCGCATATGAAAGGTTCCTTGTTGGCTCTTCTAGGACCCACTCAGGGAAGACCAGTGGGGAATGTGGTATTATTAATGGCACAATTGGAAGGGCTTGACAGGCAAAAATCAGCAAGAGCCGTGGGGCAGGACAATAAGTATAAGGGAGGAGAGTCTACAATAAAAGTGACCAGACGACAAATGTGGATAGATTTATTGAATGCTGGGGTGAAGAAAGAGGAGATAGACGGAAAGCCTACCCCTTAACTGCTTAATAAATGGAAAGCATTGCAGCATAGACAGAAAGAGAAGGAGGCTTTTAATGAGAAGCAGCCCTCAGCACCACCAATGGAAGAGTCTGAGAAGGAAAAAACAATCAGGGAAAACTAGGAAGGTGCCTGTCTCAACTCTATATCCCGACTTGTCTAATGATGGCTGGCAAGTCCCAGACCCCTTATTATGAAGGTCAGGCCAAACCCTGGGAGGCAGAGCAGTGCAAGAGGTAAGCCCCGGGGACAGGCGGCCATATGCACCTCTTATTAATTTTTGGCAAAATGGAACACAACATGTTATGGCACTGCTCGATACAGGTGCGGAAGTAACTTTGATAAATGGAAACCCTAAGAGGCTGCCAGGAAAGGTTGTGATCATTAATAGTTACGGGGGTGCAGAGACCGAGGCCAAACCTGTTAAACTCAAATTGTCAATTGGTAAAGGACCCCCGTTCTCGGCAGAGGTATTAATAGCTGAAGTACCATAATACATTATTGGCATGGATTTGTTACTAGGCAAAACTATTGATACACAATAGGGAACATTTACTTTTGGTGTGAGGAGCGTACATATAAAGAAATCTAGGACAGTTCTGGTTGGGCATGCAAAGTGGAGCCTTACATGTGCCTCCTCCAAAGGAGCCGATGTGCAATAAACAGTACCGCATACCTGGAGATCGTAAAGAGATTTCAGAAACCATTCAGGGGCTGCTAGATGCAGGTGTGCTAAGGCCGGCTGTGAGCCCATTTAACTCTCCCATATGGCCCGCAAACAAACCAGATGATACCTATCGAATGACTGTCGACTATCGACAACTGAATAAAGTGGCTCCACCCTTGGCAGCCACAGTCCCAGACATCATCAAGCTAGTGGAACAGTTGAGTAAAGATGTGGGGGAATGGCATGCCGTAATTGATTTAGCAAACACCTTTTTCTCAATTGACATTGATGAGGCCAGTCAAGACCAATTTGCAATAAGCTGGCAGGACAGACAATTCACATTCAGGAAGTTGCCCCAGGGATACATACATAGTCCCACCTTGTGTCATGGACTAAAAGCCAGAGATTTAGCCAACTTGTCGACAGGAAACACCCGACTGGCACATTACATTGATGACATCATGATCACTGGGGAAACCAAAGCACAAGTCTCAGACACACTGGAAAGGTTAATTGAGTACTTACAGCAGAGGGGATGGGCTATTAACCCGAAAAAGGTCCAAGGCCCTGCACAAGAGGTGAAATTCCTGGGCGCTATTTGGTCAGGGCCAGTAAAAAGAATACCACAGAAAGTGATTGATACGGTATAGCAGCTAACGATTCCTACAACTAAGGCAGAAGCCCAACGATTTATTGGTTAGATGGGATTCTGGAGACAACATATACCTCACTTAGGATTAATACTGAGACCATTATATCAAGTCACACGAAAAAAGCACGCTTTCTAATGGGGACCTGAACAGCAAGAGGCCTTTGAGGGAGCAAAAGATGCATTACAGAACTATTTTGCGTTAGGTCCCATTACAGAAGGAGACCCGTTTGAGCAGGAAATGATAGTACAGGATGATGTAGTGATGTGGAGCCTACGGCAGAGGCAGGAGAAAAAGAGGGTGCCACAAGGATTCTGGTCAAAGAGATTAACACCATCCATGAGCAATTACACCCCGTTAGAAAAAGAACTAGCAGGGGCATATTGGGCATTAGTGGAAACAGAGCGCATAACTGGTGACCGGCCGGTTACCTTAGAACACGGGTCCCTTGACTAGGCTGGATAAGAGAAGGAGGGGTTGGCACTAAAGTAGGCAGGGCGCAGGAGTCTACCATCGTAAAGTGGAAATGGTATTTGCAGCAGAGGGCAAAGCCGGGGCCAGCAGGAGTGTCAAAGTTACAAAAAGATATGCTAGGGGCAGTGTACTTGCAGGCAATGGCCCCCTCACCAGAACCCTCTGAAATGGAATCCTCACCATTTAAAAACAGCCCCACCTTTTGAACAACTCACTGAAAAAGAACAGCAAAATGCATGGTTCACAGATGGCACTGCCCGGTACCATCAAGGAAAAAGGCAATGGCAAAGAGTCGCATTCCAGCCTGCTACAGAAACGCTGTTGCTGCGAGGAGGAGATAATGGATCAAGCCAGCTTGCAGAACTGCAGGGGGTAGCATCGGCGATCAAACAGGCCCCCATCAGAGAGAAAACATTTGTGTACACCGACAGCTGGGCCACTTACCAAGGATTAGTAAGCTGGGCCTGATTTGGCGCAAGGATGGATGCAAAATTAAAGGCACCCCGATTTGGGGAGGCGAGCAGCTATGGGAAGAGATGTGGGAGAAAGGGCAAAAATATCAAATCTATGTGGGACATGTGGATGCCCATTGCCCATCGGACACCTCACTTGCATCTCTATTCACCAATAGCGCAGATCAGATGGCCAAAACACGAACAGTGGTCATCAATGAGGAAGCTGAAGCTGCTTTAGCAAATTGGGCCCATGCAACATCCGGACATCTAGGAGAGAATGGCACTTATGCATGGGCACAGCAACAACAGATTCCAGTTAATAAAGAACAAGTGCAACAAGCAGTAAAGGAGTGCCCCACATGCAACCAGATTAGACAAATGCCCCTGCAAAAGAAGCATAGCGGCCATATCAGAAGAGGAACTGCAGCTGCTACGGTGTGGCAATTGGACTATATTGGGCCGCTACCAAAAGAAGGAGGAAAAAGTTACGTATTGACCATGGTGGACACCTACTCTGGCCTTATGTTGGGTATGCACTGTAAGTCTGCAGATCAGAAGTCCACTTTGCGAGGGTTAAACTACCTGATAAAACATTATGGGGTACCTGATGAGATCCAACCAGATAGGGGCACACACTTTTCAGGGAAAACAGTGCAGGACTGGGTGCAGGAACAGGGAATTCAGTGGATTTTGCACCTTAGTTATCATCCACAAGCTGCAGGCATGATTGAGAGATATAAAGAATTGTTGAAAGAACATCTAAAAAAGTTATCAGCGCATCAGACTCTAAAAGGATGGAGTAGCAATTTAGACAAAGCCTTGTTCGAATTGAACAATAGACCAGTTGGGCAGCAGACTCCTTTCATTCGGATGACAGGGCATGATAAAGAAACCACCCATAGAATGATTGTCTGGAAAACAAACCCTCAAGCTCGATTACCTTTGCAGGCTACTTCTGGCAGTATAGGACTGAACCTGTTTGCTCCAGAGGATGGAGAAATACCTGTAGGACAGGTGAAAACTGTTCCTCTAGGAATAGGAGAAAGAGTACCACCTGGAACATATGGTAGAATTGCCCCTCGATCCAGCCTAGCCATCAAGGGAATGTCGGTGCTAGGGGGAGTCAAAGACCCAGATTATAGAGGAGAAGTTAAAGTAGTATTGTTGAACCAAGGAGATGCTGCTGTATCATCTCATGCACATGACAGACTTACTCAATTGATTTGTGAACAAGCGTACACCCCCCACATTGAAGAAAGATCTGCCCCCCAATAACACCCAGAGAGGTGAGGGAGGATTTGGAAGCACAGTAAGAAAAGTATGGGTGCACCATCCAGGGAAAAAGCCAGAGGCAGGAGAGATATTGAGTCAAGGGGTGTGGAGTATATATATTGTACTTTTAAAGAACTCTAATGTACCTGTGTTTGTACCTGCAGTGAGACTTACCCCACGGTCGTAAATGATGACATCTGAGTCGATTATGCGGTTCCTGTTTGTGGTCATAATTACAACCGGAAGAGGTGTTTGGGTTCGACCGAATGTAGCAGAGAATGTCGATACGGACCTTCATGTCACTTGTGCACCTCAAGCCGCTAACGTAACTGACAACCAGGGAAATGTTTCATTTTGCAACGTGAAGGTACCTGGAGGCAAGTGGATGGCTGCCAAAGCTGTGACCAGGAAGGTAACTGGACTGCAAATCCGACATGCCAACGGACTGAACGAGTTGCAGGGGACACCAGCAACAGTACAGGCTTTGAATTATACGCTAAATATGATATGGAAATATTGTGATACCATTGTACCTTTTACATCAGCACAGGCATATCCGTGTACACCCTATGATTGGTTTGACAAACAAGGTATTTTACCAGGACATATGGTGGTTGTTACAATGAACAATGGAACCAAAGGAGCTAGATATTCCAAACCACCAGCCTTCATGTTTTATGTAGCCGAAAGACGCATGGTTAGCAATTTAGGCAACGTTTCTATAGTTTGATATAGAATAGGATGTAAGCAAGCTCTGCATGCAAGTATAATTAACCGCATTGTGTTACAGATAAATATTGCCAAGGGGAATGTCTTAAAGTATAATCCATTATGCGAACCATGGACACCACAGTTATGGCCCTTGCCAAAGTTACGCATTAGAAGAGATCTAGGATCCTTGATAGCCGGGGCCACCGGAATCGGTGTAGGGGCCCTGAATTATTTTGATATTGAAGCCATTAGGAATAAGCTATCTTCTACAGGATATAGTACAGGAGAGGCCATAAAAGTAATTTCTCAATGGGGGCCCACACACTCACAAGGAGTATGGAAGGTCCTGCGTGGGTTGTATCGTGATTGGTAATGGCATAATTTCACTTATGAACAATTCGGAAAAAGCTTTCGAAACACACAAACAGTGTCCAAAGGCATCCAGTGCATACTATGGTAAAGCATTGTTAATCAATATTATACAGACTTTAAAGCGGAATGGGGACAGCTTCAGGGTGAATATTGGAGACAACAATTGCATTTGCCTGAAGAAATATGGGTAAAGCCCATAGAGTTTCACTGTGAGGGAGAAATGTGTTATGCTCATTTTGATACAGCAAGAAGTGATCTTGCTCCCGAAATATGGTGCTCCTTGATATTGCTCCCCGTAGTGATAGGTAAAGAATGGTAGATACCTCACACTGACAAAAAGTGGATTGATCAAACAAACCACACTTTAGATCCCACTAGATGTGCAGATTGGTCTAAGGAGTGGGTATGTACCCACACTGAACGGGTGCTAGATCCATGCCTTTACCCAATACCAGGAGAATATGAATGGTTATCTTATCCTATTAATGGCACAGACTTATATCAGATAGGGACAGAGAGTATATGTTACGTTACTAATCATCCCTTACTTATTAATGGATTTGTACAAAACACCGGAGAGCAAGTAATGTGTATGTGCAATGTTACCAGCATTATTGACATAAGCACTCACATCTTATACCGGCCGACTAAGTTCACCACAACCACATTACAGATGCAAATACGAGCACAGTTAGAATAGAACATCCCGCTTGTTGTTAAGCTACCTAGACTAGAGGCAATCAGGTGCTACGCACAAGCTACATTTGCTAAATTTGATATGGCAGCTGTTAGAAATGGGTTTCTGGTTGGCTAGGGTATGCACCTCAGCCAGGCAGAACCCACCCACTCTAGTCAGGGCAAGGGAGTTACACGTCCAAGATAACCCCTGCTCACCCCCTTGGTAGCTTGGCACGAGCAGTCAGGCTTAACCCGGAGGCAAAATGTAAAGCGTTTGCACAACACACACAACACATGTGACGCAATATCCCCACCACAAAGGAAACACAACACCAGATTATATGAAAATATACTGTATTGTACACAACGTAATTATTAGACCAACATCACATAACAGTAGTATCCTGCTACCTTAGCAGTTGTCAGAATGTTACACATTAGTTACTCTGCGAACTAGCAGTAGTCACAAATAACACACAGGTTACTCAATATTCTGCAACATAAGCAGTAGTCAGGAAACACATTATCACATTAAAGCACTTGTCATAAGAATATCATGAAACGCCCATAGTAGGAACATTAGAAAACATGTGGCAAATTAGAAAAACATATTAGCAAGTCATGCCCACAAAAGGAACATTTGCATACATATGTAAAAACACATCAAACAGGTAGGCAACATATAAACTAGCAAAGTCTCTAGCAAGAACTTAGAATTTATATTGTCTCTTTAAGAGTACCTGGTTTGATGAAGGCACCTCCAGTGCCTGAAAGACGAACAATGGGGCCCCCGGCGCTCCTATGCACAAAACGGGGGCCTCCCTTATCCTCTGGGGTCAGAGGAGGGCGACATGCACCTCCTCTCTCTTATAGACGGGCCCCTCTGGGGACCGTGACTACTGGAGGCCCCCCGGGCCTCAACAGGCCCTCACGGGGGGAGCCAAAGCCAGCAAAAACAACTTAGGGCAGGAGGGGGGCGCCACACCCCCCCTGCGGTTTAATGACGGGCCCCTCTGGGGACCCGTGATCTCTGGGGGCCCCCCTGGGCCTCCACTGGCCCTTCCACCAAAGGGGGGGGCCGCAATAATGCCCGTTTTAACTAGCAGCCGAAAAGGAGCATCCTGCTCCTAACGCAGAGGCCAGAGGGAAGGGGGCACTCCCCGCGTCTTCCCCTGGTCCTGTCTGAAGCCACAAGAAGATAGGACCCCTCCATCGGGTGCGGGCGAGTGTTCTTCCAGCTTCCCGGGCTGCTGCAGTGATCTTATCAAAGATCGGAGGCGGCTGGTGCCCCAGGGGCGCTCCAGGGAGCGGACGGTACCCCGGGGGCACTGAAGAGTGCGCGAGGCTCGCACTCTCTAAATATCGGACGCCCGGACTGCGGCGGTGATTCGAGGCATCCAAAAAGAGCGCTTTTCAAAGCACCGAAGCCACTCTTGAAGCCCGGGCTTCGGTGGTGAAGGGGCACAATGCAGCAAGGAGCCTACGAGCTCCCAAGGCTCCATAAGCATGCTGCAATCAGCATTATGGCAGCCGCAACCACGGAGAAGCACCCCTCGTGAAGAAATGGATGCAGGGGTCAGGGGCCACAGCACCCTGCCCCTGGGGAGCAGAGTCTTAAGAAAAGGTCCTCAGTTGGAGGGCCCAGCAACAGGCCAGCACAAGGGAAAGGCAGAAAGTGGCAAGTCCTTCACAGTGACCAGGCAGGTCACATGTCAGCACAGCAGCAGCAGTCCATGGCGGTTCCTGGTGAGTCCCTTCAGCCTTTGGGGTCCAGTTCCAAGATGATTCCAAGAGTCTCCAAAGTGTGGGGAAATTTCCCCTATACTTATACTCAGTCCTTACAATGTTTTGCAGTGGTAGGGAGAGGAGGTTCCAGCCAGTTACAACTGGTTCTGGGAGTGCCCCCTCTCTCCTTTCAGCACAGGCTCCAAACATCAGTGGGGGGGTTAACGACCCTATTGTGTGAGGCCAGGGCACAGCCTTTACAAATGTAGGTGTCCCCCCCTCTCCCTTCGCTCAGCCCAGGAAGACTATTTAGTATGCAGATGCACCTCTGTGACACCTCCACCCTCCCTGTGTACAGGCTGTCTGAAAAGTATGCACAAAGCCCCAACTGTCACTCTGCCCAGACGTGGATTGGAGTCAAGCTGCAAAACACCAGTCATAAGCACAGATAAATGCGCACTTTCTAGAAGTGGCATTTCTGTGATAGTAATAACAAAATACACCCACACTAGTAAGCAGCATTTATTATCACCATCACAACCATACCAAACACGCCTACGCTACCCCTCATAAATCAGACAATACCCCTTACACATAAGGCAGGGCATTTCTAATGCAATCTTATGAGAAGGCAGCACTCACAGCCGTGAGACACCAAGTTAGGCTGTTTGTCACTACCAGCCCAGGCCAGGCAACCTGGCACATGTCCTGCCTTTCTACATACATGGCACCCTGCCCATAGGGCTAGCTAGGGCGTACCTTAGGGGTGACTTACATGTAGTAAAAGGGGAGTTCTGGGCCTGGCAAGTAAATTTAGATGCCAGGTCCCTTTGGTAGAAAACTGCGCACACAGGCCTTGCGTTAGCAGGCCTGAGACAGGTTTAAAAGTCTACTTCAGTGGGTGGCGCAAGCAGCGCTGCAGGCCCACTAGTAGTATTTAATTTACAGGCCCTGGGTATAGAGATACCACTGTACAAGGGACTTATAGGTAAATTAAATATGCCAATTAGGTATAAGCCAATCATACCAACTTTAGATGGGAGAGCACCTGCACTTTAGCACTGGTCAGCAGTGATAAAGTGCTCAGAGTCCTAGAGCCAACAGCGAGAGGTCAGAAAAAACAGGAGGAAGGAGGCAAAAAGACTGGGGATGACCCTGCGTAAGGCAAAAAGTCCAACAGCAGCTAAATATACCAAGGATACCGCCATACAGATGATCATAGACACCAAGCAGCCTATGCACACTGCTTCACGCATCCAGCAAGTAACTGAGCACCATTGGTATGACATCTTCTTAGGCTGGGCACCAGGAGCTACAAAGACGCTAAATATAGTGTTACATCCGTTAATTTGGTAATTGATTGTTTGTGTTATGCTAATTACTATACTATGTAGACCATATGTACGCACAAAACAGCTTTATACTAAGATGCAGGCGCTTAGAATAACGCTGACAAGTATTCGTAGCAACCTAGCTAGCGAAACGTCAAAATAAATGTTTTTGTTTCGCATGCGTCGCCCTCATCTAAGGGGTGGAGTGATCAGTATAGGGAAAGGTGCGGAAGACATTGTGACGCGATTGTTAGCTTGAACGGTGTAGATGAGCGTGATGCCTGCTGAAACATGAACAACGTGGAAAAGTCCACGATGTTGTTTTCAAGTTTGTTTTCCAACATTCCATAGATAAAATTATTCACAGCTGCATGTGTAAGAAACAGGATGTGTAGGAGAGAAAGACGGAGGTCGTCTCAACCTTGAGAACGGGGGTACAGAAAAAAGATGGAATGAAAGCAAAGGCTAGGGAACGGCAGAGCAGCCAAGGGACACTGGCTGATGACATAGCTAGAAAATGCGAGAAAGGGATAGAATCCAAGCTTCAGGTTATTTAAGCACTGAAGTGTGGGTGAGGGAATTGAAGCTCGCAGATGGGGTTGTGAAAGCTGCCATCACCACCCCCACAGTGCTGCCTCCCTGTTTTGCTGTTCAGAGACCGTGATGCTCGAGGGAGAGAGAGGTCCAAGCGGGCGGTAGAGGGCTTTCCAGCATTTCATGTACTAAGATAAGTTCCACCCAGGGATGAAAGGCCTTTGTTTCTCTGCTCTATTACTATGATTGATTATTATGTCTGCACTATGTTTATAATCTGAAGTATTCAGCTTGTTTATATTTTGCTTCCTGAACATCTTATTGTGAGCTTGCTGCAGTAATTGAAATACGCGTTTTGTATACAGTTAATCAAATCTTATATCTGTCATTGAATCCTTTGCTTATATATAAATAGATGTCAATGAACTCTCTGCTCATATATGAATAGATGGTCTTTGTTGTGTGCTCATATATAAATAGATGCTCTTTATTGCTATTGTTCATTCTACTTCGTTGATGTGCCGAATGCTTACATTTACCTGAAATTCTAGTAAAGCTAAATTGTGTTCATAATTGGCGTGTGGTCCTTCATTGAGCGTCCTTATTGACTTATATCGAACAGATCAGGTGTCAGTCAGTCACCTGGATAAGAGAAATACCCATGCAGCCATGCTGGGTATCCCTGAGGAATTGCTTCCTCTCATTTCAGCTGAAATGAAAAAGCAAAGGAGAGAAAAAGGCCTGAAACTCAGGATCCTTCTCCAACAACAGGTAAAAAGGGCATCAAAGTATTCCCTACCCACCCTGCCATTCAGGATACCATTCCTATGGTGGGAGAAACCTCTCCTGGGGTGGCACCTGTACCAAGGGACTCATCAGCTAACACAGCTGTACTCCCTGAGGTAGAAGTACCTCTCTGTGGGATAACTAATATTGGTGAGAGCAAGTGCACCACTTTAGTTAACATGGAGCATCCCTCCAACCCTCCCAGAGAAACTTTAGTGCAGCAACCCTGCACTGCCTCACAACACTTAGGACAGCAGCCCTGCCCTAGTGAGGAGCTCATAGGACAGCATCCCTGCCCTGCTCCAACTCAAGAGAAACAGCAACCCTGTTCTCTCTTACAGTCATATGGACAAAGTTTTTGCCCAGCTATGGCTTTACTGAGACAGCATCCCTGTCTGGCATTCTCATCACTTGACATAGGTCCAGTGGACAATTCCCACTGCTCTAAACTTAAACATACTAATAGGAACTCAGAGAATATAACTTCACATTGTTGGCTAGCTAAAACATTTCAAACAGAGTGGTGTACATCCCCACATGGAAGTAACCATATAGTGGATGATAAAGGGAGTAACCAATCTATTGCAGGGCTACTCTCCACTTATCACCACTTAGACAATAAAGACTCAACTGGACAAGGTTAGCCTTAATGTTCTTCGTTTGGGGGCGGGGGTGTAGGAAGGTAGCCTCTTTCTAGCCTTGTTAACCCCACTTTTGGCCTGTTTGTGAGTATATGTGAGGGTGTTTTTACTGTCTCACTGGGATCCTACTAGCCAGGGCCCAGTGCTCATAGTGGAAACACTATGTTGTCAGTGTGTTTGATATGTGTCACTGGGATCCTGCTAGCCAGGACCCCAGTGCTCATAAGTTTGTGGCCTATATGTGTTTCCTGTGTGGTGCCTAACTGTGCCACTGAGGCTCTGCTAACCAGAACCTCAGTGTTTATGCTCTCTCTTTGCTTTAAAATTGTCACTGCAGGCTAGTGACTAATTTTACCAATTCTCATTGGCACACTGGAACACCCTCATAATTCCCTTGTATATTGTACCCAGGTACCCAGGGTATTGGGGTTCCAGGAGATTATTATGGGCTGCAGCATTTCTTTTGCCACCCATAGGGAGCTCAGACAATTCTTACACAGGACTGCTACTGCAGCCTGAGTGAAATAACGTCCACATTATTTCACAGCCATTTTTCACTGCACATAAGTAACTTATAAGCCATCTATAAGTCTAACCCTCACTTGGTGAAGGTTAGGTGCCAAGTTACTTAGTGTGTGGGCACCCTGGCACTAGCCAAGGCGCCCCCACATTATTTCAGGGCAAATTCCCCGGACTTTGTGAGTGCAGGGACACCATTAGACACGTGCACTACATATAGGTCACTACCTATATGTAGCGTCACAATGGTAACTCCGACCATGGCCATGTAACATGTCTGGGATCATGGAGTTGTCACCCCAATACCATTCAGGTACTGGAGGGACAATTCCATGCATCCCCGGGTCTCTAGCACAGAACCCGGGTTTGGCCAAACTGCCTTTCCGGGGTCTCCACTGCAGCTGCTGCTGCTGCCAACCCCTCAGACAAGTTTCTGCGCCCCTGGGGCCTGGGCAGCCCAGGCCCAGGAAGGCAGAACAAAGGATTTCCTCTGAGAGAGGGTGTTACACCCTCTCCCTTTGGAAATAGGTGTGAAGGGCTGGGGAGGAGTATCCTCCCCCAGCCACTGGAAATGCTGTGATGGGCACAGATGGTGCCCATCTCTGCATAAGCCAGTCTACACCGGTTCAGGGATCCCCCAGCCCTGCTCTGGTGCGAAACTGGACCAAGGAAAGGGGAGTGCCCACTCCCCTGACCTGCACCTTCCAGGGGAGTTGCCCAGAGCTCCTCCACTGTGTCCCAGACCTCTGCCATCTTGGATTCAGAGGTGTTGGGGCACAATGGACTGCTCTGAGTGGCCAGTGCCAGCAGGTGACGTCAGAGACCCCTCCTAATGGGTGCTTACCTCTTTCAGTAGCCAAGCCTCCTTTCTTAGTAGCCAAACCTCCTTTTCTGGCTCTTTAGGATCTCTCCTCTGGGCTATTCCTCAGATAACGAATGCAAGAGCTCACCAGAGTTCCTCTGTACTTCCCTCTTCGACTTCTGCCAAGGATCGACCGCTGACTGCTCCAGGACGCCTGCAAAACCAAAACAAAGTAGCAAGACAACTACCAGCAACATTGTAGCGCCTCATCCTGCCGGCTTTCTCGACTGTTTCCTGGTGGTGCATGCTCTGAGGGCTGTCTGCCTTCACCCTGCACTGGAAGCAAAGAAGAGAACTCCAGTGGGTCAACGGAATCTTCCTCCTGCCAACGCAGGTACCAAACTTCTGCATCACCGGTCCTCTGGGTCCCCTCTCATCCTGACGAGCATGGTTCCTGAAACACAGGAGCTGGGTCCTATTGTCTCCCATAGTCCAGTGGCCCCTCTGTCTAAATTTGGTGGAGGTAAGTCCTTGCCTCCCCACACCAGACAGTAATCCTGTGTACTGCGTGATCTGCAGCTGCTCCGGCTTCTGTGCACTTTTCCAAGGATTCCTTTGTGCATAGCCTAGGCTGGGTCCCCAGCACTCCATCCTGCATTGCCCAACTCGCTGATTTGGACTCCGATGTCGTGGGACCCTCCTTTGTGACTCTGAGTCAATCGCTGTCCTCAGATATTCTAAGTGCCTGTTCCGGTACTTCTGCAGGAGCTGCCTGCTTCTCTGGGGGCTCTCTGAGTTGCTCAGGAACAGGATGGCGGTAGGGGGTGTCAGAATCCCCCATGGCGGCGCAGCAAGCTGCGCCGCCATGGGGGATTCCAAGGGCAGCGGTAAACCGGCGGGAGACCGCCGGTTTACCCTTTCTGGCCGCGGCAGAACCGCCGCGGTCAGAATGCCCTTCGGAGCACCGCCGGTCTGTTGGCGGTGCTCCCGTGGCCGGTGACCCTGGCGGTCACCGGCCGCCAGGGTCAGAATGACCCCTATAGTCACTAAAATAAAGTACCTTTATTTTTACTAACTCTGAGTATTGTGTTTTCTTGTGATATTGTGCTATATGATATAAGTGGCATAGCAGGAGCTTTGCATGTCTCCTAGTTCAGCCTAAGCTGCTTTGCCATAGCTACCCCTAACAGCCTAAACTGCTAGAAACACCTCTATTCTACTAATAAGTGATAACTGGACCTGGCACAAGGTGTAAGTACCATAAGGCACCCACTATAAGCCAGACCAGCCTCCTACACTCACAGATAGGGTTCTGCCCTCCTGGGGTCTGAGCAGCTCAGTCCCAGGAAGGCAGAACAAAGCATATCCTCTGAGAGCAGGGTGTTACACCCTCTCTCTTTGGAAATAGGTGTTACAGGCTGGGGAGGGGTAGCCTCTGGAATTGCTTTGAAGGGCACAGATGGTGCCCTCCTTGCATAAGCCAGTCTGCACCAGTTCAGATACCCCTTGTCCCCTGGTCTGGCGTGAAACTGGACAAAGGAAAGGGGGGTGACCACTCCCATGTCCATCACCACTCTAGGGGTGGTGCCCAGAGCTCCTCCAGTGTGTCCCAGACTTCAGCCATCTATCTTTGCAAGGCGTGGGGGCACTCTGGAGGGCTCTGAGAGGCCAGTGCCAGCACGTGACATCAGAGACCCCTCCTGATAGGTGAGCTGATAAGGTAGCCAATCCCCCTCTCAGGGCTATTCAGGGTCTCTCCTGTAGGTTCTCTTCAGATTCTACTTGCACGTTTCCAGCAGGAATCCTCTGCAACTACTACTTCATCCTCTGACCTCGGCTCAACCGCGGCCTGCTCCAGGAACCGCTGCAACAGCAACAAAGTATCCACAAGGGATACTTTTCTTCTGCAGCTTCAGCTCCAGCCAGTAACTGCAATGGTTTCGACAGTGTGCACGCTCTGAGGACTCCCTGTCTTCACCCTGCACCAGAAGTACCGAAGAAATCTCCTGTGGAGTGACGAAGTCACTCCCCTGCTCACTCTGGTACCTTCTAAGTCGACGACCGGTTCTCTAGGGCTCCTCTCACAGCAACGAGCTTACTCCTTGGAACACAGAGGGTGGACCCCATTGACACATACTGTCCTGAGGTGCAGCTGATGCAATTTGGAGAAGGTAAGACCTTGCCTTCCCTGAGAACGACAGTACCCCTGTGCACTACGTCTTCTTCCCCTCCGGCGGCCTCTGTGCACTATTTCCAAAATTCCTTAGTGCACAGCCTGGCCCAGTTCCCCAGCACTCTGTGCTGCGATGTTGAATCACTGAGTTGACCTCCAGCGGGGTGGGACCCTTCTTTGTAGTGCTGCACCAACCGTGTTTTGCACCTCCTTTGTCCCCATGTCCTGCGACTCCCGTGGGTGCTGTCTTGGGTCCTGAGGGCTCCCTGAAGTGCTGAGAGACCCATCTTCCTCTTCACACAGAGTTGAAGCCCCAAGGTCCCTCCTGGGTCCAGCCAGTTCCATTTTGACGCAATATGCAATTTTATCGTGACCAAGGCTTGTTGGCGACTTCAAACACAAAATCATATCTGCATCCATCTTCACGTCGTGGGACATCCATTGCATCATGCAGGAACCCACTGGCATCTTCCTAGGGTGCATTTCTACAGTCTTCGTCCAACTGGGGACTCTTCTTTTGCACCCTCTCCTGGGTTGGCAGGGACTCCTGTCCTTCCTGGAACTTTTTTCAACTTCTGGACTTGGTCCCCTTCTTTTGCAGGTCTTCAGGTCCAGGAATCCAGCAATTGTTGTTTGCAGACTTGGTTGGTTATTGCAATAATTCCAATCACAAGGTGTAGTGTGTCCTAAGGAAACTTGCAGTACTTTTCTGGGCTCTGGGGTGGGGTAATTTACTTACCTTTACTGTATTCTTACTCTCTCAGCGATTCTGCACACACTACACTTGTCTGGGGGGAGTTTGTGATTCGCATTCCACTTTCTTAGTATAAGGTTTGTGTTGCCCCTAAACCTATTTTCTCCCATTGCATTCTATAGCCGTTCCTACTGTTTGCACTATCCTATGTCTAATGACTTGCCTTATTTTGATGTCTAGTGTACATATTATGTATAATACTTACCTCCAGCAGGAATATTGCCTCCAAGATATTTTAGGTACTGTGTCACCCAAATAAACTACCTTTATTTTTGGTAACACTGAGTATTGTATTTACTTGTGTATAAGTACTGTGTAACTATAAGTGGTATTACATGAGCTTTGCATGTCTCCTAGTTCAGCATAAGCTGCTCTACTATAGCTACTTCTATCAGCCTAAACTGCCAGAACACTACTACTTCACTAATAAGGGATACAGGACCTGGTATAAGGTGTAAGTACCCAAGGTACCCACTACAAACCAGGCCAGCCTCCTACAATCCGCGGCTCTCTTAACCTACTGGCAGTGGCCGTGGTTGCCCGTTATGTTACTTTGTTTGATAGGTGGGTCAGGAGTACCCCAATTTTTATCCCTGAAAATAACTGGGATGAAGGTATTACAATCATAGATATAATCCAATCCACTGTAGAGCCACTTGCAGTGTCAATGACTGATTGGAAAGACAGGATTCCCGGAGAAGTGAACTGTTACTGCATTGTGATCTGGTGCTCTTTAAAGAGGTGTGACTTTAGGCCATTCCTGATCAAGGTTGTGAGACCCTGATAGATATAGGAATGTTGTTTCAGATCCTTGGTGCACTGATAGTAAAAGTGTGCCATCTAGTTCTTTCTTTTTTCACTTTATTGTCTCCAGTCTTATGGTAAAATATGCTGCCTCAAATCTATGTAGCAGAACTGTACAAAGTCAGTATAAAATTTCCAATAAAGTACACAACTTTATATTGGAAGCAAATTCCTTTCTCAGGCAGCCACATTCAAATTCCTAAAGAAGGTGGGTTCACTCCAAAATAGTTTGGACCATGCCACAGCAGAAATGTGTGTGAATTAAATTCACTACCACAGCTGATGACCTACCTGAAGGGCATGTAGAGGGACAGAGGAGGGCTCATTACTGGGTTCTCCATAACAGAGACAGGTAAACAACAAACTACTTAGGCCCTCGTTACGGGGCTGGAGGTCATAAGACCCATTATGACCCTGGCTGATACACCACGGTCAGCCAGCCTTTCCATGTCTAGAAACTGCCATGGAAATACTGGTGGAATGTGTAGGAGGCTGGCCTGGCTTGTAGTGGGTACCAGAGGTACTTACACCTTGTGCCAGGTCCAGTTATCCCTTATTAGTGTAGAAGAGGTGTTTCTAGCAGCATAGGATGATAGAAGGTAGCTATGGCAAAGCAGCTTAGGCTGAACTAGGAGACATGTAAAGCTCCTACTATACCACTGGTGTCATATGCACAATATCATAAGAAAACACAATACCCAGAAGTACTAAAAATAAAGGTACTTTATTTTTATGACAATATGCCAAAAGTATCTCAGTGAGTACCCTCAGTATGAGGATAAGTTATATACACAAGATATATGTACACAAACCAAAATTAGGTAAGTAATAGCAAGAAAAGTAATGCAAACAGTGTAGAGTTACAATAGATTGCAATAGGAGCACATAGGTATAGGGGCAACACAAACCATATACTCCAAAAGTGGAATGCAAACCACAAATGGACCCCAAACCTATGTGAGCTTGTAGAAGGTCGCTGGGACTGTAAGAAAACAGTGAGGGTTAGAAAAATAGCCCACCCCAAGACCCTGAAAAGTAGGTGTAAAGTGCACCTACTACCCCCAGAGAGCACAGAAGTCGTGATAGGGGGAGTCTGCAGGAAGAACAAAAACCAGCAATGCAACAACAGTGGATTTCTGGACCTGAGTACCTGTAAGACAAGGGGACCAAGTCCAATAGTCGCGACAGTGTCGAGAGTGGGCAGGAGCCCAGGAAATGCAAGCTGAGGGTGCAAGGAAGCTGCCACCAGTTGGAAGAAGCTTGGAGTTCTGCAAGAAAGAAGAGTGCTAGTGACTTCTCCTTTGGAAGACGGATGTCCCACGTCACGATGAAGCTTGCAGAGGTGTTCCCATGCAGACAGACTGCAAAGAAGCCTTGCTAGCTGCAAGGGTTGTGGTAGAGGTTTTTGGGTGCTGCTGTGGCCCAGGATGGACCAGGATGTCACCACTTGGAGGAGGAGACAGAGGAGGTGCCCAGCAACTCAGGGAGCCCTCACAGAAGCAGGCAGCACCCACAGAAGTACCTGAACAGGTGCTTGGAAGAAGAGTGAACAGGAGTTCACGCAAAGTCACAAAAGGGAGCCCCACGATGCCGGAGGACAACTCAGAAGGTTGTGCACTGCAGGAAGGAGTGTCGGGGACCCAGGCTTGGCTGCGGACAAAGGAAATCCTGGAAGAGTGCACAGGAGCCGGAGCAGCTGCAAATCACGTGGTACATAGCAATGCAGTCTAGCGTGGGAAGGCAAGGACTTACCTCCACCAAACTTGGACTGAAGAGTCACTGGACTGTGGGAGTAACTTGGACAGAGTTGCTGAGTTCCAGGCACCACGCTCGTCGGGATGAGAGGGGACCCAGAGGACCAGTGATGCAGTCTTTTGGTGCCTGCGTTTGCAGGGGGAAGGTTCCGTCGACCCACAGGAGATTTCTTCAGAGCTCCTGGTGCAGGGAGGAGGCAGGCTACCCCCAGAGCATGCACCACCTGGAAACAGTCAAGAAAGCCGGCAGGATGAAGCGATACAAGGTTGCTAGTAGTCGTCTTGCTACTTAGTTGCGGTTTTGCAGGCGTCCTGAGCAGTCAGCGGTCGATCCTTTGGCAGAAGGTGAAGACGGAGATGCAGAGGAACTCTGATGAGCTCTTGCATTCAATATCTGGTGAGATCCCCAAAGCAGAGACCCTAAATAGCCAGAAAAGGAGGTTTGGCTACCTAGGAAGGAGGATTGGCTACCAAGAGAGGTAAGAGCCTATAAGAAGGAGCCTCTGGCGTCACCTGCTGGCACTGGCCACTCAGAGCAGTCCAGTGTGCCACAAACACCTCTGTTTCCAAGAAGGCAGAGGTCTGGGACACACTGGAGGAGCTCTGGGCACCTCCCCTGGGAGGTGCAGGTCAGGGGAGTGGTCACTCCCCTTTCCTTTGTCCAGTTTCACGCCAGAGCAGGGCTGGGGACTCCCTAAACCGGTGTAGACTGGCTTATGCAGAGATGGGCACCATCTGTGCCCATCAAAGCATTTCCAGAGGCAGGGGGAGGCTACTCCTCCCCAGCCCTGACACCTATTTCCAAAGGGAGAGGGTGTTACACCCTCTCTCAGAGGAAATCCTTTGTTCTGCCTTCCTGGGCCATGGCTGCCTGGTCCCCAGGAGGGCAGAAACCTGTCTGAGGGGTTGGCAGCAGCTGCAGTGGAGACCCCGGAAAGGCAGTTTGGCAGTACCCGGGTTCTGTGCTAGAGATGTGCTAGATGTTACATGGCCAAGTTTGGAGTTACCATTGTGACGCTGTACATAGCGCGCGTGTAATGGTGTCCCCGCACTCACAAAGTCTGGGGAATTTGCCCTGAACAATGTGGGGGCACCTTGGCTAGTACCAGGTTGCCCACACACTAAGTAACTTTGCACCCAAACTTCACCAGGTGAAGGTTAGACATATAGGTGACTTATAAGTTACTTAAGTGCAGTGGTAAATGGCTGTGAAATAACGTGGACATTATTTCACGCAGGCTGCAATGGCAGGCTTGTGTAAGAATTGTCAGAGCTCCCTATGGGTGGCAAAAGAAATGCTGCAGCCCATAGGGTTCTCCTGGAACCCCAATACCCTGGGTACCTCAGTACCATATACTAGGGAATTATATGGGTGTACCAGTATGCCAATGTAAATTGGTAAATTTAGTCACTAGCCTGTTAGTGACAAATTTGGAAAGCAGAGAGAGCATAACCACTGGCTCTGGTTAGCAGAGCCTCAGTGAGACAGTTAGGCATCACACAGGGAACACATACAGGGCACATACTTATGAGCACTGGGGCCCTGCCTGGCAGGGTCCCAGTGACACTTAGACTAAAACAACATATATACAGTGAAATATGGGGGTAACGTGCCAGGCAAGATGGTACTTTCCTACACAACCCACCCCCCCAAACGAAGGACAATAAGACTAGCCATGACCTGATGAGTCTTCATTGTCTAAGTGGAAATATCTGGAGAGTCCATCTGCATTGGAGTGGGTACTCCCAGGTCTATGTTCCAATGTATAGTCCATACCCTGAAGAGATATGGACCACCTCAACTATTTAGGGTTTTCACCTCTCATTTGTTCTAGCCAAAGTAGAGGTTTGTGGTCTGTCTGAACAATAAAGTGAGTACCAAACAGGTATGGCCTCAACTTTTTCAGTGCCCAGACCACAGCAAAGGTCTCCCTCTCTATGGCAGACCAACGCTTTTCTCTAGGGGTCACCTTCCTGCTGATAAAAGCAACAGGTTGATCCTGGCCCTCAGTATTCAGCTGTGATAGCACTGCCCCAACCCCTAATTCAGAAGCACCAGTCTGGACTATGCATTTCTTGGAGTAGCAAGGGAGTTTTAGGACAGGTGCAGAGCACATGGCCTGTCAGAGCTCATCAAAAGTTTTTTGACAGCTAGCAGTCCACAATACCTTCTTAGGCATCTTTTTACTTGTGAGATCATTAAGAGGGGCTGCTATGGAGCCATAGTTTTTAATGAATCTCCTGTAATACCCGGTGAGGCCTAAGAAGGCCTAAGAAGGCTCTCACTTGGGTCTGTGTTGTAGGGGGAACCCAATCCATGATTGTCTGGATTTTCCCCTGCAGTGGTGCAATCTGTTCTCCACCTACCAGGTGTCCCAGATAAACCTCCTGTCCCTACCCTATCTGGCACTTTGAGGCCTTGATAGTGAGGCCTGCCTTTTGCAGGGCCTCCAAAACTTTCCAAAGGTGGACCAGGTGATCATCCCAGGTGGAGATAAAGACAGCTATATCATCTAGATGTGCTGCACTAAAAGCCTCCAACCCTTGCACGACTGTGTTCACCAACCTCTGAAAAGTGGCAGGTGCATTTTTCAAACCAAAGGACATAACTGTAAATTAGTAGTGCCCTCCTGTAGTTGAAAATGCAGTTTTAGGTTTAATATCCTCAGCCAATTTGATCTGCCAATACCCTGCAGTCAGTCATAGGTGCTTAGAGACTTGGCAGATGCCAATGTATCTATGAGCGCATCTGCCCTGGGTATAGTGTGAGCATCAGTTTCTGTTACCTGATTGAGACCTCTGTAGTCTACACAAAACCTCATCTCCCTTTTTCCATCTTTTGAGTAAGCCTTTGGTACAAGCACCCCAGGACATAATTTGGTGTAGGGGAAAATGTATGGTAGTGTGTAGAGAAACTAAGGAGTTTGTTATGTACCTGACTCTGTTAAGGAGAACCCAGTAGTGAGCCCACCTCTGTCCCCCTACATGCCCATCAGGTAGGTCATGAACCCTGGTAGTGACTCCAATTCACACACATTTCTCCTACGGCATGGTCCAAACTATTTTGGAGTGAACCACCTTCTTTAGGACTTAGAATGTGCCTGCCAGAGGAAGGAATTTGCTTGCAAGATAAAAGTGTGTACTTTTATTGGAAAATTTTTATACTGACTTTGTACAGTGCTCTGCTACCTAGTTTTGATGGCCAATATGTTACCATTGTTAAAGCAAAATGTATTAATTAAAATTGTATTAATGAATGTTTATGTATTTTGAATAATGAAAAATGTAGAAAAAGATTAACGTAGAAAAATAATGTGCACTTTGGAAAATGTGCCCACGGAGAGCGATCACCAAGATTCACGAATGTACGAATAAAATGAATAGCATATATGAAATATAAAAAACGTGTAGAAATAACATAGTAGTATGACATATTGAGAGATAAAACTTGTGTTCTGCATTATATTGTAGAGCTTAACTTAGCCAAAGTCGTGGCCTAGTTTTGCCAGGCCTCGTACAAAAGCTGAATATTAATGTTAAAATGAAAGATGCTGACAAATCAGACTAACCATGAACTGCTCATTGTTTAAATTGTTTAACTGAAACCTCTGCATGAACCGACAGACAGGAGACAATGGAAACCAGAATGTATCAACTACTGTGTAAAGCGTTCAGAATGTGCTTTCCCAGGACTCGAACAATAGAGACACTGACTGGAGAAGAAGATGCAACATTTTCGATACCTGACGAGCCGGATGATGAGGACATTGCAAAGTGGACCAATCAACAATCTGAGAACTGTACAATATTAAAATTTATAGATTTGGAGTAAATATGCGGGGATAGTCTGGGCAAATAAGATATAATGCCATGACAAAAGGGGGAAACTTCAGAAGAGAAATGAGACAGATACAGTGAGATGCCAAGGCGATTCGAGATTCTGTCATTGGCCTCAAGCTCTTGAGAGCTTGATGCAATGCTGATCGATTGAGGACCTGAGGACGAAGACTGACTTGTTGCTGATCCATACCGAGGATAGGTAGATATGACAATGTGACTGAATTAACTTTTGTGCCTTTTCTTTCTAGGTACCAACTGCGCTGTTTTAATAGTTTTTCTCTTAGATGTTTTACAAATTCATGTTCTAAACTGTTTTCGCATGAAGTCCCACATGCCGATTCTAATCTGGGTTAGGTGAGGTTTCTACCTTATGACATTGACAATACGGAGACAAATGGTTGATGAACTGATTTCCTGAACTCTGCTACTCATGTTGACATATTAATTCTTGTATCAGTTGATGACCTATGCTACTGCTTTAGAATGTATCCTGATGCAAGTTTTGATTAGACTATGTTTTGGCGCCTTCTATCGAATTAACATGGATTTACTTACCTGAATAACGTTGAATTAAGGTTTCATGAATTAGATTTGTAACTAATAGGGAATAAAACTACTAAAACGTATAGTGAGTTGTGGTTATTCATGACCGGAGGGTCATTGGGTGATATTGTTTCTGATTCATTAATGTTGATGACTAATGTTATTTGAATTGCGTATTAATTATTAGTGTGATTACGATTAGCCTAGCTAGGATACTCCATGCAAATCAAAAGGTTCATTGACCTATAAACGTCCCCTTGTAAGTTTACTTACTAAGGACAAGGCGCGCTAACAGTTTTCTGGTAGCAGCTTGATGGTTAGTTTCCTTGGAGAACTAGTTAGGTGGTTATGCTAGTAGTTTAACGTTGGTTAGTTATTCATTTTTTGAGATATGAATTTTGTTTTCTGAAACAGCAATTGTAGCAAGGATGATGTCCCCTTAAGCCCAGAAATGACTTTCCCAGATCCTGGATCCTGCAAATAGAGTTGGGTATGTTCTCGGCGCTTTAGTGATTGTGTGAAAGTGATAGGTTGCTCTTCCACAGCTTACGCAAATTGCAGGTGAATTGTGACGTATGTGAGGGAAGTAGGGAGTCTGCGTACTCTGTAGTATGAAAGTAGGGAAATCGTTGAACTTCATATATGTGTGGCGCTTTGTGCTAAAAAATTGTCCACATGGATGTTGATAATGTACGGACCCTACGTGGTCTAAGACTCCGAAGTATATTGACAAGTGTAGGAGACACTTGGTTATATGTTGTAATCTGGCTGGTTTAGTAGGTTGATCGGGCAGGGTGAAGGCAGACTACCCCCAGAGCATGCACCACCTGGAAACAGTTGAGAAAGCCGGCAGGATTAGGCACTACAATGTTGCTGGTAGTCGTCTTGCTACTTTGTTGCGGTCTTGCAGGCGTCCTGGAGCAGTCAGCGGTCGATTCTTTGGTAGAAGGTGAAGAGGGAGATGCAGAGGAACTCTGGTGAGCTCTTGCATTCGTTATCTAAAGAATTCCCCAAATCAGAGACCCTAAATTGCCAGAAAAGGAGGTTTGGCTACCAAGGAAGGAGGGTTGGCTACCAAGAGAGGTAAGAGCCTATCAGAAGGATGTTACATGGCCATGTTCGGAGTTACCATTGTGACTCTATACATAGGTAGTGACCTATGTGTAGTGCATGCGTGTAATGGTGTCCCCGTACTCACAAAGTCTGGGGAATTTTCCCTGAACGATGTGGGGGCACCTTGGCTAGTGCCAGGGTGCCCACACACTAAGTAACTTTGCACCCAATCTTCACCAGGTGAAGGTTAGACATATAGGTGACTTATAAGTTACTTAAGTGCAGTGGTAAATGGCTGTGAAATAACGTGGACGTTATTTCACGCAGGCTGCAATGGCAGACCTGTGTAAGAATTGTCAGAGCTCCCTATGGGTGGCAAAAGAAATGCTGCAGACCATAGGGATCTCCTGGACGCCCAATACCCTGGGTACCTCAGTACCATATACTAGGGAATTATATGGGTGTACCAGTATGCCAATGTGAATTTGCAAATTTAGTCACTAGCCTGTTAGTGACAAATGTGGAAAGCAGAGAGAGCATAACCACTGAGGTTCTGGTTAGCAGGGCCTCAGTGAGACAGTTAGGCATCACATAGGGAACACATACAGGGCACATACTTATGAGCACTGGGGCCCTGCCTGGCAGGGTCCCAGTGACACATAGACTAAAACAACATGTATACAGTGAAATATGGGGGTAACATGCAGGCAAGATGGAACTTTCCTACACAAACCACCCCCAAACGAAGGACAATAAGACTAGCCATGACCTGATGAGTCTTCATTGTCTAAGTGGAAATATCTGGAGAGTCCATCTGCATTGGAGTGGGTACTCCCAGGTCTATGTTCCACTGTATAGTGCATTCCCTGTAGGGATATGGACCACCTCAACTATTTAGGGTTTTCACCTCTCATTTGTTCTAGCCAAAGTAGAGGTTTGTGGTCTGTCTGAACAATAAAGTGAGTACCAAACAGGTATGGCCTCAACTTTTTCAGTGCCCAGACCACAGCAAAGTTCTCCCTCTCTATGGCAGACCAACGCTTTTCTCTAGGGGTCACCTTCCTGCTGATAAAAGCAACAGGTTGATCCTGGCCCTCAGTATTCAGCTGTGATAGCACTGCCCCAACCCCTAATTCAGAAGCACCAGTCTGGACTATGCATTTCTTGGAGTAGCAAGGGAGTTTTAGGACAGGTGCAGAGCACATGGCCTGTCAGAGTTCATCAAAAGTTTTTTGACAGCTAGCAGTCCACAATACCTTCTTAGGCATCTTTTTACTTGTGAGATCATTAAGAGGGGCTGGTATGGAGCCATAGTTTTTAATGAATCTCCTGTAATACCCAGTGAGGCCTAAGAAGGCTCTCACTTGGGTCTGTGTTGTAGGGGGAACCCAATCCATGATTGTCTGGATTTTCCCCTGCAGTGGTGCAATCTGTTCTCCACCTACCAGGTGTCCCAGATAAACCTCCTGTCCCTACCCTATCTGGCACTTTGAGGCCTTGATAGTGAGGCCTGCCTTTTGCAGGGCCTCCAAAACTTTCCAAAGGTGGACCAGGTGATCATCCCAGGTGGAGATAAAGACAGCTATATCATCTAGATGTGCTGCACTAAAAGCCTCCAACCCTTGCACGACTGTGTTCACCAACCTCTGAAAAGTGGCAGGTGCATTTTTCAAACCAAAGGACATAACTGTAAATTAGTAGTGCCCTCCTGTAGTTGAAAATGCAGTTTTAGGTTTAATATCCTCAGCCAATTTGATCTGCCAATACCCTGCAGTCAGTCATAGGTGCTTAGAGACTTGGCAGATGCCAATGTATCTATGAGCGCATCTGCCCTGGGTATAGTGTGAGCATCAGTTTCTGTTACCTGATTGAGACCTCTGTAGTCTACACAAAACCTCATCTCCCTTTTTCCATCTTTTGAGTAAGCCTTTGGTACAAGCACCCCAGGACTCGCCCATGGGCTTTCAGAAAGTTCAACCACTCCTAGATCAAGCATTTTCTGAACCTCTTGTTTTATGCAGTCCCTGACATGGTCAGGCTGCCTATAGATTTTACATTTGACAGGCAAGCTGTCTCCAGTATCAACTGTGTGTTCGCACCAGGATGTGGTGCCTGGCACAATTGAAAAGAGTTCAGAAAATTGTCCAAGGAGATTTATGCAGTTGTCTTTCCGTTCTGCAGTCAGACAATCTGCCAAAACTACTCCCTCCACTAAAGCATCATTTTCAGTGGTGGAAAAGAGATCAGGGAGAGGGTCACGCTCTTCTTCCTGTCTCTCATCTGTTGCCATGAGCAGGGTGAGATCAGCCCTGTCATAGTAGGGTTTTAGGCGGTTGACATGAATCATCCTAAGGGGACTCCTAGCAGTGCCCAGGTCTACCAAATAGGTGACCTCGCCCTTTTTCTCAACAATTAGATGGGGTCCACTCCATTTGTCCTGGAGTGCTCTTGGGGCCACAGGCTCCAATACCCACACCTTCTGTCCTGGTTGGTACTGAATCAGAAAAGCCTTCTGGTCATGCCATTGCTTCTGGAGCTCTTGGCTGGCCTGAAGGTTTTTACAGGCCTTTTTCATGTACTTAGCCATTCTGGATCTTAGGCCAAGTACATAGTCCACTATGTCCTGTTTGGGAGCTTTTAGAGGTTTTTCCCAACCCTCCTTCACAAGTGTTAGTGGACCTCTTACAGGGTGTCCAAAGAGGAGTTCAAAGGGGCTGAAGCCCACTCCTTTCTGGGGTACCTCCCTGTAAGCAAAAAAAGAAGGCAAGGTAACAGGACATCCCATCTCCTCCTGAGGTTTTCAGGGAGTCCCATTATCATACCTTTGAGAGTTTTATTAAACCTCTCTACCAGTCCATTAGTCTGTGGATGATAAGGAGTAGTGAATTTGTAGGTTACACCACATTCCTTCCACATTGCTTTCAAGTATGCAGACATGAAGTTGCTACCCCTGTCTGATACAACCTCTTTTGGGAAACCCACCCTGGAAAAGATTCCCAGGAGGGCTTTTGCCACTGCAGGAGCTGTAGTGGTCCTTAGAGGAATTGCTTCAGGATATCTTGTGGCATGATCCACAACCACCAAGATAAACCTATTGCCTGAAGCAGTAGGAGGGTCAAGGGGGCCAACTATGTCAACCCCTACCCTTTCAAAGGGGACTCCAACCACAGGTAGTGGAATAAGGGGAGCCTTTGGTGTGCCACCAGTCTTGCCACTGGCTTGGCAGGTCACACAAGACTTGCAAAAATCTTTAGTGTCCTCTGACATCCTAGGCCAGTGAAACAGGGGGACAAGCCTTTCCCATGTTTTGATCTGGCCCAAATGCCGAGCCAAAGGAATGTCATGTGCAACAGTTAGGAGGAACTCTCTGTACTGCATGGGAATGACCAATCTCCTGGCAGCTCCAGGTTTTGGGTCCCTTGACTCTGTGTACAAGAGGTTATCTTCCCAGTACACCCTATGACTGTCACTGACATCCCCATTCTGCTGTTTGACATCTTGCTGTCTGAGACCCTCTAATGTGGGACAGGTGTGCTGTGCCACACTCAGCTCTTCCCTGGCAGGCCCCCCTGCACCCAAAAGCTCAGCAGTGTCTGCTGCCAGCTCCTCTGGTGTAGGTTCTGCACAGGGAGAGAATTCCTCTTCCTCAAAAGGGGAATCATCTGTAGAAGGAGGGATAGTGGGTAGGGATTTACCCTTTCTACCCCTAGCTTTAGGGAGTACTTGGTCCATTGTTCCAGGATCCAAGTTACCCGGTCCTTTTTGCTTTTTGGCCTGAGCCCTTGTCAAACCAAAAATATGCCCAGGAATGCCCAGCATTGCTGCATGAGCCTCCAACTCCACATCTGCCCAAGCTGATGTCTCTAAACTGTTCCCTAGTAGACAGTCAACAGGTAAATCTGAGGCAACCACAACTTTCTTTGGACCAGTAACACCCCCCCCCCCAGTTGAGATTCACAACAGCCATGGGGTGGCTAAGAGTGTTGTTATGAGCGTCTGTCACTTGGGACTGCTAACCAAGTAGGTGTTGTTCAGGGTGCACCAGTTTCTCTATCACCATGGTAACACTGGCAACTGTGTCCCTGTAGGCCTGAACCTCAACACCATTTATTAGGGGAAGTTGCTTGTACTTATCCATATTAAGGGGACAAGCAACCAAGGTGGCCAAATCAATGGCACCTTCAGAGCCTCTGTGGTCTCCCTAACAAGACCAACCCCAACTAAATTACCAATAGTGAGCCCAGCTACTCCCTTGGATTGGCTATTAGTAAGTTTGCTCCCACCACCACTGCTATTACTAGGGGCACTAGAATTTGCAGTAGGGGTTGTGGTAGTGGGAGGTTTGGTGTTTTTCTTTGGACAACTGGCATCAGTTGTCCAATGGCCTTTGACTTTACACAAATAACACCAAGGCCTTTTAGGTTGATTTGAAGAGGGGTTGGACCCACCACCCCCACTGGAGGATTTTTGTGGGTCTGATGAAGACTCATTTTTACTTTTGTCCCCACCCTTGTCAGAAGACTTACCATCCTTCTTCTTGCCATCCTTGTCACCCTCTGTATGAACTTTTCTGTTCACTCTTGTTCTGACCCATTTGTCTGCCTTCTTTCCCAATTCTTGGGGAGAGGTCAGATCTGAGTCCACTAGATATTGGTGTAACAAATCGGACACACAGTTATTCAGAATATGCTCTCTCAGAATAGGATTATACAGGCTTTCATAGTCAGAAACTTTACTGCCATGTAACCACCCCTCCAAGGCCTTCACTGAACAGTCAACAAAGTCTATCCAGTCTTGTGAGGACTCTTTTCTGGTGTCTCCAAACTTAATCCTGTATTGTTCAGTGGTTAAGCCAAATCCATCCAAGAGTGCATCCTTCAAAACTGCAAGATTGTAAGCATCACTTTCTCTAACAGTAAGGAGGCTATCCCTACCCTTTCCAGTGAAAGATAGCCACAATATAGCAGTCCACCGCCTTTGAGGGGCCCCCTGTACCCTACAGGCCCTCTCAAGTTCAGCAAACCACTTGTTGAAGTCATCCCCCTCCTTGTAAGGGGGGACTATCTTGTGCAGATTCCTGGAATCTTGCTCTCTAACAGGATTACTATCAGGAATACTGCTGCTGCCACCATGGGGTCCAACCCAAATCTCTGTCTTTCCTTCTCCAGGTCTAGAGATTCCCTATCTAAGGCCAGCTGTTGCTGTTTAACCTTCAGTCTGGTCTCTTCAACTCTCAACTTTTTGAGTTCCCTTTCTAACATGTTGTCTTCATTGTGGGTGGGTTGGGAATGCTTGGACACAGAAGATAAATTGGAAACAACAGAGGGGGATCTGTCCCTAACTGACTGAACCCTAGGAACTTGGCCTCTAGGAATAAAGACTTCCCTACTCTGATGTGAACCTTCATTAATACCAACATTACTGGGTGTCTTCTTAGAGGACAAATCCTGGTCAGAACCCTCCCTACCTCCCTCAAGGAGATCCCCTGAGTCAGATTGGGAACCTTCTATTAAACTCTCATTTGAAGTGCCTGCTTGGGACTCATCATTCACAATAAGCATGTTAAATAGAAATTCTTTGGTAGAGTTCTTTCCTATCACTAAACCTCTCTCTACGCAGAGACTCCTTAGGCTCTTATAATTCAAATTGTCATAAGTAGTATTGACCATTTTAAGAGCTGACTCTACTTCAGACATGATAGTAATAGGTTTAGAAATAGTGAGAAGGAAGAAAAAGTTCCAGAACTTTTTAAAGAACAGAGAACAAAACTTTTAAAAACCTTTTGGAAACTTTTAGAAGTTTTAGAATACTTTTCAGAACTTTGTAAGAAGTTTAAGAGGAGAAAAGCAAAACTTTTTGGTTAGGTGTACATACACTGAACTTGTTTTGTACATTATTCTCTTATGAAAAGTACACAATGACAAAGTGGTAAATAGTTACAAGTACTTATCCCACTGCTGCACAACCAATGTAGGAGGCTGACCTGGCTTGTAGTGGGTACCAGAGGTACTTACACCTAGTGCCAGGTCCAGTTATCCCTTATTAGTGTAGAAGAGGTGTTTCTAGCAGCATAGGCTGATAGAAGGTAGCTATGGCAAAGCAGCTTAGGCTAACTAGGAGACATGTAAGCTCCTACTATACCACTGGTGTCATATGCACAATATCATAAGAAAACACAATACCCAGAAGTACTTTATTTTTATGACAATATGCCAAAAGTATCTCAGTGAGTACCCTCAGTATGAGGATAAGTTATATACACCAAGATATATGTACACAAACCAAAATTAGGTAAGTAATAGCAAGAAAAGTAATGCAAAAAGTAGAATTGCAATAGATTGCAATAGGAGCACATAGGGGCAACACAAACCATATACTCCAAAAGTGGAATGCGAACCACGAATGAACCCCAAACCTATGTGAGCTTGTAGAGGGTCGCTGGGACTGTAAGAAAACAGTGAGGGTTAGAAAAATAGCCCACCCCAAGACCCTGAAAAATAGGTGTAAAGTGCACCTACTACCCCCAGAGAGCACAGAAGTCGTGATAGGGGGATTCTGCAGGAAGAACAAACACCAGCAATGCAACAACAGTGGATTTCCGGACCTGAGTACCTGTAAGACAAGGGGAACAAGCCCAATAGTTGCGACAGTGTCGAGAGTGGGAAGGAGCCCAGGAAATGCCATCTGAGGGTGCAAGGAAGCTGCCACTGGTTGGAAGAAGCTTGGAGTTCTGCAAGAAAGAAGAGAGCTAGGGACTTCCCCTTTGGAAGACAGATGTGCCATGTTGCGATGAAGCTTGCTGAAATGTTTAAACGCAAAAAGACCACAAACAAGCCTTGCTGGCTGCAAGGGTTGTGGTAGAGCTTTTTGGGTGCTGCTGTGGCCCAGGAGGGACCAGGATGTTGCCACTTGGAGGAGGAGACAGAGGGGGCACCCAGCAACTCAGGGAGCCCTCACAGAAGCAGGCAGGACCCGCAGTAGTACCTGAACAGGCACCTGGAAGAAGAGTGAACCAGAGTCCATGAGAAGTCACAAAAGGGAGTCCCACGACGCTGGAGGACAACTCAGAAGATTGTGCACTGCAGGAAGGAGTGTCGGGGACCCAGGCTTGGCTGTGCACAAAGGAAATCCTGGAAGAGTGCACAGGAGCCGGAGCAGCTGCAAATCATGCGGTACCCAGCAATGCAGTCTAGCGTGGGGAGGCAAGGACTTACCTCCACCAAACTTGGACTGAGGAGTTACTGGACTGTGGGAGTCACTTGGACAGAATTGTTGAGTTCCAGGGACCATGCTCGTTGGGATGAGAGGGGACCCAGAGGACTAGTGATGCAGTCTTTTGCTGCCTGCGTTTGCAGGGGGAAGATTCCGTCGACCCACAGGAGATTTCTTCAGAGCTCCTGGTGCAGGGAGGAGGCAGGCTACCCCCAAAGCATGCACCACCTGGAAACAGTTGAGAAAGCCTGCAGGATGAAGCGATACAAGGTTGCTAGTGGTCGTCTTGCTACTTTGTTGCAGTTTTGCAGGCGTCCTGAGCAGTCAGCGGTCGATCCTTTGGCAGAAGGAATAGGGAGATGCAGAGGAACTCTGATGAGCTCTTGCATTCGTTATCTGGTGAGATCCCCAAAGCAGAGACCCTAAATAGCCAGAAAAGGAGGTTTGGCTACCTAGGAAGGAGAATTGGCTACCAAGAGAGATAAGAGCCTATCAGAAGGAGCCTCTGATGTCACCTGCTGGCACTGGCCACTCAGAGCAGTCCAGTGTGCCACAAACACCCCTGACACCTATTTCCAAAGGGAGAGGGTGTTACACCCTCTCTCAGAGGAAATCCTTTGTTCTGCCTTCCTGGGCCAGGGCTGCCTGGACCCCAGGAGGACAGAAACCTGTCTGAGGGATTGGCAGCAGCTGCAGTAGAGACCCCGGAAAGGCAGTTTGGCAGTACCCAGGTTCTGTGCTAGAGACCCGGGGGATCATGGAATTGTCCCCCCAATGCCAGAATGGTATTGGGGTGACAATTCCATGATCTTAGACATGTTACATGGCCATGTTCGGAGTTACCATTGTGGGAGTTACCATTGTGACGTTGTACATAGGTAGTGACTTATGTACAGTGCACGTGTGTAATGGTGTCCCCGCACTCACAAAGTCCTGGGAATTTGCCCTGAACGATGTGGGGGCACCTTGGCTAGTGTCAGGGTGCCCACACACTAAGGGGGTCATTCCGACCCTGGCGGTAAAACCCGCCAGGGCCGTGAACGACGGAAAGCACCGCCAACAGGCTGGCGGTGCTTTCCTGCCCATTCTGACCGCGGCGGTAAAGCCGCGGTCAGAAAAGGGGATCCAGCGGTTTCCCGCCAGATTTCCCCTGGCTGGGCTGAACCTCCATGGCGGCGCTGCAAGCAGCGCCGCCATGGGGATTCCGACCCCCTTCCCGCCAGCCTGTTTCTGGCGTTTTTTACTGCCAGGAACAGGATGGCGGCAACGGGTGTCGTGGGGACCCTGGGGGCCCCTGCACTGCCCATGCCACTGGCATGGGCAGTGCAGGGGCCCCCTAACAGGGCCCCAGCATGATTTTCACTGTCTGCATAGCAGACAGTGAAAATCGCGACGGGTGTAACTGCACCCGTCGCACCCCTGCAACACCGCCGGCTCCATTCTGAGCCGGCTCCTGTGTTGCAGGACCTTTCCTGCTGGGCCGGCGGGCGCTCCCTTGGCGGGCGCCCGCCAGCCCAGCGGGAAAGTCTGAATGGCCCCCGCGGTCTTTTGACCGCGGAGCGGCCAAGTGGCGGCGTAAGTTTGGCGGGCGGAAACCGCCGCCCGCCAAACTTGGAATGACCACCTAAGTAACTTTGCACCCAACCTTCAACAGGTGAAGGTTAGACATATAGGTGACTTATAAGTTATTTAAGTGCAGTGGTAAATGGCTGTGAAATAACGGTGACATTATTTCACGCAGGCTGCAATGGCAGGCCTGTGTAAGAATTGTCAGAGCTCCCTATGGGTGGCAAAAGAAATGCTGCAACCCATAGGGATCTCCTGGAACCCCAATACCCTGGGTACCTCAGTACCATATACTAGGGAATTATATGGGTGTACCAGTATGCCAATGTGAATTGGTAAATTTAGTCACTAGCCTGTTAGTGACAAATTTGGAAAGCAGAGAGAGCATAACCACTGAGGCTCTGGTTAGCAGAGCCTCAGTGAGACAGTTAGGCATCACACAGCGAACACATACAGGGCACATACTTATGAGCACTGGGGCCCTGCCTGGCAGGGTCCCAGTGACACATAGACTAAAACAACACATGTGAAATATGGGGGTAACATGCCAGACAAGATGGTACTTTCCTACAGAATTAGGTTGTCGTGGTGTTGAAGTATGCCTCAGCAAGGCCTACTAGTGCAAGGGGTTCACCTTTCTCTGCACAAAGTCCCCAGACCATGTAGGAAGAAGTTGGCACAGAAACTGAAATAAAAGACAAAGTTTATTAAACCTCATGAGGTGGTACTACAGTTCAAACAGCACCCTTCGGTAATGTTTGAAGTAGCACACTGAACTGAGAGAGCATGGTCCTTTTATACCCACGCAGGGGCTAAAAGGAGGTGGTACAATTATAGAAGCAAGACTTGCATAAATGTAAGGTCATGTGGAAATGCACAGTTGACAGGTAGGAGGGGCTAACAGTTTTCAAGGACTAACAGCTGCAGACCTTACTGAGCATGTGCGAAAGTGGGAGATGCTAAATATAACTTGTCACTAGGCAGATTTTCAAGAGTAGTTAACAGAAAGGTAGGACAGAGCACATGGTGAGCACATGGTAGCATGTGGCAGAGAAAATGGCTGCCATGAATACAAAATGGATTCCGCGAAATGTTCACAATAGTTACTAAATACAAGATGTCTTCTGCTAATGCTTAATCTAATCGCTGCTAAACTACAACAAACGACCCTTTCAGCATTAGCTGAAGACATTCGTCTTTCTAGGATAATCTAAATATTCATCTTGTATATTTATGCTCATCATTTCAGCTATTTCCTTATCTAACATATGTTGTGCTTTCATTTCTGTAATATTTCTTTTGGTAGGCATACAAGCAGTAATACACATGGAGCAGAACATTGGACCACACTGAATACAGATACAGCATGTGAAAAATATTGCAATCATTACACACAGGATAGTCAGTAGTTTCCAGCCCCAGGCGGAAACAAGAGCCCAAAACCATCCAGAAAAAGTCCAAGTACCAGTCTCTGTGTGGATTTCTGCAGCAATTTTATGCAATTTAGATATTGCATCATATACTGAAGGTGAGTGATCAGGAATAAAAACACAGCAACTACTACCGATGATGCAACATGCACCACCTCAGTCAGCTAATATCACATCTAGTACCGTACGATTTTGGAGCGCTACAATCCTCGCAATTTGGAGCTCCTCAGTAATATTCCCAAGTGCCAGAGCTGCCTGATTGGTAACAGCTTCCACAGCCCTAGTCAATCGTCTCACTTTCCTACTGTTTAACGCAGCACCCACAAAGGGGAACAACCCTAAATTAAAATCAACATATTATTGCAGGCTAGTATCCGTTTGGTCTACCTCATTTGTACTTATTGCCCTTTTATATCTATTTTTAACGATGTCATTGAACAGTTTAAAATCTCGGTGATATGAAGCAGGGGCCAAAAACACAGGGGGTAAAAGAAAAGATACATAACACACACCTGACCACCCAACAGGTAGTTGGTAATATCCATAGTTACCACAAACAAAATATGTATTATGTGAAGCTGTAAAACTACTATTATTTACACCCTCAATAGTTAAAATCAAGGTACAATCGCTCATCCCTACTGGAATTCGCCCAATGCTACGTATACATAAATCTGCTTTAGTTTTTGTAACAGAAATCACAAATTGTTCTTTCTTGTCAAAGTCTCTTATATTTGTGAAGACATATGGTATTGAAACATTGTCCGGTTGATACTCTTCCCATTCCCATTTAGTTCCTTTGGCTTGGGGATACCCATCTTTGTCTTGGTAGCATACTTTATTAAGGCGAAAAAGAAGTCCGCCCTCCGTACGTTTTCCAGATGCAAACAAAAGCGTATACCAAGCTTGACAAGAACCATTGTGTGAAAAAGGAAGAGGAATGAAAGGTGTTCCTCCTTTCTTTTGATGCGCAGGTATCATTCCACATACCCAACAGTTAGTAGTATTTGTAGCATTATGAGTATGATGCAACATCTGAATGAAAGTATTATTGAAGTACGATTGACGGTGCTTCTGCTCCTGATAGGGAAGCGTAAAGTAATAGTGATCCTCTGGTACTGGAGTAGTGGCAACAAAAAACTCACGAACAGGAGCCTTCTTTTCAACAAACCAAGTGATTACTGCTATAATCACTGTTAGAAATGGGGTATTTGGTTGACAGTCAGGTTACCCCCTGTTCAAGCAAGGACCCTCACTCTAGTCAGGGTAAAAGAGAATCACCCTCAGCTAACCTCTGCTTACCCCCTTGGTAGCTTGGCAGAGCAGTAGGCTTAACTTCAGAGCTCTAGGTGTAAAGTATTTTTATACCAACACACACAGTAACTTAATGAAAACACTACAAAATGACACAACACCGGTTTAGAAAAATAGGAAATATTTATCTAAACAAAACGGCAAAAATCCAACATACACAAGTCAAGTTATGAATTTGTAGAGATTAAACTTAAAAATAGCGCTTAGAAACAAAAATGCTTCGATGAGATGTTAACACTGCGTAGTGACGGAGTTGTTCCCAACAAGCCGACACCAGCAGCGCCGGACACCGAGTCGTGTTAACCCCCAAGTACAGTACCTTTGGTGAAGAGTGAAAACAAGCCGATGCGCTAAGTCGGGGATCGCGGCGTCTGTGCGAAACGTTGAATCCGTGCACTTCGAGCGGCGTTGGTCACGACGTGGTGCGGCGACTCCCACGGAGTTGCGGACTTCAGCGGGGCTGCTGCGGCGTCGGGCCTGCGAAGAGCGTCGCGTTCCAGCGAAGGTCACGGCGTCAGGTGCAGGCGGCGTTACCGGATTCAGCAGCGGCGTTGGTCCGAAGTCGTCCGAAGTCGATTTCCTTGGATTCCACCAGCTTTCCTTTCAAGGGCCCAGGGACTGGATAGGGCACCACTTGTCGGGGCAGGAGTCTCTCCAGAGACTCCAGGTGCTGGCAAAGAGAAGTCTTTGCTGTCCCTGAGACTTCAAACAACAGGAGGCAAGCTCTAACTCAAGCCCTTGGAGATTTGTTCACAAGATGGAAGGCACACAAAGTCCAGTCTTTGCCCTCTTACTCTGGCAGAAGCAGCTCTGCAGGAAAGCTCCATAAAGCACAGTCACAGGCAGGGCAGCACTTCTTCCTCAGCTATCAGCTCTTCTCCAGGCAGAGGTTCCTCTTGGTTCCAGAAGTGTTTCTAAAGTCTGTAGATTTGGGTGCCCTTCTTATACCCATTTTAGTCTTTGAAGTCACCTTTCTTCAAAGGGGACTCACACCTACTTGTGAAATCCTGCCTTGCCCAGGCAAGGCCTCAGACACACACCAGGGGGTTGGAGCCCACTTTGTCAGAGGCAGGCACAGTCCTTTCACATGAGAGTGACCACTCCACCCCTCCTTCCTAGCAGAGATGGCTAATCAGGAAATGCAGGTTACACCCCAGCCCCCTTTGCGTCACTGTCTAGTGCGAGGTGAAAAACAACCCAACTGTCAAACTGACCCAGACAGGGAATCCACAAATAAGGCAGAGTCACAGAATGGTTTAAGCAAGAAAATGCTCACTTTCTAAAAGTGGCATTTTCAAACGTACAATCTTAAAATCAACTTTACTAAAAGATGTATTTTTTAATTGTGAGTTCAGGGACCCCAAACTCCACATGTCCATCTACTCCCTAGGGGAATCTACACTTTAATCATATTTAAAGGTAGCCCCCATGTTATCCTATGAGAGAGACAGGCCTTGCAACAGTGAAAAACGAAGTTGGCAGTATTTCACTGTCAGGACATATAAACCACATTACTATATGTCCTACCTTATCCATACACTGCACCCTGCCCTTGGGGCTACCTAGGGCCTACCTTAGGGGTGCCTTACATGTAAGAAAAGGGAAGGTTTAGGCCTGGCAAGTGGGTACACTTGCCAAGTCGAATTTACAGTGTAAAAATACACACAGAGACACTGCAGTGGCAGGTCTGAGACATGATTACCGGGTTACTTGTGTGGGTGGCACAACCAGTGCTGCAGGCCCACTAGTACCATTTGATTTACCGGCCCTGGCACCTCTAGTGCACCTTACTAGGGACTTACTAGTAAATCAAATATGCCAATCATGGATAAACAAATTACATACAATCTATAGGGAGAGCATATGAACTTTAGCACTGGTTAGCAGTGGTAAAGTGCTCAGAGTTGAAAAGCCAACAGCAACAGATCAGAAAAAAATAGGAGGCAGGAGGCAAAAAGACTGGGGATGACCCTGCATAAGCAAAAGTCCAACAATCACCAAAACAACAACAAACCCCATAGTACTAATGATCAGTTTGTTAGTAATTTTAGCAACAGTGATATCGACCCTTTCAGAAATGTATTAAAAACAATAGTTGGAGCTCTTATCCCTGGGCAGCTGCTGATTTCTTCACCACGGGCCAAGACGGGTGTCACTACTCTAATGCAAGTCTGATCCCCCCCCCCTTGCCACATTGGCTCTCCGTTTCACTAACCCAGGGTGGTAACTCAACCAGTTTTTAAAAACAAATCTTCAAAAAATTATTTCCTTGGTCTCAAATTATATCGCGACACTCCAGAAGTCGTATGGTCCGGGAAGACCTCTGCAGATTCGTCAGGTGATATAGCACGGCCTTTCTCCGTAGTCAAAATCTCTCGATGATCAGTCAGCACAGCATTTTCCACCAAGGTAGGTAGCACTCTCTTGCAGTGAGTACTATGGACCCAATTCTTTCGGTTCGTTACTCGAACTGCTGTCCTTGTCGCAAGGAGCACCTGTTCTGGGCCTCGCCACCTTGGTTCCAAGCTGCTTGATCTTTCAAAGGACTTAATCATCACCTGGCCACCAGGTCGGAGTTCATGGCCTTCACCTGTAGATCTGTCAGGAAGTGCTTCTCGAACCTGTTGATGAACAGAAACCAAATTGTCGGTTAACTGTGCCAAATAATCATTCATCAGGACACAAGGTACATCATATACAGAATTTGGCTTAGGAACTCCCCAAATGTTCATTGGCCTTCCAAATACCACTTCGTATGGGCTAAGGCAGAGTCAAGAGTGTGGCACTGACCTAATAGACAATAATGCCAACGGTAATGCATCCGGCCAAGTTAACGATGTGGAAGCCTGTATCTTCGCTAACTTCAGCTTCAAAGTAGCATTATACCTTTCCAACAACCCTGCTGATTGTGGGTGGAAAACCGCATGGAACTTCTCTTTGATCCCTAAGCCTTTCAGGACATACTTAATAACTTCCCCAACAAAATGAGGTCCGTTATCATTCCATAAAAGTCTGCAAACACCAAATCTAGGGAAAAATTCTTTCGAAAGCACCTTCGCAGTGGTAATGGCAGTATTATCCTTTGTGGGATACGCCTCTATCCATTTACTGAAGGCACATACCACCACCAAGACATACTTTAAATTGTTGCAGCGTTCAAGCTGAATATAATCCATTTGTAGAACTTCAAAAGTTGCAGTTGGTGTAGCAAACCCTCCCGCAGGAGTACGTGTCCCTTTTCCAGGATTGTATTGTAAACAGATCAAACAAGACTGTACTACTCTCTTAGCTGTACTGGAAATTTCTGGATGCTCCCAAACTTGCATAAGCAACTTCGTTATTGTTGAAGCTCCAACATGTGCCAGCCCATGTGCCATCTGAACCATAGGTTGTACAAAAGCTATAGGCAATTTCCATTTATCCATCTGCTTATTCCGCCACTAGCCCTCATCATCCAATTCTCCTTCTTCAGACCATTGCTCACGTTCTTTCACAGAAGCAGATTTCTGTATATCTAATACGTCTTGTCTAGCATTATGCCAACGTTCAGCTTGTGACTTCACTACATACATAGAAGTAGTACTTCGCTGCATTGCAGTCTCACGTGCTACGCGGTCCGCAAGAGCATTACCTTGCCCTATCTTATCGGTCACTTTCTTGTGTGCACTACATTTCACAATAGCTAGTTTCTTTGGATATGTCAATGCAGTCAAGAGGTTATGCACTAATTCTCCGTGCATTATCTGTATCCCGTGGGATGTGAGAAAGCCTCTCTCCTTCCAAAGCAAACCAAAATCATGAGCCACTCCAAAAGCATAGCGGCTGTCTGTATAAATGTTCACACATAAGTCAGTACTAAGCTCACATGCTCGTGTCAAAGCTATTAGTTCAGCTGCTTGAGCTGACTTCTGTGGTATACGAGCTGTCTCCACTACCGTCTGTATTGTGGTGATTGCATTTGCAGCTGAGGTCGTACCATCTGGCAACTTCAAACAAGACCCATCAACCCACAGTTCCCCGTCTACATCTGGAAGGGGTGTATCTTGTAAATCAATACGACCCTTTGTCTGTTCTTCGGTAAGGAATATACAATCATGTGTTTCTTGTGACTGAGGCTGAGTCACCGGATATGGCAACAAAGTGGCTGGATTTAGTGTTGCACATCTCTTCAGTGTAATGTGAGGAGACAGCAATGTCAATTCATATCCTGTTATGCGAGCGCTAGTTAAAAGTTGTGTCTTTGTTTGATTTAAAAGAGCATCAACCGCATGGGGTACTAACACCAACAGCTTATGTGACAAAACTATCCCTTCACTCTGACGTATTGACACAGCTGTTGCGGCAAATGAACGAAAACACCCAGACAATGCTCGAGCAACAGGATCAAGTACTGCTGAAAAATATGCACAGGGACGCTGCTTATCGCCATGTGTCTGTACTAAAACTGACAATGCACATCCATCTTTCTCATGTACGTAAAGTCAAAAGGCTTCATGTAATCTGGAGTACCTAACACTGGTGCTGAACAAAGGGCTTGTCGCAGCTGCCGGAAAGCAGTCTCACATTCATCTGTCCATGGGAGGGGCATTGGAGTATCTTTAGTCAAAAGTGCTAGCAAAGGTTTGACAATGTGTGAAAACCCTAATATCCATTGCCTACAAAAAGAAGTAAGACCAAGGAATGCATGAACATCTTTCTGACTAGAGGGTACTGGTGTGTCTAAAATTGCTTGAATACGATCTGATGTAAGTGCACGGCCCTCCTTAGACAAAAGGTGACCTAAATAGGTTACCTTTGGTCTACAATACTGCATATTCTTTTGTGACACTTTATGATGGTGTGAAGCAAGAAAAGAAAGTAAGGACAAAGTGCACTTTTCACATTGCTCAGGGGTATCAGCCGCCAACAAAATATCATCGACATATTGTATGAGAGCCACACCTTCAGGCAAAACAAAAGAATCAAGTTGTCGTTTTAACGCTTGACTATAAATACTTGGACTCTCAGTATAGCCTTGAGGAACTCTGCAAAATCTAAATGATCGTTTATTCAAAGTAAAACCAAACAAATATCGGCTGTCAGGATGAATAGCGATCGAAAAGAAAGCATTCTTCAAGTCTATCACAGAGAACGTATTTGCTGTCGGGGGAACCAAAGTAAGAAGTGTCGTGATGTCAGATACCACAGGATATTGTGGTATCACAATCTTATTGACTTCTCGTAAATCAATAATGAATTGGTAAATCCTGGTATCAGTATCCTTTTTCAGAATAGGAAGAATCGGACTGTTACAAACATTATACAGAACTTCCTCAACAACTCCAACTGCAATAAGATCATGCACAATTCTTGTGAGTTCTTTGTCGCCCTCCTGTGAAATTTTGTATTGAGGCAAACGAGGCAATACAGCTCCCTCCTTGACACTAATATGTACCGGTGGAATAATCATTTGTCCCACATCAGTATCTGAAGTAGCCCACAAAGTACTAGGGAGTGAAGCTAATGCAATATCCTCTTTAACAAGACAAACTCTTTCCATCACAGGATGATTATCATTTAAAATAACACGCACCCCTTCAGGAGAGCATCGTATTGTAGCCCTGAAATACTTGAGCATATCAAGACCCACAATATTGTCTGGTTTATTTGGAGAAAGCATAAATGGACATGGAGCAGTAAATTTATCAACATGGAATGCAAGTGGTTGTGACAATGGGCTAGGGGAAGGTGTTCCATCAAAACCTATCGATGTAATGGTTAAGCCAGACAGGGGAGCCCTTGGAATCAATTGTTTAGACAAGGCGCTACGAGTACCTCCTGTATCAACCAGAAACTGATCAGTAGAACCCAAAACATGTGCTGTAACATAGGGACCCCTCTGATCTACTGGAACTTCAACTGATTCCTTACCCCATCCTAGGCAATCCTATGCATAAGCAGAATCTTGGAAATCAGGCTACACATGGTTAGACATCTGGTATTGGTTCCGTCTATCAAAAGTGCTAAACCCATCCTGCCCTCGTACATTAGCATCAACCCTAGCATGATCATTCGTGCTTCTTCTAGGTTCTGAATATCCTGAGCGATTTCTCATTTGTCCCCGACCACGTGAACACTACTGAACACGTAGTGTCGGACAATCGGCAGCCCAATGCCCAAATTTCTTACAATAACCACACTGATCAACAGACAATTTCGAACGAGTGTAAGAAGAACCATAAGATCCACGTCCACCTCTATCACTACCTCTAAAAGGCGGACCATAAGCTTGAGCCAACATAACATTCGTCTTTAATTCTTTAATCTTTTTATCCTTGCTACCTTTTGCTTCTAATTCCTGACATTCATAATACTGAGCCATAGTCAAAAGAGAAACCGGAGTAGAGGTAGTCCATGAACTTTCACTAGCTTTTAGATGACTAGCTATTCCTGGTAACAGATTTGCAACATATTTATCGACAAACAAATGTCTGCCCGTATCATCTGACAATAACTGGCCGCTAAAATCATGAAATGCTTCTTCAAAGCGTGTAAAGAAATCAGAGACCGATTCATCTGCCTTTTGCTTACAAGACGCTAAAACAGTCCAATCTATCTTTTTAGGGGGAATAATCGTTTTTAACTTAACTAATATGGCTGCAGGAAGATCTAGAATCAACTGATATGGCTTTTTCGCAGGTTCCATATCCTCGTCCATCTGTTCTAATTCTTTCCATGATGCCCCAAAAACTACACGATCATCAATTTTACGAACAGTTCTCCACATATCTGGCGGTAATATCAATCCAAAAAATAAATCAATGTCAGCCAAAGTCATAGTACAAGAACTAATTGCTCCCTCAACTTCCTCATAAAAGGCGGCTGGATTTTTCCGCAGATCAGGTAATGCTGTTTTAAGTGCCATTACATCTGCCCTATTCCAAGGAGTATACACCCAATTATAAATAAAATAACCCTTAGCATCAACAGAAGTTTTATCATCACTTGTATCCAATCCTTTAGGAGGAACATACAAAGGCGCGGTCTCCCGCATTGGTTTCGCGTGAACTATTATAGTCTTATCTGTTCCCAAGATGGAAGCTTGCACCCCACCGGTCTGAGATGTCCGTTCAACTACGTCCACAGCCCTTTTCTCCTCTTGCAAACGGACTGCCACAACACATAATATCACCAAACGCCTGATTGCATCAGCCACCTGGGAGAAAACAAAAAGACCATCACGGATTTGCTTATGATCAGCTGCTACGTCATCGGGCTCTAACTCATCAGAATATTTCCGATATAGTTCAATAACTTCTGAGCCAAATGCCTCAGTAAAATATAGCTGCTCCTTTTCCGTCCACCCTTTCATGTTGTCTAAAAGTTCAGAAGCAGAGACAACGCTACGAATTGTTTTACGAGCAATAGATCTAAGCTCAGACGCACGGTCAGCAGGCAACATAGAGCGACTGTCTCACATCTTCTGTTGCTCCGAACTGGAGACCTTAGCTAACTCATGAGGGGCAGAAGGAACAACATACGGAGGTGGAGGGCGATCTAGTAACAAAAAATCATCATGTGGTTTATTAAGGATAGGATAGAGAGGTTGCCTAACTGTGTATTGGCCAGTTACCTGTAATTTACGTTCTTTCTCTTCTAGCTCCTTTAAGTCATTTATTTATTTCTTTCTCATTTCCAATGCTTTCACATATACATTCTTCCGCTGCTCTTTCTCAAGCAAGGCTTGTTCACGCTTCACTCGTCCACGCACTTCTTTCTCCCACATTTGTACACAGTCAAACATATCTTGCCTAGACTTTCGCTTACACATACATTGTTCCACATACCAAATATTTCACAAATCAAATGACCCATGCATAGGCCAACGTAACTCAGGATCCGCACGAGTGTATTTATTCCATAATGTGCTGTACATTATAGAAGAAAGACCATGTTTAACATACATATCTCCATTTGGCGTCCCCTCTGGGGGTGCTGGTTGCGATTCTTCCAGTCTCAAATTGGTACCATTACAAAAGCAACACATCCTACGAAGTGCGCTAAAAACAGGCATGCCAAAAAATAGTGCAGAATATGCAATGTTATAATCAAAGTAGCACTTAAGGTGCCGTTCAAATCAAAATTAAATTGGAGAAAATTCTCCTTATTACCTGCCTATATAAATTGCAATTTATATATCAATTCAAAGGACACAAATTGACTAGTCACCCAAAACACAAGAGCCACAGTAAGTAATGCTAAACTACATTACCAAACAAAGGCATCAAAACCCACAGCAAGTGCCGTAAAACGGCTCTTACCAATCACAGGGTGTCCAGGTTCCAACTGCCAAGTTCTAAAATCGACCAGATGGTCACTAGATGATGAATGAACAAAAAGGATCTCAGTCGAGGACCGGCGCCACCTGGATGATCAAATCAGAAAGAAGGGAAAAACGCTGTGGTTGCCAAGACTCGTGTCTCCTCAGGCATTGATCGTCCGCAGCGAGATCCCAATCCTTCGTCGCGACCAATCCGTTGGGCGTCCGAGTCGCCGATGTGTCCCTGTTTGGGGGCCAATTTGTTGAAGTAAGCCTCAGCAAGGCCTACTAGTGCAAGGGGTTCACCTTTCTCTGCACAAAGTTCTCAGACCACGTAGGAAGAAGTTGGCACAGAAACTGAAATAAAAGACAAAGTTTATTAAACCTCATGAGGTGGTACTACAGTTCAAACAGCACCCTTCGGTAATGTTTGAAGTAGCACACTGAACTGAGAGAGCATGGTCCTTTTATACCCATGCAGGGGCTAAAAGGAGGTGGTACAATTATAGAAGCAAGACTTGCATACATGTAAGGTCATGTGGAAATGCACAGTTGACAGGTAGGAGGGGCTAACAGTTTTCAAGGACTAACAGCTGCAGACCTTACTGAGCATGTGCGAAAGTGGGAGATGCTAAATATAACTTGTCACTAGGCAGATTTTCAAGAGTAGTTAACAGAAAGGTAGGACAGAGCACATGGTGAGCACATGGCAGTATGTGGCAGAGAAAATGGCTGCCATGAATACAAAATGGATTCCGCGAAATGTTCACAATAGTTACTAAATACAAGATGTCTTCTGCTAATGCTTAATCTAATCGCTGCTAAACTACAACAGTGGGCCCCCTGGGGCCTCCTGTACTGCCCATGCACTTGCCATGGGCAGTGCAGAGGCCCCCATGCACAGCCCGATCGCGCATTTCACCGCCCAAACTACGGGCAGTGAAATGCGCCATGGGTGCTGCCGCTTCCGACGCACCTCAACATTGCCGCCTTCTCGATTACGAGCCAGCTCAAATTTTGGGGTGATTTTTCCACTGGGCCAGTGGGTGAAACGCTGTTTTTGTCCGCTGGCCCAGCAGAAAACTCCTAATAGGGCATTAATCATACCGCCAGCACTTGCGGTATGATGGTGCCCGCGGCTTCATCGCTTTTTGAAAAGGACCACCAAAGTCGTAATTAGGGCCTTAGTGTCTCTACACACTTCCATTCATTTTCTCCCCAGGCCAAATTACTGAACAATAAAAAATGTTTACACTCGCATTTCAGAAGACACTGTATAGAGTTCAGCGTTTTCAGTTTCTGGGCTGGCATATCTCTGACTGAAGTTGCTTGGTCTTTTATGGAGGTTAAGCAGCCTTATGAAGCAAGGAAAGCTGGACCCTAAATAAACAACAAGACAAGGAATAATCCTGCCTTGCTTTCTTATCTCAAATGAAAACAAAAATGCTAATTTGTTCAAGAGCATCACTTTTATAATCAATCATTCAGGTGTTCTAGAAAAAGTATTATGAAGTTATGAATGGGACAATAGACATTTGTACATTTACTATCTTTTACAGTACATGTCTTTGGTTGGTATGTTGGTGTGTTTTGCAGTTTGTCATTCCCAAAATAAGATTATTATGCCAAAAAACTTTAGTGTAAATTATTGGTGCAAGGACAAGAAATGAGAGACCATCCTGAATGCAAGAGAGCCAAAGTGAGAGGAAGAAAAGGAGACTATTATTAAAGCTACATTTTTCCCTTGAAGGTCTCCTGTGAAAGACCAGGCATGGCTAGTCCAGCCCAGAAAGTGATAACACTGGCTTTATACAGCCAGCAGACACTTCATTGATTGCCTTATAGGAGAAGAAGGGCAGGGCAAGCCTTTGAGCACCTTTCAAGAGGACTATCTGAACCCTCCCCCAGCTTTCATCCCCACAATTTTCACACATCCAAAGCTGCAGCAGTTGAGGCTTTTATCTCTCTCCTTGCTGAAATACAGGTCAGAGCAGGAACCGTTGCTGCCGGATGGAGGGACAAGTAACATTCACTTCTGCACTCTTTATAATTAATGCACTGCTGCCATCTACTGGAAAACCTTAGAGGTTGTATGCTTTTACTGCAAACCTCAAATTTATGGCCCTCATTCTGACCCTGGCGGTCGGCGGAGAGACGGCGGTCGGACCGCGAACAGACCGGCGGTATTAAAAATGGCATTCTGACCGCGGCGGTCCCCGCCGCGACCGACCGCCACTTCTCCACTCCGACCGCCACGGCGGTCATGACCGCGGGGCTGGAGTTTGCGCACTCCGGCCCGGCGGTCGTCCCAAGACCGCCAAGGGTATTATGACCCTGCCTACCGCCGCGGTTTCTTGCGGGCGGGAACCGCCGTGCGAACCATGGCGGTAAGCACTATCGGGGCCAGGGAATTCCTTCCCTGGCACTGATAGGGGTCTCCCCCACCCCCCACTACCCACCCGAGTCCTCCCCCCACACCCTCCACCCCCCTGCCACCCCCCAGAGGTGGTACGAACCCCTCCCCACCCCCACCCCGACATGCACATACATGCACCCCGACATGCACACACCCCCAACATGCACATATACACACCCCCTACACACACATACACAACGGGGACACATACCCGCACACATACATGCAGACATGCGCACCTGCCGAACAGCACACATTACCCATAGACACAGCAGCACCCCCCGCCCGCATACACGCACTCACACACCCCCTCTACACACTCACACGCACACCCCCATGCACGCCCACATCACACAACACCCCCCCACCCCCTCCCCTCACGGACGGTCAACTTACCTTGTGCGTTGGTCCTCCGGGAGGCGACGGGAGCCATGGGGAGGTGACCGCCAACAGAAGACCGCCAACAGAAGACCGCCACACAGAAATGTGGGTCGTAATTCTGTGGGCGGTGTTCTGCTGGCGTGGCGGTGGAGGTTGACCAGTCTCCACTTTCCCGCCGACCGCCAGTGTGGCTGCTGGCGGTTTTCCGGCGGAACGCTCCCAGCGGTCAGAATGCGCACAGCGGCATACCGCCGCGGTCGGCGGTCTTCACCGCGGCGGTAACTCGGCGGTCTTGCGAAAAGACCGCCAAGGTCAGAATGAGGGCCTATGTCTAGATGTTAACCAGCAATTATGTTTTCCTTTGAAATGAGAAACCCTTGGTACGCGTCACCCCTGGCTCCTTTTGAAGGCGCACTGGGGCTCCACGGTACAGAGATTGGGAACCACTGCTCTAAAGCAGTAACACTGTAAATCTCCAGGGCTGCGGCAACTAATTTATATACTATCTTTTTGTGAAGACTCGATATGTTCACTGTATGCTGTATTAGAGATAATTGTGACTTTTGCACCTGCAGTAGCAAACTTATTTAGGTAATAATCTCAGTCCTACATAAACAAAGTTGGAATCTAATTCAATCCGATCCTCACCCACACACATATTGTATTTGCAGTTCTTTAACCTTGCAGGCCTAAAAATCATAAATTCTTTGAGCTATTGAGCTCCAGCTGCTACAGACCCTGAGGAGTGTTAGAGAGCAGCAAGATATCTTCAGCAAAGAGCAGGGCAAACACACTTCACCCAGCATTTCTTAGAGAGTCACTCCCATCCCTTTCCAGCCATTCCCCACCCCCAATTATCTATGATGACAATAAGGTGGGACCAAGACACATCCTTCTCTGACTCCATTCTTAAGCTTATTGGGTTGGTTAATTGGCCCTGCTCCCCCCACCTAACTCAAGCACAGTTTTCTGCATGCAGTCATACCAAGATGGCCAACAACTATGGGGAAATGCCCATCTTATCCAAGACCATCAACAGCTTGCCCCTGGGTACCAAGTCAAAGGCTTCACGCAGATCAACAAATGTAACAAACAATATGCTGTTGTTATAGTCTTTCAATAAGTGCAGTTAAATCTGAATTGATGTTCAGTCGTACTAACCACACCTCTAAAGCCCACCTGTAGGTCTGTCAACACATCTTTGTCCTTCATCAATTCTTGGAGCTGGACTAACACCTGATTAGAGAAGATCTTCTGTAGTGCATCTACCAAACTATTTGGGCGATAATCACTCAGATCATGACGTCAGCCTTTCTTATACATGGGTACCATCTCCACGCCCTCTGCCACAATAACAGTATCTCCACACCCTTCACAATTGCTCATGATAGATGATTTATATAGGGACACCACAGTTTTTGATGGGCCAGATAAATATTATTAGGAATCCTGTTCAGCCCAAGTGTTCTGGATGCCAAACTGGTCTTAATGGACTCTACTCTTTCACTGAGCTCAAATTCAAGAGTGTTTTGAACTTCAATTGTGGTAGCCAGAGTCGGATCTATGATATGCCAACATGCATCGTTCCTGGCGGAAAACAATTTACTATAGTGGACCCCCCATTCTTGAGTTTGTAAAAATACTCCAATTCCCTCCGGGTACCATTACCTCCCGTTGCAACTATTTTGCAGAATGTTTTATTATCCTTGGCATTCATGGCACAAAGTAGATCAACCCAAAGGGAATTCTCCCACTGTCTCTTCACTTTGGTAAACTCCCTCTTACATACTACCCTACACCACATCAAATCAATCCTGCATTTCGTTTTAACTGCATCTGTTAAGCCAGGTTTCACTACCCTATATGTTTTGTTGTACTATGGCGCTTCCTTCCTCTCTTTAGAGACATTCCTTTTTCCTTGGCCTAAGTAATCTCTAATCCACAAGAATACCATATGATTATCCCATAGGACAGTGGTTCCCAAAATGTTTTAACCTGCGGCTCCCTTTACCTACTGGTAGTGGCCGCGGCTCCCCGTTATGTTACATTTTTTGGTAGGTGGGTCAGGAGTACTTCCATCTTTCTCCCTGAAAATAACTGGGATGAAGGTATTACAATCATAGATGTCATCCTATCCACTGCAGAGCCCCTTGCAGTGTCAACGACTGATTGGAAAGACAAAGGGTCCTCTGAGAAGTGAACTGTTAACTGCATTGTGATCTGGTGCTCTTTAAAAAAGAGGTGTGACTTTTGGTCGTTCCTGAGCAGGGTTGTGAGACCCTGATAGAGACAGGAATGTTCTTTCAGATCCTGGGTGCACTGATAGAGAAGGCCTGCTGTCTAGTTTTTTCTTTTGGCACTTTATTGCCTCCAATCTGATGGTACCATATTGTGTCTCAAAACTAGGTAGCAGAACACAATAAAAAGTCAGTATAAACATTTCCAATAAAGTACACAGTTTCATGTTGGAAGCAAATTCCTTTCTCAGGCAACCACATTCAAATTCCTAAAAAAGGTGGGTTCACTCCAAAATAGTTTGGACCATGCCACAGGAGAAATGTGTGTGAATTGAAGTCACTACCACGGCTGATGACATACCTGAACGGCATGTAGGGGTACAGAGGTGGGCTCACTACTGGGTTCTCCATAACAGAGACAGGTAAACAACAAACTACTTAGTGTCTCTACACACTACCATTCATTTTCCCCATGTCACATTACTGAACAATAAAAAATATTTACACTTGCATATCAAGAGACACTGTATATAGTTCAGCCTTTTCAGTTTCTGGGGTGGCATAGCTGTGACTGGAGTTGCTTGGTCTTTTAAGGAGGTTAAGCAGCCTTATAAAGCAAGGAAGGTTGGACCCAAAATACACAATAAGATAAGGACTAATCATGCCTTGCTCTCTTATCGTCTTAGTTCAAGTTAAAAAAATAATGGAAATTTGTTCAACAGCATCACTCCCACAATCAATCATTCAGGTGTTATAGAAAAGGATTTATGAGGTTATACATTTAATATCTTTTACAGTACATTTCTTTAGTATTTATCTTTTGCAGCTTGTCATGTCTAAAATAAGCTGATTACGCCAAATAAATACTTTTGCATAATTATTGGTGCAAGGACATGAAATGAGAGACCCATCCTCAACGCAAGACAGCCAAAGTGAGTGAGAGGAAAAAAGGGAGAATTTTATAAAAGGTACATTTGTTCCTTGAAATTATCCTGTAAAAGACCAGGCACGACTGGTCCAGCTCAGAAAGTGATGACGCTGGCTTTATGTGGCCAGCAGGCACTTCATTGATTACCTTGTGTAGGAGGCTGGACTGGCTTGTAGTGAGTACCAAGGGGTACTTGCACCTTGCACCAGGCCCAGTTATCCCTTATTAGTGTATAGGGTGTCTAGCAGCTTAGGCTGATAGATAATGGTAGCTTAGCAGAGCAGCTTAGGCTGAACTAGGAGACGTGTGAAGCTACTACAGTACCACCTAGTGTCATATGCACAATATCATAAGAAAACACAATACACAGTTATACTAAAAATAAAGGTACTTTATTTTTATGACAATATGCCAAAGTATCTTAGAGTGTACCCTCAGTGAGAGGATAGGAAATATACACCAGATATATATACACAATAGCAAAAATATGCAGTATAGTCTTAGAAAACAGTGCAAACAATGTATAGTTACAATAGGATGCAATGGGGAAACATAGGGATAGGGGCAACACAAACCATATACTCCAAAAGTGGAATGCGAACCACGAATGGACCCCAAACCTATGTGACCTTGTAGAGGGTCGCTGGGACTATTAGAAAATAGTGAGAGTTAGAAAAATAACCCTCCCCAAGACCCTGAAAAGTGAGTGCAAAGTGCACCAAAGTTCCCCTAAGGACAAAAGAGTCGTGTTAGAGGAATAATGCAGGAAAGACACAAACCAGCAATGCAACAACTGTGGATTTCCAATCTAGGGTACCTGTGGAACAAGGGGACCAAGTCCAAAAGTCACAAGCAAGTCGGAGATGGGCAGATGCCCAGGAAATGCCAGCTGCGGGTGCAAAGAAGCTTCGACTGGACAGAAGAAGCTGAGGTTTCTGCAGGAACGAAAAGGGCTAGAGACTTTCCCTTTGGTGGACGGATCCCTCTCGCCTTGGAGAGTCGTGCAGAAGTGCTTTCCCGCCGGAAGGACGCCAACAAGCCTTGCTACACGCAAATCGTGCGTTTGGCGTTTTTGGACGCTGCTGGGGCCCAGGAGGGACCAGGAGGTCACAAATTGGACCTGCAGAGAGAGGGGACGTCGAGCAAGACAAAGAGCCCTCACTGAAGCAGGTAGCACCCGGAGAAGTGCCAGAAACAGGCACTACGAGGATGCGTGAAACGGTGCTTGCCGAAGTTGCACAAAAGAGTCCCACGTCGCCGGAGACCAACTTAGAAAGTCGTGCAATGCAGGTTAGAGTGCCGTGGACCCAGGCTTGGCTGTGCATGAAGGATTTCTGCCGGAAGTGCACAGGGGCCGGAGTAGCTGCAAAGTTGCGGTTCCCAGCAATGCAGCCCAGCGAGGTGAGGCAAGGACTTACCTCCACCAAATTTGGGCTGAAGAGTCACTGGACTGTGGGGGTCACTTGGACAGTGTCGCTGGATTCGAGGGACCTCGCTCGTCGTGCTGAGAGGAGACCCAAGGGACCGGTAATGCAGCTTTTTGGTGCCTGCGGTTGCAGGGGGAAGATTCCGTCGACCCACGGGAGATTTCCTCGGAGCTTCTGGTGCAGAGAGGAGGCAGACTACCCCCACAGCATGCACAAGCAGGAAAACAGTCGAGAAGGCGGCAGGATCAGCGTTACAGAGTTGCAGTAGTCGTCTTTGCTACTATGTTGCAGGTTTGCAGCTGCAGTGAAACCCCAGGAAGGGCAGTCTGGCAGTACCAGGGTCTGTGCTACAGACCACTGGGATCATGGAATTGTACCAACAATGCCAGGATGGCATAGAGGGGGCAATTCCATGATCATAGACATGTTACATGGCCATATTCGGAGTTACCATGGTGAAGCTACATATAGGTAGTGACCTATATGTAGTGCACGCGTGTAATGGTGTCCCCGCACTCACAAAGTTCAGTGAATTGGCTCTGAACAATGTGGGGGCACCTTGGCTAGTGCCAGGGTGCCTTCACACTAAGTAACTTTGCACCTAACCTTTACCAGGTAAAGGTTAGACATATAGGTGACTTATAAGTTACTTAAGTGCAGTGTAAAATGGCTGTGAAATAACGTGGACGTTATTTCACTCAGGCTGCAGTGGCAGGCCTGTGTAAGAATTGTCAGAGCTCCCTATGGGTGGCAAAAGAAATGCTGCAGCCCATAGGGATCTCCTGGAACCCCAATACCCTGGGTACCTCAGTACCATATACTAGGGAATTATAAGGGTGTTCCAGTAAGCCAATGTAAATTGGTAAAAATGGTCACTAGCCTGTTAGTGACAATTTGAAAGTAATGAGAGAGCATAACCACTGAGGTTCTGGTTAGCAGAGCCTCAGTGAGACAGTTAGGCACCACACAGGGAACATATACATGCACACCTATGAGCACTGGGGCCCTGTGTGACAGGGTCCCAGTGACACATACATATAGGCCACAAACCTATGAGCACTGGGGTCCTGACCAGCAGGATCCCAGTGACACATAACAACCATACTGAAAACATAGTGTTTTCACTATGAGCACTGAGGCCTGGCTATCAGGATCCCAGTGAGACAGTGAAAACAGTGACAAACATCCTGACATACACTCACAAACAGGCCAAAAGTGGGGGTAACAAGGCTAGAAAGAGGCTACCTTCTCACACAACCCCCCCCCAAACGAAGGACAATAAGGCTAACCTTGGCCAGTTGAGACTTTATTGTCTAAGTGGTGATAAGTAGAGAGTAGCTCTGCAATAGACTGGTTACTCCCTTTATCATCCACTATATGGTTACTTCCCTGTGGGGATGTAAACCACCCTGTTTGAAGTTTTTTAGCTAACCAACAATGTGAAGATGTATTTTCAGAGTTTCTATCAGTAAGTTTTAGTTTAGAGCAGTGGGAATTATCCACTGAACCTATTTGTAATGATGGAAATGCCAGACAGGGATGCTGTCTCAGTAAAGCCATAGCTGGACAAAAACTTTGTCCATTTGGCTGGAAGAGAGAACAGGGATGCTGTTTCTCTTGAGTTGGAGCAGGGCAGGGATGCTGTCCTATGAGCTCCACACTAGGGCAGGGATGCTGTCCTAAGTGTTGTGAGGCAGTACAGGGTTTCTGCACTAAAGTTTCTCTGGGAGGGTTGGAGGGATGCTCCATGTTAACTAAAATGGTGCTCTTTTTGTCACCAATGTTAGTTATCCCACAGAGAGGTACTTCTACCTCAGGGAGTCCAGCTATGCCAGCTGATGATTCCCTTGGAACAGGTGCCACCCCAGGAGAGGTTTCTCCCACCACAGGAATAGTATCCTGAATGGTAGGGTGGTTAGGGGATACTGTGATACCCTTTTTACCTGTTGATGGAGAGGGATCCTGAGTTTTCAGGCCTTCTCTCCTTTGCTTTTTCATTTCACTTGAAATGAGAGGGAACAATTCCTCAGGGATGCCCAGCATGGCTGCATGGGCATAAAACTCTACATCAGCCCAACCTGAGGCCTCTAGGTCATTACCTAAGAGACAGTCTACAGGTAAGCTAGGTGATACCACCACCTGCTTAGGGCCAGTAACTCCACCCCAACTAAACTGAATTATAGCTAAGGGAAGAAACTTAGTGGAGTTATGGACATCAATAATCTTATACTGTTGTCCAATGATGTGTTGTTCAGGAGGCACTAGGTTTTCAGTCACCAAAGTGAAACTGGCACCTGTGTCCCTGTAGGCCAAGGCCTCAACACCATTTATTGAAACTGTCTGCCTGTACTTATCCATTGTAAGGGGACAAGCAGCCAGTGTGGCAAGGCCAATGCCACTAGGTGTGACAGAAACTGTCTTGGGACTGATTACATCAGTTTCCACTATGGACCCATAAGTGAACCCAACTACACCCTTTGCTTGACTGTTGCCAGCAGTCCCACCACTAGTACCACTACTGCTAGGGGCACTAGAGCTTGATGTATTAGTGGTGGTAGGCTCAGGGGATTTACCTGGACAGGACTTATCCCCTGGCCTATGGCCTCTGTTTTTACACACAAAGCACCAAGGCTTTTTAATGTGTGCAGGTTGGGAAGAAGAGGAAGAATTTGTTTTATCCCCACCCTCTGAAGAGTGTTTAAGATTTGAAGTGGGATCTTTGGTTTTACCCTTATCCCCATGCTTATCTTGAGATTTTTCACCATCTTTCTTCTTATTGCCATCTTTGTCACCCCCTGTATGAACTTTTCTGTTCACTCTTGTTCTGACCCATTTGTCTGCCTTCTTTCCCAATTCTTGGGGAGAGGTCAGATCAGAGTCCACCAAGTACTGGTGCAACAAATCAGACACACAATTATTAAGAATATGCTCTCTCAGGATTAAGTTATACAGGCTGTCATAATCAGTAACTTTACTGCCATGTAACCACCCCTCCAAGGCCTTCACTGCCTGGTCAATGAAATCAACCCAGTCTTGTGAAGACTCCTTTTTGGTCTCTCTGAACTTTATCCTGTACTGTTCAGTGGTTAAGCCATAACCATCCAGGAGTGCATTCTTAAGAACTTGGAAATTATTAGCATCATTTTCTTTTACAGTAAGGAGCCTATCCCTACCTTTTCCAGTAAATGATAGCCATAGGATAGCAGCCCACTGCTTTTGAGGGACATCCTGTACAGCACAGGCCCTCTCAAGTGCAGCAAACCACTTGTTAATGTCATCCCCCTCCTTATAAGGGGGAACTATCTTGTGCAGATTCCTGGAATCATGCTCTTTTGCAGGATGACTATGGGGAATACTGCTGCTGCCACCATGGGTATCTAAACCCAACTTCTGTCTTTCCTTCTCTAATTCTAAAGACTGTCTATCCAAATCCAGCTGTTGCTTCTTGAGCTTCAGTCTGGTTTTTTCCACTCTCAATCTATTGAGCTCCCTTTCTAACAATCTGTCATTAGGGTGGGTGGGAGGGACATTTCTAGATACAGAGGTATGATGGGAATGAACAGAAGGAGACCTGTCCCTTACAGAGGGCACCCTAACAGCTTGGCTACCAGTATAATGTGAGAGCACACCATCAGTATGGTGTGATTCAACCTCTGTACCAACTATGCTAGACTGTCTAGTAATGGGCAGGCTGAGAAGTTTCTTTCCTGAACCTTTTCCTGGGGGAGTCCCTGGATCAGATTGAGAACCATTAGCTACTTTTTCACCAGATTGGGCACTTATGGCCTTATCCTGTACTCTAAGCATATTAATTAACAGTTCTAAGGAAGGATTCTTCCCTACACTCAAACCTCTCTCTATGCAGAGACTCCTTGCTCCTTTCCAGCTAAGGTGATCATATGCAAGTTTGGACAGTTCAACATTTTTTCCTGTGCCAGACATTTTTTAGAGAGAGTTAAAGTGATAGAAAAAGAGTAAAAAGTTTTCAGAACTTTTTGGAAAGACAGAAAAAACTTTTTAAACTTTTAAGAACTTTTTGAAAGTTTTAGAAGTACTTTTCAGCACTTAGAAAAGAGTGAAAAGAGGAAATGCAAAACTTTTTGGCTATGTGTAAATACACTGACCTTGTTTTGTATATTTTTCTCTTATGAAAAGTACAATAACAAGAGTGGTAAGTAGTCTCAAGTACTTATCCCACCACTGCACAACCAATGTAGGAGGCTGGACTGGCTTGTAGTGTGTACCAAGGGGTACTTGCACCTTGCACCAGGCCCAGTTATCCCTTATTAGTGTATAGGGTGTCTAGCAGCTTAGGCTGATAGATAATGGTAGCTTAGCAGAGCAGCTTAGGCTGAACTAGGAGACGTGTGAAGCTACTACAGTACCACCTAGTGTCATATGCACAATATCATAAGAAAACACAATACACAGTTATACTAAAAATAAAGGTACTTTATTTTTATGACAATATGCCAAAGTATCTTAGAGTGTACCCTCAGTGAGAGGATAGGAAATATACACCAGATATATATACACAATAGCAAAAATATGCAGTATAGTCTTAGAAAACAGTGCAAACAATGTATAGTTACAATAGGATGCAATGGGGAAACATAGGGATAGGGGCAACACAAACCATATACTCCAAAAGTGGAATGCGAACCACGAATGGACCCCAAACCTATGTGACCTTGTAGAGGGTCGCTGGGACTATTAGAAAATAGTGAGAGTTAGAAAAATAACCCTCCCCAAGACCCTGAAAAGTGAGTGCAAAGTGCACCAAAGTTCCCCTAAGGACAAAAGAGTCGTGTTAGAGGAATAATGCAGGAAAGACACAAACCAGCAATGCAACAACTGTGGATTTCCAATCTAGGGTACCTGTGGAACAAGGGGACCAAGTCCAAAAGTCACAAGCAAGTCGGAGATGGGCAGATGCCCAGGAAATGCCAGCTGCGGGTGCAAAGAAGCTTCAACTGGACAGAAGAAGCTGAGGTTTCTGCAGGAACGAAAAGGGCTAGAGACTTCCCCTTTGGTGGACGGATCCCCCTCGCCTTGGAGAGTCGTGCAGAAGTGTTTTCCCGCCGGAAGGACGCCAACAAGCCTTGCTACACGCAAATCGTGCGTTTGGCGTTTTTGGACGCTGCTGGAGCCCAGGAGGGACCAGGAGGTCGCAAATTGGACCTGCAGAGAGAGGGGACGTCGAGCAAGACAAAGAGCCCTCACTGAAGCAGGTAGCACCCGGAGAAGTGCCAGAAACAGGCACTACGAGGATGCATGAAATGGTGCTCGCCGAAGTTGCACAAAAGAGTCCCACGTCGCCGGAGACCAACTTAGAAAGTCGTGCAATGCAGGTTAGAGTGCCGTGGACCCAGGCTTGGCTGTGCATGAAGGATTTCCGCCGGAAGTGCACAGGGGCCGGAGTAGCTGCAAAGTCGCGGTTCCCAGCAATGCAGCCCAGCGAGGTGAGGCAAGGACTTACCTCCACCAAATTTGGGCTGAAGAGTCACTGGACTGTGGGGGTCACTTGGACAGTGTCGCTGGATTCGAGGGACCTCGCTCGTTGTGCTGAGAGGAGACCCAAGGGACCGGTAATGGAGCTTTTTGGTGCCTGCGGTTGCAGGGGGAAGATTCCGTCGACCCACGGGAGATTTCTTCGGAGCTTCTGGTGCAGAGAGGAGGCAGACTACCCCCACAGCATGCACAAGCAGGAAAACAGTTGAGAAGGCGGCAGGATCAGCGTTACAGAGTTGCAGTAGTCGTCTTTGCTACTATGTTGCAGGTTTGCAGGCTTCCAGCGCGGTCAGCGGTCGATTCCTTATCAGAAGGTGAAGAGGGAGATGCAGAGGAACTCGGCTGAGCTCATGCATTCGTTATCTGAAGTTTCCCCAGAGACAGAGACCCTAAATAGCCAGAAAAGAGGGTTTGGCTACCTAGGAGAGAGGAAAGGCTACTAACACCCGAAGGAGCCTATCAGCAGGAGTCTCTGACGTCACCTGGTGGCACTGGCCACTCAGAGCAGTCCAGTGTGCCAGCAGCACCTCTGTTTCCAAGATGGCAGAGGTCTGGAGCACACTGGAGGAGCTCTGGACACCTCCCAGGGGAGGTGCAGGTCAGGGGAGTGGTCACTCCCCTTTCCTTTGTCCAGTTTCGCGCCAGAGCAGGGGCTAAGGGGTCCCTGAACCGGTGTAGACTGGCTTATGCAGAATTGGGCACATCTGTGCCCAACAAAGCATTTCCAGAGGCTGGGGGAGGCTACTCCTCCCCTGCCTTCACACCATTTTCCAAAGGGAGAGGGTGTCACACCCTCTCTCAGAGGAAGTTCTTTGTTCTGCCATCCTGGGCCAGGCCTGGCTGGACCCCAGGAGGGCAGCTGCCTGTCTGAGGGGTTGGCAGCAGCAGCAGCTGCAGTGAAACCCCAGGAAGGGCAGTCTGGCAGTACCAGGGTCTGTGCTACAGACCACTGGGATCATGGAATTGTACCAACAATGCCAGGATGGCATAGAGGGGGCAATTCCATGATCATAGACATGTTACATGGCCATATTCGGAGTTACCATGGTGAAGCTACATATAGGTAGTGACCTATATGTAGTGCACGCGTGTAATGGTGTCCCCGCACTCACAAAGTTCAGTGAATTGGCTCTGAACAATGTGGGGGCACCTTGGCTAGTGCCAGGGTGCCTTCACACTAAGTAACTTTGCACCTAACCTTTACCAGGTAAAGGTTAGACATATAGGTGACTTATAAGTTACTTAAGTGCAGTGTAAAATGGCTGTGAAATAACGTGGACGTTATTTCACTCAGGCTGCAGTGGCAGGCCTGTGTAAGAATTGTCAGAGCTCCCTATGGGTGGCAAAAGAAATGCTGCAGCCCATAGGGATCTCCTGGAACCCCAATACCCTGGGTACCTCAGTACCATATACTAGGGAATTATAAGGGTGTTCCAGTAAGCCAATGTAAATTGGTAAAAATGGTCACTAGCCTGTTAGTGACAATTTGAAAGTAATGAGAGAGCATAACCACTGAGGTTCTGGTTAGCAGAGCCTCAGTGAGACAGTTAGGCACCACACAGGGAACATATACATGCACACCTATGAGCACTGGGGCCCTGTGTGACAGGGTCCCAGTGACACATACATATAGGCCACAAACCTATGAGCACTGGGGTCCTGACCAGCAGGATCCCAGTGACACATAACAACCATACTGAAAACATAGTGTTTTCACTATGAGCACTGAGGCCTGGCTATCAGGATCCCAGTGAGACAGTGAAAACAGTGACAAACATCCTGACATACACTCACAAACAGGCCAAAAGTGGGGGTAACAAGGCTAGAAAGAGGCTACCTTCTCACACCTTGTAGGAGAAGAAGGGCATTGCAAGCCTCTTAGCACCTTTCAAGAGGAATATCTGAGCCCTGCGGCCAGCCCTCATCCCCACATTTCTCACACATCCAAAGCTGAAGCAGTTGAGGCTTCCATCTCTCTTTTTGCTGAAATGCAGGTGAGAGCAGGAACCGCTGCTGCAGGCTGGAGGGACTAGTAACAGTCACTGCTGTACTCTTTATAAATAATGCACTGCTGCCATCTACTGGAAAACTTTAGAGCTTTTATGCTTTTACTGCAACCTCAAATTTCGGTCTAGATGTTAACCAGCGATGATTTCTTCAAATCGAAATAAGAAACCCTTGGTGCACGGCACCCCTGGCTCCTTTTGAAGGCGCACTGGGGCTCCACGGTACAGAGATTGGGAACCACTGCTCTAAAGCAGTAACACTGTAAATCTCCAGGGCTTGGGCAACTAATTTAGATACTGTCTTTTTGTGAATCTTCGCTATGCTCACTGTACACTGTACAAGGGATAACTGCGACATTTGCGCTTGCAGTGCCAAATCTAAATCCCAGATAAAAAAGTTGGAAACTAATTAAATCGGATCCTCGCCCACATACATATTGTATTTGCAGTTCTTTAACATTGCGGGCACAAAAATCATACATTCAGTCGCCCGAGCTATTAATCTCCACCTGCTACAGACCCTGAGGAGTTTTACAGAGCAGAAGGGTATCATCAGCAAAAAACTGGTCAAGCACACATCACCCAGCATTTCTTGGAGAGTCACACCCATCCCTGTCCACCCATTCCACAGCCCCATTTATATATGATGACAATAAAGTGGGGCCAAGACACATCCTTGTCTGACTCCACGTCTTATCCTTCTTTGGTCGGTCAATTGGTTTTGCTCCCCCCACCAAACTCGTGCATAGTTTTCTGCATGCAATCATACCAGGGTGGCCAACAATTATGGGGCAATATGCATCTTATCCAAGACCATCCACAGCTTTCCCCTGGGTACCAAGTCAAAAGCTGCACGCAGATCAACAAATGCGGCAAACAATCTGCCCCTGTTGTTACAGTCTTCTAAAAATGCAGTTAAGTCTGAATTGGAGTTCAGTAGTGCTAAACCCACCTCTAAAGCCCGCCTGTAGGTCCATCAACACATCATTTTCCTTCATCCACTCTTAGAGCTAGACTAACACCTGTTTGCAGAAGATCTTCTGTAGTGCATCTACCAAACGTATCGGCCAATAATCGCTCGGATCATTAGGTCAGCCTTTCTTATAGATGCTATGATCTTGGCCCTCTGCCACAATAACAGTATCTCCATGCCCTTCACAATTGCTTTAGATAGATGATTTATACAGGGCCACCACAGTTCTGGATGGGACAAAAAAGGATTATTAGGAATCCTGTCAAGCCCAAGTGCTCAGTGTGCCAGACTTGTCCTAATGGCATCTACTGTTTCACTGAGCTCAAATTCAAGAGTGTTTTGAACTTCCAGTTGGTAGTAAAAGTCAGATCTATGACACCTCAACATGCATCCTCTCTACCTGAAAACAAATTACTAAAGTGAGGCAAACAATCTTTTGTGTGTACAAAAGACTGCAGTTCCCTCCGGGTACCATTAGCTCTTGTTGCAACTATCTATTTTGCAAAATGTTTTATTATACTTGGCTTTCATGGCACAAAGTAGATCATTCCAAAGGGAATTCTTCAACTGTCTCTTGGCTTTGGCACACTCCCTGATATATACTGCCATACACACCACCAAATCACTCCTGCATTTAGATTTAACTACATATATTGAGCCAGATTTCACTACCCTACATGCGTTGTAGTACTATGGCGCTTACTTCCAATTTTTAGAGGTTCCCCTTTTTCCTTTTGTAGGAAGGTAGCCTCTTTCTAGCATTGTTACCCCCACTTTTGGCCTGTTTGTGAGTATATGTCAGGGTGTTTTTACTGTCTCACCGGGATCCTGCTAGCCAGGGCCCCACTGCTCATAGTGGAAACCCTATGTTGTCAGTGTGTTTGATATGTGTCACTGGGATCCTGCTAGCCAGGACACCAGTGCTCATAAGTTTGTGGCCTATATGTGTTCCCCGTGTGGTGCCTAACTGTATCACTGAGGCTCTGCTAACCAGAACCTCAGTGTTTATGCTCTCTCTGCTTCCTAAATTTGTCACTGTATGCTAATGACTAAATTTACCAATTCTCATTGGCACACTGGTACACCCATATAATTCCCTTGTATATGGTACTTAGGTACCCAGGGTAATGGGGTTCCAGGAGATCCCTATGGGCTGCAGCATTTCTTTTGCCACCCATAGGGAGCTCAGGCAATTCTTACACAGGCCTGCCACTGCAGCCTGAGTGAAATAACGTCCACGTTATTTCACAGCCATTTTTCACTGCACATAAGTAACTTATAAGTCACCTATATGTCTAACCCTCACTATGGTGAAGGTTGGGTGCCAAGCTACTTAGTGTGTGGGCACCCTGGCACTAGCCAAGGTGCCCCCACATCGTTCAGGGCAAATTCCCCGAACTTTGTGAGTGCGGGGACACCATTACACACGTGCACTATACATAGGTCACTACCTATGTATAGCGTCACAATGGTAACTCCGAACATGGCCATGTAACATGTCTAAGATCATGGAATTGTCAGCCCAATAGCATTCTGGCACTGGGGGGACAATTCCACGATCCCCCGGGTCTCTAGCACAGGACCTGGGTACTGCCAAACTGCTTTTCCAGAGTTTCCACTGCAGCAGCTGCCAACGCCTCAGACAGGATTCTGCCCTCCTGGGGTCTGGGCAGCCCCGGCCCAGGAAGGCAGAACAAAGGATTTCCTCTGAGAGAGGGTGTTACACCCTCTCACTTTGGAAATAGGTGTGAAGGGCTGGGGAGGAGTAGCCTCCTCCAGCCTCTGGAAATGCTTTGATGGGCACAGATGGTGCCCATCTCTGCATAAGCCAGTCTACACCGGTTCAGGGATCCCCCAGCCCTGCTCTGGCGCTAAACTGGACAAAGGAAAGGGGAGTGACCACTCCCCTGACCAGTACCTCCCTGCGGAGGTGCCCAGAGCTCCTCCAGTGTGTCCCAGACCTCTGCCATCTTGGAAACAGAGGTATTGGGGGCACACTGGACTGCTCTGAGTGGCCAGTGCAAGCAGGTGACCCCCTCTGATAGGCTCTTACCTCTCTTGGTAGCCAATCATCCTTTCTTGGTAGCCAAACCTCCTTTTCTGGCTATTTAGGGTCTCTCCTCTGGGGGTATTCTTCAGATAACGAATGCAAGAGCTCACCAGAGTTCCTCTGCACTTCCCTCTTTGACTTCTGCCAAGGATCAACCACTGACTGCTCCAGGGTGCCTGTAAAACCGCAACAAAGTAGCAAGACGACTACCAGAAACATTGTAGCGCCTCATCCTGCCGGCTTTCTCGACTGTTTCCTGGTGGTGCATGCTCTGGGGGATGTCTGCCTTCACCCTGTACTGGAAGCCAAGAAGAAATCTCCTGTGGGTCGACGGAATCTTCCCCCTGCTAACGCAGGCACCAAAAGACTGCATCACCGGTCCTCTGGGTCCCGTCTCATCCTGACGAGCATGATCCCTGGAACACAGGAGCCATATCCAAGTGACCGTCACAGTCCAGTGATCCTTCAGTCCAAGTTTGGTGGAGGTAAGTTCCTGCCTTCCCACGCTAGACTGCAAACCTGTGTACTGCGTGATTTGCGGCTGCTCCGCTTCTGTGCACTTCTCCAAGGATTCCTTCGTGCAGAGCTGAGCCCGGGTCCCCAGCACTCCGTCCTGCAGTGCTCAACCCTCTGAGTTGGACTCCGACGTCGTGGGACCCTCCTTTGTGACTCTGAGCCAGCTAGAGTTCACAAATCTTCTAAGTGCCTGCTCTGGTACTTCTGCGGGTGCTGCCTGCTTCTGCAGGGGCTCTCTGTGTTGTTGAACGCCCCCTCTGTCTCCTCCTGCAAGGGGCGACATCCTGGTCCTTCCTGGTCCCCAACAGCATCCAAAAACCTCTACCACAACCCTTGCAGCTAGCAAGGCTTGTTTGTAGTATTTCTCTGTGAAAACACTTCTGCAACCTCCAGCACTTTGTGGGACATCTTCCATCCAAAGGAGAAGTTCCTAGCCTTTTTCGTTGTTGCAGAATCCTTGACTTCTTCCACCCAGAGCCAGCCTTCTTGCACCTTCATCCGGGGTTTCCTGGGCTCCTGCCCCCCCTGGACACTATCGCGACTCTTGGACTTGGTCCCCTTGCCTTGCAGGTCCTCAGGTCCAGGAATCCATCTTCAGTGCTTTGCTGGTGTTTGTGGTTCTTGCTGAATCCCCCTATCACAACTATTGTGTTCTATTGGGGTAGTAGAGGTACTTTACTCCTACTTTTCAGGGTCTTGGGGTGGGGTATCTTGGACACCCTGACTGTTTTCTTACAGTCCCAGCAACCCTCTACAAGCTCCCATAGGTCTGGGGACCATTCGTGATTCGCATTCCAGTTTTGGAGTATATAGTTTGTGTTGCCCCTAGACCTATGTTCACCTATTGCATCCTATTGTATTCTACACTGTTTGCATTACTTTTCTTACTATTACTTACCTGTTTTGGATTTGTGTACATGTAACTTGTGCATATTACTTACCTTCTAACTGAGGGTACTCACTGAGATACCTTTGGTATATTGTCATAAAAATAAAGTACCTTTATTTTTAGTAACTCTGAGTATTGTGTTTTCTTATGATATTGTGCTATATGACATAAGTAGTATAGTAGGAGCTTTGTATGTCTCCTAGTTCAGCCTAAGCTGTTTTGCCATAGCTACCTTCTATCAGCCTAAGCTGCTAGAAACACCTCTATTCTACTAAAAAGGGATAACTGGACCTGACACAGGGTGTAAGTACCACAAGGTACCCACTATACGCCAGGCCAGCCTCCTACATATTCTCAACAATTGTATGTCTGATTTGTTACACCAGTACTTGATAGACTAAGATCTGACCTCTCCCCAAGAATTGGGAAAGAAGGCAGACAAATGGGTGAGAACAAGAGTGAACAGAAAAGTTCATACAGGAGGTGACAAGGATGGCAAGAAGAAAGATGGTGAGAAATCACAGGATAAGCATGGGGATAAAAGTAAACTAAAGATCCTTCTTCAAATCCTAAACACTCTTCAGGGGGTGGGGATAAATCATCTTCTTCCTCTTCTTCACAACATACACACATTAAAAAGCCTTGGTGCTGTATGTACAAATAAAGGCCATAGGCCAGGGGATAAGTCCTGTCCAGGTAAACCCCCTGTGCCTACCACCACTAATACATCAAACTCTAGTGCCCCTAGCAGTAGTGGTAATAGTGGTGGGACTGCTGGCAACAGTCACAATAAGGGTATAGTTGGGTTCACTTATGGGTTCATCATAGAAACTGGGGAAGTCAGTCCCAAGACAGTTTCTGTCACACCTGGTGGCATTGGCCTTGCCACACTGGCTGCTTGTCCCCTTACAATGGATAAGTACAGGCAGACAGTTTCAATAAATGGTGTTGAGGCTCAGGCCTACAGGGACACAGGTGCCAGTATCACTTTGGTGACTGAAAACCTAGTGTCTCCTGAACAACACATCATTGGACAACAGTACAAGATTATTGATGTCTACAACTCCACTAAGTTTCTTCCCTTAGCCATAATTCAGTTTAGTTGGGGTGGACTTACTGGCCCTAAGCAGGTGGTAGTATCACCTAGCTTACCTGTAGACTGTCTCTTAGGTAATGACCTAGAGGCCTCAGGTTGGGCTGAGGTAGAGTTTAATACCCATGCAGCCATGCTGGGTATCCCTGAGGAATTGCTTCCTCTCATTTCAGCTGAAATGAAAAAGCAAAGGAGAGAAAAAGGCCTGAAAACTCAGGATCCTTCTCCAACAACAGGTAAAAAGGGCATCAAAGTATCCCCCACCCACCCTGCCATTCAGGATACCATTCCTGTGGTGGGAGGAACCTCTCCTGGGGTGGCACCTGTACCAAGGGAACCATCAGCTAGAACAGCTGAACTCCCTGAGGTAGAAGTACCTCTCTGTGGGGTAACTAATATTGGTGAGAAAAAGTGCACCATTTTAGTTAATATGGAGCATCCCTCCAACCCTCCCAGAGAAACTTTAGTGCAGCAACCCTGCACTGCCTCACAACACTTAGGACAGTAGCCCTACCCTAATGTGGAGCTTATAGGACAGCATCCCTGCCCTGTTCCAACTCAAGAGAAACAACAACCCTGTTCTCTCTTACAGCCATATGGACAACGTTTTTGCCCAGCTATGGCTTTACTGAGACAGCATTCCTGTCTGGCATTCTCATCATTTGAAATAGGTCCAGTTGACAATTCCCACTGCTCTAAACTAAAACATACTAATAGGAACCCTGAGAATATAACTTCACATTGTTGGCTAGGGAAGTAACCATATAGTGGATGATAAAGGGAGTAACCTATCTATTGCAGAGCTACTCTCCACTAATCACCACTTAGACAAAAAAGACTCAACTGGCCAAGGTTAGCCTTATTGTCCTTTGTTTGGGGGGGGGGTGTAGGAAGGTAGCCTCTTTCTAGCCTTGTTACCCCCACTTTTGGCCTGTTTGTGAGTATATGTCAGGGTGTTTTTACTGTCTCACTAGGATCCTGCTTGCCAGGGCCCAGTGCTCATAGTGAAAACCCTATGTTGTCAGTGTGTTTGATATGTGTCACTGGGATCCTGCTAGCCAGGACCCCAGTGCTCAAATGTTTGTGGCCTATATCTGTTCCCTGTGTGGTGCCTAACTGTATCACTGAGGCTCTGCTAACCAGAACCTTATTGTTTATGCTCTCTCTGCTTTCTAAAATTGTCACTGCAAGCTAGTGACTAATTTTACCAATTCTGATTGGTACACTGGTACACCCATATAATTCCCTTGTATATGGTACTTAGGTACCCAGGGTATTTGGTTTCCAGGAGATCCCTATGGGCTGCAGCATTTCTTTTGCCACCCATAGGGAGCTCAGGCAATTCTTACACAGGCCTGCCATGGCAGCCTGAGTGGAATAACATCCACGTTATTTCACAGCCATTTTTCACTGCACATAAGTAACTTATAAGTCACCTATATGTCTAACCCTCGCTTAGTGAAGATTGGGTGACAAGTTACTTAGTGTGTGGGCACCATGGCACTAGCCAAGGTGCCCCCACATTGTTCAGGGCAAATTCCCCGGACTTTGTGAGTGCAGGGACACCATTAAACGTGTGCACTACATATAGGTCAATACCTATATGTAGCATCACCATGGTAACTGCGAACATGGCCATGTAACATGTCTAGGATCATGGAATTGTCACCCCAATACCATTCTGGTAATGGAGGGACAATTCCATGCATCCCCGGGTCTCCAGCATAGAGCCCGGGTACTGCCAAACTAACTTTCCGGGGTCTCTTCTGCAGCTACCGCTGCTGCCAACCCCTCAGACAGGTTTATGCCCCCCTGGGGCCTGGGCAGCCCAGTCCCAGGAAGGCAGAAGTAAGGATTTCCTCTGAGAGAGGGTGTTACACCCTCTCCCTTTGGAAATAGGTGTGAAGGGCCTGGGAGGAGTAGCCTCTCCTGGACTCTGGAAATGCTTTGAAGGGCACAGATGGTGCCCTCCTTGCATACATCAGTCTACAATGGTTCAGGGATCCCCCCAGCCTTGCTCTGGCACGAAACTGGACAAAGGAAAGGGGAGTGACCACTCCCCTGACCAGCACCTCCCAGGGGAGGTGTCCAGAGCTCCTCCAGTGTGTCCCAGCCCTTTGCCATCTTGGATGCAGAGGTGTGAGGGCACAATGGACAGCTCTGTGTGGCCAGTGCCAGCAGGTGACATCAGAGACCCCTCCTGATAGGTGCTTACCTTTCTCAGTAGCCAATCCTCCTCTGTGGGCTATTTAGGGTCTCTCCTGTGGGCATCTCACCAGATAACGAATGCAAGAGCTCACCAGAGTTCCTCTGCAGTTCCCTCTTTGACTTCTGCCAAGGATCGACCGCTGACTGCTCTAGGACGCCTGCATACCCGCAACAAATTAGCAAGAAGACTAGTAGCAACATTGTAGCGCCTCATCCTGCCGGCTTTCTCGACTGTTTCCTAGTGGTGCATGCTCTGAGGGCTGTCTGCCTTCACCCTGCACTGGAAGCCAAGAAGAAATCTCCTGTGGGTCGAAGGAATCTTCTCCCTGCTAATGCAGGCACCAAACGTCTGCATCACCGGTCGTCTTGGTCCCCTCTCATCCTTACGAGCGTGGTCCCTGGAACTCAGCAACTCTGTCCAAGTGACTCCCACAGTCCAGTGACTCTTCAGTCCAAATTTGGTGGAGGTAAGTCCTTGCCTCCCCACGCTAGACTGCATTGCTGGGTACCGTGTGATTTGCAGCTGCTCCGGATCCTGTGCACTCTTCCAGGATTTCCTTCATGCACATCCAAGCCTGGGTCCCGACACTCCTTCCTACAGTGTACAACCTTCTGAGTTGTCCTCCGGTGTCCTGGGACTCCCTTTTGTGACTTTGTGTGGACTCAGATTCACATTTCTTCAAAATGCCTATTCAGGTACTTCCTCGGGTGCTGCCTGCTTTTGTGAGGGCTCCCTGACTTGCTGGGCGCCCCCTCTGTCTCCTCCTCCAAGTGGCGACATCCTGGTCCCTCCTGGGCCACAGCAGCACCCAAAAACCTCTACCACGACCCTTGCAGCTAGCAAGGCTTGTTTGCGGTCTTTCTGCGTGAGAACACCTCTGCATGCTTCATAAAGACGTGGGACATGCATCCTCCAAAGGAGAAGTTCCTAGTCCTCTTCTTTCTTGCAGAACTCCAAGCTTCTTTCAACAGGTGGCAGCTTCCTTGCACCCTCAGCTGGCATTTCCTGGTCTCCTGCCCACTCTGGACACTGTCGCGACTATTGGACTTGGTCCCCTTGTCTTACAGGTACTCAGGTCTGGAAATCCACTGTTGTTGCATTGCTGGTGTTTGTTCTTCCTGCAGAATCCCCCATTGCGACTTCTGTGCTCTCTGGGGGTAGTAGGTGCACTTTACACCTACCTTACAGGGTCTTGGGGTGGGCTATTTTTCTAACCCTCACTGTTTTCTTACAGTCGCAGTGACCCTCTACAAGCTCACATAGGTTTGGGATCCATTCGTGGTTTGCATTCCACTTTTGGAGTATATGGTTTTTGTTGCCCCTATACCTATGTGCTCCTATTGCAATCTATTGTAATTCTACATTGTTTGCATTACTTTTCTTGCTATTACTTACCTAAGTTTGGTTTGTGTACATATATCTTGTGTATATAACTTATCCTCATACTGAGGGTACTCACTGAGATACTTTTGGCATATTGTCATAAAAATAAAGTTCCTTTATTTTTAGTACTTCTGTGTATTGTGTTTTCTTATGATATTGTGCATATGACACCAGTGGTATAGTAGGAGCTTTACATGTCTCCTAGTTCAGCCTAAGCTGCTTTGCCATAGCTACCTTCTACACTAATAAGGGATAACTGGACCTGGCACAAGGTGTAAGTACCTCTGGTACCCACTACAAGCCAGGCCAGCCTCCTACAGGTACTCACTGAGATACTTGTGGCATAGTGTCATAAAAATAAAGTACCTTTATTTTTAGTAACTCTGTGTATTGTGTTTTCTTATGATATTGTGCATATGATATAAGTGATATAGTAGGAGCTTTGCATGTCTCCTAGTTCAGCCTAAGCTGCTTTGCCATAGCTACCTTCTATCAGCCTAAGCTGCTAGAAACACCTCTATTCTACTAATAAGGGATAACTGGACCTGGCACAAGGTGTAAGTACCTTTGGTACCCATTACATTGGTGGTGCAGTGGTGGGATAAGTACTTGTAACTGCTTTACCACTTTGTCATTTTGTACTTTTCATAAGAGAATCATGTACCAAACAGTTCAGTGTATGTACACATAACCCAGAAAGTTTGATTTTCTATCCTAAAACTTTTTACAAAGTTCTGAAAAGTTTCTTAAAACTTCTAAAAGATTTCTAAAAGTTAGACAAAGTTTTTTCTCTGTGCTTTCAAAAGTTCTAAAACTTTTTCTCTCTTCTCACTATCTCTAAACCTTTTACTATCATGTCTGTGGTAGATTCCACTCTCAAAACTGTCAATGCTACTTGAGGCATTTTGAATTACAAGAGCTTAAGGAGTCAATGCTTAGATAGAGGTTTAGTTATAGGAAAGAACCCTACAAAAGAGTTTCTGTTTAACATGCTTATGGTGGATGAGCAGAACCAGTCTGGCCCATCAAATGAGAGATTAGTAGAAGCTTCCCAGTCTGATTCAGAGGATCCTCCTGAGGAAGCTGGGGAGGGTTCTGATAAGGGTCTGGCCCCTAGCAGGACACCTAATAATGCTGGTAGTGATAGAGGTTCCCATCACAGTAGGGCATCCTTTATTCCTAGAGGCCAGGTTACCAGGGTCCAGACAGTTAGGGACAGGTCCCCCTCTGAAGTTTCCCATTTGTCATCTGTGTCAAAGCATTCCCAACCCACCCACCCTGAGGATAACTTGTTAGAAAGGGAACTCAAAAAGTTGAGGGTTGAAGAGACCAGACTGGAGCTTAAACAGCAACAGCTGGCCTTAGATAGGGAATCTCTAGACCTGGAGAAGGAAAGACAGAGATTGGGGTTTGGACCCCATGGTGGCAGCAGCAGTATTCCTGATAGTAATCCTGTTAGAGAGCAAGATTCCAGGAATCTGCACAAGATAGTCCCCCCTTACAAGGAGGGGGATGACATCAACAAGTGGTTTGCTGAACTTGAGTGGGCCTGTAGGGTACAGGGGGTCCCTCAAAGGCAGTGGGCTGCTATATTGTGGCTATCTTTCACTGGAAAAGGTAGGGATAGGCTCCTTACTGTTAGAGAAAGTGATGCTAACAATTTTGCAGTTTTGAAGGATGCACTCTTGGATGGATTTGGCTTAACCACTGAACAATACAGGATTAGGTTCAGAAACACCAGAAAAGAGCCTTCACAAGACTGGATAGACTTTGTTGACTGTTCAGTGAAGGCCTTGGAGGGGTGGTTACATGGCAGTAAAGCTTCTGACTATGAAAGCCTCTATAATCTTATTCTGAGAGAGCATATTCTGAAAAACTGTGTGTCTGACTTGTTACACTAATATCTAGTGGACTCAGATCTGACCTCTCCCCAAGAATTGGGAAAGAAGGCAGACAAATGGGTCAGAACAAGGGTGAATAGAAAGGTTTATACAGGGGGTGACAAGGATGGCAAGAAGAAGGATGGTAAGTCTTCTGACAAGGGTGGGGACAAAAGTAAACATTTGGAGTCTTCATCAGGCCCACAAAAAGCCTCTGGGGTGGTGGGTCCAAATCCTCTTCAAACAATCATAAAAAGCCTTGGTGTTATTTATGTAAAGTAAAAGGCCAATGGGCAAATGAGTCCACTTGCCGAAAGAAAAACACCAAGGGGCATATTTATACTCCGTTTGCGCCGGAATTGCGTCGTTTTTTTTTACGCAATTCCGACGCAAAACTAACTCCATATTTATACTTTGGCGTTAGACGCGTCTAGCGCCAAAGTCCATGGAGTTAGCGTCATTTTTTAGAGTGGACACCTACTTTGCGTTAATGACATGCAAGGTAGGCGTTCCCGTCTAAAAAATCGACTCCGAGGCATGTGCGTCGGATTTATACTCCCGGGCAAAATTCACGCCCGGGAGTGGGCGGGTCAAAAAAAATGACATACGGCCGCCTTTGCGCCGTTTTTTAGCGCCTGCCAAAGGCAGGCGTTAAGGGACCTGTGGGCTCTGAAGGAGCCCAGAGGTGCCCTCCCATGCCCCCAGGGACACCCCCTGTCACCCTTGCCCACCCCAGGAGGACACCCAAGGCTGGAGGGACCCATCCCAGGGACATTAAGGTAAGTTCAGGTAAGTTTTTTTTTTGTTTTTTTTTGTGGCATAGGGGGGCCTGATTTGTGCCCCCCTACATGCCACTATGCCCAATGACCATGCCCAGGGGACAGAAGTCCCCTGGGCATGGCCATTGGGCAAGGGGGCATGACTCCTGTCTTTGCTAAGACAGGAGTCATTTCTATGGGGGTTGGGAGTGAAAAAAAAATGGCGCAAATCGGGTTGAGGCGAAAAAATTGCCTCAACCTGACTTGCCCCATTTCTTGACGCCCAAGCCCCATATCCCCCTACGCCGGCGCTGCCTGGTGTACGTCGTTTCTTTTAACGCACACCAGACGGCGCCGCCGGCTAACGCCGGCTAACGTCATTCAATAAATACGGCGCCCGCATGGCGCTTCAGAATGGCGTTAGCCGGCGCAAATTTTTTTGACGCAAAACTGCGTTAGCGCAGTTTGGCGGCAAAAAGTATAAATATGGGCCCAAACCTCCCACCACCACAACCCCAACTGCAACCTCTAGTGCCCCTAGTAATAGCAGTGGTGGTGGGAAATCTACTACAAATAGCCAATCCAAGGGTGTAGCTGGGCTCACTATTGGCAATGTAGTTGGGGTTGGTCTTGTAAGGGAGACCACAGAGGCTGTTTTAGTCTCTGATGTTGCATTGACTTTGCCACCTTGGTTGCTTGTCCCCTTAATATGGGTAAGTACAAGCAACTACCCCTAATCAATGGTGTTGAGGTTGAGGCCTACAGGGACACAGGAGCCAGTGTAACTATGGTGATAGAAAAACTGGTCCACCCTGATCAACACCTACTTGGTCAGCAGTACCAAGTGACTGATGCTCATAACAACACTTTTAGCCACCCCATGGCTGTTGTGAATCTCACCTGGGGGTGGGGGGGGGATTTACTGGTCCAAAGAAAGTTGTGGAAACCACTGAATTACCTGTAGATTGCTTACTGGGCAATGATTTGGAAACATCAGCTTGGGCAGAAGTGGAGTTGGAGGCTCATGCAGCAATGCTGGGCATTCCTGGGCATATTTTTGCTTTGACAAGGGCTTTGGCCAAGAAGCAAAAAGGACAGGGAAACTTGGATCCTGGAACAATGGACCAAGTGCTCCCAAACTCTAGGGGTAGAAAGGGTAAATCCCTGCCCACTATCCCTCCCTCCACAGATGATTCCCCTTTTGAGGAAGAGGAATCCTCTCCCTGTGCAGAACCTACACCGGAGGATCTGGCAGCAGACACTGCGGAGCTTTTGGGTGCAGGGGAGCCTGCCTGGGAAGAGCTGAGTGTGGCACAGCAAACCTGTCCCACATTAGAGGGTTTAAGACAGCAAGCTGTCAAACAGCAGAATGGGGATGTCAGTGATAGCCATAGGGTGTACTGGGAAGACAAACTCTTGTACACAGAGTCAAGGGACCCTAAACCTGGAGCTGCCAGGAGATTGGTCATTCCCTTGCAGTACAGAGAGTTTCTTCTCACCCTGGCATATGACATTCCTTTGGCTGGGCATTTGGACCAGACGAAAACTTGGGAAAGACTTGTCTCCTTGTTTCACTGGCCTCATATGTCAGAGGACACAAAAGAGTTTTGTACCTCTTGTGTGACCTGCCAAGCCAGCGGCAAGACTGGTGGCACTCCAAGGGCCCCCCTAATTAAACTTCCAGTGGTTAGGGTGCCCTTTGAAAGGGTAGGGGTTGACATAGTTGGCCCCCTTGAACCTCCAAGAGCTTCAGGCAATAGATTTATCTTGGTGTTAGTGGACCATGCCACAAGATACCCTGAAGCCATCCCCTTAAGGACCACTACAGCTCCTGCTGTGGCAAAAGCCCTCTTGGAAATCTTTTCCAGGGTGGGTTTCCCTAAGGAAGTGGTGTCAGACAGAGGTAGCAACTTCATGTCTGCATACTTAAAAGCAATGTGGAAGGAGTGTGGTGTAACCTACAAGTTCACCACCCCTTACCATCCACAAACAAATGGTCTGGTTGAGAGGTTTAATAAAACTCTCAAAGGTATGATAATGGGACTCTCTGAAAAACTCAGAAGGAGATGGGATGTCCTATTACCTTGCCTCCTTTTTGCTTACAGGGAGGTACCCCAAAAATTAGTGGGCTTCAGCCCCTTTGAACTCCTCTTTGGACACCCTGTAAGAGGTCCACTTGCTCTTGTGAAGGAGGGTTGGGAACAACCTTTAAAAGCTCCTAAACAGGACATAGTAGACTATGTACTTGGCCTAAGATCCAGAATGGCTGAGTATATTAAAAAGGCCAGGAAAAACCTCCAAGTCAGCCAGGAGCTGCAAAAGCAATGACATGACCAGAAGGCTGTCCTGACTCAGTACCACCCAGGACAGAAGGTGTGTGTGTTGGAGCCTGTGGCCCCAAGAGCACTCCAGGACAAATGGAGTGGACCCCATCTAATTGTTGAAAAGAAAGGTGAGGTTACCTATTTAGTAGACCTAGGCACTGCCAGGAGTCCCCTTAGGGTGATTCATTTCAACCGCCTAAAACCCTACTATGACAGGGCTGATCTCACCCTGCTCATAGCAACAGATGAGGGACAGGAAGAAGAGAGTGACCCTCTCCCTGATCTCTTCTCCACCACTGAAGCTGATGGCTTAGTGGGGGAGTAGTCTTAACAGATTGTCTTACTGCAGAAGACAGAAACACAACTGTATCAATCTTAAGTCAGTTTTCAGACCTCTTTTCACTTGGACCAGGTACAACTTCCTGGTGTGAACATACAATTGATACTGGAGACAGCCTACTCGTCAAAAGTAAGATTTATAGGCAGCCTGACCATGTCAGGGACTGCATTAAACAAGAGGTGCAGAAAATGTTGGACTTAGGGGTGATTGAGCCATTTGAAAGCCCCTGGGCTAGCCCAGTTGTGCTTGTTCCAAAACCTCACACCAAAGATGGAAAGAGAGAGATGAGGTTTTGTGTAGATTATAGAGGGCTCAATCAAGTAACCAAGAGAGATGCTCTCCCTATACCCAGGGCAGATGAGCTTATAGATACACTGGCTTCTGTCAAGTATCTAAGCACTTTTGATCTAACTGCAGGGTATTGGCACATTAGGTTATCAGAAGATGCTAAACACAAGACTGCATTTTCTACCATTCGAGGACACTACCACTTCACAGTAATGCCCTTTGGTTTGAAAAATGCACCTGCCACTTTTCAGAGGTTGGTGAACACAGTCCTGCAAGGGTTGGAAGCTTTCAGTGCAGCATATCTAGATGATATTGTTGTCTTTAGCTCAACCTGGGATGATCACCTGGTTCACCTACGGAAAGTTTTGGAGGCCCTGCAAAAGGCAGGCCTCACTATCAAGACCTCAAAGTGCCAGATAGGACAGGGGAAAGTTGTTTATCTGGGCCACCTGGTAGGTTGAGAACAGATTGCACCACTACAGGGGAAAATCCAAACTATCATGGATTGGGTGCCCCCTACAACTCAAACCCAGGTGAGAGCCTTTTTAGGCCTCACAGGGTACTATAGGAGATTCATAAAGGATCATGGCTCCATTGCAGCCCCTCTTAATGATCTCACTAGCAAGAAGATGACTAAAAAGGTATTGTGGACAGCTAGCTGCCAAAAAGCTTTTGAGGAGCTAAAACATGCCATGTGCTCTGCACCTGTTCTAAAAAGCCCTTGTTACTCCAAGAAATTCATTGTACAAACTGATGCGTCTGAATTAGGTGTTGGGGCAGTACTATCACAACTGAATTCTGAGAGCCAGGATCAACCAGTTGCCTTTATCAGCAGAAGGTTGACCCCTAGAGAAAAGCATTGGTCTGCCATAGAGAGGGAGGCCTTTGCTGTGGTCTGGGCACTGAAAAAGTTGAGACCATACCTGTTTGGTACTCACTTTATTGTTCAGACAGACCACAAACCTCTACTTTGGCTGAAACAAATGAAAGGTGAAAACCCTAAATTGTTGAGGTGGTCCATATCCCTACAGGGAATGGACTATACAGTGGAACATCGACCCACTTCAATGCAGATGGACTCTACAGATATTTCCACTTAGACAAATAAGATTCATCTGGGCAAGGTTAGCCTTATTGTCCGTCGTTTGGTGGAGGGTTGAGTAGGAAAGTACCATCTTGCCCGGCATGTTACCCCCCTTTTCACTGTATGTATGTTTGTTTTTGCCTATGTGTCACTGGGATCCTGCCAGGCAGGACCCCAGTGCTCATAAGGTATGCCCTGTATGTGTTCCCTGTGTAGTGCTTAACTGTATCACTGAGGCTCTGCTAATCAGAACCTCAGTGTTTATGCTCCCTCTGCTTTCACAATTGTCAGTACAGGCTAGTGACTAATTTTGCCAATTCTGATTGGCACACTGGAACACCCTTATAATTCCCTTGTATATGGTACCTAGGTACCCGGGGTTTTGGGGTTCCAGGAGATCCCTATGGGCTGCAGCATTTATTTTGCCACCCATAGGGAGCTCAGACAATTCTTACACAGGGCTGCCACTGCAGCCTGAGTGAAATAACGTCCACGTTATTTCACAGCCATTTTCACTGCACATAAGTAACTTAGGAGTCACCTATATGTCTAACCCTCACTTGGTGAAGGTTAGGTGCCAAGTTACTTAGTGTGTGGGCACCCGGGCACTAGCCAAGGTGCCCCCACATTGTTCAGGGCAAATTCCCCAAACTTTTTTGAGTGCGGGGACACCATTACACGCGTGCACTACATATAGGTCACTACCTATATGTAGCGTCACAATGGTAACTCCGAACATGGCCATGTAACATGTCTAGGATCATGGAATTGTCACCCCAATACCATTCTGGTATTGGGGGGGAAATTCCATGCATCCCCGGGTCTCTAGCACAGAACCCGGGTGCTGCCAAACTGCCTTTCCGGGGTCTCCACTGCAGCTGCTGCCAACTCCTCAGACAGGATTCTGCCCTCTGTGGTCTGGGCAGCCCAGTCCCAGATAGGCAGAACAAATGATTTTCTCTTAGAGAGGGTGTTACACCCTCTCCCTTTGGAAATAGGTTTGAAGGGCTGGGGAGGAGTAGCCTCCCCCAGCCTCTGGAAATGCTTTGAAGGGGACAGATGGTGCCCATCTCTGCATAAGCCAGTCTACACCGGTTCAGGGATCCCCCAGCCGTGCTCTGGCGTGAAACTGGACAAAGGAGAGGGGAGTGACCACTCCCCTGACCTGCACCTCACAGGGGAGGTGCCCAGAGCTCCTCCAGTGTGTCCCAGACCTCTGACATCTTGGATTCAGAGGTGTTGGGGCACAATGGACTGCTCTGAGTGGCCAGTGCCAGCAGGTGATGTCAGAGACCCCTCCTGATAGGTGCTTACCTCTTTCAGTAGCCAAGCCTCCTTTCTTGGTAGCCAAACCTCCTTTTCTGGCTATTTAGGGTCTCTCCTCTGGGCTATTCCTCAGATAACGAATGCAAGAGCTCACCAGAGTTCCTCTGCACTTCCCTCCTTGACTTCTGCCAAGGATCGACTGCTGACTGCTCCAGGACGCCTGCAAAACCGCAACAAAGTAGCAAGCCGACTACCAGCAACATTGTAGCGCCTCATCCTGCTGGCTTTCTCGACTGTTTCCTGGTGGTGTATGCTCTGAGGGCTGTCTGCCTTCACCCTGCACTGGAAGCCAAGAAGAAATCTCTCTTGGGTCGACTGAATCTTCCCCCTGCCAACACAGGCACAAAACTTCTGCATCACCAGTCCTCTGGGTCCCCTCTCTTCCTGACGAGCGTGGTCCCTGGAACACAGGAGCTGGGTACAAGTGTCTCCCACTGTCCAGTGGCCCTTCTGTTCAAATTTGGTGGAGGTAGGTCCTTGCCTCCCCATGTCAGAGAGCAATCCTGTGTATTGAATAATTTGCAGCTGCTCTGGCTTTTGTGCACTTTTCCAGTACTTCCTTTGTGCACAGCCTAGCCTGGGTCCCCAGCACTCCGTCCTATATTGCCCAACTCGCTGAGTTGGACTCTGACGTCTTGGGACCCTCCTTTGTGACTCTGAGTTGACTGCTGTCCTCAGATCTTCTAAGTGCCTGCTCCGGTACTTCTGTGGGGGCTGCCTGCTTCTGCAGGGGCTCTGTGAGTTGCTGAGCGCCCCCTCTGTCTTCTCCTCAAAAGGGCTACATCCTGGTCCTTCCTGGTCTCCAGCAGCACCCAAAATCTTCAACTGCAACTCTTGCAGCTAGCAATGCTTGTTTGCAGTCTTTCTGCATGGAAACACTTCGGCCACCTCCAGCATACCGTGGGACATCTTCCTTCCAAAGGAGAAGTTCCTAGCCCTTTTCGTTGTTGCAGAATCTTTGGCTTCTTCCACCCGGAGGCAGCCCTTTTGCACCTTCATCTGGGGTTTAGTGGGCTCCTGCCCCCCCCGGACACTTTCGTTACTCTTGGACTTGGTCCCCTTCTTTTACAGGTCGTCAGGTCTAGGAATCTGTCTTCAGTGTTTTGCTGGTGCTTGTGGTTCTTCCAGAATCCCCTATCATGTCTATACTGTCTTTCTGGGGTAGTAGGGTAACTTTACTCCTACTTTTCAGGGTCTTGGGGTGGGGTATTTTGGACACCCTTACTGTTTTCTCACAGTCCCAGCGACCCTCTACAATCTCCCATATGCCTGGGATCCATTCGTGATTCGCATCCCACTTTTGGAGTATATGGTTTGTGTTGCCCCCAGGCCTATGTCTACCTATTGCATCCTATTGTGATTCAACATCGTTTGCACTACTTTTCTTACTGTTACTTACGTGTTTTGGGTTTGTGTACATATAATTTGTGTATATTACTTACCTCCTAAGTGAGGGTATCCTCTGGGATATTTTTGGCATATTGTCACTAAAATAAAGTACCTTTATTTTTAGTAACTCTGAGTATTGTGTTTTCTTATGATATTGTGCTATATGATATAAGTGGTATAGTAGGAGCTTTGCATGTCTTCTATTTCAGCCTAAGCTGCTTTGCCATAGCTTCCTCTATCACCCTAATCTGCTAGAAACACCTCTATTCTACTAATAAGGGATAACTGGACCTGGCACAAGGTGTAAGTACCACAAGGTACCCACTATAAGCCAGGCCAGCCTCCTGCAAGCACCACTCAGGAAACCAAAGGAACCTGCAAATGGGTGAGGGACACTTCACCGACTGGATGATATCTCCACAACCGGACGTCACAGCTAGACCCAACGACACACCAACAGCAGCCCAGATGAGAGCTGCAAGTGTACCAACAATGGTGGCTCAGCGCCCTCCCATGGCTGAGTTGTGCCAGTACCCGATGTACTGGTCAGTGCACGTCAGACAACCCCAAAAACAGCTCAACCAGAGCCGCAACTGGACTAGGAGGAAGCCCCAGTTGAGGGACTTCAGTGACACCCCAGATCTCCCACCAGAGCGCCCACAACGTCCTGCAAGGCCCACTTTATTAAAACCTCGAAAAGTCACATCTCAAAAAGTACTTAACATATCTTAAAGAACTTGGTCCTAAAATGTATATGAAAGTCTGAAGTATTTTTATAAATTATGGTCTCGCGTTATTCATTGAGTATGTGTAGTGCATGATTGGATTTGTGAGTACAGCAAATACTTAGCACATCTCCTTGATTAGTCTAACTGGTCGACCAGCTACCATAACAATTGGAGCATTAGGTGGTCTAATTTTTACCTCTGGAAACCAACCGGTGGTTGCCTGGACCCTCTGTATGGTGTGCCTAGTTTTGCACCCTACATAGAGGGCCAGCCTTCTACATTTGGTGGCAGCGGTGAGATAAAGATTTTGCATTTGCTGATAACACTTTTTCAATTGTGTGAACACATGAATAACTCTCTAAATTGTCTTTAGATAACTATTTTTGATTTTCTAATTGACTAACAATTTTTCTACACATTTCTAAAAGTACTTGTTAGGGCCCTGGTTAGGTCCCTACTACTTAGAAAAAGTTTAAAGGTCTTTGCTTTAGTTGGTTATCCTAAAAGGGGAATTCTAAATTCTAAAAAGGTCTCAACTTTAGTAAGATAAAAATGTCTGATACAGAGGGCGAAACCCAGTAGCTCAACCTGGAACCTTATGAGGCAGACTATACAAGATTCAAACAGGAAAAAAAAACAATACAGAGAAACTTAGGTTTCTAGTGGCCCAGTATGAAAAAGATCATCCCCCATGTGATAATGATGATGCATCTGAGGTGGATGAAGATCCTGTAGAGCTGGGGGATGAGGGTTGCTCCTCTTCCCACAGCAGCTCTAAAGCATCCACAGACACAGACCTGGAACTGTCACAGTTTCGGGCAGGTCTGATCAGGACTCTAGTTGGGGCACCTACTGAGGTCACAGAATATCCCAAAGAGGTAGTGCACTGGGGAAGAAGAGCAGCTAAAGGCATACACAGGAAAGGACAGCTATGGACAGGCACAGGAAACAGGAAAGTAAAAGCAGAGCAACTTTAGTGTGAACAGACAGGAAACAGATTACTAATGGACAAACACACTGGGGTTACCACTAAGGTTGTACATTGGGTAGGGCTCAGAACTTCCCACAGCAACAGGGAATGTCAATGCCTCTGTGCAGATTGCTCCTACAGATAGTCACCCCGCACACCCCATAGAAAGGAGGGAGCAGAAGTGATTCTGTCTCTGGACCCTTAGAGCACAAACAAGGATTGTACTTACATACACAAGACAAGCCCTTGTGGGTCCAGCTGGAAACACAGTGTCAATTCCTGGAAAAACAGCAATAGCACACTGTCAGTTAGGCACTAAAGAATACGTATAACACTAGACAAAGGATGGGGGCTGGAATTTCCTCCTGGAAACCAGGAGCCAACCCGAGTACAAAGGAAAACACTTATACACAGGTGAAGACTGATAGTACACTTACCAGATACAAATACCCAAGAGGAAACGGAAACAAAAGGAACAAACTAGGAGGCAGAGGTAGGAACTGGGAACAGTCTCAGGCTCAAGCAAAGGCAGGAAAGGGACTGGAAAACAGAGCACAAGCTCTGGCTGGAACAAGCAGAAACAAGAATGGGAAACAGAGAACAGGCTCTGGTTGGAACAAGCAAGAACAGGACTGGAATACAGGGAGTTGCAACAAGCAGGAAACAGGACTGGGAAACTGAGAGCAGGTTCAGGCTGAAACAAGGCAGAACAGGACTGAGAAACAGGGAGCATGGTCTGGAAGAAACAAACAGGAACAAGGCTAACAGACAGGGGGCAGACTCTGGCTGGAACAAGCAGGAACAGGGCAAAGAAACAGAAAGCAGGTTCAAGCTGAAACAGAACAAGAACAAGAGTGGAACACCATCCGATAAAGGGTCTGGACCACAAAGGAATTGAACTCCAATGCACAATGAGGATCTTGAGGAAATGGCTGCTTATAAGCAGTTCCAGGCTGCAGCAAACCCCAGGTGGAATCACATGACTGGGCTGCACAGGAGAGGTCTCAGGTGTGTGTAGTTTCAGACACTAACAAGTCCTGAAGGAGAGAATCCAGTAAAAAGGAGCAACTGGACTCCTCCCATAGAAAACAATGTATAGCAGAATCCATCCAGGCTTTCCTGACTACCAGGCTGTGCATTATGGGATTTGCAGTCCCAGGAAGCAAATGTAATTCTACAAAAGCATACCATAGCAAAAAGACAAACAAACGGGAGTCAGAAAGGGACTCTAGTTGAGTGCTCACGGTGATTTCCAGGCTACAGACAGTCCCTTTACAGCGCCCCCTAGAGATGGGATGACAGAGTCGTAACAGGAACTTGCCTGGCTGACCAAAAGACTGGCTTTAGAAAGACAGCTTTTAGAGATAGGAAAGCAAAGAAAAGAGTTGGGCTTGGCACCCATCTCTGGTGGCAGCATCCAAGTGTTGAAAGAGAAATCTTTCAACATTAAACTCCAAAAAGGAGTTGTCCCTCCCTTCACTGAAGGGGATGAAATAGTGAAATGATTTTCTGCCTTTGAAAGAGCCTTCATTTGGTGGGAAATTGAAAAGAAACACTGAAGCACACTGTTAAGATAGTTATTCTGAGGAAAGTGCAGGGATAGGCTCCTGTCACTGAATGAGGCAGATTCTAAATCCTATGACCTCATGAAGGGCACCCTGATATAGGGCTTAGAATTTACAACTAAAGAGTACAGAATAAAGTTCAGGGAGGCTCGAAAATCCCAGAGCCAAACCTGGGTTGACTTTCTGGACTATTCAGTAAAAATGCTTGGTGGTTGGTTAGCTGGGAACAAGGTACAATACTATGATGGGCTGTATAATTTATTTATGAAAGAGCGTCTGTTGAGTAATTGTTCCAATGATAGGCTACATCAATATCTGGTAGATCTGGGTCCACTTTCCCCTCAAGAGTTGGGGAGGAAGGCAGATCATTGAGTCAAAACAAGGGTGACCAAAACTACCGCTGGTGGGGGAGACCAAAAGAAAGAGGCCAGAAAGCCCCCCAAGGGAAAAATGGGAGCCAGGGTAAAAACAAAAAAAAGAGCCTTCTCAAGGCCCCAACAAATCTGCACAGGTAGGTGGGCCCAGAGACTTTTCATAGTCTAGGAGAGGGTACAAAGGGAAGGACTTTGACCCCAACAAGGCTTGTTGCCATGACTGTAAAACAAAAGAGCACTAAACTGGAAACTCAGGTTGTAAAAACAAGAAAAATGCCTCTAGTCAACCTGCAGTAAATGCAGTTGCCAATATCCAGATGGGGTCAGAGGTGTGGCCTGACTATGTCAGTGTTCCCACGGAGACAACATTAGTCACTGAGGGTGAGGTAGGTCTATCCTTTGCTGCCTGGCCAAGTAACATGAAAAAATACCGACAGCACCCTGTCATTAATGGGGAAAAACTGAAGCCTTGAGGGATACAGTGGCTAGTATCACTATGGTGTCTCAGCACCTGGTTCCCTCAACTCAGTTCCTGGTAGGGAAGTCTTATCCTGTCACCAATGAGACCAAGGCCCTCATTATGAACTTGACGGTTCAGACCGCCATGCCGGCGCCAGCGGAAAAGACCGCCACCAGCATGGCGGTCTGAACCTCCATATTATTAACACATGGAGGGCCATCTATGGCGGCCCTCAGCTAACGCCAGGCTACTGCCGACAGGCAGCCTGATTATGGCGGATTACATTATCAGCGCTGCCCTCCGGATAATGTTTCCTGTTTCCCCCAGCCTTTCCCTGGTGGGTTCCCCTGCCAGAAAATGGCTGGCGAAAGGGGTGCTCTGTGGCCCCCCTGGGGGCCCCTGCACTGCCCATGCACTTGGCATGGGTTGTGCAGGAGAACCCGTGCAGTGCCCTGTTGCGAAGGTCACTGCCCGATTTACGGGCAGTGATCTGCGCAACGGGTGCTGCTGCACCCGCCGCACAGCAGCATTGACGGTGCCTCCATGTGGAGCCGTCGATAATGTCCCGGCCCTACATTCTGCCTACATTGTTTCCGCCCGCCGGCCCAGCAGAATGTTCACTATGCGGCCGGCAGGATCTCGGGGGGGGGTTGGCGGTCTATGGAAACACTGTCAGCATAAACAAGGCAGTGTTTACCGCCGTGTTCATAATGAACCCCCAAGTTCCACCCCATGGCTATGGGAAACTTTGAATGGGGAGGAGTAGCAGGGCAGAAAGATGTGGTTGTGTCCTTGTCCATCCCTGTAGATTGCCTGCTTGGAAATAACCTAGAGCTTTCCCCTTGGGCTGAGGTAGAGCTAAAGACCCATGCAGCAATGCTTGGAATCCCTGATTGGGCATGTGTCAAGACTAGGGCACAGAGCAGACTTCAGAGGAAAAAAGGAGAGCTGAATCCTGAAACAATGGACCAGCCTCCCAAGAGAAAAAGCAGGAAAACTGGGGTACCAGTTTCAAACAGATCCAAAGACAGGACCCCTCTTCTCAGGAGGAGGAGTCACCCACCTTTGAGGGAACTGAGCCTGAAGAGCTTGGGCCTTACCACACAGAGCTCTTTGGCCCAGGGGGGCTCTCTAGGGAAGATCTGTGCCAGGGGCAAAGAGAGTGTCCCACTCATGAAGTCCTGAGAAAGCAAGATGCTCAGGAGGAGCTAGGAAATGTCAGTGGTACCCACAGGTTTTACTGGGAGGAGGAACTCCTGTACACTGAGGCCAGAAACTTAAAGCCTGGTGCATCCAGGAGGGTGGTAGTGTCCCAGAGGTTCAGAGAATTTCTCCTCACTCTAGCCCATGACATCCCCCCAGCAGGGCATCTGGGCCACAACAAGAATTGGAGTAGGTTAGTTAACTACTTCTAATGGCCAGGTATGTCCCAAAAAGTAAAGGACTTTTGTCAGTCCTATCCCACCTGCCAGGCCAGTGGCAAAGCAGGTTGGTTCTTAAAGTCTCCCCTAGTACCACTGCCTGTGGTTGGTTTTCCCTTTGAAAGAGTAGGGGTTGACAGTGTTGCCCCTTGACCCTGCAACAGCATCAGGACACCGATACATACTAGTGGTAGTGGATCATGCCACTAGGTATCCTGAGGCTATACCCCTTACGTCCATTACTGCACCTGCAGTTGCTTAAGCCCTCTTGGGTATTTTTACCACAGTAGGGTTTCCTAAGGAGGTAGTATAGGAAGTTGGCTCTGTATGCACTATTTCAAAGTAAGAAATAGCATGTACAGAGTCCAAGTGTTCCCCTTAGAGGTAAGATAGTGGCAAAAATAGATAATTCTGATGCTCTATTTTGTGGTAGTGTGGTCGAGCAGGAGGCTTATATGCTTATATGTTAAGCATTTGTTATACACACAGGCAATAAATGAGGAACACACACTCAAAGACAATTCCAGGCCAACAGGTTTTCTTAGTTTATTTTAAGAACCACAGGTTCAAGATTTACAAACAATACTTTAAATGAAAGGTATTTCACTCAGGTATCTTAGGAATTTTGAATCATCACAAGAGCATGTACAGTTTTGGCAAAAAAGCAATAAGCTATTTTAAAATTGGACACACTGCAAAATTCAACAGTTCCTGGGGGAGGTCAGCATGGTTAGTTTTGCAGGTAAGTAAAGCACCTACAGGGTTAAAAAATGGGTCCAAGGTAGTCCACCGCTGGGGGTTCAGGGCAACCCCAAAGTTACCACACCAGCAGCTCAGGGCCAGTCAGGTGCAGAGGTCAAAGTGGTGCCCAAAACGCATAGGCTTCAATGGAGAAGGGGGTGCCCCGGTTCCAGTCTGCCAGCAGGTAGGTACCCGCGACTTCGGAGGGCAGACCAGGGGGGGTTTTGTAGGGCACCGGGGGGGACACAAGTCACCACAAAGAGTACACCCTCAGCGGCACAGGGGCGGCCGGGAGCAGAGTGCAAACAGGCGTTGGGTTTGCAATAGGTTTCAATGGGAGACCCAGGGGTCTCTTCAGCAAAGCAGGCAGGCAAGGGGGGGGGGCTCCTCGGGGTAGCCACCACCTGGGCAAGGGAGAGGGCCACCTGGGGGTCACTTCTGCACTGGAGGTCGGATCCTTCAGGTCCTGGGGGCTGCGGGTGCAGTGTCTTTACCAGGCGTCGGTTCTTTGAAGCAGGCAGTCGCGGTCAGGGGGAGCCTCTGTATTCCCTCTGCAGGCGTCGCTGTGGTGGCTCAGGGGGGTCAACTCTGGCTACTCACGGGCTCGCAGTCGCCTGGGAGTCCTCCCTGAAGTGTTGTTTCTCTGCAGGTCGAGCCGGGGCGTCGGGTGCAGAGTGGAAAGTCTCACGCTTCCGGCGGGAAACGTGTAGTCCTTTTAAAGTTGTTTCTTTGTTGCAAGTTTCAGCCTTTGTGGAACAGGGCCGCTGTCCTCGGGAGTCCTTTTAGATGCAGGGTAGTCCTCTGAGGCTTCAGAGGTCGCTGGACCCTGGGGGACGCGTCACTGTTGCAGTTTTTCTTGAAGTGGGGAGACAGGCCGGTAGGGCTGGGGCCAAAGCAGTTGGCGTCTCCGTCTTCTCTGCAGGGCTTCAGGTCAGCAGTCCTTCTTCGTCTTCAGGTTGCAGGAATCTATCTTGCTAGGTTCTGGGGGGCCCTAAATACTCAATTTAGGGGTGTGTTTAGGTCTGGGAGGTTAGTAGCCAATGGCTACTAGCCCTGAGGGTGGCTACACCCTCTTTGTGCCTCCTCCCTGAGGGGAGGGGGGCACATCCCTAATCCTATTGGGGGAATCCTCCATCTGCAAGATGGAGGATTTCTAAAAGTCATAGTCACCTCAGCTCAGGACACCTTAGGGGTTGTCCTGACTGGTCAGTGACTCCTCCTTGTTTTTCTGATAATCTCCTCCGGCCTTGCCGCCAAAAGTGGGGCCGTGGCCGGAGGGGGCGGGCATCTCCACTAGCTGGGATGCCCTGTGGCGCTGTAACAAAGGGGGTAAGCCTTTGAGGCTCACCGCCAGGTGTTACAGTTCCTGCAGGGGGAGGTGAGAAGCACCTCCACCCAGTGCAGGCTTTGTTACTAGCCACAGAGTGACAAAGGCACTCTCCCCATGTGGCCAGCAACATGTCTGGTGTGTGGCAGGCTGGCAAAACTAGTCAGCCCACACTGGAAGTTGGGTATGTTTTCAGGGGGCATCTCTAAGATGCCCTCTGGGTGTATTTTACAATAAAAGGTACACTGGCATCAGTGTGCATTTATTGTGCTGAGAAGTTTGATACCAAACTTCCCAGTTTTCAGTGTAGCCATTATGGTGCTGTGGAGTTCGTGTATGACAGACTCCCAGACCATATACTCTTATGGCTACCCTGCACTTACAATGTCTAAGGATTTACTTAGACACTGTAGGGGCATAGTGCTCATGCACCTATGACCTCACCTGTGGTATAGTGCACCCTGCCTTAGGGCTGTAAGGCCTGCTAGAGGGGTGACTTATCTATGCCATAGGCAGTGTGAGGTTGGCATGGCACCCTGAGGGGAGTGCCATGTCGACTTAATCATTTTCTCCCCACCAGCACACACAAGCTGGCAAGCAGTGTGTCTGTGCTGAGTGAGGGGTCCCCAGGGTGGCATAAAACATTCTGCAGCCCTTAGAGACCTTCCCTGGCATCAGGGCCCTTGGTGCCAGGGGTACCAGTTACAAGGGACTTACCTGGATGCCAGGGTGTGCCAATTGTGGAAACAAAGGTACAGGTTAGGGAAAGAACACTGGTGCTGGGGCCTGGTTAGCACACTTTCAAATCATAACTTGGCATCAGCAAAGGCAAAATGTCAGCGGGTAACCATGCCAAGGAGGCATTTCCCTACGGGTAGTATCAGACAAAGGGTCAAACTTCATGTCTGCATATCTAAAACACATGTAGCAGGAATGTGGGGTGACTTATAAGTTCACCACGCCATACCACCCACAAGCAAATGGGTTGGTTGGAAGGTTTAACCAAACCCTAATAGGCATGATTGGAGGACTCCCTGAAAAGCTCAGAAGGAGATGGGATGTCCTACTTCCTTGCCTGTTGTTTGCCTACAGGGAAGTGCCACAGAAGGGCGTGGGTTGTTCACCCTCTGCACTTTTGTTTGGGCTCCCTGTTAGGACACCACTGAGTCTTGTAAGGAAAGGCTGAGAGAGCCCTCTGAAAGAGCCCAAACTAGACATTGTGGACTATGTGCTTGGCCTACGTTCCAGGATGGCTGAGTATATAGAGAGAGCCAGCAAAAATCCTCAGGCCAACCAGGAGCTTCAAAAGCTCTGGCATGATCAAAAAGCTGCTATGGTGGAGTTCCAAACAGGGCAGAAAGTTTGGGTGTTGGAGCCTGTGGCACCAAGGGCCCTCCAGAACAAATGGTCTGGGCCCTATCCCATTCTTGAAAAAAAAGGGGAGGTCACTTATCTAGTTGACCAAGGCAGTTGCAAAACCCCCAAAAGAATCATACATGTCAACCGCCTAAAACCTTTTGATGATAGAGCTGATGTGACCATGCTAATGGTTACAGATGAGGGACAGGAGGAAGAGAGTGAACCTCTCCCTGATCTCCACTCCAGCAACCCCAACGATGGTTCTGTGGATGGAGTGGTCTTGTCAGACACCCTCACAGAGCAACAGCAGACTGATTGCAAGAAAGTCCTCAACCAATATACTGAGCTATTTTCTCTATCCCTGGAAAGACAAACTGGTGTACCCATGATGTGGACACTGGTGGACACTGGTGACAGCCTGCCTGTCAAGAACAAGATGTACAGACAGTCTGACCATGTCAGAGAAAGCATAGAAGCTGAAATCAAGAAAATGTTGGATTTGGGTGTCATTGAACCTTCAGAGAGCCCCTGGGCTTGCCCAGTAGTGTTAGTCCCCAAGCCTCACTCCACGGGTGACAAGAAAGAAATTAGGTTTTGTGTGGACTACAGGGGCCTCAACTCTGTAACCAAAACAGATGCACACCCAATCCCAAGAGCTGATGAGCTGATAGACAGATTAGGAGCAGCCAAATATCTGAGTACTTTTGATTTAACATCACGGTACTGGCAGGCTGGTCCATCCCCAGCAGCAAAAGAGAGGTCAGCATTCTTTATTCCTGGTGGGGATTATCAGTTCACTGATATGCCCTTTGGAATAAAGAATGAACCTGCCACCATCCGAAGTTTGGTGAACCAAGTCCTTGCTGGGCTGGAAGCTTATGATGCAGCTTACTTAGATGACATAGCTGTCTATAGTTCCACCTGGCAGGATTACCTGACCCCCCTAGGAAAGGCCCTGGAGGCTATATAAAAGGCAGGCCTCACTATCAAGGCCAGTAAGTGCCAGATAGGGTAGGGAAAAGTTGTGTACTTGGCCCACCTAGTTGGTGGAGACCAAGTACAACTTCTACAACCCAAGATTCTGACTATTATGGCTTGGGAAGCTCCTACAACCCAGACACAAGTCAGGGCATTCCTTTGCTTAACTGTATATTACGGGACGTTTATGAAGGATTATGGCACAATAGTTGCCCCCTCACAGAACTTACCTCCAAGAAGATGCCCAGAAAGATCAACTGGACAGTGAGTTGTCAAGAGACAAGCTATGTGCTCTGTTCCAGTTCTACAAGCACCTGACTACTCCAGGGAATTCATAGTCCAGACTGATGCATCTGAAATAGGGATAGGAGCAGTCCTTTCCCTAAGGAATGATGATTGGCATGACCAGACAGTTGCTTTTATTAGCAAAAAGGTACTCCCTAGGGAACAAAAATGTAGTGCCATAGAGAGGGAAGCCTTTGCTGTGGTTTGGGTCTGCCAATGTTGAGGACATACTTGTTTGGCTCTCACTTCACTGTTCAGACTGACCACATGCCTCTCAGATGGCTGCAACAAATGAAAGGTGAAAACCCCAAACAGCTTAGGTGGTCAATTTCCCTACAGGGGATGGACGTTAAAGTGGAACTCAGACCTGGGACTGCCCATACCAATGCAGATGACCTCTCCAGGATCTTCCACTTAGAAGATGAAAACTCACCAGGGAAAGTGTAACCTCATCCTTTTTCATTTGAGGGTGGGTAGTGTGAGAGGAGGGCTCTTTTTGCATGGTTAGCCCTCACTTTTTGCTTGATGCTGAGGTGTCCTAGATGTTGAAGTGCCCAGGGCCCCTTCTAATCAGGTTCACTGGGCCAGAGCTCTTTCCCTAAATCGGTTGTGATGCTTGGCACAATATTGGTAGGCCCCTGAGGGCAGAACCACTGATTATACCACCCTCCAGGGCCTTGCACCCAGATGCACCAAGCACTGCCATTGCAGGCTGAGTGTACTGGGGCAAATCTAAAAAGGCAAACCCGACATGGCACACTCCCTGTGTACCCTGTCCACCCTCTACTGTATATGATATGGGGAAGCCACCCCTCTGGTAGGCCTTACACCCCTAAGGCAGGGTGCACCATACTATATCTGAGGGCATAGTTGCATCAGCACTGTGTTTTTGCCAAACCTGGGACATAGGCCCTCATTACAACATTGGCGGTAAATCCCGCTTACCACCGTGCAGAACACCGCCAACACACCACTGCGGCCGCGGAATTCTGCTACAGATATTACGACCCACAGCTCAGAATCCACCAAAATCTAGACACCCACACAAGTCCGCCACACCAAAGGTCAGTGATAAATTGGCGATAACAAAACCGATACCGTCACGCCAACAGGAATACGCCCACACTACCACGACCCACGAATCCACGCGGCGGTCTTTCAACCGCGGTATTCCATTGGCGGTACACACCGCCGCGCTCAAAATACACACAATTTTACAAAACACAACCACATTGGACAATTCGAAATACACACACCTGATACACATACACACACCACTCCCACACACCCAATACAATATAAAACACACACCCACATTACCCACAAACCCTTACTACCGAAAAGTTGGAAGAAGCAGATAGACAGCAAAGCAAAGACCACACCAGCATACAGAGGCACACAACACCATCACTCATACACATCCACGCACAAAACACCACACACCCCTAACATCACCCCACACATCACAACACACACCACCTCACACCACAAAGACACCCCAGGTTTTCTGAGGAGGAGCTCAGGGTCATGGTGGAGGAAATCATCCGGGTAGAGCCACAGCTATTCGGATCACACCTCCATAGCTAGGAAGACGCAGTGGGACAGCACCCAAGAACACGGGATGACATCAGGAAGAGGTGGAACGACCTACGGGGGAAGGTGCGTTCCATGGTCTCAAGACACCACATTGCGGTTTGGACGACTGGCGGCGGATCCCCACCTCCTCCCCCACAACTAACTACATGGGAGGAGCAGGTCTTGGCTATACTGCATCCTGAGGGCCTCGCAGGAGTAGCTGGAGGAATGGACTCTGGTAAGTCAAATCTTTAACTACTTCATCCCCCGCCCTACCTGCATGCCATCACATACCCCCACCCTCGTCCTCACCCCCATCACTCCAACTCCTCACATATGTCCCACTATCACAAACCACACATCCCAACACCAAGCCCTGCATGCAACAACAAAGCATGGACACCCATCACCAATGTATGTCCACTACACATACCCACACAGACCCCTAAACAATTATCACACAAGGTTCTACACAGGAATGTAAGCACTGTAGTACAGGGTCACCCACCCATTGCACACCATGGGACAGACAGATGCAATAATCATGCCTTTACACCCCTGCAGGACCCCTACCCAACGTCACCGGACAGGAGGGTCCAGACATGTCCACTCCCCCCACAGAAGAGGCCCACAGTGATGACAGCAGCTCTGTCCAACTGGATCTAGATGACCAGCCCAGCCCATCTGGGACCTCTGGACAGTCGATTCCCCTCACACAGTCACAGGCCACCACAGAGCCTCCCCCCTCTGGAAACACCAGCACAACACCCACCCAGCGGGCCCATACCTCTGTCCCCAGGACATGTCAAGCAGCAGTGTGTCCACCACTACAGGGAACCCAGGCTAACCCACCACCCCAAGAACAGCACGGACCTGGGGGCAGTGGCAGTGGGCACACGTTTCAGGGCCATGAAAACAGGGGAACTGGGAGGTCCGCTGTGCGACATGGGGAGGAGAGGCCCAGGGAACCCACTCTCCACGAGGCCCTCTCCAACATCATGGGAGCGTACCATCATTCCCAGGAGACGATGGCAACGGTACTGCCCAAGTTTCAGGAGACCCAGCGGATGCAGGAGGAACAGTATTTGGGGTTCAGGGAGGAACTCAAGTCCATCAACACCACCCTGGACACCATTGTAGGGGTGCTGAAGGACCTTGTGAACACCAGGAGGGACACTGTGGCACATCAAGGGACCCCTGACACTAGCCTGGACGATGAACTGCCCACCACCTCCGCCGGCGCTTGTGGACAGGAGGCACCGCCACAGGACCACAACACCAGCACCCCACCCCCTGCAGATGGAGAACCACCCTGCAAATGGTCCCTGAGATCCAGGACAAAGACAGAGAACAATGCCAAGACCCCTGCCAAGTAATGAGACCACCCTGAATGTCATCCCTCTGTCCCACTTTGTCACCCTGTCCGTCTTTAAACTGCCCTAGCTCCACTTCCTATGCCCCTTTGGACAATGCACCTGTGAGACAAATAGACTGGACTCTGCCATGGACATTCCTCCACCATCACCCCTGACCATTTTACAACCCCCTCCACTATTTAGCACTTAAATAAACACCCTTGAATCACAAAACAATCTGGAGTCAGTCTGTGCTTTCATAAATGTGTATTTGCAATAACTGAGGGAAATAGCAATGTCCATTGTATTATCAACATACCTATGTCACACAGCTCTAGTCCATGAGGTAACATAGCAGAGGTCACACAGTGGTACCCACATCTGTGAAATCGAAAGGGAAAGTGACAAATTAGGGTCCATACACTGGGTGAATGTTACAGACAGTTGATAGATCGAACAATTTTATCAGATGTAGGAGGCAGTGATGTCTTCTTACCTGTGTCTCACTGGACATATTGCTGGATCACGGTGTTTCTGTTGTCTATGTCCTCTTCTTCTGCCTCCTCTTCTTCACTGTCCACAGGCTCCACAGCTGCCACAAGACCTCCTTCTGGACCATCTTCCTGCAGAAAAGGCACCTGTCGTCGCAAAGCCAAGCTATGCAGCATACAGCAGGCCACGATGATCTGGCACACCTTCTTCGGTGAGTAGTAGAGAGAACCACCTGTCATATGGAGGCACCGGAACCTGACCTTCAGGAGGCCGAAGGTCCTCTCTATAACCCTCCTAGTTCGCCCATGTGCCTCATTGTACCGTTCCTCTGCCCTTGTCCTGGGTTTCCTCACTGGGGTCAGTAGCCATGACAGGTTGGGGTAGCCAGAGTCACCTGCAAATGTCGAGGGACAACTGTTAGACATACACTAACCCTTAGGGACAACCCCAGACAACTATTCACACTGTATAGGGTCCTTGTCCTCACCTATTAGCCACACACTCTGAAGTTGCCCCATCACATAAGGGATGCTGCTATTCCTCAGAATGTAAGCATCATGCACTGAGCCAGGAAACTTGGCGTTCACATGGGAGATGTACTGATCTGCCAAACACACCATCTGCACATTCATAGAATGGTAGCTCTTCTGGTTTCTGTACACCTGTTCACTCATGAGGGAGGTACCAAGGCCACATGTGTCCCATGAATGGCACCTATGATGTTGGGGATATGTCCCACGGCATAGAAGTCAACTTTCGCTGGAGGCAAATCCTCCACCTGAGGGAAAACGATGTAGCTGCGCATGTGCTTCAGCAGGGCAAACAACACTCTGGACAACACATTTTAGAACATAGGCTGGGACATCCCTGATGCTCTGGCCACTGTAGTTTGAAAAGACCCACTTGCCAGGAAATGGAGTACTGACAGGATCTGCACTAGAGGGGGGATTCCTGTGGGATGGCGGATAGCTGACATCAGGTCTGGCTCCAACTGGGCACACAGTTCATGGATTGTGGCACAATCAAGTCTGTAGTTGACAATCACATGTCGCTCTTCCATTGTCGACAGGTCCACCAGCTGTCTGTACACCGGAGGATGCCGCCATCTCATCACCTGCCCCAGTGGATGTGCTCTATGGATGAGAACAGCGATCAGAGGGTCAGCCAACACGGAGGTACTAAAACAACAACTTTATTGCACACATTTGTCAATCCGCTATATGCCTGTCTTAGTGTGTATACAAGGCCTAGATATGTGTGACGCATTTAAAATTAATGCCATGTGGCCCCCTGAAATGTCAGCTGCATGACCTGTAATGTGGGACAAGGGGATATGAGGTAACTGCGCTGGTGTTGTACACTGTTGCGGTAGGCGGTGGAAGACCGCGGCGCAATCCTGCATTGGTTAACAATGGACCCTATGGGTCCCAGGAGCCAATGACGATGTACGCCGGTGGTGACGGTACGCACCGCCGCGGACATGACCGCCATTTTCTCTCTGTTCACTCACTTGATACCTGATCTTCAACAGGAGAGGACCTACACTGAAAGTGCTGCTGTGACCTCAGTCTGGAAGCGACGATGGCTCATGTGTCTGGGAAAGGGCCCCTGCCTTCACATCGGAGGAGTTGGATAAACTAGTGGATGGTGCCCTCCCCCAGTACACACTACTCTTCGGTCCTCCAGACAAACAGGTGAGTACACTGTGAGCATGCTGTATGGGTAATGCCTGTTTTGAGTGGTGTGGATGGCAGATGGGGTTGTGAGGTGTGCATGACCCGACGGTGAGTGTATGTGCGTCAGGGCAAGGGTGGGAACGTGGGCCAATGACGGTGATGGTCCGGACGGTTAATGTTGTACCTTTTCCCCTGTACTATTCCTGTAGGTCAGCGCCCACCAGAAGAAGGATATTTGGCGTGCCATCGCCAAGGACGTCCGGGCCCTGGGGGTCCACCACAGACGGAGCACCCACTGCTGGAAAAGATGGGAGGACATTCGCCGCTGGAGCAAGAAGATGGCAGAGGCCCAGCTGGGGATGGCCTCCCAACGTGGGAGGGGTACCCGTCGCACCATGACCCCCATGATGTTCCGGATCCTGGCAGTGGTGTATCCGGAGTTGGATGGGCGCTTGAGGGCATCACAGCAGCCACAAGGGGGTGAGTACAGTCACATCCATCTGACTCTGCGCGCATTGGTGGTGTCTGGTTGGGGAGGTGGGCTGTGGGTTCCCCTAGTCTAGGGCGAGCCTTGCAGGCAAGGACCCTTTGTGCGGCAGGCTAAGTGGCACCCCAACCCCACTAGTAGTAAGAGCCATCTACACCGACTCAGGCCTGTGACTTCCATGTGTGCAGCAATCGGGCATAGGCCATGTACCCCATGTCCCTGTGAGGAATTAGGGAACTCTAAGTGCATGGCGTTGTGGAGAGGGCTGCTGTGTCGCCAACGGTAGCGGTATTGCACGTACTGAACATGTCTTTCTACTTTCTTTCCCCCCATTTTTGTGGTCTTCCTGTTCTTGTGTGCATTAGCATCATCAGGCGGAGGAGCTGTGCCACCGGAGCAGGAGGGAGCAGCATCCCACATGGCCCTGGAGGGCGAGACTACGGAGTCAGAATTCACCAGTGGGACGGAGGCCGAGGGGAGCTCCACGGCAGGGACTGGTGCAGAGACCAGCGACACCGACTCCTCCTCTGATGGGAGCTCCCTTGCGGTGGCGGGCCCCTCTGTGCCCCCACATCTACAGGTACAGCTGCCACTTCCCCTACCAGCACCGCCCTCCCAGCAGCCCCTCAGCATGTGCCCCGTGGCCGCTCACCCAGGAGGGTGAGCATCTCCTTCGCCCCAGGCACCTCAGGCCCTGCCCCTGTCAGCCCTGCTGCCATCAGTGAGGAGGCCATTGACCTCCTGAGATCCCTCACTGTTGGGCAGTCTACCATTCTGAAAGCCATCCAGGGTGTGGTGAGGCAGTTGCAACAGACAAATGCATTCGCTGGAGGGCCTTCATTCTGGCCAGGCATCCCAACAGTGAGCATTTCAGACTCTGGCCTCAGCACTGATGGCAGCCATTGTCCCTGTGTCCAACCTCCCCCTCCAACTTCCTCCACCCAGACCCAATCCCCAGTACCTCAACCTATCCCAAGCACACCATCAGACCAGCATGCACACACCTCAACACACAAGGGTAGCTCTGGCAAACATAAGCACCACACATCCCACAGGCGCTCACACAAGCATCATACCCATGCACACATACCAACATCCACTGCCTCCACTGTGTCCCCCTCCTCCACATCTCCCTCCTCCCTCCCTGTCACGTCTCCACTCACATCTGCATGCACTACATTCTCAGTCACTACCTCCATCACCAGCACGCCCATCACCACACACCGCTCACGTGCAATCACCACCCCCACTACCATTCACACATCCCCTGTGTCCTCTACCAGTGTGTCTGTGAGCCCTCCTCCCAAAGTACACAAACGCAGTCACACGCCCACCCAACAGCCATCCACCTCACGACAGCCTCCAGCCCATGCACCTTCACCCAAAGTCAGCAAACGAACACCTCCTACAACCACTACCTCTTCCCTTCACCTCCCCCACCCCTTCTGTCCCCTAGGGCCCACCTTTCCAGGTCCCAACCCAGCACTTCAGCCACCACATCACCGGGCATAGTGGTGCCAGCAGTAACCGGATTCTGGAGTGTGCCAAGCAGCAGGGCTGCCAGTGTCCAAAGGAGCAAGGACATTCCCCCAACCCCAAACCAGAAGAAGTTGCTCACATCCCGGAGGGAGAAGGCTAAAACACCTGCCACCAAGGGCTCAGCCAAGACAATAGTTGGGAGTGGCAAGACAGCTGCGCCACCATCCAAGGTGGGGAAGGGCCTGAAAAAGAAAGACAAGTCAACGTCGCCGCCAACCTGCGCGGTGGACAATACCGCCACCAGCACCGCCACATGCACCGCCGCCACGCGCACCGCCGCCAGCACCCAAGATACTGAGCCCTTCACCAGCACCGCAGACACTGTGCCCTTCAGCAACGCTGCAGTCAGTGAGCCCGTCACTAGCACCGCTGCCCATGACACCGCTGCCAGCACCAAGGTCAGTGAGCCCGCCGCCAGCACCGAGGTCAGTGAGCCCCCCACCAGCACCACCTCTCATGACATCGCCGCCACCACCGAGGTCAGTGAGCCCCCCACCAGCACCGCCGCTCATGACACCGCCGCCAGCACCGAGGTCAGTGAGCCCCCCACCAGCACTGCTGCCCAATGGCCCCTGCAAGCACCGCCGCTACTGAGCCTGCCGCCAGCACCGCCACCGGCCACGACACATCCTGAGCCAGTGGCACCACTGCAGATATGGCTGCCATCCCCAGTGGTCATTCGTACGAGGCTGGTGGTCAGTTCCAGGGGCCTGGGCAGCTTCCATGTTGCCCCACCGTCAGTGGAGTATCACATCCACTACCTCAGTCCTTGGCAGGATGAAGCACTCTGGGCACAAGGCCCCCTCCAGAACCAGTGGAGAAAGGCATCCACTACCTCAGTCCTTGGCAGGATGAAGCACTCTGGGCACAAGGCCCACTTCAGAACCAGTGGAGGAAGACATCCACTTGAAAGACTGTGGCTTTGCACTCCCCAGGATAAAGCAGTGGGCAAACCACCTGTACGAAAGTACCATCTTGCCTGGCATGTTACCCCCATATTTCACTGTATATATGTTGTTTTAGTCTATGTGTCACTGGGACCCTGCCAGACAGGGCCCCAGTGCTCATAAGTATGTGCCCTGTATGTGTTCCCTGTGTGATGCCTAACTGTCTCACTGAGGCTCTGCTAACCAGAACCTCAGTGGTTATGCTCTCTCTGCTTTCCAAATTTGTCACTAACAGGCTAGTGACTAAATTTACCAATTTACATTGGCATACTGGTACACCCATATAATTCCCTAGTATATGGTACTGAGGTACCCAGGTTATTGGGGTTCCAGGAGATCCCTATGGGCTGCAGCATTTCTTTTGCCACCCATAGGGAGCTCTGACAATTCTTACACAGGCCTGCCAGTGCAGCCTGAGTGAAATAACGTCCACGTTATTTCACAGCCATTTACCACTGCACTTAAGTAACTTATAAGTCACCTATATGTCTAACCTTCACCTGGAGAAGGTTGGGTGCAAAGTTACTTAGTGTGTGGGCACCCTGGCACTAGCCAAGGTGCCCCCACATCGTTCAGGGCAAATTTCCCGGACTTTGTGAGTGCGGGGACACCATTACACGCGTGCACTGTACATAGGTCACTACCTATGTACAGCTTCACAATGGTAACTCCGAACATGGCTATGTAACATGTCTAAGATCATGCAATTGTCACCCCAATGCCATTCTGGCATTGGGGGGACAATTCCATGATCCCCCGGGTCTCTAGCACAGAACCCGGGTCCTGCCAAACTGCCTTTCCGGGGTCTCCACTGCAGCTGCTGGCAACCCCTCAGACAGGTTTCTGCCCTCCTGGGGTCCAGGTAGCCCTGGCCCAGGAAGGCAGAACAAAGGACTTCCTCTGAGAGAGGGTGTAACACCCTCTCCCTTTGGAAATAGGTGTGAAGGCTGGGGAGGAGTAGCCTCCCCCAGCCTCTGGAAATGCTTTGATGGGCACAGATGGTGCCCATCTCTGCATAAGCCAGTCTACACCGGTTCAGGGATCCCCCAGACCTGCTCTGGCGCGAAACTGGACAAAGGAAAGGGGAGTGACCACTCCCCTGACCTGCACCTCCCAGGGGAGGTGCCCAGAGCTCCTCCAGTGTGTCCCAGACCTCTGCCATCTTGGAAACAGAGGTGTCTGTGGCCCACTGGACTACTCTGAGTGGCCAGTGCCAGCAGGTGATGTCAGAGGCTCCTTCTGATAGGCTCTTACCTCTCTTGGTAGCCAATCCTCCTACCTAGGTAGCCAAAGCTCCTTTTCTGGCTATTTAGGGTCTCTGCTTTGGGGATCTCACCAGATAACGAATGCAAGAGCTCATCAGAGTTCCTCTGCATCTCCCGCTTCACCTTCTACCAAAGGATCGACCACTGACTGCTCAGGACGCCTGCAAAACCGCAACAAAGTAGCAAGACGACTACTAGCAACCTTGTATCGCTTCATCCTGCTGGCTTTTTTGACTGTTTCCAGGTGGTGCATGCTCTGAGGGTAGCCTGCCTCCTCTCTGCACCAGGAGCTCTGAAGAAATTTCCCATGGGTCGACGGAATGTTCCCCCTGCAACCGCAGGCACCAAAAGACTGCATCACTGGTCCTCTGGGTCCCTTCTCAGCATGACGAGCCTGGTCCCTGGAACTCAGCAACTCTGTCTAAGTGACTCCCACAGTCCAGTGACTCTTCAGTCCAAGTTTGGTGGAGGTAAGTCCTTGCCTCCCCACGCTAGACTGCATTGCTGGATACCGCGTGAATTTGCAGCTGCTCCGGCTCCTGTGTACTCTTCCAGGATTTCCTTCATGCACAGCCAAGCCTGGGTCCCCAACACTCTAACCTGCAGTGCACAACCTTCTGAGTTGTCCTCCGGCGTTGTGGGACTCCGTTTTGTTACTTCGGGTGGACTCCAGTTCACTCTTCTTCTAAGTGCCTGTTCAGGTACTTCTGCAGGTGCTGCCTGCTTCTGTGAGGGCTCCCTACGTTGCTGGGTGCCCCGTCTGTCTCCTCTTCCAAGTGGCGACATCCTGGTCCCTCCTTGGCCACAGCAGCACCCAAAAACCTCTACCATGACCCTTGCAGCTAGCAAGGCTTGTTTGCAGTCCTTCTGTGTGGGAACACCTCTGCAACCTTCAACGCGACGTGGGACATCCATCCTCCAAAGGAGAAGTTCCTAGACCTCTTCTTTCTTGCAGAACTCCAAGCAGCTTCCTTGCACCCTCAGCTGGCATTTCCTGGGCTCCTGCCCACTCTCGACACTGTCGCAACTGTTGGACTTGGCCCCCTTGTCTTACAGGTACTTGGGTCCGGAAATCCACTGTTGTTTCATTGCTGGTGTTTGTTCTTCCTGCAGAATCCCCCTATCACGACTTCTGTGCTCTCTGGGGGTAGTAGGTGCACTTTACACCTACCTTTCAGGGTCTTGGGGTGGGCTATTTTTCTAACCCTCACTGTTTTCTTACAGTCCCAGCGACCCTCTACAAGCTCGCATAGGTTTGGGATCCATTTGTGGTTTGCATTCCACTTTTGGAGTATATGGTTTGTGTTGCCCCTATACCTATGTGCTCCTATTGCAATCTACTGTAACTGTACACTGCTTGCATTACTTTTCTTGCTATTACCGGCATAATTTTGGTTGGTGTACATATATCTTGTGTATATATCTTATCCTCATACTGAGGGTACTCACTGACATACTTTTGGCATATTGTCATAAAAATAAAGTACCTTTATTTTTAGTACTTTTGTGTATTGTGTTTTCTTATGATATTGTGCATATGACACCAGTGGTATAGTAGGAGCTTTACATGTCTCCTAGTTTAGCCTAAGCTGCTTTGCCATAGCTACCTTCTATCAGCCTAAGCTGCTAGAAACACCTCTTCTACACTAATAAGGGATAACTGGACCTCGCACAAGGTGTAAGTACCTCTGGAACCCACTACAAGCCAGGCCAGCCTCCTACACCACCCACTTGAGAGACTTGGGAGACTGTGGCTTTGCACTCCCCAGGATAAAGCAGTGGGCAAACCACCCACTTGAGAGACTTGAGAGACTGTGGCTTTGCACTCCCAGGATACATCAATGGGCATGGAGCCCCCTCGTGGAGCTGGCGTAGTGTACTCATCCGGCTGAGGTGCCCCCCCCTTCCCTTTCCCCTGAGGTGCTTGTTTTTTTCTCGATCTGATGCCCCTGCAGTGTTCTCTCCGTTTCGATTGGGTATCTTGTGTGGGCCTCGCCCATGCATTTCGGGCCCAGTGGTCCATGGACTATATTGGTGCAGTACCTGGACTTGAATTCTTGGTGTACATATTTGTTTATAGTGTATATATATTTTTGATTAATGGATTTTACATGATTACAATCGTTCAACTCATTTCCTTTTGTCATTACCTTATTCCAGGGGGGGTTGGGGGGCGTATATGTAAAGTTTCACCATATATTGGTGTGTGTGTTGTTGTGGGTGAGGGTGGGGGTGGGGGTGTTGCGTGTTGCGTGTGTGTGTCACTCTCTTTGCCCTTCCCTGTGTTGTAGGTGCAGTACTCACTGTGGTCGTCGCTGCTGTCGGTCGTGCTCCTGGTAGAGGAGCAGGAAGACAATCGCAGGGAGTATTTGGAGTTCAGGCTCCATGGCGTCCTTGTTCCTCGTGGGTTATGTAGAGGTGAGTGTTTCCCCTTCCAAGTCCTGTTTCCGCTGTGTTTTTGTTTGCATTGAATCCGCCCCGGAAAAGGTGTTGGATTGGCCTGTCATAATAGTGTGGGTGGTAGATTGTGTTCCGCCTGACTGTTGTGATGACCGCCATGCTGTTTGTCTGTACCGCCGTGGCGGTCAGAGTGTTAAAGTGGCTGTCCATGTTTGGCGGTTTCCGCCGTGGTCCTAATCCCCTTTTTTTTCCGCCGGCCTGTTCGCGGTCTTACCACCGCTTTAACACCAACCGCCAGGGTTGTAATGAGGGCCCTAGTCAGTGAATAGAACAGCCATTTTAAGTACATGTACAGGACACTGGTCAAACAGGAGGTCCCCACCTACATCATGGCCACTCTGCAACATGGGTTGTTTGGTATCAACTAACTCAGAATGTTAAATCCAAATTGGTATCAGTATTGGATTTCAACCTAAATGTTCCCAGGGGTCACCTTAGAGGCACCTCCTGCAAAGGTTAACCTTCCTGGCATAGTTTCTGAATAGTTGCATCCAGCCTGCCACTTCCAGACAGCCAATATACAAACCTGGGGAGAGCCCTGGCTCTCTGGTTTGTAAAACAATGCCCTTCTTGGGTGGAGGAGCTAACACCCCCTCCCTCAGGAGTGTGCAACACCCTGACGATGAGCTTCAAAGGGCTACTGCCCCTGAAACTCGAGCCCCCAGGCCTGTTGCTGGCAGCATATGGTTTCCCCCTTTGCAATCCCATACTTTCGGTGGGAGCAGAGGCGGGACACCACACAAAGGGTAGGAGGAGTGGCCTCACTGAGCATGGACCACCCCTAGGGGCTTGCAGGCATTTCATTTTCCTCCATGTTGGTTGGCAGGAAGCCAATGAGGTTTAGGGAAGTGATCCTTCCCACCGTAAGTGGTCACTGTAGTGGGTGTAGCCACCCCAGGGTAAGTGTCACATTGGACACTACCAAGCTTCCCCTAAAACGCCCACTAAATTCAATATTTAGTAGGCTCCCCTAGACCAAGAAACTAGATTCATCTGGAAGAAAATAAGAAAAGAAGACAGCACCAAAGAACCCAACAGGACGAGAACAGAGGACCTGATGCACCAGAAGAGGCTCCAAGACCCCTGCTTGCTGCACCAGAGTCCCAACAAACGCATCTGCGGAGGAGCTCACCACTGGACCAACCTCAAAAGACCCCGAGGACCTCCAGGCTTCGCAAATAGCCCAAGATCTCCCTCCTGAGAGGAGCCACCACTCAAGAAACCGGAGGAACCAGAAAGGAACCTGCAAACCGGTGAGGAACACTTCACTGACCGGATGACATCTCTGCAACTGGAATTTGCAACCAGACCCAATGACAGCCCTAATGAGATCTGCAAGAGTGCCGAGTTGTGCCAATACCCCAGGTACTACTAAGTGCATGTCACACCCAAAAACTGGAACTGGACCAGGAGGAAGTCCTAGTCAAGGGACTTCAGTGACACCCTGAAACTCCCACCAGAGCCCCCAGGACGTCCTGCAAGGCCCACGGGAGATTTACCTCCAGCTCCAAAGGGTCCCTTTGGGCACAGCATCCAAGACCTTCAAATTGGCCTGCAACCGGCCGCCCTGAACACTGCATCACGGGATCTGCTTTGTGCCCTGGGTCCTGAACCCCTTGCAACCTTAACTGCCGAAGGGGAACCCAAGGCACCATCTTTAACCTGTTCTGTGCCCAGGACGTAATGGTTACGTCCTGAGGCACAGTGCTGCTGTGCCCAGGACGTAACCATTATGTCCTGGTCACAGAGCCCAGAGGGAGCGCTAGCGCTCCCTCTGTGGGTTTCCTCCACCCCCCAAGTCAGGGATGGAAGGGGAAGCCCTTCCCCTTCCACCCTGACCCCCCCAACCCCTCCTGTGATGTCAGCGCGCGAGCGCGCGCTGATTAGTCACAGGGTCTCCCCCTTCAATCCCATGGGGGAGGCCCGGAGGGGCTTCAAAGGGAAGGAAATGTATTTCCTTCCCTTTGAAACCCCATTAGACACCAGGGTTTTTTTTTTTCTCTGAAACTGACAAAAGGGAGCGACCCCTTGGGCAAGGGTCGCTCCCAGGGGGGGCATTATTTTGGGAAGGACTTTTCTGGCCCCCTTGGGGGCAGAAACCTCTAGGCACCAGGGTTCATTTTTTTATTTTCTTTTTGTTATGTTTTCTTTTTTTTTTAGGTGGGGAGCAACCCCTTAGGCAAGGGGGCAAATTATATTTAGGCAATTTCTGCCCCCCTTGGGGGCAGATTGGCCTATTTTGATGAGGCCAATCTGCCCCCAAGGGGGTCAGAAACCATTAGACACCAGGGAGTTTTTTTTTTTGCGTGAATTTCACGCAAGGGGAGCGACCCCTTGGGCAAGGGTCGCTCCCAGGGGGGGCATTTTTTGGGAAGGCCTTTTCTGCCCCCAGGGGGGGCAGAAACCTCTAGGCACCAGGGATCATTTTCTTTTTCTTCTTTTTGTTATGTTTTCTTTTTTTTTTAGGTGGGGAGCGACCCCTTAGGCAAGGGTCGCTCCCCTAGGGGGCAAATTATATTTAGGCCATTTCTGCCCCCCTTGGGGGCAGATTGGCCTATTTTGATGAGGCCAATCTGCCCCCAAGGGGGGCAGAAAGCATTAGACACCAGGGAGTTGGTTTTTTTGCATGAATTTCGCGCAAGGGGAGCGACCCCTTAGGCAAGGGTCACTCCCTGGGGGGGGGGGGATTATTTTAGGCCATTTCTGCCCCCCTGGGGGGTAGATCAGCCTATTTTGATTAGGCTGGTTTTACAGATGGGGAGCGACCCCTTGGACAAGGGTCGCTCCCCTGGAGGGGCAAATTGTATTTAGGCCATTTCTGCCTGCTTTGGGGGCAGATCGGCCGATTTTAGGTCAATCTGCCCCCAAGGGGGGCAGAAACCATTAGGCACCAGGGATCTTTTTTTTGCGCCGTCACGCAAGGGGAGCGACCTTGTAGGCAAGGGTCGCTCCCCGGGGGGATGGGGGGCCAAATTTATTTTAGGCCATTTCTGCCCCCCCTGGGGGCAGATCGGCCTATTGGTATTAGGCCGATCTGCCCCCAGGGGGGGCAGAAACCTCTAGGCGCCAGGGCAAATAGTTTTTTTGTGCGCTTTTTTTGTTTGTTTGTTTTTTTAGAGATGGGGAGTGACCCATCAGGCAAGGGTCGCTCCCCTGGGGGGCAAATTGTATTTAGACCATTTCTGCCCCCCTTGGGGGCAGATTAGCCGATTGTAGGTCAATCTGCCCCCAAGGGGGGCAGAAACCACTAGGCACCAGGGATCTTTTTTTTACGCCGTCACGCAATGGGAGCGACCTTGTAGGCAAGGGTCGCTCACCGGGGGGGTGGGGGGGCAAATTTGTTTTAGGCCATTTCTGCCCCCCCTGGGGGCAGATCGGCCTATTGGTATTAGGCCGATCTGCCCCCAGGGGGGCAGAAACCTCTAGGCGCCAGGGCAAATTGTTTTTTTGTGGTTTTTTTTCTTCGTTTGTTTGTTTTAGGCACCGGGGATTTGTTTTTGGCGCCAATGTCACACAGGGGGAGCGACCCCATAGGCAAGGGTCGCTCCGGGGGGGGTTGGGGGACAAATTTATTTTAGGCCATTTCTGCCCCCCTTTGGGCCGGCTGAGCTAGAGGCCAAAATCCAAAGGTAGGCACTGTTTTCTATGAAAAAATGTGATGTGTCCAAGTTGTGTTTTGGGCCATTTCCTGTCAGGGGCGCTAGACCTACCCACACAAGTGAGGTATCATTTTTATCGGGAGACTTGGGGGAACGCTAGCTGGAAGGAAATTTGTGGCTCCTCCCAGATTCCAGAACTTTCTGTCACCCAAATGTGAGGAAAACGTGTTTTGTTAGCCAAATTGTGAGGTTTGCAAAGGATTCTGGGTAACAGAACCTGGTCAAAGCCCCACAATTCACCCCATCTTGGATTCCCCTGGCTTTCTAGTTTTCAAAAATGCGCTGGTTTGCTAGGTTTTCCCAGGTGCCGGCTGAGCTAGAGGCCAAAATCCACAGGTAGGCACTGTTTTCTATGAAAAAATGTGATGTGTCCACGTTGTGTTTTGGGCCATTTCCTGTTGCGGGCGCCAGGCCTACCCACACAAGTGAGGTATTATTTTTATCGGGAGACTTGGTGGAACACTGGGTGGAAGGAAATTTGTGGCTCCTCTCAGATTCCAGAACTTTCTGTCACTGAAATGTGAGGAAAATATGTTTTTTTAGCCAAATTTTGAGGTTTGCAAAGGATTCTGGGTAACAGAACCTGGTCAGAGCCCCACAAGTCACCCCATCTTGGATTCCCCTAGGTCTCTAGTTTTAAAAAATGCACAGGTTTGGTAGGTTTCCCTAGGTGCCGGCTGAGCTAGAGGCCAAAATCTACAGGTAGGCACTTTGCAAAAAACAGCTCTGTTTTCTGTGATGTGTCCACGTTGTGTTTTGGGGCATATCCTGTCGCAGGCGCTAGGTCTACCCACACAAGTGAGGTATCATTTTTATTGGGAGACTTGGGGGAACATAGAATAGCAAAACAAGTGTTATTGCCCCTTGTTTTTCTCTACATTTTTCCCTTCCAAATGTAAGACAGTGTGTAAAAAAGACGTCTATTTGAGAAATGCCCTGTAATTCACATGCTAGTATGGGCACCCCGGAATTCAGAGATGTGCAAATAACCACTGCTTCTCAACACCTTATCTTGTGCCCATTTTGGAAATACAAAGGTTTTCTTGATAGCTATTTTTTACTCTTTATATTTCAGCAAATGAATTGCTGTATACCCGGTATAGAATGAAACCCCTCTGCAAGGTGCAGGTCATTTATTGGCTCTGGGTACCTAGAGTTCTTGATGAACCTACAAGCCCTATATATCCCCGCAACCAGAAGAGTCCATCAGACGTAACGTTATATTGCTTTCGAAAATCTGGCATTGCAGGAAAAAGTTACAGAGTAAAACGTAGAGACAAATTGATGTTTTTTTCACCTCAATTTCAATATTTTTCTTTTTCAGTTGTTATTTTCTGTAGGAAACCCTTGTAGGATCTACACAAATTACCCCTTGCTGAATTCAGAATTTTGTCTACTTTTCAGAAATGTTGTGGTTTCTGGGATCCAGCATTGGTTTCATGCCCATTTCTGTCACTGACTGGAAGGAGGCTGAAAGCACAAAAATTCATTAAAATGGGGTATATCCCAGTAAAATGCCAAAATTGTGTTGAAAAATTGGGTTTTGTGATTCAAGTCTGCCTGTTCCTGAAAGCTGGGAAGCTGGTGATTTTAGCACCACAAACCCTTTGTTGATGCCCTTTTCAGGGAAAAAACCACAAGCCTTCTTCTGCAGCCCCTTTTTCCCATTGTTTCAAAAAAAACTAAATTTTCACTGTATTTTGGCTAATTTCTTGGCCTCCTTCTGGGGAACCCACAAAGTCTGGGTACCTCTAGAATCCCTAGGATGTTGGAAAAAAAGGCCGCAAATTTGGCGTGGGTAGCTTATGTGAACAAAAAGTTATGAGGGCCTAAGCGCGAACTGCTCCAAATAGCCAAAAAAAGGCTCGGCACAGGAGGGGGAAACGGCCTGGCAGCGAAGGGGTTAAATCCGCAAACCAGCTCCTTTTCCAAGTGGCCCCTCTAGGTTGCCCTGTGCCTGTGCCAAGAGACTTTCCAACGCTGCTCCCACCGGAACCGGGAGCCACCCGAGGCTTTCAAACTGGCACAAGGTGCCCACCAACTGCTGCGACCATCATGCAAATGAAGAGACTGGTAACTCAATTGTACGATTTTTAATGCATTTTTAAAGTGACTGCCTATTGATTCCAATGGTGCGTAATTACGCACAGAAAGACTAACTTTATTAAAACTTTGATAAGTCACATCTCAAAAAGTGCTTAACGTATCTTAAAGATCTTGGTCTTAAAATTTATATAAAAGTCTGAAGTAATTTTATAAATTCTAGTCTCAAATTATTCATTGAGTGTGTGTGGTGCGTGATTGGATTTGTGAGTACAGCAAATACTTAGCACATCACCTGGATTAGCCTAACTGCTCGACCAGCTAAAATAAAAATCGTAGCATTCATTGGTCTCATTTTTACCTCTGAAACCAACGTGTGGTTGCCTGAACCCCGTGCATGGTGTGCCTAGTTTTGCACACAGAAGGCCAGCGTCCTACAGTGAATAATCTCAATCCCAGATACAAAAGTTGGAAACTAATTAAATTGGATCCTCACCCACATACATATTGTATTTGCAGTTCTTTAACCTTGCAGGCCTAAGAATCTAAAACTCAGTATTCGAGTTACTAAGCTCTACCTGCTACAGACCCTGACGAGTTTTAGAGAGCAGCAGGGTATCATCAGCAATGAGCAGGGCAAGCACACATCACCCAGCATTTCTTGGAGACTCACACCCATCCCTGTCCACCCATTCCACAACCCCATTTATATATGATGACAACAAGAAGGGGCCAAGACATATCCTTGTCTGACTCCATGTCTTATCCTTATTGGGTCACTCAATTGGCCCTGCTCCCCCACCTAACTCGAGCATAGTTTTCTGCATACAATCAAACCAGGGTGGCCAAACAATTATGGGAAAATATGCATTTTATCCAAGACCACCCACAGCTTTTCCCTGTGTACCAAGTCAAATGCTGCAGGCAAATCAACAAATGCGACAAACACTCTGCCCTTGTTGTTACAGTCTTGCAATAAATGTAGTTAAATCTGAATAGATGTTCAATAGTACTAACCCCACCTCCAAAGCCCACCTGCAGGTCCGTCAGCACATCAATGTCCTTCATTCACTCTTAGAGCTGGACTAACACCTGTTTGCAAAAGATCTTCTGTAGTGCATCTACTAAACTAATTGGCTGATAATCACTCGGATCATTATGTCAGCCTTTCTTATGGATGCTATGATCCTGGCCCTCTGCCACAATAACAGTATCTCCCTGCCCTTCACAGTAGCTTTATATGGATGATTTATGTAGGGCCTCCACAGGTCTGGATGGGCCACAAAAGAATTATCAGGCATCCTGTCAAGACCAAGTGCTCAGGGTGCCAGGCTGGTTTTAATGGTCTCTACTGTTTCACTGAGTTGGAATTCAAGAATGTTTTAAACTTCCAGTTGGTAGCCAAAGTCGGATCTATGATATCTCAACATGCATTCTCTCTACCTGAAAACAAATTACTTAAGTGAGCCAAACAATCTTGCATTTGTACAAAAGACTCCAATTCCTTCCTGGTACCATTACCTCTCATTGCAACTATGTTGTAGAATGTTTTATTATACTTGGAATTCATGGAACAAAGTAGATCATTCCAAAGGGAATTCTTCCACTGTCTATTGGCTTTGGCAAACTCCCTCTTATATACTGCCATACACACCACCAAATCACTCCTGCATTTAGATTTAACTGCACATATCACACCAGATTTCACTACCCTACATGCTTTGTTGTACTTTGGTGCTTCCTTCCTCTTTTTAGAGGCACCCCTTTTTCCCTTGGCCTATGTAATCTCTAATCCACCCGAATACCTCATGATTATCCCGTAGGGCAGTGGTTCCCAAACGTTCTAGGCCCACGGCTCCCTTAACCTACTGGCAGTGGCACTGTTCCCCATTATGTTACTTATTTTGGTAGGTGGGTCTGGAGTACTTTCATTTTTCGGGGATGAAGGCGTTCTTTGTCAGTATACCCAGGATCTGGAACAACATTCCTGTATCTATCCTGGCCTTACAATCCTGCTCAGGAATGACCTAAAGTCACACCTCTTTAAAAAGCACCAGATCACAATGCCATAACAGTTCACTTTTCCGAGAACTCTGTGTCTTTCTAATCAGTCGATGACACTGCAAGGGGCTCTACAGTGGATAGAATAGGATTACAGCTATGATTGTAATACCTGCAAGAACTTAGCCTCTTTCTAGCATGGTTACTCCAATTTTCGGCCTGTTTGCCAGTGTTTGTCAGTGTGTTTTACTGTGTCACTGGGATCCCGCTAGTGAGGACCCCAGTGCTCATAGGTTGTGGCCTACTTGTCAGTCTGTTTCACTGTTTTTGTCAGTGTGCTTAACTGTGTCACTGGAGTCCTGCTAACCAGAACTCAAGTGCTTAAGCTCTCTCTGATTCCAAATGTGTACTTACATACTGGTAACCCAGTATTCCACTCCAAACTGGTATACTGTATCTGCCTTATAAGTCCCTAGTATATGGTTCCTGTAAGCAAATGCCTTCCTTGCCATGGTTGCCCCCTGACTTTTTGCCTTTTTTTTATGCCAGTTATGATTGAAAGTGTGCTGGGACCCTGCTAACCAGGCCCCAGCACCAGTGTTATTTCCCTAAACTGTACCTTTGTTCCCACAATTGGCACAGCCCTGGCACACAGATAGGTCCCTTGTAAATGGTACCCCTGGTACCAAGGGCCCTGTTGCCAGGGAAGGTCTTTAAGGGCTGCAGCATGTCTTATTCCACCCTGTGGACCCCTCACTCAGCACATGCACACTGCCTCACAGCTTTTGTGTGCTGGTGGGGAGAAAATGACCAAGTCGACATGGCACTCCCCTCAGGGTGCCATGCCCACCTCTCACTGCCAGTGGCACAGGTAAGTCACCTGTCTAGCAGGCCTTACAGCCCTAAGGCAGGGTGCAATATACCACAGGTGAGGGCATATGTGCATGAGCACTATGACACTACAGGGTCTAAGCAAAACCTTAGACATTGTAAGTGCAGGGTAGTCATAAAGAGTATATGGTCTGGGAGTTTGTCAAAACAGTTCCATGATGGCTACACTGAAATCTGGGAAGTTTGGTATGAAACGTCTCAGCACAATAAATGCACACTGAAGCCAGTGTGGGATTTATTGTAAAATACACCCAAAGGGCATCTTAGAGATGCCACCTGAATAACAGTCCGACTCCTAGTGCTAGGCTGACCAGTTTCTGCCAGCCTGCCACAACCAGACAAGTTTATGGCCACATGGGGTGAGTGCCTTTGTCACTCTGTGGCTAAGAACAAAGCCTGTACTGGGTGGAGGTGCTTATCACCTCCCCCTGCAGGAACTGCAACACCCAGCGGTGAGCCATAAAGGCTCATACCTTTTTTTACAGCACCCCAGGGCATCCCAGCTAGTGGAGATGCCCGCCCCTCCAGCCACTGCCCCGACTTTTGGCGGCAAGGCTGGAGGAGATAATGAGGAAAACAAGGAGGAGTCAGCCACCAGTCAGGACAGCCCCTAAGGTGCCCTGAGCGGAGGTGACTCCTGCCTTTAGAAATCCTCCATCTTGAGATGGGAGGATTCCCCCAATAGGAATAGGGATGTGCCCCCTCCCCTCTGGGAGGAGGCACAAAGAGGGTGTAGCCACACTCCAGGACAGTAGCCATTGGCTACTGCCCCCCAGACCTAAACACACCCTTAAATGTAGTATTTAGGGGCAACCCTGAACCCAGGAAATCAGATTCCTGCAACCTACACAAAGAAGAAGGGCTGCTGACATGAAAGCCCTGCAGAAATGACGGAGACGACAACTGACTTGGCCCCAGCCCTACCGGCCTGTCTCCAGACTCAAAGAACCTGCACAGCGACGCATCCAACAGGGACCAGTGACCTCTGAGAATGCAGAGGACTGCCCTGAACCCGAAGGACCAAGAAACTCCTGAGAACAGCGGCACTGTTCACAAACTGCAACATTTTTGCAACTTTTGAAACAACTTTGAAAGAACTCTCCCTTCACGCCGAAAGTGTGAGACTTCTCACTCTGCAACCGATGCCCCCAGCTCGAGCTCCAGAGAACCAACACTGCAGAGAGGACTCCCAGGCGACTGCGATGACGTGAGTAACCTGAGTTGACCCCGCTGCACCCCCACAGCGACGCCTGCAGAGAGGATCCAGAGGCTCCCCCTGACCGCGACTGCCTGGTAACAAGGAACCCGATGCCTGGACCAAGCACTGCATCCGCAGCCCCCAGGACTGAGAGGAACCACATTCCAGTGCAGGAGTGACCAGCAGGCAGCCCTCTACCTAGCCCAGTCGGTGGCTGGCCAGAGAAGCCCCCCTGTGCCCTGCCTGCATCGCCTAAGTGACCCCCGGGTCCCTCCATTGCTTCCTATAGCAAACCTGATGCCTACTTTGCACACTGCACCCAGCCTCCCCTGTGCCGCTGAGGGTGTATTTTGTGTGCCTGTTTGTGTCCCCCCCCCCCCAGTTCTCTACAAAACCCCCCTGGTCTGCTCTCCGAGGACACAGGTACTTACCTGCCAGCAGACTGGAACCGGAGCACCCCTGTTCTCCATAGGCGCCTATGTGTTTTGGGCCCTCCTTTGACCTCTGCACCTGACCGGCCCTGTGTTGCTGGTGCGGTGACTTTGGGGTTGCCTTGAACCCCCAACAGTGGGCTGCCTATGCCCAGGAGACTGACTGTGTAAGTGCTTTACTTTCTTGCAAAACTTAACCAAACAAACCTCCCCCAGGAACTGTTGATTTTTACACTGTGTCCACTTTTAAAATCGCTTATTGCCATTTTAACCTATACTGTGTGTACTACTGCTTTAATTCAAAGTTCCATACTTACCTGTGTGAAGTACCTTGCATTTTATGTACTTACCTCAAATCTTGAATCTTGTGGTTAAAAAAAAAATTAAGAAAATATATTTTTCTAAATAAAAACTATTGGCCTGGAGTTAAGTCTTTGAGTGTGTGCTCCTCATTTATTGCCTGTGTGTGTACAACAAATGCTTAACACTACCCTCTAATAAGCCTAATGCTCGACCACACTACCACAAAATAGAGCATTAGAATTATCTAATTTTGCCACTGTCAACCTCTAAGGGGAAACCTTGGACTCTGTGCACACTATCTCTCACTTTGAGATAGTATATACAGAGCCAACTTCCTACAGTACCTAGGTACCCAGGTCTGGGAAAGTAGCCTCTTTCTAGTATGGTTAACCCCACTTTTGGCCTGTTTGTGAGTGTGTGTCAGTGTGCTTTTACTGTCTCGCTGGGATCCTGCTAGCCAGGACCCCAGTGCTCATAGTTTGTGGCCTAATGTGTGTGTTGTCAATAGTACTTAACTGTGTCGCTGAGGCTCTGCTGACCAGAACATCCCTGCTTTAAAATTTCACTATAGGCTAGTGACTTCATTTACCAATTCCAAATGGCACACTGGACCACCCATATAAGTCCCTAGTATATGATACCTAGGTACCTGGGGCATTGGGGTTCCAAGAGATCCTTATGGGCTGCAGCATTTCTTTTGCCACTCATAAGGAGCACAGACAAACCCTTTAACAGGCCTGCAATTGCAGCCGGCGTGAAATAGTGCCCACACTATTTCACAGCCATTTTCACTGCACTCAAGTAACTTATAAGTCACATATAGGTCTAAACCTTCATTTACTGAAGGTTAGGTGCAAACTTACTGAGTGTGAGGGCACTCTTGCACCAGCAAAGGTGCCCTGACGCAGTCCAGGGCCAATTTCCCGGACTTTGTGAGTGCGAGGATGCCATTACACGCGTGCACTACATATAGGACAATACTTAAATGTAGCTTTACAATGGTAACCCCGAATATGGCCATGTAAGTTGTCTAATATCATGGAATTGCCCCCATCCCAAAACTGGTATTGGGGAGCCAGTTCCATGCATCCTGGGGGCTCCACCATGAACCCCCAGTACTGCCAAACCAGCTCTCTGAGGCTTGCATTGCAGCTACAGCTGCTGCCACCTCAGAGACAGGGTTCTGCCCTCCTGGGCCACAGCAGCACCCAAAAACCTCTACCACGACCCTTGCAGCTAGCAAGGCTTGTTTGTGGTCTTTCTGCGTGGGAACACCTTTGCAAGCTTCATCGCGATGTGGGACATCTGTCTTCCAAAGGAGAAGTCCCTTGCTTACTTCTTTCTTGCAGAACTCCAAGCTTCTTCCACCCAGTGGCAGCTTCCTTTTACCCTCTTTTGCGACTATTGAACTTGGTCCCCTTGTCTTACAGGTACTCCGGTCCAGAAATCCACTGTTGTTGCATTGCTGGTGTTTGTTCTTCCTGCAGAATCCCCCATCACGACTTCTGTACTCTCTGGGTTAGTAGGTGCACTTTACACCTACTTTTCCGGGTCTTGGGGTGGGCTATTTTTCTAACCCTCACTGTTTTCTTACAGTCCCAGCGACCCTCTACAAGCTCACATAGGTTTGGGCTCCATTCAAGGTTCGAATTCCACTTTTGGAGTATATGGTTTGTGTTTCCCCTATGTGCTCCTATTGCAATCCATTGTAATTCTACACTGTTTGCATTACTTTTCTTGCTATTACTTACCTAAGTTTGATTTGTGTACATATATCTTGTGTATATATCTTATCCTCATACTGAGGGTACTCACTGAGATACTTTTGGCATATTGTCATAAAAATAAAGTACCTTTATTTTTAGTACTTCTGTGTATTGTGTTTTCTTATGATATTGTGCATATGACACGAGTGGTATAGTAGAAGCTTTACATGTCTCCTAGTTCAGCCTAAGCTGCTTTGCCATAGCTACCCTCTATCAGCCTAAACTGCTAGACACACCTCTTCTACACTAATAAGGGATAACTGGACCTGGCACAAGGTACCCACTACAAGCCAAGCCAGCCTCCTACATTGGTTGTGCAGCGGTGGGATAAGTACTTGTAACTACTTACCACTTTGTCATTGTGTAATTTTCATAAAATAATAATATACAAAACAGTTCAGTGTATGTACACCTAACCAAAAGGTTTTGCTTTTCTCCTCTTAAAATGTTTACAAAGTTCTGAAAAGTATTCTAAAACTTCTAAAAGTTTATAAAAAGTTAGAAAATGTTTTTTTCTCAGTTTTTTAAAAAGTTCTGAAACTTTTTCTTCCTTCTCACTATTTCTAAACCTTTTACTGCCATGTCTACAGAGGATTCTACTCTTAAAATGGTCAATACTACTTATGACAATTTGAATTATAAGAGCCTAAGGAGTCTCTGCTTAGAGAGAGGTTTAGTGATAGGAAAGAACCCTACCAAATAATTTTTATTTAACGTGCTTATTGTGAATGATGAGTCCCAAGCAGGCACAACAAATGAGAGGTTAATAGAAGGTTCCCAATCTGACTCAGGTGATCTCCTTGAGTAAGGTAGGGAGGGTTCTGATCAGGATTTGCCCTCTAACAAGACACCCAGTAATGTTGGTAGTAATGGAGGTTCCCATCACAGTAGCAAAGTATTCCTAGAGGCCAAGTTGCTAGGGTTCAGTCAGTTAGGGACAGATTCCCCTCTGTTGTTTCCAATGTATCTTCTGTGTCCAAGTATTCCCAACCCACCCACCCTGAAGACAACATGTTAGAAAGGGAACTCAAAAAGTTGAGGGTTGAAGAGACCAGACTGAAGCTTAAACAGCAACAGCTGGCCTTAGATAGGGAATCCCTAGACCTGGAGAACGAAAGACAGAGATTGGTGTTTGGACGCCATGGTGGCAGCAGCAGTATTCCTGATAGTAATCCTGTTAGAGAGCATGATTCCAGGATTCTGCACAAGATAGTCCCCACTTACAAGGAGGGGGATGACATCAACAAGTGGTTTGCTGCACTTGAGAGGGCCTGTATGGTACAGGAGGTCCCTCAAAGGCAGTGGGCTGCTATATTTTAGCTATCTGTCACTGGAAAGGGTAGGGATAGGCTCCTTACTGTTTGAGAAAGTGATGCTAACAATTTTGCAGTTTTGAAGGATGCACTCTTGGATTGATTTGGCTTAACCACTGAACAATACAGGATTACATTCAGAGACACCAGAAAAGAGTCCTCACAAGACTGGATAGACTTTGTTGACTGTTCAGTGAAGGCCTTGGAGGGGTGGTTACATAGCATTAAAGTTTCTGACAATGAAAGCCTGTATAATCTTATTCTGAGAGAGCATATTCTGAATAACGGTGTGTCTGACTTGTTACACCAATATCTAGTGGACTCAGATCTGACCTCTCCCCAAGAATTGGAAAAAAAGGCAGACAAATGGGTCAGAACAAGAGTGAACAGAAAATTTCATACAGGGGGTGACAAGGATGGTAAGAAGAAGGATGGTAAGTCTTCTGACAAGGGTGAGGAGAAAAGTAAAACTGAGTCTTCATCAGGCCCACAAAAATCCTCTGGTGGGGGTGGTGGGTCCAAATCCTCTTCCAATAATCAACCTAAAAAGCCTTGGTGTTATTTGTGTAAAGTCAAAGGCCATTGGACAACTGATGCCAATTGTCCAAAGAAAAACACCAAACCTCCCACTACCACAACCCCTACTGCAAATTCTAGTGCCCCTAGTAATAGCAGTGATGGTGGGAGCAAATCTACTAATAGCCAATCCAAGGGAGTAGCTGGGCTCACTATTGGTAATTTAGTTGGGGTTGGTCTTGTTAGGGAGACCACAGAGGCTGTGTTAGTCTTTGAAGGTGCCATTGATTTGGCCACCTTGGTTGCTTGTCCCCTTACTATGGATAAGTACAAGCAACTTCCCCTAAGAAATGGTGTTGAGGTTCAGGCCTACAGGGACACATGGGCCAGTGTTACCATGGTGATAGAGAAACTGGTGCACCCTGAACAACACCTACTTGGTCAGCAGTACCAAGTGACAGACGCTCATAACAACACTCTTAGCCACCCCATGGCTGTTGTGAATCTCAACTGGGGGGGTTACTGCTCCAAAGAAAGTTATGGTTGCTTCAGATTTAGCTGCAGACTGTCTACTAGGAAATGATTTAGAGACATCAGCTTGGGCAGAAGTGGAGTTGGAGGCTCATGCAGCAATGCTGGGCATTACTGGGCATATTTTTGCTTTGACAAGGGCTCAGGCGAAAAAGCAAAAAGGACAGGGTAACTTGGATCCTGGAACAATGGACCAAGTGCTCCCTAAACCTAGGGGTAGCAAGGGTAAATCCCTACCCACTATCCCTCCCTCTACAGATAATTCTCCTTCTGAGGAAGAAGAATTTCCTCCCTGTGCAGAACCTTCACCAGATGAGCTGGCAGCAGACACTGCTGAGCTTGTGGGTGGAGGGGGGCCTGCCAAGGAAGAGCTGAGTGTGGCACAGCAAACCTGTCCCACATTAGAGGGTCTCAGACAGCAAGCTGTCAAACAGTAAAATGGTGTTGTCAGTGACTCACATAGAGTTTACTGGAAGGACAACCTCTTGAACACTGAGGCAAGGGACCCAAAACCTGGAGCAGCCAGGAGATTGGTTATTCCCCTGCTGTACAGAGAGTTCCTCCTAACTCTTGCACATGACATTCCTTTGGCTGGGCATTTGGGCCAGATCAAAACATGGAAAAAGGCTTGTCCCCCTGTTTCACTGGCCAAGGATGTCAGAGGACACAGAAGATTTTTGCCAGTCTTGTGTGACCTGCCAAGCCAGTGGCAAGACTGGTGGCAAACCAAAGACTCCCCTTATTCCACTACCTGTGGTTGGGGTCCCCTTTGAAAGGGTAGTGGTTGACATAGTTGGCCCCCTTGACCCTCCTACTGCTTCAGGCAATAGGTTTATCTTGGTGGGTGTGGACCATGCCAAAAGATATCCTGAAGCAATTCCTCTAAGGACTAATACAGCTCCTGCAGTGGCAAAGGCCCTCCTGGGAATCTTTTCCAGGGTGGGTTTCCCTAAAGAGGTTGTATCAGACAGGGATAGCAACTTCATGTCTGCATACTTGAAAGCAATGTGGAAGGAATGTGGTGTAACCTACAAATTCACCACTCCTTATCATCCTCAGACTAATGGACTGGTAGAGAGGTTTAATACAACTCTCAAAGGTATGATGATGGGACTCCCTGAAAAACTCAGGAGGAGATGGGATGTCCTGTTACCTTGCCTCCTTTTTGATTACAGGGAGGTACCCCAGAAAGGAGTGGGCTTCAGCCCCTTTGAACTCCTCTTTGGACACCCTGTAAGAGGTCCACTAACACTTGTGAAGGAGGGTTGGGAACAACCTTTAAAAGCTCCCAAACAGGACATAGTGGACTATGTACTTGACCTAAGATCCAGAATGGCCGAGTACATGAAAAGGCCAGTAAAAACCTTCAGGCCAGCCAAGAGCTCCAGAAGCAATGGCATGACCAGAAGGCTATTCTGATTCAGTACCAACCAGGACAGAAGGTGTGGGTATTGGAGCCTGTGGCCCCAAGAGCACTCCAGGACAAATGAAGTGGACCCTATCTAATTGTTGAGAAAAAGGGTGAGGTTACCTATCTGGTAGACCTGGGCACTGCCAGGAGTCCCCTTAGGGTGATTCATGTCAACCGCCTAAAACCCTACTATGACAGGGCTGATCTCACCCTGCTCATGGCAACAGATGAGGGACAGGAAGAAGAGAGTGACCCTCTCCCTGATCTCTTTTCCTCCACTGAAAATGATGCTTTAGTGGAGGGAGTAGTTTTGGCAGATTGTCTGACTGCAGAACAGAAAGACAACTGCATAAATCTCATTGGACAATTTTCTGAACTCTTTTCAACTATGCCAGGCACCACATCCTGGTGTGAACACACAATTGATACTGGAGACAGCTTGCCTGTCCTAAGTAAAATCTATAGGCAGCCTGACCATGTCAGGGACTGCATAAAACAAGAGGCTCAGAAAACGCTTGATCTAGGAGTGGTTGAACCTTCTGAAAGCCCATGGGCGAGTCCTGTGGTGCTTGTACCAAAGCCTCACTCAAAAGATGGAAAAAGGGAGATGAGGTTTTGTGTAGACTTCAGAGGTCTCAATCAGGTAACAAAAACTGATGCTCACCCTATACCCAGGGCAGATGAGCTCATAGATACACTGGCATCTGCCAAGTATCTAAGAACCTTTGATTTGACTGCAGGGTATTGGCAGATCAAATTGGCTGAGGATGCTAAAGCAAAAACTGCATTTTCAACCATAAGATGCCCTTTGGTTTGGAAAATGAACCTGCCACTTTTCAGAGGTTGGTGAACACAGTCCTGCAAGGGCTGGAGGCTTTTAGTGCAGCATATCTAGATGATATAGCTGTCTTTAGCTCCACCTGGGATGAGCACCTGGTCCACCTTTGGAAAGTTTTAGAGGCCCTGCAAAAGGCAGGCCTCACTATCAAGGCCTCAAAGTGCCAGATAGGGCAGGAAAAGGTGGTTTATCTGGGACACCTGGTAGGTGGAGAACAGATTGCACCACTTCAGGGGAAAATCCAGACAATCATGTATTGGGTTCCCCCTACAACACAGACCCAGGTGAGAGCCTTCTTAGGCCTCACTGGGTATTACAGGAGATTCATTAAAAACTATGGCTCCATAGCAGCCCCTCTTAATGATCTCACAAGTAAGAAGGTGCCTAAAAAGGTATTGTGGACAGCTAGCTGTCAGATAGCTTTTGAGGAGCTCAAACAGGCCATGTGCTCTGCCCCTGTCCTAAAAAGCCCATGTTACTCCAAGAAATTCATTGTTCAAACTGATGCATCTGAATTAGGGTACGGCCAGTCTTATCACAACTGAATTCTGAGGGCCAGGATCAACCAGTTGCTTTTATCAGCAGAAGGTTGACCACTAGAGAAAGGCGTTGGTCTGCCATTGAGAGGGAGGCCTTTGCTGTGGTCTGGGCACTGAAAAAGTTGAGGCCATACCTGTTTGGCACTCACTTTATTTTCAGACAGAGCACAAACCTCTACTTTGGCTAAAACAAATGAAAGGTGAAAATCCTAAATAGTTGAGGTGGTCCATATCTCTTCAGGGTATGGACTATACATTGGAACATAGACCTGGGAGTACCCACTCCAATGCAGATGGACTCTCCAGATATTTCCACTTAGACAATGAAGACTCATCAGGTCATGGCTAGTCTTATTGTCCTTCGTTTGGGGGTGGTTTGTGTAGGAAAGTTCCATCTTGCCTGCATGTTACCCCCATATTTCACTGTATACATGTTGTTTTAGTCTATGTGTCACTGGGACCCTGCCAGGCAGGGCCCCAGTGCTCATAAGTATGTGCCCTGTATGTGTTCCCTATGTGATGCCTAACTGTCTCACTGAGGCCCTGCTAACCAGAACCTCAGTGGTTATGCTCTCTCTGCTTTCCACATTTGTCACTAACAGGCTAGTGACTAAATTTGCAAATTCACATTGGCATACTGGTACACCCATATAATTCCCTAGTATATGGTACTGAGGTACCCAGGGTATTGGGCGTCCAGGAGATCCCTATGGGCTGCAGCATTTCTTTTGCCACCCATAGGGAGCTCTGACAATTCTTACACAGGTCTGCCATTGCAGCCTGCGTGAAATAACGTCCACGTTATTTCACAGCCATTTACCACTGCACTTAAGTAACTTATAAGTCACCTATATGTCTAACCTTCACCTGGTGAAGATTGGGTGCAAAGTTACTTAGTGTGTGGGCACCCTGGCACTAGCCAAGGTGCCCCCACATCGTTCAGGGAAAATTCCCCAGACTTTGTGAGTACGGGGACACCATTACACGCATGCACTACACATAGGTCACTACCTATGTATAGAGTCACAATGGTAACTCCGAACATGGCCATGTAACATCCTTCTGATAGGCTCTTACCTCTCTTGGTAGCCAAACCTCCTTCCTTGGTAGCCAAACCTCCTTTTCTGGCAATTTAGGGTCTCTGATTTGGGGAATTCTTTAGATAACGAATGCAAGAGCTCACCAGAGTTCCTCTGCATCTCCCTCTTCACCTTCTACCAAAGAATCGACCGCTGACTGCTCCAGGACGCCTGCAAGACCGCAACAAAGTAGCAAGACGACTACCAGCAACATTGTAGTGCCTAATCCTGCCGGCTTTCTCAACTGTTTCCAGGTGGTGCATGCTCTGGGGGTAGTCTGCCTTCACCCTGCCCGATCAACCTACTAAACCAGCCAGATTACAACATATAACCAAGTGTCTCCTACACTTGTCAATATACTTCGGAGTCTTAGACCACGTAGGGTCCGTACATTATCAACATCCATGTGGACAATTTTTTAGCACAAAGCGCCACACATATATGAAGTTCAACGATTTCCCTACTTTCATACTACAGAGTACGCAGACTCCCTACTTCCCTCACATACGTCACAATTCACCTGCAATTTGCGTAAGCTGTGGAAGAGCAACCTATCACTTTCACACAATCACTAAAGCGCCGAGAACATACCCAACTCTATTTGCAGGATCCAGGATCTGGGAAAGTCATTTCTGGGCTTAAGGGGACATCATCCTTGCTACAATTGCTGTTTCAGAAAACAAAATTCATATCTCAAAAAATGAATAACTAACCAACGTTAAACTACTAGCATAACCACCTAACTAGTTCTCCAAGGAAACTAACCATCAAGCTGCTACCAGAAAACTGTTAGCGCCTTGTCCTTAGTAAGTAAACTTACAAGGGGACGTTTATAGGTCAATGAACCTTTTGATTTGCATGGAGTATCCTAGCTAGGCTAATCGTAATCACACTAATAATTAATACGCAATTCAAATAACATTAGTCATCAACATTAATGAATCAGAAACAATAACACCCAATGACCCTCCGGTCATGAATAACCACAACTCACTATACGTTTTAGTAGTTTTATTCCCTATTAGTTACAAATCTAATTCATGAAACCTTAATTCAACGTTATTCAGGTAAGTAAATCCATGTTAATTCGATAGAAGGCGCCAAAACATAGTCTAATCAAAACTTGCATCAGGATACATTCTAAAGCAGTAGCATAGGTCATCAACTGATACAAGAATTAATATGTCAACATGAGTAGCAGAGTTCAGGAAATCAGTTCATCAACCATTTGTCTCCGTATTGTCAATGTCATAAGGTAGAAACCTCACCTAACCCAGATTAGAATCGGCATGTGGGACTTCATGCGAAAACAGTTTAGAACATGAATTTGTAAAACATCTAAGAGAAAAACTATTAAAACAGCGCAGTTGGTACCTAGAAAGAAAAGGCACAAAAGTTAATTCAGTCACATTGTCATATCTACCTATCCTCGGTATGGATCAGCAACAAGTCAGTCTTCGTCCTCAGGTCATCAATCGATCAGCATTGCATCAAGCTCTCAAGAGCTTGAGGCCAATGACAGAATCTCGAATCGCCTTGGCATCTCACTGTATCTGTCTCATTTCTCTTCTGAAGTTTCCCCCTTTTTTCATGGCATTATATCTTATTTGCCCAGACTATCCCCGCATATTTACTCCAAATCTATAAATTTTAATATTGTACAGTTCTCAGATTGTTGATTGGTCCACTTTGCAATGTCCTCATCATCCGGCTCGTCAGGTATCGAAAATGTTGCATATTCTTCTCCAGTCAGTGTCTCTATTGTTCGAGTCCTGGGAAAGCACATTCTGAACGCTTTACACAGTAGTTGATACATTCTGGTTTCCATTGTCTCCTGTCTGTCGGTTCATGCAGAGGTTTCAGTTAAACAATTTAAACAATGAGCAGTTCATGGTTAGTCTGATTTGTCAGCATCTTTCATTTTAACATTAATATTCAGCTTTTGTACGAGGCCTGGCAAAACTAGGCCACGACTTTGGCTAAGTTAAGCTCTACAATATAATGCAGAACACAAGTTTTATCTCTCAATATGTCATACTACTATGTTATTTCTACACGTTTTTTATATTTCATATATGCTATTCATTTTATTCGTACATTCGTGAATCTTGGTGATCGCTCTCCGTGGGCACATTTTCCAAAGTGCACATTATTTTTCTACGTTAATCTTTTTCTACATTTTTCATTATTCAAAATACATAAACATTCATAAATACAATTTTAATTAATACATTTTGCTTTAACAATGGTAACATATTGGCCATCAAAACTAGGTAGCAGAGCACTGTACAAAGTCAGTATAAAAATTTTCCAATAAAAGTACACACTTTTATCTTGCAAGCAAATTCCTTCCTCTGGCAGGCACATTCTAAGTCCTAAAGAAGGTGGTTCACTCCAAAATAGTTTGGACCATGCCGTAGGAGAAATGTGTGTGAATTGGAGTCACTACCAGGGTTCATGACCTACCTGATGGGCATGTAGGGGGACAGAGGTGGGCTCACTACTGGGTTCTCCTTAACAGAGTCAGGTACATAACAAACTCCTTAGTTTCTCTACACACTACCATACATTTTCCCCTACACCAAATTATTAAACAATAAAAAAACATTACACTCGCATGTCAGGTGTCCCTGAATATAGTTCAGCGTTTTCAGTTTCTGGGCTGGCATGGCTGTGACTAGAGTTGCTTGTTCTTTTATGGAGGTTAAGCAGCCTTATAAAGCAAGGAAAGATGGATCGCTAAATAGACAATAAAACTAGGACTAATCCTGCTTTGCTTTCTTCTCTTAGTTCAAATAAAAACGAAAATATCAATATGTTTGAGAGAATCACTCTCACAATCAATCATTCAGGTGTTATAAAAAACGTTTTATGAGATTTTGAAAGAGACAATAGAAATGTGTACATTTAACATATTTTACAGTACATTTCTTTGATATTTATCTTTTGCAGTTTGTTATGCTCAAAATAAGCTGATTACGCCAAAAAAATACTTGATTGGTAATTATTGGTGCAAGGACAGGAATTGAGAGACCATCCTCACTGCAAGAGAGCCAAAGTGAGTGAGGGGAAAAAGGGAAAATTGTGTAAAACGTACATTTGTTCCTTGAAAGTAACCTGTAAAAGACCAGGCACGGTGAGTCCAGCCCAGAAAGTGATCACACTGCCTTTATATGGCCAGCAGGCAGTTCACTGATTGCCTTATAGGAAAGAAGTGCAAGCCTCTGAGCACCTGTAGGTCCGTCAACCCATCATTGTCCTTCATCCACTCTTGGAGCTGGACTAACACCTGTTTACAAAAGATCTTCTGTAGTGCATCTACCAAACTAATTGGCCGATAATCACTTGGATCATTACGTCAGTCTTTCATATTTATAATTCCCTCTGGGTACAATTACCTCTCGTTGCAACTATTTTGCAGACTGTGTTATTATCCTTGGAATTCATGCCACAAAGAAGACCATTGCAAAGGGGATTCTTTCACTGTCTCTTGGCTTTGGCCAACTCTCTCTCTCATATACTGCCATACACACCACCAAATCACTCCTCCATTTAGTTTTAACTACATCTAATAAGCCAGGTTTCACTACCCTACATGCTTTGTTGTACTATCGCGCTTCCTTCCTCTTTTTAGAGACTGCCCTTTTTCCTTGCCCTAAGTGATCTCTAAACCACAAGAATACCTCATGATTATCCCATAGGGCAGTGGTTCCCAAACTTTTTTGATCCGCAGCTCCCCTAACCTACTGGCAGTGGCCACTGTTCCCTGTTAAGTTACTTATTTTGGTAGGTGAGTCGAGAGTTCTTCAATTTTTTTGCCTGAAAATAACTGGGATGAAGGTGTTACAATCATAGATGTAATCCTATCCACTATAGAGCCCCTTGCAGTGTCAACAACAGTTTGAAAAGACACAGGATTCTCAGAGAAGTGAACTGTTACTGCATTGTGATCTGGTGCTCCTTAAAGAGGTGTGACTTTAGGTCGTTCCTAAAAAGGGTTATGAGACCCTGATAGATACAGGAATGTTGCTTCAAATCCTAGGTGCACTGATAGGGAAGGTCTGCCGTCTAGTTTTTTTCTTTTTGCAATTTATTGCCTCCAGCCTGATGGTAACATGTTGTGCCTCAAAACTACACAGCAGAAAACTGTACAAAATCAGTATAAACATTTCCAGTAAAGTACACAATTTTATGTTTAAAACAAATTCCTTTCTCAGGCAGGCACATTCAAGTTCCTGAAGAAGGCGGGTTCACTCCAAAATAGTTTGGACCATGCCACAAGACAAATGTGTGTGAATTGGAGTCACAACCATGGTTGATGACCTACCTGAAGGCATGTAGGGGGACAGAGGTGGGCTCACTACTGCGTTCTCCTTAACCAAATGTTAATAGACTACCACTAGATTTATTTTCTTCTCTAACACGAGCACTTATTCTTTTGACACTTCTTGTACAATTTGTGATAGGGGTATTTGTAAGCGGATATATGAATTTCATTTTTGTATGTAAATAATAAAAGTGTTTTAAATAGTATTTGATAATGCTGCATGTATATGTTATTTTATAGTTGGTCGAAGAGTGGGCACTTTAGTTTAATGACATTAATTTATACCCAGCCCCTCTTGGGTTTGCAGGGTTACCCTCTGTGGTTTATATCAATCTTCTTAACATAGACAGGTAAACAAGAAACTACTTAGTTTCTCTGCAGACTACCATTCGTTTTCCTCCCATGCCAAATTACTGAACAATAAAAAATGTTTATACTTGCATGTCAGGAGACTCTGTATATAGTTCAGTGTTTTCAGTTTCTGGGCTGCCATGGCTGTGACTGGAGTTGCTTGGTGTGTTATGGAGGATAAGCTGCCTTATAAAGCAAGGAAAGGTGGACCCTAAATAGACAATAAGACAATGTAGGAAAGTACCATCTTGCCTGGAATGTTATCCCCATATTTCACTGTATATATGTTGTTTTAGTCTATGTGTCACTGGGACCCTGCCAGGCAGGGCCCTAGTGCTCATAAGTATGTGCCCTGTATGTTTTCCCTGTGTGATGCCTAACTGTCTCACTGAGGCTCTGCTAACCAGAACCTCAGTGGTTATGCTCTCTCTGCTTTCCAAATTTGTCACTAACAGGCTAGTGACTAAATTTACCAATTCACATTGGCATACTGGTACACCCATATAATTCCCTAGTATATGGTACTGAGGTACCCAGGGTATTGGGGTTCCAGGAGACCCCTATGGGCTGCAGCATTTCTTTTGCCACCCATAGGGAGCTCTGACAATTCTTACACAGGCCTGTCATTGCAGCCTGCGTGAAATAACGTCCACGTTATTTCACAGCCATTTACCACTGCACTTAAGTAACTTATAAGTCACCTATATGTCTAACCTTCACCTGGTGAAGGTTGGGTGCAAAGTTACTTAGTGTGTGGGCACCCTGGCACTAGCCAAGGTGCCCCCATATCGTTCAGGGCAAATTCCCCGGACTTTGTGAGTGCGGGGACACCATTACAAACGTGCACTACACATAGGTCACTACCTATGTATAGCGTCACAGTGGTAACTCCGAACATGGCCATGTAACATGTCTAAGGTCATGGAATTGTCACCCCAATACCATTGTGGTATTGGGGGGACAATTTCATGATCCCTCGGGTCTCTAGCAGAGCACCCGGGTACTGCCAAACTGCCTTTCCGGGGTCTCCACTGCAGCTGCTGCTGCTGCCAACCCCTCAGATAGGTTTCTGCCCTCCTGGGGTCCAGGCAGCCCTGCCCCAGGAAGGCAGAACAAAGGATTTCCTCTGAGAGAGGGTGTTACACCCTCTCCCTTTGGAAATAGGTGTGAAGGCTGTGGAGGAGTAGCCTCCCCCAGCCTCTGGAAATGCATTGATGGGCACAGATGTTGCTCATCTCTGCATAAGCCAGTCTACACCGGTTTAGGGATCCCCCAGCCCTGCTCTGGTGCGAAACTGGACAAAGCAAAGGGGAGTGACCACTCCCCTGACCTGCACCTCCCAGAGGAGGTGCCCAGAGCTTGTCCAGTGTGTCACAGGACGCCTGCAAAACCGCAACAAAGTAACCAGACAGCTACTAGCAACATTGTAGCGCCTCATCCTGCCGGCTTTCTCGACTGTTTCCAGGTGGTGCATGCTCTGGGGGTAGCCTGCCTTCACCCTGCACCAGAAGCTCCGAAGAAATCTCCTGTGGGTCGAAGGAATCTTCCCCCTGCTAACGCAGGCACCAAAAGACTGCAACACTGGTCCTCTGGGTCCCCTCTCATCCCGATGAGCGTAGTCCCTGGAACTCAGCAACTCTGTCCAAGTGACTCCCACTGTCCAGTGACTCTTCAGTCCAAGTTTGGTGGAGGTAAGTCCTTGCCTCCCCACACTAGACTGCATTGCTGGATACCGCTTGATTTGCAGCTGCTCCGGCTCCTGTGCACTCTTCCAGGATTTTCTTCATGCACAGCCAAGCCTGGGTCCCTGACACTCCTTTCAGCAGTACACAACCTTCTGAGTTGTCCTCCGGCATCGTGGGACTCCCTTTTGTGACTTTGCATGGACTCCGGTTCACTCTTCTTCCAAGTGCCTGTTCAGGTACTTCTGCAGGTGCTGCCTGCTTCTATGAGGGCTCCCTGAGTTGCAGGGTGCCCCCTCTGTCTGCTCCTTCAAGTGGCAACATCCTGGTCCCTCCTGGGCCACAGCAGCACCCAAAAACCTCTACCGCGACCCTTGCAGCTAGCAAGGCTTGTTTGCAGTCTTTCTGCATGGGAACACCTCTTCAAGCTTCTTCGGGATGTGGGACATCTGTCTTCCAAAGGAGAAGTCCCTAGCTCTCTTCTTTCTTGCAGAACTCCAAGCTTCTTCCATCCAGTGGCAGCTTCCTTGCACCCTCAGCTGGAATTTCCTGGGCTCCCGCCCACTCTCGACACTGTCGTGACTATTGGACTTGGTCCCCTTATCTTACAGGTACTCAGGTCCAGAAATCCACTGTTGTTGCATTGCTGGTGTTTGTTCTTCCTGCAGAATCCCCCTATCACGACTTCTGTGCTCTCTGGGGGTAGTAGGTGCACTTTACACCTACCTTTCAGGGTCTTGGGGTGGGCTATTTTTCTAACCCTCACTGTTTTCTTACAGTTCCAGTGACCCTCTACAAGCTCACATAGGTTTGGGGTCCATTCGTGGTTTGCATTCCACTTTTGGAGTATATGTTTTGTGTTGCCCCTACACCTATGTGCTCCTATTGCAATCTATTGTAATTCTACACTGTTTGCATTACTTTTCTTGCTATTACTTACCTAATTTTGGTTTGTGTACATATATCTTGTGTATATTACTTATCCTCATACTGAGGGTACTCACTGAGATACTTTTGGAATATTGTCATAAAAATGAAGTACCTTTATTTTTAGTAACTCTGTGTATTGTGTTTTCTTATGATATTGTGCATATGACACCAGTGGTATAGTAGGAGCTTTACATGCCTCCTGGTTCAGCCTAAGCTGCTTTGCCATAGCTACCTTCTATCAGCCTAAGCTGCTAGAAACACCTCTTCTATACTAATAAGGGATAACTGGACCTGGCACAAGGTGTAAGTACCTCTGGTACCCACTACAAGCCAGACCAGTCTCCTTCAGACAAGGACCAATCCTGCCTTGCTTTCTTATTGTCTTAGTTCATATAAAAATGAAAATGTCAATTTGTTTGAGAGAATCACTCTCACAATCAATCATTCAGGTGTTATAGAAAAAGATTTATGAGGTTATGAACCACTAGACACCAGGATTTTTTTTTTTTTGTACTTGCGCATAAGGGGAGTGGCCCCTTGGGCAAGGGCCGCTCCCCATTAGGGGGCAAATGATTTTTAGGCCATTTCTGCCCACCCTGGGGGCCGATCAGCCTAAAATATTAGGCCTATCTGACCCCGGGGGGGGGGGCAGAAAACCATTAGACACCAGGGATATTTTTATTTTTTTTATTTTTTTATGTTTGGGGAGCGACCCCTTGGGCAATGGTCGCTCCCCAGGGGGGGGGGCATTATAATCAGGCCGATCTGCCCCTGGGGGGGCATAAACCAGAAGACACCAGGGATTTTTTTTTTTTATACTAACGCATAAGGGGAGCGGCCCTTTGGCAAGGGCCACTCCCCGGGGGGGGGGGGAATATTTTTAGGGGGGCAGAAACCTCTAGACACTAGGGATATTTATATTTTTTTATTTACTTTATGTTTTTATGTATGGGGAGCGACCCCTTAGACAAGGGTCGCTCCCCTGGGGGGCAAATTGTATTTAGGCCATTTCTGCCCCCCCTTGGGGGCAGATCGGCTATTTTTGTTAGGCCAATCTGCCCCCAAAGGGGGCAGAAACCTCTAGACACCATGCATTGGTGTCTGTGTATGTGTGTGTTTTGTTTTGGGGAGCAGCCCCTTGAGCAAGGGTCGCTCCCCATGGGGGTACATTACTATTTTTGGAAGGCCCATCTGCCCCCAAGGAGGGGCAGAAAGCCCACCAGAGACCAGGGAAGATTTGTTTTTTCAAAATAGGAGGTTGGGGGTATGGCCGTATACCCACCCCAAATAAATGGGGCCAAAGTTGTTCTGCCCACCAGTGGGCCGATTGGCCAATTACCCCCGATCCACACCCCGGGGGGACAGAAAGTCTAATAGATGCCAGGGAATAAAAGAAAATAGTAGGGTAGTGGCTACCAACCATTATGGGCCTGGTTATGCAAACACCCAAACTGAAGGGCTAACAGTCATTCAGCTCTCCCCGCACACTAAAACATCTTAGCCCATGGCAAGCAAGAGAGCATTTGATTTTTTTGGCTTTTGTTTTACATTTGGGCCATGAGAGCTTGGTAACTCTCAAAATCGTCCCACTTGGAATGGTGAGGTCTGCACTTTTTTTTACTTTGGGACACTGCCATGTAGAAAAATCCACAAGACCTAGACACATCTGAAAACTAAACATCTAGTTGATTCCAGGGTGGTGTGCTTCACATGCACTCCGCACCATTTCCTTACCCACAATGCCCTGCATACCTGCAACTTTGCTGGAAAGCACACATCTTTCCCACATTTTTGCGATGGAACCTTCCGGAATCTGCAGGAATCCACAAAATTCCTACCACCTAGCATTGTCTCATCTATACCGATAAGATTTCTGCTGCATTTGTGAGCCTAAACATGTTTTTTTTCAAACTGCCCTTTTGGACCCACTTTGGTTCACCTTCAATTTTGATGTGTTTTTGGCTCTTCCCTGTCACAAACACTTGGCCCACCTACACAAGTGAGGTATCATTTTTACCGGGAGACTAAGGGGAACGTTGAGTGGTAGGAAATTTGTCCTGGTGCAGTGATCCCACACACAAATGTGGGATTTTTTAATATTTTTTAGTTACATTTGAGGTTTGCTGAGGATTCTGGGTAAGAAAACATTGGGGGATCCACGCAAGTCACACCTCCCTTGACTCCCTTGGGTGTCTAGTTTTCAGAAATGTCTGGGTTTGGTAGGTTTCCCTAGATGGCTGCTGAGCCCAGGACCAAAAACGCAGGTGCCCCCCGCAAAAACAGGTAGTTTTCTATTTGATAATTTTGATGAGTCTAGATAGTGTTTTGGGGCATTTCCTGTTGCGAGCACAAGGCCTACCCACACAAGTGAGGTACCATTTTTATCAGGAGACTTGGGGGAACACTGGGTGGAAGGAAATTTGTGGCTTCTCTCAGATTCCAGAACTTTCTGTCACTGAAATGTGAGGAAAAAGTGTTGTTTTAGCCAGATTTTGAGGTTTGCAAAGGATTCTGAACCTGGTGAGAGCCCCACAAGTCACCCCATATGGATTCCCGTAGATCTCTCTAGTTTTAAAAAATGCACAGGTTTGGTAGGTTTCCCTAGGTGGCGGCTGAGCTAGAGGCCAAAATCCACAGGTAGGCACTTTGCAAAAAACACCTCTGTTTTCTTTGAGAAAATGTGATGTGTCCGCTTTGTGTTTTGGGGCATTTCCTGTCACGGGCACTAGACGTACCCACACAAGTGAGGTACCATTTTTATTGGGAGGCTTGGGGGAACGCTGGGTGGAAGGGAATTTGTGGCTTCTCACAGATTCCAGAACTTAATGTCACCGAAATGTGAGAAAAAGTGTTTTTTTAGCCAAATTTGGAGGTTTGCAAAGGATTCTGGGTAACAGAACCTGGTGAGAGCCCCACAAGTCACCTCGTCTTGGATTCCCCTAGGTCTCTAGTTTTAAAAAATGCACAGGTTTGGTAGGTTTCTTTAGTTACCGGCTAAGCTAGAGGCCAAAATCCACAGGTAGGCACTTTGCAAAAAACACTTCTGTTTTCTTTGAGAAAATGTGATGTGTCCAGCTAGTGTTTTGGGGCAATTCCTGTCGCGGGCACTTTGCCTACCCACACAAGTGAGGTACCATTTTTATGTGGAGACTTGGGAGAATGCTGGGTGGAAGGAAATTTGTGGCTCCTCTCAGATTCCAGAACTTTCTGTCACCGAAATGTGAGGCAAAAGTGTTTTTTTAGCCAAATTTTGAGGTTTGCAAAGGATTCTGGGTAACAGAATCTGGTGAGATCTAGACAAGTCACCCCATCTTGGATTCCCCTAGGTCACGAGTTTTAAAAAATGCACAGGTTTGGTAGGTTTCCTTAGGTGGCGGCTGAGCTAGAGGCCAAAATCCACAGGTAGGCACTTTGCAAAAAACACCTCTGATTTCTTTCAGAAAATGTGATGTGTCCACTTTGTGTTTTGGGGCATTTCCTGTCGTGGGCACTAGGCCTACCCACACAACTGAGGTACCATTTTTATCAGGAGACTTGGGGCAACATAGAATAGCAAAACAAGTGTTATTGCCCCTTGTCTTTCTCTACATTTTTTGTGTACTTTATTTGGAAATTTTTATACTGACATTATACAGTGCTCTGCTAGCTAGTTTTGAGGCCCAATGTGTTTCCATCAGACTGGAGGCAATAAAGTGCAAAAAAGAAAAACATAGATGGCAAACCTTCTCGATCAGTGCTCCCAGGATCTAAAACAACATTCCAGTATCTATCAGGGCCTCACAACCCTGCTGAGGAACAACCTAAAATCACACCTATTTAGAGAGCACTACATCACAAAGCATTAACAGTTCACTTTTCCAAGAACCCAGTGTCTTTCCAATCAGCAATTGACACTGCAAGGGTGTAGGAAAGTACCATCTTGCCTGGCATGTTACCCCCATATTTCACTGTATATATGTTGTTTTAGTCTATGTGTCACTGAGACCCTGCCAGGCAGGGCCCCAGTGCTCATAAGTATGTGCCCTGTATGTTTTCCCTGTGTGATGCCTAACTGTCTCACTGAGGCTCTGCTAACCAGAACCTCAGTGGTTATGCTCTCTCTGCTTTCCAAATTTGTCACTAACAGGCTAGTGACTAAATTTACCAATTCACATTGGCATACTGGTACACCCATATAATTCCCTAGTATATGGTACTGAGGTACCCAGGGTATTGGGGTTCCAGGAGATCTCTATGGGCTGCAGCATTTCTTTTGCCACCCATAGGGAGCTCTGACAATTCTTACACAGGCCTGCAATTGCAGCCTGCGTGAAATAACGTCCATGTTATTTCACAGCCATTTACCACTGCACTTAAGTAACTTATAAGTCACCTATATGTCTAACCTTCACCTGGTGAAGGTTGGGTGCAAAGTTACTTAGTGTGTGCGCACCCTGGCACTAACCAAGGTGCCCCCACATTGTTCAGGGCAAATTCCCCAGACTTTGTGAGTGCGGGGACACCATTACACTCGTGCACTACACATAGGTCACTACCTATGTGTAGCGTCACAATGGTAACTCCGAACATGGCCATGTAACATGTCTAAGATCATGGAATTCCATGATCCCCCGGGTCTCTAGCACAGTACCCGGGTACTGCCAAACTGCCTTTCCGGTGTCTCCACTGCAGCTGCTGCTGCTGCCAACCCCTCAGACAGGTTTCTGCCCTCCTGGGGTCCAGGCAGCCCCGGCCCAGGAAGGCAGAACAAAGGACTTCCTCTGAGAGAGAGTGTAACACCCTCTCCCTTTGGAAATAGGTGTGAAGGGCTGGGGAGGAGTAGCCTCCCCCAGCCTCTGGAAATGCTTTGATCTCTGCATAAGCCAGTCTACACCGGTTCAGGGATCCCCCAGTCCTGCTCTGGCGCGAAACTGGACAAAGGAAAAGGGAGTGACCACTCCCCTGACCTGCACCTCCCAGGGGAGGTGCCCAGAGCTCCTCCAGTGTGTCCCAGACATCTGCCATCTTGGAAACAGAGCTGTTGGGGGCACACTGGACTGGTCTGAGTGGCCAGTGCCAGCAGGTGACGTCAGAGGCTCCTTCTGATAGGCTCTTACCTCTCTTGGTAGCCAATCCTCCTTCCTTGGTAGCCAAACCTCCTTTTCTGGCTATTTAGGGACTCTGCTTTGGGGAATTCTTTAGATAACAAATGCAAGAGCTCATCAGAGTTCCTTTGCATCTCCCTCTTCACCTTCTACCAAAGGACCGCTGACTGCTCAGGACGCCTGACAAACCGCAACAAAGTAGCAAGACAACTACTAGCAACCTTGTATCGCCTCATCCTGCCGGCTTTCTCAACTGTTTCCAGGTGGTGCATGCTCTGGGGGTAGCCTGCCTTCACCCTGCACTAGAAGCTCGGATGAAATCTCCAGTGGGTCGACGGAATCTTCCCCCTGCTGTTGTTGCATCGCTGGTGTTTGTTCTTCCTGCAGAATCCCCATATCATGACTTCTGTGCTCTCTGGGGGTAGTAGGTGCACTTTACACCTACATTCCAGGGTCTTGGGGTGGGCTATTTTTCTAACCCTCACTGTTTTCTTACAGTCCGAGCAACCCTCTACAAGCTCACATAGGTTTGGGGTCCATTCGTGGTTTGCATTCCACTTTTGGAGTATATGTTTTGTGTTGCCCCTATACCTATGTGCTCCTATTGCAATCTATTGTAATTCTACACTGTTTGCATTACTTTTCTTGCTATTACTTACCTAATTTTGGTTTGTGTACATATATCTTGTGTATATTACTTATCTTCATACTGAGGGTACTCACTGAGATACTTTTGGAATATTGTCATAAAAATAAAGTACCTTTATTTTTAGTAACTCTGTGTATTGTGTTTTCTTATGATATTGTGCATATGACACCAGTGTTATAGTAGGAGCTTTACATGTCTCCTAGTTCAGCCTAAGCTGCTTTGCCATAGCTACCTTCTATCAGCCTAAGCTGCCGAAACACCTCTTCTACACTAATAAGGGATAACTGGACCTGGCACAAGGTGTAAGTACCTCTGGTACCCACTACAAGCCAGGCCAGCCTCCTACAGACAAGGACTAATCCTGCCTTGCTTTCTTATTGTCTTAGTTCATATGAAAATGAAAATGTCAATTTGTTTGAGAGAATCACTCTCACAATCAATCATTCAGGTGTTATAGAAAAAGATTTATGAGGTTATGAATGGGACAATATACATTTGTACATTTAGTATCTTTTACAGTACATTTCTTTGGTATTTATCTTTCCCAGTTGGTCATGCCCAAAATTAGCTGAGTACGGCAAATAAATACTTTATTGATAATTATTGATGCAAGGACAGGAAATTAGAGATCATACTCAACGCAAGACAGACAAAGTGAGTGAGAGGAAAAATGAAGAATTTTATAAAAGGTACATTTGTTCCTTGAAAGCACCCTGTAAAAGACCAGGCACGGCTAGTCCAGCCCAGAAAGTGATAGCACTGGCTTTTTCTTGGAGAATCACACCCATCCCTGTCCAACCATTCCACAACCCCTTGCCCAAGGGGTCGCTCCCCAAACACAAAAAAAACCAAGAACAATAAATAAAATGATCCCTTGTGTCTAGTGGATTTCTGCCCCCCGGGAGCAGATCGGCCTAATAATTTTAGGCCGATCTGCCCCCGGGGGGGGCAGAAATGGCCTAGAAATAATTTGTCCTCGAGGACCGGCTCTTGCTCCCCTTATTTGAAATAACAAAAAAAAAAAAATCCCTGGTGTCTAGTGGCATTTCTGCTGCCCAATCGCATCGCAATCGGGCAGCAGAAATGCTCAGAGAGACATGAAAGGAGAGAAAAGGCCTTTCCTCTCCTTTCATGCCTCTCTGCCCCCTCCACGTGATCGGAGGAGAAATGCTTTTGCATTTCTTCTTTGAACGGCTGAGCTTCCAGTGCCAAGGGGAAGGCCTCTGACGCTGACGTCATCAGACGCCACGGGGTGTCACGGGGGCGGGGGTAGAAGGGGAAGCGATTCCCCTTTAATCTCTGCCCAGGGGAGGGGGATGCGCAGCCATCTGGGGGAGTGCTAGCGCTCCCCCTGGGGGTCCATAGCCGGACAAGACCATCTCATCCGGGGCACCCTAGTGGTTAAGCATATTAGCTGTTTGTATGTATTGCCTAATTATTTTCACAGTATTATAACTTTAAAATTACAATGCCTGATCTCTGTTTCGTTACAAACAGAAACAGTATTTCTTGTACATTTAACCTTCTGCAACTTACTGCATTCCTGTTGATTAACATGGGGTGATTGCTTCTAAAATGTCGAATTGCTTTTTTGTTTTTTTTTGTTTTTAGTATGTCCGTTGATGCAAATACATATTTTCCAATGGATTCTCACTTGCTTCCTAGCTTTGGTACAGGTTGAACCTACCATGGCAGGACATTCTGGTGACAGGGAACCTAACTTAATTCTCAATGAGTTGGTTATTCTGACAAATGAGTTCCTGTCCCAGTCTACACAGCTATATGGGACACGAAAGCAAAAGTTAAACAAATTATAGTTCTAATGCTATGAGTAATCCAACTCCTATAAAAGTTTACAGATCTGTATATATGCAAATAACATAGCTATGTCTGTATGTCTGGCAGGTAAAAAGTATTTGTGGTGGAAATAACTTACTGCGGTTTGTCTCTTTGGTGCTGTCTTCTATTAGGGAGTTTGAGATGTGTTGTCAAACACGACATTTGGACAAACATTTTACATTGTAAGGAAATGCCTCTATTTGCAAGTTTTTAGACTTGGCATCCTTGGGGTGGTCTTCTCCCAGACGTTTTGCCTTTCACCTCCTATTGTTGTATCTTTCTTGTTGGCCTTAGAACTCGGTATTCTTTACCATTGCTGACTAGTGCTAAAGCGCGTGTGTTCTCATCTAAACATGGTAACATTGGTGTACACACAATTGGCATATTTAATTGTTTTGTAAGTCCCTTGTAAAGTGGTATACCATATACCCAGAGCCTCTACATTAAATGCTACTAGTGGGCCTGCAGCACTGATTATGGTACCACACTAGTAGCCTTTCAACCCTGTCTCAGGTTTGCCATTGCAGAGCCTGTGTGTGCAGTTTCACTATAACTTCAACTGTGCATTTAAACCCTCTTGCCAAGCCTTAAACTCCCCTTTCATTACATGTAAGTAACCGTAATGTAGGTCCTAAGTAACTCCAAGGGCAGGGTGCTATGTAAATAAAAGGCAGGATATGCACTTTTAAGTTTTAAATGTCCTGGTAGTGCAAAACTCCCAAATCCATTTTGACTTCTGTGAGGCCTACTCCTCTCATAGGCCAGCATTGGGAATTTCTTAATATACTATCAAGCTGTAACTCCTGATCAGAAAGAAGTAGCTTTGTCATGTTTCATGTGATTGGAATGGTAATTATATAGCCTCTTTACTCGTTAAGTCTGATTTACCATTACTGTTTTACAACTGCCAATTTTAGAAAGTGGGCATTTCTCTGCTCTTACTGCGCTGTGTGCCTTGCACTCTGTGTCCAAAACATGCCTGAGCTAGGTGACAGCTACATGTTGTGCATTCCCTCTAGATAGCCTCAAACACAGGAAGTTAGGTGTGACAAAGGACTCATCTGCATTCCTGTGCATTCTGATGGGCCTTCCCTGCAGGAAAGGTGGAGGGGAGCTGAAACATGTGAATAGGGAAGCGCCTATCCACACATAAACTGCTGATTACCCTCTACTGGTTGTCTGGAGCCAGAGCCAGGAAGAAAGGATTTCTGTGCACTTCAAAGACACGTCTAAGCCACATTTAAGTACAAGAACTGGGTCTCTGACCCCCACCAAATCTGTACACTACTGGACCTGGGAAGAATTCTGCTAGAGTAAGGACTGCTGTGCTCTACAGATTTCCACTCTGCCTGGAGTGACATTTCTGAGGAACTGCTTCTCTGCTTTGCTGAGCTGCCCTGCTGCCTACTGATTTCTGTCCTTCTCAGGATAAGGACTGGACCCATCTCACTGCAAACCAGAGTGACTCCAAGGGCTTGCCGCCTGTACTTCTGCAGTCTCAGGGATATCAAAGACTGACTGCAACTCTTCTGGTGCTGCAGAACTCTGTCATCTCTGAGTCCCACCCTTGCCAGAGTTGCCCCCCAAGTCCTAGCCCTCAGAAGTGGGTTTTGCAGCTGCTTTCCACTAAACACTGATGCATCATCACCATTAGGCCAGTCGTAAACGACGTATTGGCCATCAATGCCGACGCATTATTTGACAACAGCGGATCCACAGCCTGCTTGCACAACAACAAAACTCTGCACAGCTCGATGATGATGCATTGTATTCATTTCAATGGAGTTCATTGTCAATGCTGGCCCGACTGCGAGGTTTGACAGCAATGCAGTGGCCTGACTACCTGGAAAATATTGACGCATCATCTTCACATTTGCTCCTCGACATCCACGCTTGCTCCACCCAAGGTACTTTTTCAGCGGACCCTCATGTGGCTTCTGTAGCCGGTCTACCCTCCATCGTGGTCGGCCTGAACCTTGGATTTGTACCAGTCCCTTGCAGCCTCATGTAACCTCTTGACTGCTAGTGATTTCTAAGCATTATGTTTTGTTTAATTTAAAAAAATTCATATCTCAACTTCTACGGATTGGATTTTTATTGTTTGGATCTTGTTTTACTCAGATAAAGATTTTCTATTTTGCTAACTCTTTGTGGAGTCTTTTTGTGGTGTTTTAATTCTGTTACTGTGTGTGTGTGTGTGTGTGTGTGTGTATGGGTGTGTATGTGTGTGTGTGTTGTACAAATACTTTACACATTGCCTCTCAAGTTAAGCCTTCCTGCTCTGTGTCAAGTTTCGAGAGGGTCAGCACAGGTTAATTTATACTGTGTATAGATGTACCCTAACTAGAAGTGGTCGTTCCTGCTTGTACAGAGTACATTCTCTTACATCCAGTAACCCAAGTTCTAACATTGGTGATCAGTGGTGAGGATAGGACTTGTGTTTGTGCAATACCATATAGTAACCCAGTGCTCACCACAACTGTACCTAAGACCAATTCAAGCCTTTTTCAATTCTTCCTGATTGCTTTTTGATTTTTTTCTCCTAAATTATGTCTCACTATGGAGAAACAGCACCTGCAGTACTTGGTTTTAAGCTGGCTAGGCTTGAGACCTACACTGTGAAACAGCTCCAAATTTTGTACAAGGACTGACAAATTTCTTCTAAATGTTTCAAAAGGAAAATGTATCTGCAGAAAGCTTTGAGGACCTGGGTGCATATCCAGGATGCAGGAGATGACAACCCAGAGAAGGAGCAGGAAATTCCTGAGGAAGATGAGGAGCAGGATGACGTGAATTTAAAGCCTGAGGTGGCTCTGGAACTGCTCGAGGATGGGACCAGGAGCAGAAGTGGTTCCCACACCCGGAGCAGTGTCTCCTCCATGAACTGAGCCCCAGAGGAGCTGGCACACAGGAGGGAGGAGAGAAAACTTAAATTGGAGCATACAAAGATAAATCTGGCTCTTGAGGAGAAGAAACTGACCCATGAGCTCAGTTTGAAAGAGCTGGATATAAGAGCCATGGGAGTAGGGTCCAGCAATGGAAATGGTAGCAGCATACATGCGGTGGCCTCACATGAGTCCAGATATCATATCCCAAAATATATGGTACCAAGTTATGGAATGGAGAATGACACAGATAAATGGTTGGCAGTCTATGCAGTGGCTTTAAAAGTGCACCGAGTCTGAGAGGAGTTCTAGGGGTTAGTTTTTGCAGGTACATGCTGTAGGAGGCTGGCCTGGTTTGTAGTGGGGACCCTAGGTACTTACACCTTATACCAGGTCTAGTTATCCCTTACAAGTGAAATGTAGTCAGTGTTCTAGCAGCGTAGGCTGTTAGAGGTAGCTGTAGCAGAGCATGAGACATGCAAAGCTCCTGCAATACCACTATAGTTACACAGTACTTAAACACAATAAAAGACAATACTCAGTGTTACCAAAAATAAAGGTACTTTATTTTAGTGACACAAGGCCAACAATATCTTAGAGGCAATACTCCTTCTGGAGGTAAGTATTATACACAAAGTATACACTAGAGACCAAAATCAGGTAAGTAAATAGTCACAGTATAGTGCAAACAATAGAAAATACCATAGAATGCAATAGGAAGAAATAGGCATAGGGGCAACACAAACCATATACTAAGAAAGTGGAATGTGAATCACAAATTCCCCCCTAGACAAGTGTAGTGTGTAGAGGGGTGCTGGGAGTGTAAGAAAACCACAAAGGTGAGTAAAATACCCTACCCCAGAGCCCAGGAAAGTAGGAGTAAAGTACTGAGATTTTCCTCAGGACACACTACAAGGTGAGATAAGGGTTATTGCAAGAAGCCAGCAAGACTGCAAGCAACAAATGATGGATTCCTGGACCTGAAGACCTGCAAAGAGAGGAGACCAAGTCCAGAAGTCACAGAAGATTCCAGGAAGGACAGGAGCCCCTGCCAACCTAGAAGATGGTGCAAAAGAGGATTCTCCGGTTGGAAGAAGTCTGCAGAAGAGCACCAAAGAAAATGGCTTTGGGTTCCTGCATGAGGCAAAGGATGTCCCACGTCGAGATGTTGGATGCAGGCGAATTGCAGCGCTGGATTAATCCAACAAGCCTTGGTTCAAGCAATGTCATGGTTTGCATCAAAATGGCGCTGCCTGGACCCAGGAGGGACCTGGGGGCCTCAACTTGGACTGAGGAGGCAGCTCCCAACACTGGAGGGAACCCACAGATGACCAGGCAGCACCCACAGGAGTCCCAGGACATGGGGACAAAAAAGGTGCAAATTGCGGTTGCTTCAGCACTACAAAAGAAAGTCCCACGCCGCCAGAGATAAAGGCAGCGAATTGAGTGTCACAGGATAGAGTGCTGGGGACCTGGGCCAGGCTGTGCACAAAGGATTCTTGCAAATAGTGCACAGAGGCCTCAGGAGCTATAGATGATGCGGTGCACAGGGGTACTGTCGCAACCTGTGAAGGGAAGCTCTTACCTCCGCCATATTTGGACAGCTGGACCTTAGAACAGTCTGGGTCGAAGCGGTCCACCACCTGTGTTCCAGGGAGTACGCTCGTCATCAGGAGAGGATTCCCAGAGAACCGGTTGTCATCTTGGAAGGTGACTGCTGGTGCAGGGAAGTGACTCCGTCACTCCACAGGAGATTTCTTCTGTCCCTCTGGTGCAGGATGAAGACAGGGAGTCCTCAGAGCATGCACACCTTGGAAACTGTTGAAGTTGCTGGCTGGAGCTGAAGTTGCAGAGTCACAGTTGCCTTTCTGGATACTTTGTTGCTGTTACAGTGGTTCCTGGAGCAGTCTGCGGTTGATCAGATGGCCAGAGGATGAAGCAGGAGTTGCAGAGGATTCCTGGTGGAAAGTTGGAAGCTGCATCCGAAGAGGAACCCACAGGAGAGACCCTAAATAGCTCCCAGAGGGGGATTGGCTACCTACCAAGGTATGCACCTATCAGGAGGGGTCTCTGACGTCGCCTGCTGGCACTGGCCACTCAGAGATCTCCAGAGTGTCCCCACACCTTGGAAAACAAGATGGCTAACGCCAGGGACACACTGGAGGAGCTCTGGGCACCACCCCTGGGGTGGTGATAGACAGGGGAGTGGTCACTCCCCTTTCCTTTGTCCAGTTTCGCGCCGGAGCAGGGCCTGGGGGTCCCTGAACCGGTGTAGACTGGTTTATGCAAGGAGGGCACCATCTGCGCCCTTCAAATCATTTCCAGAGGCTTTGGGAAGCTACCCCTCCCAAACCTGTAACACCTATTTCCAAAGGGAGGGGGTGTAACACCCTCCTCCCAAAGGAAATGGTTTGTTCTGCCTTCCTGGGACTAAGCCTCTCAGACAGCAGGAGGGCAGAACCCTGTCTGTGAGGTGGCAGCAGCTGTGGCTGCAGTGCAAGCCTCAGAGAGCTGGTTTGGCAGTACTGGGGGTCCATGGTGGAGCCCCCAGGATGCATGTGATTGGCCCCCCAATACCACATTTGGAATGGGGGGGACAATTTCATGATCTTAGAACCTTACATGGCCATATTCGGAGTTACCATTGTGAAGCTACATATAGGTATTGACCTATATGTAGTACACACTTGTAATGTTATCCCCGCACTCACGAAGTCTGGGGAATTTACCCTGGGCAGCGTGAGGGCACCTTTGCTAGTGTAAGGGTGCCCTCACACTTAGTAACTTTGCACCTAGCCTTCAGTAAATGAAGGTTAGACATAGTCCCTCTTAGGGCGACAAAAGTAAAAAGAACAGATGATAGATGGAGTGCTGAACAATGCAAACATTCACCCCCAAATCTGGGTAAAATCAAGCTGGACTGTACCCATAAGGAGCAAGGTCAAGGCAGATCCCCCTCATAGAAGGAATCAAGAAGAGGGCAGCCTTCTCCACTCCAGAGGGCCACTATCAGTTTAGGGTAATGCCCTTTGGATTAAAGGATCCTCCTGCCACTTTCCAGGGGTTGGTGAACCAGGTTCTTGCTTGGTTGCATGCCTTCTCAGCTGCCCAGCTGGATGACATACCTGTCTTCAGTAGCAGCTGGGATGACCACCTCTTTCACCTCTGGGAAGTCCTTTGGGCCCTACAACAGGCAGGCCTGACTATCACGGCCAGTAAGTGCCAGATTGGACAGGTATCTGTGGTGTACTTGGGACACCCAGTGGACAGGGTAAGGTGCACCCCTCCAGGGCAAGACTGGAACTATCATGGCCTGTGAACCCCCCAAATTCCAGACTGAGGTCAGAGTCCTCTTGGACCTCTTTGGGTACTATAGGAGGTTCAGTCAAGGGAGATAGCAGCATTGTTGCCCCTTTGACTGAACTGGCTTCTAAGTAGAAGCCCAGAAATGTGATTTGGACAGAGGCATGCCAAAAAGCATTTGGCTCCCTGAAGCAAGCCATGTGCATAGCCTCTGTGCTCATGGCCCTTGAAGTTTCCAAGCAGTTTTCTCATTCAAACAAATGCCTCAGAGCATGGCATAGGGACAGTTTTATCACAGCTCAATGAAGAAGGCCGGGACCAACCTTCAACTCTAGGAGGTTACTTCCCCGGGAACAGAGGTGAAGTGCTTTTAAAAGAGAACCTTTTGCTGTGATTTGGGCACTGAAGACAGTGAGGCCATACCTGTTTGGCATACACTTCCTGATTCAGACTTACCATGTGCCCCTCAGGTGGCTCATGCAAATGAGGGGTGAAAATCCCAAACTGTTGAGGTGGTCCATTTCTCTAAACGGTATGGACTTTGGGGTGAATCACAGATCTGGGATAGACCATTCCAATGCTGATGGTCTATCTAGGGTTTCCGCCTTAGTGATGAGAACTCCCTAGAGGTTGGGTAACTGTCCCCACATTAAGCTGAAGGGGGGCACGTGTTAGATCTGAAATCCTTGGGGTGGACTTCCTGCAGACTTTTAGAATTTCCCCTCCTGTTTTGATGTATCTTTTTGTTGGCCTTATAACTGAGCACTTTACTACTGCTGACTAGTCCTGAAGTGCATGTGCTTCTTTCCTAAACTTGGTACCATTGCCGTATACACAATTGGCATATTTAATTTGCTTGTAGGTCCCTTGTAAAGTAGTGTACAATATACACAGGGCCTTTACATTAAATGCTACTAGTAGGCCTGCAGCACTGATTGTGCCACCCACAGCAGTAGCCTTTCAAACCTGTTGCAGGCCTGCCATTGGAGAGCCTGTGTGTGCAGTTTCACTTCCACTTCGACATGACATTTAAAATCTCTTGCCAAACCTTAAACTCCCCTTTTATTACATATAAGTCACTCCCAAGATAGGCCCTAAGTAACCTCAGGTGCAGTGTGCTACGTAAGTAAAAGGAGAGGACATGTATTTTTAAGTTTTACATGTCCTGGTAGTAAAACCCCCCCAAAGTCATTTCTCACTACTGTACGACCTCCTCCTCTCATAGGCCAGCATTGGGAATTCCTTAATAGACATTTAAGCTGTAATTCCTGAGCAGAAAGGAGTAGTTTTGTCATGTTTCACTTCACTGGAATGGTAATGATATAGCCTCTTTACTGGTAAAGTCTGATTTAACATTACTATTTTAGAAATGCCACTTTTAGAAAGTGTGCATTTCTCTGCTCTTACTGCTCTGTGTGCCTTATAGCCTATGCCTGTCTCCAATACACGTCTGAGCTAGGTGACAGCAACAGTTTGTGCATTCCCTTTAGACAGCCACAGGCACAGCAAGGTGGGTGTAACAAAGGGCTTATCTGCATTTATCTGCATTCTGATGGGTCTTCTTGGGCAGGAAAGGGCGAGGGGAGGGGACACAATTGCAAAGGGAAACACCTTTCCCACCACAAAGAGCTGACTACCCCCTGCTGGTTGTTTGGAGCCAGGAAGAAAAGATCTCTGTGCACTTCAAAGACCCTTCTTTGAACTCACCACTACTTCAAAGACACATTTGGGTATCAGAACTAGGTCTCTGACCCTTTCAAATCAGTACAGTATTATACTGGACAGTATTGGACCTGTACAATATTGGACCAGAGAACAACTCTGCTGGAGCAAAGACTGCTGTGCTGTGAGGACTGCCACTCTGCCTGGACTGACAGTTCTGAGGAATTGCTTCTCTGCTTTGCTGAGCAGTCCTGCTGCCTGCTGATCTCTGCCCTGCTGCAGACAAGTTCTGAACCTATCTCTCCTGAACCCAGAGTGACTCCAAAGGTTGCTGGATGCCCCCTGTTCTTCTGCAGTCTTGGGGATATCAAAGACTGCCTGCACCTCTCCTTGTACTGCTGGCCTCTGTGTTCTGAGAGCCCTACCCTTGCCTGATGTGCCCCCTCCTGGGCCCCAAAAGCGGGTTTTGCAGCTACTTTCTGCAAAACAAGGCGCATTGTCACTGCAGGAGGCTGGCCCTCTATGTAGTGTGCAAAGCTAGGCACACTGTACAGGGGGCCCAGGAAACCACACGTTGGTTGACAGGGGTAAAAACTAAATCACCTAATGCTCTAATTTTTAAGGTAGCTTGGTCGAGCAGTTAGGCCAATCTTGGAGAAGTGCAAAGCATTTGTTGTACTCACAGCATCAATCTTGCAACTCACACACTCTTCTTCTTCAATACTTTATTCGGTACAAAATAGACCATAAAAGACATTCAATAAATGCAATCATACAAATTTTATGAGCGTTATATTAGTACAGACATTATTAATACATATTTTGGATTCCAAAAGCAGCGTATATGTAATTTAACATAGCCTGTATTGTCTCTTCATCGCCCAACTTTTGTAGATAGAAGTAGGCGAGCTGGCGAGTTTTAATACTTTTAGATGAAAGAATAGGACGTAAAAACCTTTTCCTTGGAGTGTCATAAAAAATAGAAAACAATATAAAGTGCAATGTGCTTTGAGATGTCTTTCCATCACAGCAACACAGTGGAAGATTCTTAAACCAAGTTCCACGGAAGGGAAATGCTACCAGGTAATGTAATATATTCAGACGTAGCCTAGTAAGTAGAAACCTTTGGCGCTCAGAGCTGATAATAACCAAATATAACATTGGACATAATTGCTATGGCTGGCTCCTCTCCTGATTTCTATCTAGGCCTAAATTTGACTTTGAATCCATATATTTGCTGCCAGTATATTTCCTTTACGCTTTTAATGACCCGCTTTGTCATAAGGTCCGGCTTAGAAAAAAGTTCCCCTACTCCAAGTGAGAGAAACAAAGAGAGGCCATATCTGAGCCAAGGTATATCTAATGATCTTGATAATGAGAGGCAATTCTGTATCACCATTCTACATAAATGAGCTTCCAGTTTTAGCCAAATTTTTAGCCATAGTAATACAGGTTGGAGCTTTATGTAATTGGATATGCCTCTCAAGCCCACTTCATCATGACAAAATTTTACTGAAGTTGATTGCGGGACTGCTAATAGCCTCCTTAAGAACGTATTTTCTACAACCTGGAGGCTTGAGGAGTCGGCGTAGCCCCAAACTCCTGCTCCAAATGTTGTGATAGAAAGATATTTACTAGAAATAACAGTCATCATCTCTCTTATGGGTTTATGTCTCAGTTTTTTCAAAAATCTAAAAACAGCATCTATGGCTCTTTGAAATTGTGTTAGGCGTATATTTACTAAGAATTTCCAATTAAAATCTACATCAATGGGAACCCCCAAGTACGTGAAATGTGAGACCTCCTACTATACCACTTATATCATATAGCACAATATCATAAGAAAACACAATACTCAGAGTTACTAAAAATAAAGGTACTTTATTTTAGTGACAATATGTCAAAAGTATCTCAGAGAATACCCTCACTTAGGAGGTAAGTAATATACACAAGTTATATGTACACAAACCCAAAACAGGTAAGTAACAGTAAGAAAAGTAGTGCAAACAATGTAGAATCACAATAGGATGCAATAGGTAGACATAGGTCTAGGGGCAACACAAACCATATACTCCAAGAGTGGAATGCGAATCACGAATGGACCCCAGACCTATGGGAGATTGTAGAGGGTCATTGGGACTGTGAGAAATCAGTAAGGGTGTCCAAAATACCCCACCCCAAGACCCTGAAAAGTAGGAGTAAAGTTACCCTACTACGCCAGAAAGACACAATAGTCGTGATAGGAGATTCTGCAAGAACCACAAGCACCAGCAAAACACCGAAGACAGATTCCTGGACCTGAGGACCTGTAAAGGAAGGGGACCAAGTCCAAGAGTCGCAATAGTGTCAAGGGAGGGCAGGAGCCCAGGAAACCCCAGATGAAGGTGCAAAAGGGCTGCCTCCAGGTGGAAGAAGCCAAAGACTCTGCAACAACGAAAAGGGCTAGGAACTTCTCCTTTAGATGGAAGATGTCCCACGGCGTGCTGGATGTTGCAGAAGTATTTCCAGGCAGAAATACCGCAAACAAGCCTTGCTTGCTGCAAGGGTCACAGTGGAGGTTTTTGGGTGCTGCTGGGGACCAGGAAGGACCAGGATGTCGCCCTTGGAGGAGGAGACAGAAGGGACGCTCAGCAACTCAGAGAGCCCTGCCAGAAGGCAGCACCCACAGAAGTACCGGAACAGGCCCTTAGAAGATCTGTGAACTCAGAGTCACAAAAGGAGGGTCCCACGACGTTGGAGTCCAACTCAGCGGGTTGAGCACTGCAGTACGGAGTGCTGGGGACCCAGGCTAGGCTGTGCATGAAGGAATCCTTGGAGAAGTGCACAGAAGCCGGAGCAGCTGCAAATCACGCAGTACACAGGTTTGCTGTCTGGCATGGGGACTTACCTCCACCAAATTTGGACAGAAGGGCCACTGGACTGTGGGAGACACTTGTACCCAGCTCCTGTGTTCCAGGGACCAGGCTCGTCAGGATGAGAGGGGACCCAGAGGACCGGTGATGCAGAAGTTTGGTGCCTGCGTTGGCAGGGGAAGATTCCATCGACCCACTGGAGATTTCTTCTTGGCTTCCAGTTCAGGGTGAAAGCAGACAGCCCTCAGAGCATGCACCACCAGGAAACAGTCGAGAAAGCCGGCAGGATGAGGCGCTCCAATGTTGCTGGTAGTCGTCCTGCTACTTTGTTGCAGTTTTGCAGGCGTCCTGGAGCAGTCAGCGTTCGATATTTGGCAGAAGTTGAAGAGGGAAGTGCAGAGGAACTCTGCTGAGCTCTTGCATTGGTTATCTGAGGAATAGCCCAGAGGAGAGACCCTAAATAGCCAGAAAAGGAGGTTTGGCTACCAAGAAAGAAGGTTTGGCTACCAAGAGAGGTAAGAACCTATCAGGAGGGGTCTCTGACATCACCTGTTGGCACTGGCCACTCAGAGCAGTCCATTGTTCCCCAACACCTCTGAATCCAAGATGGTAGAGGTCTGGGACTCACTGGAGGAGCTCTGGGCACCTCCCCTGGTTGGTACTGGTCAGGGGAGTGGTCACTCCCCTTTCCTTAGTCCAGTTTCACGCCAGAGCAGGGCTGGAGGATCCCTGAACCAGTGTAGACTGGCTTATGCAGAGATGGGCACCATCTGTGCCCATCAAAGCATTTCCAGAGGTTGGGGGAGGCTACTCCTACCCAGCCCTTCACACCTATTTCCAAAGGGAGAGGAAATCTTTTGTTCTGCCTTCCTGTGCCTGGGCTGCCCAGACCCCAGGGGGGGCAGAAATCTGTCTGAGGGGTTGGCAGGAGCAGCAGCTGCAGTGGAAACCCCAGAAAGGCAGTTTGGCAGTACCTGGGTTCTGTGCTAGCAACCCGGGGATCATGGAATTCTCCACAATACAAGAATGGTATTGGGGTGACAATTCCATGATCTTAGACATGTTACATGGCCATGTTCGGAGTTACCATTGTGACGCTACACATAGGTAGTGACCTATGTGTAGTGCACACGTGTAATGGTGTCCCCCCACTCACAAAGTTCGGGGAATTTGCCCTGAACAATGTCGGGGCACCTTGGCTAGTGCTAGGGTGCCCACACACTAAGTAACTTGGCACCTAACCTTCACCAAGGGGTAGCTGGGCTCACTATTGGCAATGTAGTTGGGGTTGGTCTTGTTAGGGAGACCACAGAGGCTGTTTTAGTCTCTGAAGGTGCCATTGATTTACCCACGTTGGTTGCTTGTTCCCTTAATATGGATAAGTACAAGCAACTTCCCCTAATAAATGGTGTTGAGGTTCAGGCCTACAGGGACACAGGAGCCAGTGTAACTATGGTCATAGAAAAACTGGTCCACCCTGAACAACACCTACTTGGGCAGCAGTATCAACTGACAGACGCTCATAACAACACTCTTAGCCACCCCATGGCTGTTGTGAATCTCAACTGGGGGAGGTTACTGGTCCAAAGAAAGTTGTGGTTGCCTCAGATTTACCTGTAGACTGTCTACTAGGGAATGATTTAGAGACATCAGCTTGGGCAGAAGTGGAGTTGGAGGCTCATGCAGCAATGCTGGGCATTCCTGGGCATATTTTTGCTTTAACCAGGGCTCAGGCCAAAAAGCAAAAAGGACAGGGTAACTTGGATCCTGGAACAATGGACCAAGTGCTCCCTAAAGCTAGGGGTAGCAATGGTAAATCCCTACCCACTATCCCTCCCTCTACAGATGATTCCCCTTCTGAGGAAGACTAATTTCCTCCGTGTGCAGAACCTTCACCAGAGGAGCTGGCAGCAGACACTGCTGAGCGTTTGGGTGGAGGGGGCCTGCCAGGGAAGAGCTGAGTGTGGCACAGCAAACCTGTCTCACATTAGAGGGTCTCAGACAGCAAGCTGTCAAACAGCAAAATGGGGATGTCAGTGACAGCCATAGAGTATACTGGGAAGATAACCTCCTGTACACAGAGGCAAGGGAACCAAAACCTGGGGCAGCCGGGAGATTGGTCATTCCCCTGCAGTACAGAGAGTTTCTTATAACTCTAGCACATGACATTCGTTTGGCTGGGCATTTGGGCCAGATCAAAACTTGGGAAACACTTGTTCCCTTGTTTCACTGGCCACATATGTCAGTGGTCACCAAATATTTTTGCAAGTCTTGTGTGACCTGCCACACCATTGGCAAGATTGGTGGCACTCCAAAGGCCCCCCTAATTCCACTACCAGTGGTTGGGGTGCCCTTTGAAAGGGTAGGGGTTGACATAGTTGCCCCCCTTGACCCTCCTACTGCTTCAGGCAATAGGTTTATCTTGGTGGTTGTGGACCATGCCACAAGATATCCTGAAGCAATTTCTCGAAGGACCACTACAGCTCCTGCAGTGGCAAAGGCCCTCCTGGGAATCTTTTCCAGGGTGGGTTTTTCTAAAGAGGTAGTATCAGATAGAGGTAGCAACTTCATGTCTGCATACTTGAAAGCAACGTGGAAGGAGTATGGTGTTACCTACAAGTTCACCACTCCTTAATATCCACAGACTAATGGACTGGTAGAGAGGTTTAATAAAACTCTCAAAGGTATGATAATGGGACTCCCTGAAAAACTCAGGAGGAGATGTTTCAGGTCCTGAGCTCGCCCCCCACGACCGCAGCACCAACCTGCTGCCTTCTGCCTCTGTCCCACGAGCACGCTGCCGTTTGCGTGTTCGAGGCCCTCCTCCACCCGCAGGCATCCTCCTGCGCCTCATCCCTGGTAGCTAGTGGGCTCACTTGACCCGTGTGCCGCTTCCGCCGTCCTGTAAGTGTTTTTTGGCTTTTTCGTTTTTTCAGCGCCTCGCCGCCGGCGCTTCTGCCCCCTTTGTGCCCCCCTGATTGCTGTCTCCCCGATCGTCTATTGTGCCATTATTGTATTTCTGATTGTATTTTCTCATTGTAACTGCTTGTAGTTTTGCTCGTTTTCAGTGTTTTTTGCCCCTTGTGCGCTCCCCGTTCCCTGCCGCTGCCTCCCTGCGGCCCCGCCCCCCTCGTGCCCCCATTTGCTGCTCCCTCCCGCCTCCCGCCTCCCAGCTGCTCCTCCCTCCCCCCTCCCTTCTTAATGGCTGGCGCTGCGCGTCGCGAGTGAGCGAACTCTGACCTGTTTCAGGTCCTGAGCTCGCCCCCCACGACCGCAGCACCAACCTGCTGCCTTCTGCCTCTGTCCCACGAGCACGCTGCCGTTTGCGTGTTCGAGGCCCTCCTCCACCCGCAGGCATCCTCCTGCGCCTCATCCCTGGTGGCTAGTGGGCTCACTTGACCCGTGTGCCACTTCCGCCGTCCTGTAAGTGTTTTTTGGCTTTTTCGTTTTTTCAGCGCCTCGCCGCCGGTGCTTCTGCCCCCTTTGTGCCCCCCTGATTGCTGTCTCCCCGATCGTGTATTGTGCCATTATTGTATTTCTGATTGTATTTTCTCATTGTAACTGCTTGTAGTTTTGCTCGTTTTCAGTGTTTTTTGCCCCTTGTGCGCTCCCCGTTCCCTGCCGCTGCCTCCCTGCTGCCCCGCCCCCCTCGCGCCCCCATTTGCCGCTCCCTCCCGCCTCCCGCCTCCCAGCTGCTCCTCCCTCCCCCCTCCCTTCTTAATGGCTGGCGCTGCGCATCCGCGCAGCGGGCGCGCCGCGGCAAGCCCGTCTGCGCCCGTCCACGCCTGGACCGCGCCCAGCGCCACACCCCCTGACCCTCGCGCCCCCGCATCCGCTACTCGATCAACGAACTCCGCGCCTTCAACCCCGGCCCCTCCACTGAATGCTGCCGGGCATCCCCGAAGCACACTAAAGGACCTTTTTCCTGCCGTACCTGCAACTTCTCCTGCATCAGAACGACCAATCCAACTACTGAAACATTCAACCCCAACCACCTGAACTGCATCCTCATCAACACCCGCTCCGCACGAAAACACGCCATCAAGCTCTGGGATTTGCTCGACACCACTGCTCCTGACGTGGCTTTCCTGACCGAAACCTGGTGGAACGACTCCTCGTCTCCGGACATCGCCATCGCCATACCGGACGGCTACAAAATCACCAGAAGAGATCGAACCAACGGAATCGGCGGCGGAATAGCCATCGCTCACAAAGCTACCCTCAAAATCCACACCCACTCGGACGACACCCACTTCCAGATCCACACGGATCCCAACACGACCCTCAGAGGAACCCTCATATACCGCCCTCCAGGACCAAGAGCCCCCTTCAGCGACACCATCGCCGACCTTGCAAGCACCCACGCCCTCGCTTCCCCGGATTACATCCTCCTGGGAGATCTGAACTACCATCTGGAAAATGTCAACGACGTCAACACCGCATCACTGACCTCCAACCTCCTCAACCTCGGACTCCGCCAGCTAGTCAACACGCCCACCCACATCGCCGGACACACCCTTGACCCCCTCTTCACCTCAAGCAACCACATTTCCTTCAGCCACACCTCCGAACTCCACTGGACCGACCATCACTGCGTCCATTTCACCTATAAGAAAACCACAGAGCAACACCGCATCCAGCTACCTCCCCACCGCCGCTGGGGCAAAGTCACCCAAGACCAACTGACCAGCACCCTCATCAACAACCTTCCACCCGACGCAACCGACCCGAGCACAGCCGCCATCAACCTCCATCAATGGATCCTCGACTGCGCCAACACCCTTGCCCCTCTCAAGAAACCCACCGCCATCCAAGGAAAGAAAAAAACAGCCTGGTTCACAGACGATCTAACCACCTCCAAAAGCATCTGCCAGAAGCTCAAAAAGAAATGGATCCAAGAACGCACACCCGACAACCTCGCCGCCCTCAAAAACGCCAACCGCGAACACCACCATCGGATCCGCATCGCCAAGCGCGCCCACTTCACCGAACGCATCAACAACAACGCCCACGACTGCAAAGAACTCTTCGGCATCGTGAAGGAACTCTCCAATCCAAAAGCCAACTCCAACGACATCCCGCCCTCCCAGAAACTCTGCGACGACCTCTCCACCTTCTTCCACCAGAAAATCGCTACCATCCACAACAGCTTCAACACCGGTCCACCGCCAGACCCCAACCCCGACGTCTCCTCCCGCGACTGCCGCCTCACCGCCTGGACCCACGTGGACGAGGCAGAAACCATAAGAACCATGAACACCATCCACTCAGGCTCCCCCACGGACCCCTGCCCCCATCATGTTTTCAACTCAGCCAATGCCACCATCGCCCCCGAACTCCGCAAGATCATCAACCTCTCCTTCACTTCTGCCACCTTCCCGGACAGCTGGAAACACGCAGAAATCCAACCCCTCCTCAAAAAACCCAAGGCCGACCCCAACAATCTCAAAAACTTCCGTCCGATCTCTCTCCTCCCTTTTCCAGCGAAAGTCATCGAGAAGATCGTCAACACTCAGCTCACCCACTTCCTCGAAGACAATTCCATCCTGGACCCCTCACAATTCGGATTCAGACGAAACCACAGCACTGAGACTGCTCTCCTCGCCGCCACAGATGACATCAGACATCAAATGGACAACGGCGAAACCTCAGCCCTCATCCTCCTCGACCTATCAGCCGCCTTTGACACCGTCTGCCACCGCACCCTACTGACCCGCCTCCAGGAAGCCGGCATCCAAGATAAAGCCCTCCACTGGATCTCATCCTTCCTCTCCGACAGAACGCAGAGAGTCCGTCTCTCCCCTTTCCGCTCCAAAGCCACCAACCTCATCTGCGGCGTCCCCCAAGGATCCTCCCTCAGCCCTACGTTGTTCAACGTCTACATGGCCCCCCTCGCTCAACTGGCCCGCCAACATCATCTCAGCATCATCTCCTACGCCGACGACACCCAGCTCGTCCTCTCCCTGACCAAAGACCCGCTCACCGCCAAAACAAACCTCCACGAGGGACTAAAATCCATCGCCGATTGGATGAACAACAGTCGCCTGAAACTCAACTCCGACAAGACGGAAGTGCTCATCCTCGGGCGCACTCCCTTGGCCTGGAACGACTCATGGTGGCCCTCCGTCCTCGGACCCCCGCCCACCCCTGCCAGCCACGCAAGAAACCTCGGCTTCATCCTGGACTCCGCCCTCACCATGTCCAAACAGGTCAGCGCCGTCTCCTCCTCCTGTTTCAACACCCTTCGAATGCTCCGCAGAATCTTCAAGTGGATTCCAACAGAAACCAGAAAGACGGTGACCCAGGCCCTCGTCAGCAGCAGACTTGACTACGGCAACGCACTCTACACAGGCATCCCAACCAAAGACATCAAACGACTCCAACGTATCCAAAATGCCTCCGCCCGACTGATCCTCGACATACCCCGCCGAAGTCACATCTCCCCTCACCTAAAGGAACTCCACTGGCTCCCGGTAGACAAGAGGATCACCTTTAAACTCCTGACCCACGCTCACAAGGCACTTCACAACACCGGACCCTCCTACCTCAACACCAGACTTAACTTCTACACTCCAACACGTCAACTCCGATCCGCCAACCTCGCCCTCGCCATCGTACCCCGAATCCAGCGCAAGACATCCGGCGGCAGATCCTTCTCCTTCCTTGCCGCCAAGACCTGGAACTCTCTCCCCACATCTCTTCGCCAGACCCAGGACCTCCTCGCATTCAGAAGGCTCCTCAAGACCTGGCTCTTCGACCGCTAAATCAGCAGCGCTCCCCCCCCCCCTCAGCGCCTCGAAACCCTGACGGGTACATAGCGCGCTTTATAAATACTATGATTGATTGATTGATTGATTGATGTCCTGTTACCTTGCCTCCTTTTTGCTTACAGGGAGGTACCCCAAAAAGGAGTGGGCTTCAGCCCCTTTGAACTCCTCTTTGGGCACCCTGTAAGAGGTCCACTCACTCTTGTAAAGGAGGGTTGGGAGCAACCTTTAAAAGCTCCCAAACAGGACATAGTGGATTATGTACTTGGCCTAAGATCCAGTACGGCTGAGTACATGAAAAAGGCCAGTAAAAACCTTCAGGCCAGCCAGGAGCTGCAAAAGCAATGGCATGACCTGAAGTCTGTTCTGATCCAGTACCAACCAGGAAAGAAGGTGTGGGTGTCGCGTGGGCTCTCATTATCCTAAATGAGACTACTGGATTTCTAGGCAGCAGGATCGATAACGGTGTGGGGGACTGAGTCTGACCCACGTGTAAGGAACTCTGTCACCCTAAATCCGGTTTCTGCTCCGGCTAACTAGCAGTGCCTCATTTCTCCCACGGGGAAGAGATGATTGGGCAGCCGAGCGCATGACATCTTTGGAACTTCTCAGGGAAGTCGTGGTCACTCAGATCCAAACCAACTCTCTCATTTACAGTATGATCTCATATACAAATGACAAAGGCAGTATAAGTTTTATATAATGTTTTAATAAAAAGACTGCATTTTAGATAATAAGGCGTGAGCCGCAATAACCAGAACCATACAACACAGTAGGATTGAAATAGTAACCAGGAGAGTAAAACATAAGAACAAAGCTATCATTGTGTCTAATAGTTTCTACTCTCCCTCTGCTTGTTCTATTTCGAGCACAGCATGTTAAGCTTCTAACTTGCCTTTCTAAATCACTGGGGAGACATCAGCCCTCATACCTGAGCAAAGGCATGTGATCTTGGTTCAGCATCTGCAACGAGACAGTCAGCATCTAGTTGTGGTTCCCTGGTCGGAATCTCCCTCTTGCGTGTATTGGGACAAGGAAGTGTTTTTATAACTAACATGTCAGCGTGATCACAAAATGTCCCTACGCAGAAATGCCAAAGACTAAACTCCTACCACATCTATCGGCAATGTACCAGTCTGTATCCTTGACTGAAGCACAGAGTGAACAGGAATGTGTTATGGAGAACTCCAGTGCTGAAGTAGGCTAAACAGTGTGATATGAATATAAAACAAGACCGTAGAACTGGATATTTGAAAAATAACAGTACAAAGCCTAATTAAAAGTATTTAGAGCAAAGTGCACAGAGGCTCCAAGCTGCAAGCAAATTAATAAAATATATCCAGGGCAAAGTGCACAAATGCCTAAAGCCTGAAAGCTAATGCGCAAAGGATACGTAAAACTAACCACACTACACCCTCCCCTTGTCGGTAGCAAGTGGTTCCAATAACATAAAAGTATGCCCCAGATATAAACATTACCTAAAATATATATTTCAACAAGGTCAGAGGACAACAAAGTCATAAATTTGGGAAGCATGTGACGACAAAGCCAAATAAAAAAAAAAAAGTCAATTTTCGAGAAGAAGAAAAAAAAAATCCAATCGTCAGACAGAAGCAACAGAAAGCAGGAGCTCCCCCACTTCGATATATGTCAATATCGGAAGATCCATGCCAAAAAGTACCATGAGCAGGTGTGTTCCAAAGCCTCAAAACCATTCAGGGCGGCACCCCGTGCAGGGCCTATAAATGAGACAATACCATCTTCCTCCAGGAAGGGAATCTCATAAACCGCCTCACGAAGCAAACGCAACCGTAGTGCACAAGTCTGGGAATGAGCCCTAATCGGGAACATCAACAGATCAGTATCGACCACTGGAGGGCGCTGCAGTGAGAGACAGAAAGCCAGTGCATGTTCAAACGAGCACCAAAGGCACCGAAACACGGGTTGCACACAATCCAAAACTGGTCGGAATGACAGCGACCAGTCACACTCCAAATGTCCCAGGAGTGTTGCTCCAAAAGACTGCATCATGCGTTCACGACACAGTTGTGCTGACGGGAGCAGCAATATAGGATCTCGTCGTGGCGGGACAGCCATTGCGGAAGAACAGCAGCAACAACAAGACTCCAGCCAATAAAGCCAAAGTAATCGGGAAACCCCCCCAAAATGCTTCAGAAAATAGAGTGTATAGCCAAAGGTATTAAACCGAATATGGAAGAGAAGGTGTGAGCAAAACCAACACCAACGGCTTTGAAAAAATGTGCAATCCCAGCAGTGCTGCACGCATTAAATATACGTCCCACAAGTTCACCAAAGTGACTCGGAAAGTTAGTATTCAAAAGGGACTGTATTTCCGCCAATGACCTTGCCACCTGAAGTGCGTAGGTCTCGCTAGCAGATGTAAGGGCCACATGCTTTTGAAACAATAAAGCCTTCAGTCGACTCAACTTGTCGAAATTTACCTTGGAAGTAGCAATATGAGGCCAGATGTCCGCTACCTCCCTAATTTGAGTGGGGGGAAACAACACATTCCCGCAGCACGTAACGGCCTTGGTGACAACGACTACGTAAACTATTCCGGCACGCATGCCACAGCAGCGTTCGCTGTTAAGAACAATGTAACTGCCGTTAGAAAGCACCTGGAAAGTGTTTTTAATAACCGGGACTGGAACTCCCTTCAGATAACAAGCTAAGTTAGCAATCGAAGCGTTACACACCCCGTGCAAGGACAGCTGTTTCCAAACCATGGAATGGCTGACAGAAGTTTCGCATTCACTACCGCTAAGAAAAACCTCGCTCAAACCATTAATACATCTGTATAGAAAGGGAAGCTCCCACACCTCGTGTATGTAACTCTCTCCCAACCGTTCGTATCTACCCACCGGAATGTGCTTCAAACAAGAAGTAAATTGCAGAGTGGAGATAGGCAAATTAATAACCCCATGAATCAACCACTCAGCTGATGGAATCTCAGCGACCGTGAAAGCCAGTTTCTCAAATTTTTCAATATTTAACATGACATACGTCGCTTCCTTTTTTGCCATCAGCTGTTGTTGACGAGTTAAATTAAAGGAGACAAAGATCTCTCTGGCACGAATGTGCTGCCACGGAACGCGACCTGCCTTCAAGGTCTGAAGAGTCCAACCCAGCTGCATGATGGACCGCGTCTGACTCTGCCCATGATATAAAGAAGACATATCCGATTTAATAATGTCTATAGCAGAGGAAACAATTCTGTCAATTGTGTAAACACAGTCAGAAAGGGTATGCATGCCATTATCCACAACAGATAAAGCCTGTATCAGGTTTTCCTGATCAATTTGCTTCAGCCGGGCCGCTGCCTCTTGTTGTGAAAGCTTCCAAATCTCATTATATACTTCGTATAAAAATCGTTTCTTCCGAGGTACCCTAGGTCCTGACAAAAAATCTTGTAAGTCAGTATCATTAGACAGTAACGTGAGATGTGATTTAACTGCATCCAGCATGGATGATTTCAACCATTGCTGACAAAGCTTTCCCACGCTGTATGTAGTTATGATATCAGCATGTTCTGGTGAAATGTAGCGAGGGTCTGCCCTTCTAGTCCTGAACCCCCCTGAAGAGGTGACAAAACGTTGATGACACTTATTAGTGTCCACAGGCCATAATAACCACCCGCCCGGATGTACCAATGAAGTGTTAAGCGTACCATTCTGGACCCAGTGTGTAAACTCATTAAACGTAACATTAACATATCGCTGCCAATTGTTCAATTTGGAAGGGACAGGTATACTAGGCAAATTTAACTCTCTAATCGTCGCCAAGCCCAAACAGCTAGTCTGTTGTACTGTGTCATTGAGGAAAATCATCTGCACAGGGATAATACACGCTCTAAATAATGTGTCCTTGCCTTGCATCTGCCAATTTTTCGTACCCCAGACACTTTTTAAGTCAACAGTCTTATACCAATATTCATACCCCTCAACCGAAAGTTTAGACACAAACAAATTTGAATGCAGCAATTTAGTATCGGTTAATAACATTTGCTTATTAGCATACGGAGTAACTCTAAAATAGTAAGACCTAGCACTTTGTTGATTATGCCCAGAAAAATATGCAAATTTATCATAATATGTTTTTGAACTCCCCTGTGGAGGAGTCGGGCAATGTTCCCATTGCACATAATCAAATATGGACTTAGGGCTACTCGCTTTATGAATAAAGTGGTGTCCATAATAGTTGTAGCAAAACATGTCACCATGATTATCTCTAAATAGGTAAGCATCTTCATCGTCATAGACAGTATAATATTGCAATTCTGTCAGCATAGAATCTACTGTCTTCACATCCCAATCATCAGAAACAATGCCTGGTATAACAATATCATTCATTGATAACTTGAGAACATACGGTATCTGAATCAATTCAGTGGGACCATATATATCAAACATTACTTTATCCCACACAATCCCATCCGGAATCGGTATCGCAGAAATGTTTACATTGGACAAGTCTCTTCTAACCATATGAGACGAAAAATGTGGTTTTAACACTGTCTCCACATGCTCAATGTCAGATCGTTCAGGAAGAAAATTACCATGTATTACTAGAAAAAAAGTAACCACAAATCCTAACCACAAAAGAAGAGTCATTCCAGCCATAAAAAGCCACAAATAGTTCCAAGGAAAAACAAAATATGTGCCTTTAAGCCAACACAGCAGCTTACGTGGACCTCGTATTGAAGAAAGTGAGGACGAGGATCCTGAGACGGCATCATCAGTGTCGTTGAAGCAGCCAGAGGCAGTTCTTGCAAAAGGCGCAACTGTGAACAAAGAAGCAGATGGAGGCTCCCGCCTTGGCACACTATAAACCACATGTTCAGAAACATCAGTAGAACGTACAGCAACTTGATCAAATGATTCCAAATTAATCGTCGTCTGTGGAACAATCACAAGATCATCTTCCACCCTCCCCAAGCTCGGAGAGGAAACAGCATCGGTGCAAATCACCTGCAGCGGGACTTCTTCCCCAGTAGTGAGAGGGATTCCGGAACTACTGGGTATCCCTCTTGGTCTGCTGTGCAGAATCGGCCACATGTTGTAACTTGCCATTATCAATGGAAACAAATCGATTTCCTTTGGCCCCGTGCAGCGGCAGTAAAATTACAGTTCTTGTGCCGCTAACCCCTAACACAGGGACTGGTGCTCGATAAGAAGGACCAAATTCTTTCTTTACTGCGACCTTTTCATGCACTAGATCCCCAATCCTGGGTATCCAACCAGTAGGTGTTACTGGCTCATCCTTAATTCCTGAGGAGGCAGCACTCGCAGAAGAGTTATCTTCACGGAATTGTTGTAAATCCTGCAAAACAGTGACACAATCATTTATGTCAAAAGGCGTATCCGCCGCCTCCACACCAGGACCATATAGATCAGGAACATACATTCGTGTTCCGAACAGGCACTCATATGAAGTACGACCCCCCAGTGACCTTCTAGGCAACTTATTAAGTGCTCTCTGTACTCCATACAGGTGGGCTAGCCAACCACGACCCGTACCTATAACTCTGGCCGTTAAGGATTGCTTTAAATCACGATTTAAATGCTCCACAACAGAATTTCCCTCGGGATGAAATGGAGACGAGAATTGGAGTTGGACCCCCAACGAAGCCATGGTGTCCCTGAATGCCTTAGAGGCAAAAGCAGGGCCCTGGTCCGAATGAAAAGCCGCAACTGCAAATGTATCGACAAAGATGCGCAAATCTTTAATAACAGTTTGAGCGTCAGCCGAGCGTTGTGGCCAGACCCACACAAATCTGGAGCACGAATCTACAGCAACCAAAATATATTTGTATGCACTATCTGGTGTCAGCGGACCACAATGATCCAAGTACACACACGGTAAAGGTTTATTTGAAATCAGAAGGGGCGTCTGCTGCGGGCGTCTAGCCGACGAAGCTTTAATTTGTTGACAAACGTCACAACAAAGGACATACTGCTTTGTCTCTTTATAGAGACCAGGCCACCAGTAACAAGCCTGTAAAAGCGAAATCGTGGCAGCCACACCAGCATGTGCAGATGCCGCCCCCTCATGTGCTGCAGAAATTAATCGAGGTCTCTCAATTTTATTGGGCATTTCACGTACACCAATGCCTGGAATATTAACAACAGCATTTAGCGCACTACTCAAGCAGTAACTATATTTAGAAGGAAATCCTTTAGGAAAGGACGTGCCATGAGCCGTAGCCCTTATGGCAGCCGAAATCTCTGTGTCTGGTTTGGAACTCGAACGAGTCACTGCGGCCACAGTGGCGACAGCCACTGCCGACTTCGCAGCTTCATCAGCCAAACTATTCCCAGCAACGTATATTCCAACGCGCTGGTGCCCAAGTGTATGTACAACATGGACTTTAGGAAGCGTTTCTTTCAGATCCGCAACCTTACCCCACAGCAATTTGTGTTTAATGGTGTTGCCTTTAGAATCTCTGAACCCATTCAACCTCCAGTAGTGTAGATATTCATTGAAAGACTGAACACAGTAGTAGGAGTCACAGACCAGCAAGGTTAGAGTCGCCCGATCCGCGTGTTCCAATGCTAACAATAGAGCTTTGACCTCAGCCAGCTGTGCCGTACAATCTCCCAAGGTTTGTGTAAAAGTATGTCAGGGGCAGAACACTTCCCCCTCCATAGTGCCGCTCACCACCGCACATGCAGCAGAATACTGCTATTTAGTCCCAACCGCTAGTTGCGCAGAGCCATCGGTATACATGACCACCTGATACTGGTCAATAGGCAATGTGCCCGCGGGAACTGGGTACTCCATTTCATATTGAAGAAATTCTTGAGACTGCAGTTTATGGTCAAATATGTAATCTACATCAGTGGCTGTCAAAGACGTAGCCCACTGTATCCATTGCGGTGTAAAGCTTTCGAATTAGGAACACTCGCTTTTGTAACAGCCTCTAAGGCTGGAATCGGGGAAACGACAATGATGCGTTGTCCCTGGGCAAGCGGTCTTTCTTTAATCACAGCCATCTGTACTGCAGTGAGTATTTTCTCAGTTTGTGCAAATCGTTGTTCTGCAGCAGAATACAAGTGGGACTTGTATGCAATCGGGACCGTCTCACCCTCATTAAAGGTGACATATGTAAACCCAACAGCCCCAGGTATCACCTTGATGACTAAATGCGTTTTATTGTCCCGTGTGTGTAAATGTTGAACTGCTAAGAGATCAGTTTGCAAATCTCGAAGAATATGTGTATGCTCAATCGTCTAAAATCTACTAGAAAAATTTGGGCGAATCAACTCGTATAAGGGTTTAATACGCGTAGCATAATCAGGAATGTAAGTTCTGCCAAAATTCAGAAACCCCAACAATGACTGGAGCTTCCGAACCGTATTAGGAGGCTGCAATTGAGCACATTTCTCCAAAAAATGTGGAGCTAAGCTCTTGCCCTCACTCGACAATTCATATCCCAGAAAAATGACGCTGAGGAAGGCAATCTTTGATTTCTTAAAATTAAACTTATAGCCAATTTCAGCAAACCCCACAACAATGCGTGCTACACGCCTTAGATGTTGCAGAATCTCATCATCCGTCAAATATAAATCATCAACATATGATAACGCTTCAAGGTCCAACCCGTGCAGAATCTCAGTAACACGAGCCGAAAATAGTCCCGGGCTATTCTTATACCCCTGAGGCAAACAACAAAACTTTTTCTGAGAGCCAAACGCACTGAAACTGGTATAGTCCCGACTTTCGGGCGCTATATTTTGGCAGAAAAATCCATTCAAGATATCTAATGTTGTTTTGTATTTTTTACGCACAATATTATTCATAAGCGCTGCGCTATGTGAATTCTGTATTGCATATGTGCGTGTATGTCCATTTAAATGTCTGTAATCCACCACTATCCTATATGAATGGTCCGGTTTAGCAACTGGAAATAAGGGATTATTCATCGGTGAGACACAGGGTTCAATTACACCCTGGTACTCCAATTGTGTAAGAATTTTCCTAACCGATGCCCTTGCCTCAAATTTGATAGGATACTGTGGCTGTGGCTGAGGTTCGCCCTTTATTGGAATTACATGGTAAGGTGATTGTCTATCCAACCCCACGTTATTTCTATATAGGGCGGGGGCCTGTGCTAGAGCCCATCTTTTACTATAGGACTCCGCTAGTTCCCTCGGAACAAGTGGTGAGAAGGAAGGTGCAATAACCTCCTCCCCAACCGGACAGTCGCGAACAAAGTCAGGTGGCCAATCCTGTTCGGCCAGCAGAACATCATATGATTTTACCACATGGTCCCAAAAGATGGCGTGTACAATGCGGTCAATGTCCCCTTCTAATCGCAGAGTCACTTTATATACTCTATCAGGATCAGAGACTCGCACATCCGCCGTTTCGACTTGTATGAAGTCATCAGTTGCTTTCACCTCCAGATGCTCTAGAAGACTCCGGCGAACTATTGTGACCTCTGCTGCGCTGTCTAACAGTGCCAACGCCCATGTCTTGTTCGTCAAGAGAACTCTCTTCTTGAGCAGCATGTCTAACTGAGACTGCTGCCACTTTTTTCTTTTTAAATTGTTGTTTTTGTTGCAGAGGTTTCTCTTCTTGTTTAATAGAAACCTCTGTTGAGCGTTGTGAGTCCTGTCTCGGTTTCACGTACTCAGTTCTGCGCTCAGACCGCCCACCTCTCTCACTTCTCTTGTCCGAGGAGTCCTGAAAGGAACGAGATTGGCGTGTATCAGTATATTGATATCTATCAGGCGTGTTCAAATTATCCCTATTCCTGAGATTATACCTATTCTGCGGGGTCTCCAGTTGCGGAGAATGTCCCCCATCTTTCTTAGGTGTTTGCTGTTTTTTCTTTTCCCAGCGCTTCTTAGTACCCTCAGGTTGCTGTTGTTTAGCATTATCTTTATTATTTTTACCCTGTAATTGGGGTTTTTGCGGTCTAGCCCCTAGGCTATCGCGACCAATACTGTAATATGTTTCTGCTATTATTCTCGGGAGTTCCCGTTCCTGATTAATCTGCGGAAAGTCCCGAAGACGCATTCGCACTGCTAGTGCTACTGCCTCTCCGTTGAGATTACTCAAAATAATAAAAGAAATCGCAGCAAAATTGCCCATCAACTGCATGCCCAAATCTAAGGCAGGGGCAGCCCCATATTCATCTTGAATTTGTTGAAGTACCTCCGGTAAATTAGCTAATGTCGGTTTACCGTGTGCCGTAGTGTAGAGCGCGGCAAACACCGTGCCCCAGGTATTACAATGATCCACAGTAGGAACAATCCCATACGGCAAACACATCGTCAAAATTCCATGTTTATCCTGAGGTCGCGTATGGGGAAATATTGCTTCCACCGTATTAATTTTTTGCGCCAGCCAAAATGGAGTTTCCTCACGTTTAGTCAGTATTTTACAAATAACTGAGTGTACAGTGGCCGGATTTATACCCGGAACCACTGCTTGTGGGTGCGCCGGAGCAGCACACGCTGCATTAGTATTTAATGCCTGCATTACAAACTGAACCAGTCTTCTGTATGTAGTTGCTAAGTCTATATATAAACGACGCACGTCAGCCACTGCCAAATTAGCAACCGCAGGATATGGTGTGTAAGTAGCCAATAAAGGCCAGGTTGGACCATCATTACTCAGTGGACCTAACCTTACTTGTGCTACTGTGTGTGGGAGGGCGCCATCAAGCCAATTATGGTGTTCTTGATAAGATAAAGGTATCTCTAAATATGCATAAGCCCTGTATTGTCCAGGGGCATTCGCAACATTGTTTTCGTGAAAAGTGTTTGTACCCCCATCAACAGCTGGAAATACGACCCAATAATAAAAAAGTTCTGTCCTATAGGCTGCATGGGCGTCCACCACAAAAGTGACCGGACCCCCCTGGACCGTCAGTCCATGTGCTATCAGATGTCCTGTGAGCGGGTGTCACATATTAGGCGCTATATTCACTACATTAGGATTCGCCATTTGTAAAAACAGCACCAGGTCAGAGAAGGCACACCAATATTGGGGTTTTTCCTTTCAAAGTTCAAGCTTGAACAACCAACCACTAAGTAATAGGATGCCTATCCCGTGGTGGCGGAAATCCTCAGCCCCACGGACGTCTCCGCTTACGGAACCGAGGAGTGAATATATATATGAGACCGAGAGAGTCAGCCGGACCTAAAAATTAGAGCCAGACCAATCGTTGACGGCGCCATGTCGCGTGGGCTCTCATTATCCTAAATGAGACTACTGGATTTCTAGGCAGCAGGATCGATAACGGTGTGGGGGACTGAGTCTGACCCACGTGTAAGAAACTCTGTCACCCTAAATTTGGTTTCTGCTCCGGCTAACTAGCAGTGCCTCATTTCTCCCACGGGGAAGAGATGATTGGGCAGCTGAGCGCATGACATATTTGGAACTTCTCAGGGAAGTCGTGGTCACTCAGATCCAAACCAACTCTCTCATTTAAAGTATGATCTCATATACAAATGACAAAGGCAGTATAAGTTTTATATAATGTTTTAATAAAACAACTGCATTTTAGACAATAAGGCGTGAGCCGCAATAACCAGAACCACACAACACAGTAGGATTGAAATACTAACCAGGAGAGTAAAACATAAGAACAAAGCTATCATCGTGTCCCTCTGCTTGTTCTATTTCGAGCACAGCATGTTAAGCTTCTAACTTGCCTTTCTGAATCACTGGGGAGACATCAGCCCTCATACCTGAGCAAAGGCCTATGATCTTGGTTCAGCATCTGCAACGAGGCAGTCAGCATCTAGTTGTTGTTCCCTGGTCGGAATCTCCCTCTTGCGTGTATTGGGACAAGGAAGTGTTTTTATAACTAACATGTCAGCGTGATCACAAAATGTCCCTACGCAGAAATGCCAAAGACTAAACTCCTACCACGTCTATCGACAATGTACCAGACTGTATCCTTGACTGAAGCACAGAGTGAACAGGAATGTGTTATGGAGAACTCCAGTGCTGAAGTAGGCTAAACAGTGTGATATGAATATAAAACAAGACCGTAGAACTGGCTATTTGAAAAATAACAGTACGAAGCCTAATAAAAAGTATTTAGAGCAAAGAGCACAGAGGCTCTAAGCTGCAAGCAAATGAATAAAATATATCCAGGGCAAAGTACACAAAGGCCTAAAGCCTGAAAGATAATGCGCAAAGGATACGTAAAACTAACCACACTACATGGGTATTGGAGCCTGTGGCACCAAGAGCACTCCAAGATAAATGGAGTGGACCCCATCTAATTGTTGAGAGAAAAGGTGAGGTTACCTATTTGGTAGACCTGGGCACTGCCAGGAGTCCCCTTAGGGAGATTCATGTCAATCGCCTGAAACCTTACTATGACATGGCTGATCTTACCCTGCTCATGGCAACAGATGAGGGACAGGAAGAAGAGTGTGACCCTCTCCCTGATCTCTTCTCCACCACTGAAGCAGATGCCTTAGTGGAGGGAGTAGTTTTAGCAGATTGTCTTACTGCAGAAGAGAAAGACAACTGCATCAGTCTCCTGGGACAATTTTCAGACCTCTTTTCAATTGTACCAGGTACAACATCCTGGTGTGAACATACAATTGACACTGGAGACAGCCTGCATGTCAAAAGTAAAATGTATAGGCAACCTGACCATGTCAGAGACTGCATTAAACAAGAGTTGCAGAAAATGTTGGATCTGGGAGTGATTGAACCTTCTGAAAGCCCCTGGGCTAGCCCTGTTGTGCTTGTACCAAAACCTCACACCAAAGATGGAAAGAGGGAGATGAGGTTTTGTGAGACTACAGAGGTCTCAATCAGGTAACAAAAACTGATGCTCACCCTATACCCAGGGCAGATGAGCTCATTGATAAACTGGCTTCTGCCAAGTATCTTAGCACTATTGATCTGACTGCAGGTTATTGGCAGATCAGATTGGCAGAAGATGCTAAACCAAAGACTGCATTTTTTACTATAGGAGGGCACTACCAATTTACAGTAATGCCCTTTGGTTTGAAAAATGCACCTGTCACTTTTCAGAGGTTGGTGAACACAGTCCTGCAAGGTTTGGAAGCTTTCAGTGCAGCATATCTTGATGATATTGCTGTCTTTAGCTCAACCTGGGATGAGTACCTGGTCCACCTTCGGAAAGTTTTGGAGGCCCTGCAAAAGGCAGGCCTCACTATCAAGGCCTCAAAGTGCCAGATAGGGCAGGGGAAAGTGGTTTATCTGGGCCACCCGGTAGGTGGAGAACAGATTGCACCACTACAGGGGAAAGTCCAGACAATCATGGATTGGGTTCCCCCTAATACTCAGACCCAGGTGAGAGCCTTTTTATGCCTCACAGGGTATTACAGGAGATTCATTAAAAATTATGGCTCCATAGCAGCCCCTCTTAATGATTTCACAAGTAAGAAAATGCCTAAGAAGGTGTTATGGACAGCTAGCTGTCAGAAAGCTTTTGAGGAGCTCAAACAGGCCATGTGCTCTACATCTGTCCTAAAAAGCCCATGTTACTCCAAGAAATTCATTGTTCAAACTGATGCATCTGAATTTGGGGTAGGGGCAGTCTTATCACAACTGAATTCTGAGGGCCAGGATTAACCAGTTTCTTTTATCAGCAGAAGGTTGACCCCTAGAAAAAAGCGTTGGTCTGCCATAGAGAGGGAGGCCTTTGCTGTGGTCTGGGCACTGAAAAAGTTGAGGGCATACCTGTTTGGCACTCACTTTATTGTTCAGACAGACCACAAACCTCTACTTTGGCTAAAACAAATGAAAGGTGAAAACCCTAAATTGTTAAGGTGGTCCATATCTCTACAGGGAATGGACTATACAGTGGAACATAGATCTGGGATTACCCACTCCAATGCAGATGGACTCTCCAGATATGTCCACGTAGACAATGAAGACTCATCAGGTCATGGCTAGTCTTATTGTCCTTTGTTTGGGGGGGGGGGTTGTGCAGGAAAGTGCCATCTTGCCTGGCATGTTACCCCCATATTTCACTGTATGTATGTTGTTTTAGTCCTTGTGTCACTGGGATCCTGCCAGGCAGTACCCCAGTGCTCATACTATGTGCCCTGTATGTGTTCCCTGTGTGGCGCCTAACTGTATCACTGAGGCTCTGCTAACCAGAACCTCAGTGTTTATGCTCTCTCTGCTTTCCAAATTTGTCACTGCAGGCTAGTGACTAAATTGACCAATTCTCATTGGCACACTGGTACACCCATATAATTCCCTTGTATAAGGTACTTAGGTACCCAGGGTATTGGGGTTCCAGGAGTTCCCTATGGGCTGCAGCATTTCTTTTTCCATCTTACCTTTCTTGGTAGCCAATCCTCCTTTCTTGGTAGCAAACCTCCTTTTCTGGCTATTTAGGGTCTCTGCTTTGGGGAATTCTTCAGATAACGAATGTAAGAGCTCACTAGAGTTCCTCTGCATCTCCCTCTTCGACTTCTACCAAGGATTGACCGCTGACTGCTCCAGGACGCCTTCAAAACCGCAACAAAGTAGCAAGACGACTACCAGCAACATTGTAGCGCCTCATTCTGCCGGCTTTCTCAACTGTTTCCTGGTGGTGCATGCTCTGGGGGTCGCCTGCGTTCACCCTGCACCAGAAGCACAGAAGAAATCTCCAGTGGGTCGACAGAATCTTCCCCCTGCTAACGCAGACACCAAAAGACTGCATCATCGGTCCTCTGGGTCCCCTCTCATCCTGACGAGCCTGGTCCCTGGAACACAGGAACTCTTTCCAAGTGACTCCCACAGTCCAGTGACTCTTCAGTCCAAGTTTGGTGGAGGTAAGTCCTTGCCTCCCCATTCTAGACTGCAAAGCTGTGTACTTCGTGATTTGCAGCTGCTCCGGCTTCTGTGCACTCTTCCAGGATTTCCTTCTTGCACAGCCTAGCCTGGGTCCCCAGCACTCCGTCCTGCAGTGCTCAACCTGCTGAGTTAGCCTCCGACAACGTAGGACCCTCTTTTGTAACTCTGCGTGGACTCTGGTTCACAAATCTTCCAAGTGCCTGTTCAGGTACTTCTGTGGATGCTGCCTGCTTCTGTGAGAGCTCTCCCCGTTGCTGAGTGCCCCCTCTGTCTCCTCCTCCAAGGGGTGACATCCTGCTTCTTCCTGGTCCTCAGCAGCACCCAAAAACCTCTACTGCAACCCTTGCAACTAGCAAGGCTTGTTTATGGTGTTTCTGCGTGTGAACACCTCTGCAAGCTTCATCGCGACGTGGGACATCTTCCATCCAAAGGAGAAGTTCCTAGTCCTCTTCTTTCTTGCAGAACTCCAAGCTTCTTCCATCCGGAGGCAGCTTCCTTGCACCTTCATCCAGGTTTTTCTGGGCTCCTGCCCCCCCGGACACTGTCGTGACTATTGGACTTGGTCCTCTTGCTTTGCAGGTCCTCAGGTCCAGGAATCCATTTTCAGTGCACTGCTGGTGTTTGTGGTTCTTGCAGAATCCCCCTATCACAACTATTGTGCTCTTTTGGGGTAGTAGGTGTACTTTACTCCTACTTTTCAGGGTCTTGGTGTGGGGTATCTTGGACACCCTGGCTGTTTCCTTACAGTCCCAGCGATCCTCTACAAGCTCCCATAGGTCTGGGGTCCATTTGTCATTAGCATTCCACTTTTAGAGTATATGGTTTGTGTTGCCCCTAGACCTATGTTTGCCTATTGCAACCTTTTGTGATTCTACACTGTTTGCATGAATTTTCTGACTCTTAACTACCTATTTTTGGTTTGTGTACATATAATTTGTGTATATTACTTACCTCCTAAGTGAGGGTATCCTCTGAGATACTTTTGGCATATTGTCACTAAAATAAAGTACCTTTATTTTTAGTAACTCTGAGTATTGTGTTTTCTTATGATATTGTGCTATATGATATAAGTGGTATAGTAGGAGCTTTGCATGTCTCCTAGTTCAGCCTAAGCTGCTTTGCCATAGCTACCTTCTATCAGCCTAAGCTGCTAGATACACCTCTATTTTACTAATAAGGGATAACTGGACCTGGCACAAGGTGTAAGTACCTTTGGTACCCACTACAAGCCAGGCCAGCCTCCTACACCTGGGTACCTAGGCACCATATACAAGGGAATAATATGGGTGTTCCGGTGTGCCAATGAGAATTGGTCAAATTAGTCACTAGCCTGCAGTGACAATTTTAGAAAGCAGAGAGAACATAAACACTGAGGTTCTGGATAGCAGAGCCTCAGTGATACAGTTAGGCACCACACAGGGAACACATACAGGGCACAAACTTATGAGCACTGGGGCCGTGGCTAGCAGGATCCCAGTGACACATATCAAACACACTGAGAACATAGGGTTTTCACTATGCGCACTGGGCCTTGGCTAGCAGGATCCCAGTGAGACAGTAAAAACACCCTGACATATACTCACAAACAGGCCAAAAGGTGGGGGTAACAAGTCTAGAAAGAGGCTACCTTCCTACACAAATGGAGTGGACAACATCTCATAGTGGAGAAGAAGATTGAGGTCACCTATCTGGTGGACTTAAGCACTGTCAGAAGTCCCCTAGGAGTACTTCATGTGAACCGTCTGAAACCCTCTTATGATAGGGCAGACTTGACTCTAGTCATGGCCACAGACGACGGGCAGGAAGAAGAGAGTGACCCTCTTCCTGATCTCTTCTCCAACACTGCAGCTGATGGCTCAGTGGAGGGAGTTATCCTTGCAGACTACTTTACAGCAGAGCAAAAGGAGGACTGCAGGAACCTCCTAGGTCAATTCTCTGAACACTTTTCACTTATACCTGGTCTGACCACTTGGTGTGAGCATATTGATACCGGAGACCATTTACCTGTCAGAAGTTAGATTTATAGACAGCCTGTTCATGTCAGAGACTGTATAAAATTTGAGCGTCATAAGATGTTAAACTTCGGTGTGACTGAGCACTCAGATAGCTCCTGGACCAGCCCAGTGGACCTTTGTAGGAGGCTGACCTGGTTTGTAGTGGGTACCCTGGGTACTTACACCTTATACCAGGTCCAGTTATCCCTTATTAGTGAAATTTAGTAGTGTTCTAGAGCAGTGGTTCCCAACCTTTTGATTTCTGTGGACCCCCACTTTAACATTAATGGAACCCAGGGACCCCCAGTGAATCATCATGGGAATCCGGGGACACCCGCCTGAGTCATTACTGGAAGCTGGGGACCTAATTTATCAATATTTGTTACTATTTTTTTATTTTCTAGGCTCTTTCGGACCCCCTGAGAAGGCTTCACAGACCCCCAGGGGTCCCCGGACCACAGGTTGGGAACCACTGTTCTAGAAGGTTAGCCTGATAGAGGTAGCTATAGCAGAGCAGCATAGGCTGAACTGGGAGACATGCAAAGCTCATGCAATACCCCGTATAGTTGCACAGTACTTATACACAAGAACAGACAATACTCAGTGTTACCAAAAATAAAGGTATTTATTTGGGTGACACAGTACCTATAGAATGCAATGGGAGAAAATAGGTTTAGGGGCAACACAAACCATTTACTAAGAATATGGAATGCGAATCACAAATTCCACCCTAGACAAGTGTAGTGTGTGCAGAATTGCAGGGAGAGTAAGAATACAGTAAAGGTAAGTAAATTACCCCACCTCAGAGCCCAGAAAAGCAGGAGTAAAGTACTTCAAGTTTCCTTAGGACACACTACACCTTGTGATTGGGATTTTGCAGTAACCAACAGAGGGCCATATTTATACTCCGTTTGCGCCGGAATTGCGTCGTTTTTTTTTACGCAATTCCGACGCAAAACTAACTCCATATTTATACTTTGGCGTTAGATGCGTCTAGCGCCAAAGTCCATGGAGTTAGCGTCATTTTTTAGCGTGGACACCTGCTTTGCGTTAATTATATGCAAGGTAGGCGTTCCCGTCTAAAAAATCGACTCCGAGGCATGTGCGTCGGATTTATACTCCCGGGCAAAATTCACGCCCGGGAGTGGGCGGGTCAAAAAAAATGACGTACGGCCGCTTTTGCGACGTTTTTTAGTGCCTGCAAAAGGCAGGCGTTAAGGGACCTGTGGGCTCTGAAGGAGCCCAGAGATGCCCTCCCATGCCCCCAGGGATCCCCCCTGTCACCCTTGCCCACCCCAGGAGGACACCCAAGGCTGGAGGGACCCATCCCAGGGACATTAAGGTAAGTTCAGGTAAGTGTTTTTTTTTTTTTTTTTGTGGCATAGGGGGGCCTGATTTGTGCCCCCCTACATGCCACTATGCCCAATGACCATGCCCAGGGGACAGAA